>NC_045542.1:40579955-41179955 GCF_009769535.1 Thamnophis elegans
TATTATTTTTTGTTTCTTTTGTCTTTCTCTCGCACTCTAATTGTTTTTGTTTTGCTTTGCTCATATAGAAATTTTATATAAAATATAAAACTTGAACACATGGAAATTAGCCAAAATGACTCAATTAAATATTCAGAGATATGATCAGATCAGGTCTCTACTCTTCACAACAAATCTGTATATGGGTTAGACCATGATCACGTGTGATTCAATCAGCACAGCTCCCCACATTATAAGATACTTTTGAAAAAGCACAAACACAGACATGATCCCAGTCATCCCCCCCTCTCTCCTTCTAATATCTGTCTGTCTATCTGTCTGTCTGTCTCTCTCTCTCATCTATCTGTAAGTCCCCCAAATATATGAATTTGTATAACCAAATATTTTGAAACAGTTTTTAACAGATGTCAGAAATTATAAGATACTTGAGCCTTCAACAAGATTCTTGAAGAAATACGCCATTTTACTTGAAATGAAATTTGTTCCTAAATTTCTCCAGTCTTTCTCTTAAATGCATTTACTCAAAGTTCAGTGGTGATTGGTGATGACTCTTTACAATGGGCGAGAAAATTATTTCTACTGAAACTGGTATGGCCAGAAAGAGCAGTAGAACAGTGGAAGCAACCACCTCTAGGGATCATTCATATATCACTGCACTACAAATGTTGCATTAATTCCAGGAAAGTAGTTTAGATGGCATTGGGAATGGCCTTGAAGGACAGGAGGGAGAGCTGCTAGCAAGGCAACAGTCACACACCAAACTTTATAAGTGATCTTGAACCAAGCCAAGAAAGGAGGTTGAGAAAACGTATGTGAAAAAACCCTCCCCAGTTCACCCTCCTCCCCAGTGAGGGAGGAGGAGGAAAATGTTCAGACCTGCCAGATTCTGTTACAACAAAAGTAGTCTTGAGCTACATGGCTTTGATTTCTTAGTTTGGTTTGTCTTGTATACAGGGGTGGGATTCTACCGGTTCGGACCGGTTCGGGTGAACCTGTAGCTCTGAAGATCAGCTGGGTGTGAACCGGTTCGCTCTCATGAGCAAGTGGGCCCGCCCGCCGCCCCCTGCTCTTTACCTACCTTTATCTTCTCAGCTGAGTCATGCGACAGTGGATTGCCGTGCCTCAGCTGTTTTCCTCCCCAAGCAGCAATCCGGAAGGCACTAAGTATTCTTTCAATTGCGCATCCTGGTGCACGTGTGAGTGAAAAGTGTGCATGCATGCAAAGTGCGAGCTTAGCAAACCGGTTGTTAAACTGGTAAGATCCCACCCCTGCTTGTAGGGCTGACAGTCCACCATCAATACTTTCTGGCCACATAATGAGGTCAACCTTATTAGATGCCTGCAAATATGCAGATCTAACCAGCTCATCTTGGCTTCCTGCTTCTTACTGAGATCCATTCTAAAGGTTTTGCTAAATATCTCTATGTGATCAAGGACTTTTGGGGAAAAAGAATAAGTGCTGCCTTAATTCTTAGTGCATGTCCACATCCATCCTAGGGCAATAGCTTCATTAGATCACCTTCAATAGGATTTAAATCAAAGATGGTCCACAGATGGTCTTGTTCATGCAAGCTGGGTGGAGGAACCCAAGGACTGTGGCTCCAAGCAACCTACAGCAAAGCTGAACCAATCTGAACTTTTGGGCCAACCCCAGAAGACAATAGAAGCAGATCCCTGATCAGCTTGTAACGTATATGGAGGAAGCTAAGGGCTGGGAGGAAATTCTTGCCGTGGGTGAGAAGGAAACCAGAGATGTTAAAAAAGACACAATGTCTTTTCCGTTGGTCATCCTTCTCCTCCCATCCCCCACCCCTCTGACTGTGTATGTTGTGTTTCATTGCCATTAACCTGTAACAAGAGGATGTCAGCTTTCTCTATTTATATGCGGCTAGGAGAACTCTGTCCTCAGTCGACTTTCATAGGTTGCCAGCCATAGGCTGACTCTGGCATTTTTCTTCAATGTTGCTGAAATTTTGTGCCACTGGAAAGCTTAATGGACCATCCACCTCTTCTTGATTGGGAAAAAGAAAAAGAAGAGCAGCACATTTTACAATATTTTGCACTCCCAAACATTTCTTACTCTTTCATCCACCCACCTGGTCCCACTGGCAGTTTGACGTGGGTAATTTATGTTTGAAGTGAATTTTGCTTTTCCTGACATTTATCAAATCTAGCTTAATGAAGGGCCCAGTTTCTGGAAGAATTGATGTTCATTTGACCCCAAACTCCTCCTCCGCCTGGTGGCTGCTGCTTCCCATGATATACTTACATACTAGGACATTTCCCTTATGCTTGGCTGGGCACTGCTTTGTCACTGCTGCTCTCAAACACAAACATTTGCTGCCCGTATTCCATGGACACAGAAGCATGGTGGGAATCCAGTGGTGGGATTCAAATTTTTTTACTACCAGTTCTGTGTATGTGCTTGATGGGCATGATGTTGCTTGGTGGGCGTGGCTTGGTGAACATGGCAGGTGAAGGATACTGTAAAATCCCCATTCCCTCCCAATCAGCTGGGACTCAGGAGGCAGAGAATTGTTGGGGGTGGGGCCAGTCAGATGTGGTATTTACCGGTTCTCCGAAATACTTAAAATTTCCGCTACTGGTTCTCCAGTACTGGTCAGAACCTGCTGAATACCACCTCTGCTCCTGTCCTTCCTCTTTCCAAGCTCAGCGCTGGACCCACAGCAAAAGATGCTTTCTGAATCCCACCATGCAAGTGGCATGTAGCAGACAAGGGTGACCCTTTGTTACATTTGGTGAGGGAGGGGGCCACCCAGGTGGGAAGCTAACCTTTGCCAGACCCTGCATCCTTGCCTGCCTCCAGGCATTTGAGTTTTCACACACAAGGGGCAGGAAGCTGCCCTGGGTCTGTCCGCGTGCAAAGGGAGGGCTTGCCTCCGTGGGAGATGCACCTGGTAGAAGCAGTTTGCTCAAGGAAGAAAACAGGATCTAACATATAAACAACATCCTCCTTGGACTAGTTCATGAGTCGCTGTTTCCAGAGTTTGTTTTTGAGCTATTCTTGCAAGCTTGGCCCCTCCCCATATCCCCGTGGAGTGAATAGCTAGGCTGAATCAAGAAGACCATAAGCGATGACTCAGGCCTGGAAGAGGCAATGTGGATAAACTCACAATCAGGAGGAGTTATGGAGGCTTCGGTCACTTGTAATGGAAACAGCTGTAATCAAAACTCCAGTCAGTTCTCCAAGTAGATATTCATGTCCCCAATTACAAGATTCTTATTTGTTGTCCTTATTTATTATAGTATATTGATTTCCTATGGCTAAGTAGTAAGTGGCAGTCCCAGGCTCAAGAATCAGTCACCTGGTAGAAATCCATGCTAAGAAACCAAAACAGCCTGAAAGAAATGTCGAATACTGTCAGTCATTCAGGTAAAATTGTCTGGAAGTTGAGTCATGCCAACTGGACTTCTTTTTTTGTTGGTTTAAAACAAGTGGCAAGTCCTTCCCTCAATAAGATGTGGAGGCCTCAGACAATTCCATTTTTTATGCCATTCATGCACAAGTCCCCAGGAAGATGAAAACCACTTTACCAGGGAGGCCACACTTAACAACTCACTGAGGGGAAAAGATTTAGGAACAACAACTCTTAATGGTTCTCTGCCTACTCACCTAACAAAAATGAAATTGCCCTGCAGGAGATAACCAACTTGCTCAGGCTGATGAGGCTAGTTGAATAAGTAGCAAAATGCTTCAAACCAACAAGAAAAAAAAAGTTCAGTTGTCATGACTCGACTTCTAGAATCTGAAGGAAAAAAAATACTTCATGTGTGAGATGTTTATTTGTTTTTTAAATGGGAAGGAGCAATAAAACCAGTTCTTATTCTGGTGGATGGCTCCTCACCGTTATAATCCTCAGTGTAAAGCAGATTTGGTATTCAGCCGGTTCGGACTGATTCGCCTGAACCAGTAGCAGAAACTGTGGGTGCTCACCCACCCTGGCTCTATGCCATCTTTCTAGGCACGTTTTTGAGGCTAGGCATTTGCGTGGAAGGTGTGTGTGCAAGCAAAGTGCATGTACAGAAGAATCTGTGGTAACAAAATGTGAAAAGTACTTATATAGAAGTGTGTCTAGGATGATGAGACTACAGCAGTCGGAATTCTGTACCACTGGCCACAGAGTTGGTCCTTGTCCTAAAGCAAACTCTCTACTACCCATGTGATGTATGACCTCTGCTGAAGTCCGTGGATTTTCCTTAAATGTATTGTGATTCAGAGAAGCCTGGTTGACAGGCAAAAATATTAAGTCCTGGTCTGCTACCAACCAGCATCCAGTTTCTGAGCTACTTGGGATGTTAGAAGAGATTTGAATGGGATACATGAACCGTCCAAAGACGTCTCCGAGGTCATGTGGCCAGCATGACTAAACACTGAAGGTACACGGAACCCTGTTACCTTCCCACCAAAGGTGGTTCCTATTTTTCTACTTGCATTTTTACGTGCTTTCAAATTGCTAGGTTGGTAGAAGTTGGAATAAATAACAGGAGCTCACTCCATTACACGGCACTAGGGATTCGAACCACCGAACTGCCGACCTTTTTGATCAACAAGCTCAGCATCTTAGCCATTCAGCCACCACGTCCCTATTCATTAATGTTTAAGTGCTATCCAAATGTCTGTTTTTAGCACCTTTTCCAAATGAATGTTAGGAACTTCCACCATTGGTCTAATTTTAGACTTTTTTCCCCTGCGTTCTTCTTTTAGAACATGGTGGACTAGGAGAAGTCACTGCCCCTTTGGAGAAGAAATTGCCTGGAGAAAAAAAAAGATATAAATGTAACAAATTTCTGTAAAGCATCCTGAGAAGTAGATAGATGTTTTAAGGGGTTAAGTGAAATAAGCCCTTGTATCTGATGCAGGAAATCTGTCATGAAAGCCCAGCTCTTGGGAGGAAACATTAAGTTTATCGTGGGAGAAAAGGAAAGCGAAGTGTTAAAGTTATTAACACGAACAGAGGATACCGGCACATCCTGCAGAAAACTTCCTGTTTAACCTACAAGTTAGAAAACAACAACTGAAGGGAAAATGATGAAATCGCAGCTTCACTCATTTTTGGTATGTGAATTTTTTTACACTTTCATTATTTTGAGCTTTCAAGTGACTGATGGTTTTCACAGAATTCTTGCACCAGCCGGGCATAAAATTTCACCTTGCTACTCCATGGGAGTTAATTCAGCCCCATCATATGGTCACTGGCTTTCTTACTCACCCTCATTAACGCTAAGTGAAATTCCTACTCATGAGGGGCATTGCACTTTGTCCTGCTTCTTTAACCCTCTGGATTATGACAAGGCTTGGTTAAAAACCGGCTCCTTCATCCAAATTTAAGTATGCCCATGCACCTTTAACATTTCCTCTTTTCACTGTAGTATGTGCTACTTGGAAGCTGATTAGACACATATTTTAATTATGTGGGATACAGTCAAGATAACATACTCGGTCAATAGCTAGGTGGTCATTTTTTTGCCACTTTGGTGTCTGGCCACCACCAACTTCTTCCTTCTGAAAAATGAGCAAATCCCAGCAGGAGTAGATTCACAAATGTGATCCCTATCTGGAGACATTATAAAGAAGTTAATTTGAAAACCGAGCCTACTGTAGTTCAAAACCTCCATAATAAAAATGCAATAGGGAAAATGCAGCAGTGGGAACAAAAGGCTAGGAACGGTCTGCCAAAAACGGAGAGCAGAGAAAAAAAAACCAGCAAAGCTGAAACAAGGCTAAACACGACAACCCAACCTAAAAGAGCTGGGAACGTGAAGTCTTTGATGCTGAATCCAAAGTTCACCAGGTCAAAAATAAGGGTGTTTTATTATGAATGAAAAATAAAAAGTAACATTGCGTATGTGCTAAGTTCCTTCCCTTGCTGTTTGCCGCTCAGTGCAGTATGCAATGAAGGGATGCTCGACCCTTGACACAATCCCTTTAGAAATAAATAATTGACTGTGTCACATTATTAGATTGGTGGTTTCAGAAAGTCTGAAGGCTGTACATCTAGATGACAGGGATTGGAAATGTGGAACAAAAGTACACTTCATCTTTGAAGTCAATAACTTTGGTTTATTAAGGTTATAATTTTGTGGTCCCTGAGAGAGTGTTCCAGACTTTGTGGAAGATTTTGAGGCTGGTTCATTCATCCAAGTTTGGATAGGGATGACAGGAATAGAACAGGGGACTGGGGGGATTCGGAGCTTTCCTTGTTCTCCAAACCACCCACAAATCAAGGTTTCATGTAGCTTTAAAAATGGTTTCAAGGGAAGGAACTTTACTATAATAATAACAATAACAATAATATAGCTGCAAACATTTCTCCTGATTTTTTACCCTGTTGGCAAAAATCTAGCAAACCTAAGACAGCGTTCTTTCTTTCTTTCTTTCTTTCTTTCTTTCTTTCTTTCTTTCTTCTTTCTTTCTTTCTTTCTTCTTCTTCTTCCTTCCTTCTTCCTTCCTTCCTTTCTTTCTCTTTCTCTTTCTTCTTCTTTCTTTCTTTCTTTCTTTTTTTCTTTTTTCTTTGTGTTTGTTTCCTTCTTTCTTTCCTTCCTTCCTTCCTTCCTTCCTTCCTTCCTTCCTTCCTTCCTTCCTTCCTTCCTCTTGTTGGGATTGTTGCACTAAGAACTTTCTACCCAGTATTTACATTGCCATTAAGATGACTTATATATTTGAACCATATTAAGTCATATGTCAAAAATACCAATACCAATAGCAATAGCACTTATATACCGCTTTGCAGGGCTTTACTCTCCTCGCTAAGCCATTTACAGAGTCAACATATTGTCCCTAACAATCTGAGTCCTCATTTTACCAACCTCGGAAGGATGGAAGGCTGAGTTAATCTCGAACCAGTGAGAATTGAACTGCTGGCAGTCAGCAGAATTACCTTCAGTACTGCATTCTAACCACTGTGCCATCATAATATACAAACTAAACTACATAATTATTTTAACTGCAAAGCAATTTTATCCAACTTTGGAAATAATGCTATGTTTTATATTGGGTACTCCAATCCTTAAAGATAAGCATAGACACTAAGTTTTCTCACGTTTCTCTGCTAATGCCATCACAATTCTAGCAATTCTGGGAACGGGTTTCTGCACACCTCGAAAGACTCAGCTTTGGAAGGCAGGCTTAACTTCTCAGTCATTTTCCATGTAACTAAAGCAGTGGGACTTCTTTAGGTCTGGATATTATGATGTTCCATACTTCGGTTTCTCTGTCCCTAGGTGTGTTGAACAATTTTGTAGGAAGATCAGAAGGAAATGCATAATAGAAGCATCTCCAATGTTTGGGATTGCAAGGAAGAAACATTTAGGTTTTTGAAAATGGGCTGTGGGCACGTTCACAAAATGGATACTAGGAGATAGCTTTCCCACCACAACTCCAATGACAAAGCACAAATTTACCAGAATACTAAGCCCTGTTCCTCTGGTCACATCCTTCCTGTCAGGTGTTCCTTCCTATTCCTGATCTTCCAACAAAACATTCATCATTTTCCTCAAAAACCTATCAGACAATCTGGTGGTCAGAGGCATTCCTGGAAATAAACTGAATGTGAGGAGGTTGTGTCTTTGTGTGAAGAATGCCATCTTTCCACTTCCTAAAATTAGACTATTTTTTTGGAAGCATCATTTTTTATTTAATTTTATTTATACCCTGTCTTTATTATTTTTATAAGTAACTCAAGATGGCGAACATGCCAGAGGTGGGTTACTACCTATTTGGTCCGGTTTGGGGAACACGTAACTGTACCTGTTCTATCCTCCGTGGTGCCATCTTGGTTTTCTGTTCTGCACATGCCCAGAAAAATCTTCATTGAAAAAATGTAATTTCCCCCGCTTTTTAATGTTGTGTGAATGTGTAGACTATTTTCAGTGCAAATGCCCCACCCACCCACCCCACTCAGTCACTCCTCACCTTCTGGGTGGCTTCCATGCCTAAGGTGCCACATGGTGCCTACCCTCACATGTCCACCTAGCCATGCCCATCCAGCTAGTCCGGCCTCCCAACAGTGTGAGGGACTGTGAATCAGCTACCTGTTCAAAACGTTTGAGGACCTCTGATATACTGAAACATTGACTTATCACTATGGGGCAGAAGTGGGTTCCTATCTATTCGGTGCAGTACGGGCGAATAGGTAGTAACTCCAGCAGACACGTGACCGTACCAGTATGGCGCCATTGGTTTTCTGTTCTGCACATTTGTCTCCCAGCGGCTGTAGGCAGGCTTGCCATGCCCAAAATAGGGCATGTGGAGGGGGTAGCAAGCCCCCTGCAGCCCCCTGGGATCAAAAGCGTGGGGGGGGGGCTTCAAGAGGCAAAGCAAGAAAGAAATCCTCATCGTTTGGGGATCCCAAGTGCATGGAGCAGAGAGGTCTTCAAACTTGGGAACTTAAGACTTGTGGACTTCAACTCCCAGAATTCAGCTCTGCTGGCTGGAGAATTCTGGGAGTTGAAGTCTACAAGTTTTAAAGTTCCCAAGTTTGAAGACCTCTGCCAGCTGCTATCCTTAGGCTCAGGCTAAGCTAATCAATACTGGCTCTCTAAGAATGCCAGATGATCAAGTTTCAAAATGGCTGGCTTTTTTTCCTCCTACCAAAGTCCACCTGGGGTTCTTCACGGGAGGGAGAAAGGGAGGAAGGAAGGAAGGAAGGGAGAAAAAGGGAAGGGAAAGTGAATTAGATATGGATGGATGGATAGAGGGAGGAAGGGAGAGAGAGAAAAAGGAGAGGAAGGAAGGACCACAAACCTGGCACTAGACACAGCTTCAGAGGATGCTTTGAAACAGCACAGCAATCCAGGGTTGGAAGAGACCTCAGAGGTCATCTAGTCCAACCCTCTGCTCCAGCAGGAGACCTTATATCATGGTTATTTTAGTGCCTCTAACAAAGAGGAGAAATTCCCAGAAATCCCCAGACATTGCCAACCTCTCCCCTAGTAAAAAAAAACCTAGAGCAAAAACTTCATGCAGGATTAAAAAGAATAGAAAAGGGGGCTGCTGTGTATTGTTTAATGAACTGCTAAATTGGCAAAATGGATGGCTAAATTGGCCACTCCCACCTGGTCACATGGCCGCCAAGCTACACCCACAAAATAAGCCACGCCCACAGAACTGGTAGTAAAAAGTTTTGAAATCCACCACTAGAAGATACCTAATACTCTCCCCTCCTCTTTTCCCCACAACAACAACCCCGTGAGGTGGTTTGGCTGAGAGAAAGGGACTGGCCCAAAGTCACCCATGTGACTTTGTCACCATCATGGCAGAGCCATTATGGTACCATGGCTAAGGCATCAAGCTAGAAACTGAAAGATTGTGAGTTCTAGTTCTGGCTGAGGGATGAAGCCAGGGGGGTGGGGCTTGGGTCAGTCCCTCTCTCTTAGCCCTAAGAAAGAGGCAGTGGCAAACCACTTCCAAAATCTTACAAAGAAAAATGTAGGGACAAGTCCAAGTA
Source organism: Thamnophis elegans (assembly GCF_009769535.1). Lineage (NCBI taxonomy): Eukaryota > Metazoa > Chordata > Lepidosauria > Squamata > Natricidae > Thamnophis > Thamnophis elegans. Next base: position 40,589,423 of record NC_045542.1, read on the forward strand.
GTCGCCAGGAGTCAATGCTTAACTGTGATGCATGTACATTCAAGAACTAAAGAAGATCAATTAATTGGTTTAAGATGCTTTAAGTGTCAAACTCAAATGAACTCTGGGAGCAATAGGATCAGTGTGAGTTGAAATTCCCAAGTCCATGTACTTCCATTGGTCTCTTCCAGCAAGATACTTTATAATTAGCAAATTTGTTTGGCTTAATTATTCTAGGTGTCTGAAGACAAGATGAGTAATCTACTAATTGGACTGCTTCACTTGCTGATATCCAACTCTGTTTTCGGCAGTGCATCCTCAATAAAGGACTGAGTCACAGAACCGGAGACATATGTATAAGATAACAGTCAACAGGGCTAAACAATCTAAATGTGATTTGTAAAAAAAGGACTTATGAACGTGGCAGTTTGACCTTCAACTTATTGTGATGGGCTTGCATGCTTTCCTAAAATATTTTGGAGCCCATCAGCAAGATGCTCAGAAGGAAGGAAGACCATGTTACTCCAGACTTTTGCCCAAATAAATTCCTTGTGACTAATCACCTTGTTTATGATCAAAAAGAGGAAATAAATTCAGCTTTGAAACGTAGTCACGTTGGCCATTACAAAGGAAATATCCTGGTAATGGGCTAAGCGGTGTAATGAATTAAACAAAAAATACTTAAGTTCATTATTGTCTCGCTGTACTGCGGCATAACTTTAAAAAAAAATGATTTTATTTTCATTACAAGATAAAAATATAGGGGGGGGGGAATGAATGTTAGAAAACTAAGAAAAAGTGCAAATGGAAACAAAGGAATAGTCTTCTCACTTTTTTCCTGGCAGTAAAATACCATAATAATAATGATAATAACAACAACAACAACAACAACAACAACAACATACTCAATGACACATACTCAGCTGCTGTAAAAGAATCGTGCAGACTGATTATAAATTGCGGCACAATTCAGTAGCACACATAGTTGGATCATAAAATGCTTAGAAACAACTGGAATTAGCAAAAATATTACATCCTTTACTGAAAAGGCGATGAAACAGTGGAGAACTGAGTTAGCAGTAGGGAATGAGAACTACGGAATGGTTAATATCAAGCGAGGAATTTTCCAGCGTGATTCACTTTCACCTCTTCTCTTCATCATCGCGATGATCCCACTATCAGTAATCTTTAAAAAAATGAAATTAGGATACCAAACAGCCAAAGAAGCTGAAAAAATTTCTCATTTATTATATATGGATGAAATAGAAATCCAATCACTAACAAACACAGTCCGAGTATTCAGCACTGATATTTCAATGCAGTTTGGCATGGAAAAATGCACCACTGTATCCATAAAAGGGGGCAAAATCACTACATGTGAGGGAATTGAAATGCCCAATAGCCAACTAATTAAATGCAATGAAAATGAAGCCTACAAATATTTAGGCATTCTGCAGTTGGATAACATCAAGCATGGAGAAGTAAAAACTATTGTCAGGGGAGAGTATACCAACAGAGTTAGGAAAATTTTGAAATCTAAATTGAATGGTGGAAATACAATCAAGGCCATAAATACCTGGGCAATACCAGTTATAAGATACACAGCTGGTATAGTTAACTGGACACAAGCTGATTTGGATATTTTGGACTGAAAAACCAGGAAACTAATGACAATGCCCTACAGTTTACATCCACGTGGTGATACTGATAGATTATACCTGCCCCAAAAATCAGGTGGCAGAGAATTATTACAAGTGAAGCAAATAGTTGAAGAAGAAAAACATGCACTGGCTGATTATTTAAAAGAAAGTCAAGAACATCTATTAATCGAAGTAAAGAACAAAAATCTATTGAAGGTCCAACAGACGAAACAAGAATACAGAAAAGATGTGATAAAATCAAGAATGGAGAGTTGGCAGAACAAAGCACTGCATGGCCAATTTCTGGAAAAAATAAAAGATAAAGCGGACAGTGAACAAACTTGGTTATGGTTAACAACAGGTACATTAAAGAAAGAAACAGAGTCACTAATCCTGGCTGCACAAGAACAAGCTATCCGCACAAATGCCATTAAGGTCAAAATCGAAAAATCCTCTGATTATGCCAAATGCAGACTTTGCAAAGAAGCTGATGAAACTGTTGATCACATACTCAGCTGCTGTAAAAAAATCACGCAGACTGATTACAAATTGCGGCACAATTCAGTAGCACAAATGATCCATTGGAATTTGTGCAAAAATTATAATATTAGAACAGCAACAAACTGGTGGGAACATCAGCCTGAAAAAGTCACTGAAAATCAGATGGTCAAGATCTTGTGGGATTTTCGCATACAAACGGACAAAATACTGGCACATAATACACCAGACATCACACTGGTTGAGAAAAATAAGGTTACACTCATAGACATCACAATACCAGGTGATAGCAGGGTTGACAAGAAGGAATATGAAAAAATTGCAAAATACCAGGACTTAAAAATCAAAATTCAATGACTATGGCACAAACCAGCAGTGGTAATTCCAGTGGTAATTGGCATACTGGGTGCTATTCCAAAAGCACTGGAATTACATTTAAAACAGTTAAAAATTGACACAATCACCATCCGTCAAATGCAAAAAGCCGCACTGCTTGGATCTGCACGCATATTACGAAAATACGTTACGACATCCTAGGCCCCTGGGTGGGGCCCGACTAGTAATCAATGCCAAATCCGGCGAAACAACTGGCCACTGTGATACAATTGTATAATATAATAATACAGTTTCAACCTTTTGCTGTATATGTCATGATATTGGATTGAAATTTACATTGAATTGTAACTTTATAATATGATGTATCATTAGCATTTAAACCTTTGATAAATTGTCAAAAATGCATGTATGTTGGAAATGCAACTGGTACTTTTTATAATCTCTGATGAACTTGTAACAAAGCTAAAACATACTGGGACCAAAATGAAGCATAATTTCAGGATCTGCTGAGATCTGATTCCTCTTGCTTGGATTTCATAGCCAATCTGAAATCTCTGCAGATCTTCCCATCACATAACTGAGATGAAGAAACTATATTCTTCAATGAACATTCTTACTTGTGTTGGGTTTCAAATTTTTTTGCTACTTGTTCGGTAGGTGTGGCTAGGTGGGGGGGGCATGTGACTGAGTGGACGTGACCAACTTTACATCACTCACACCCACTCGGTCACATGGCATCCCGCACCAAGCGACACCCACAGGAAAAGGTAGGAAAATTTTTGGGATGTCTATCGACCCCCGCCCTCCCTTCACCTCTCGCCCCCGTTTCCTCTTCTTTACAACCAATTTTGTTGTATTTAAGTACAATGACAATAAAGATTATACTTATGGCCCTGTCCCTAGCCCCGCTTCCTCCTCTACCACTACCTCTTTGTTTGGTCTGCTTATCTCGCGGCAACTGATCCAGACTCTGGAAGGCAAGCTGACCACTGCTGCTGGAAAGCGGCTGGCTGGCAAAGAAGCCTCCCCAGCCACTGCCTCTTTGAGAGCCGTTTTGCAAAGTGGCCCTCAAAGAGGTGGTGGCTGGCCGCAGGCTGCTGAAAAGTCCCCCTGTGGTGAAAAAGCTGCTGCCGTTGCCACCATGTTCTTCGTGCATGCGCATCCCATTGCCTTGCAAGTCCAAGCGAGTGGCAACCGTGTGGGCGGGGTGAGCAAGCGGCGACAGGGGGACTGGTTCAGTGGCATGGCCAGCCAGCCATTGCTACCGGTTTGCTGAACTTTGCAAAATTTCTGCCACCGGTTCGGACAAACGGTACGAAACTGGCTGAATACCTTTGAACACCTCTGATCCTCCCGCAGCCTTCTCTGTGCTTCTCTGTTCTCTGTTTGCTGGTTGGCAGTTTTCCAGCAATGCACCCACAAAAGCTGTGGAAACCTTCCCACTCTTTCCCCTGAAATAAATTGAGATTGTATGGAACTTCCTGCCCAGAAAGCCTTCTTGACTTCCAGATTCAGATTATTTCCAAGCAATAGGATTGGAAGACACAAGGGAGGTTTGTTGTGCGTGTCAGTCACTATTTTCAGTTGTTTGAAGAGTTTGTATCAAAATGCTGATATCATAACATGTGGATTTTAACTCTTACAACATATTTCATGATGACATTTATCTGTTTGTGTGTACGTAGAGCAGGGGAAAGCAGCAGCAGAAGACTCAAAAAGAGACCATTGGTCTAGAACAGTGTTTTTCAACCTTTTTTGTGCAAAGGCACACTTTTTTTTCATGAAAAAAAATCACGAGGCACACCACCATTAGAAAATGTTAAAATTTTTAACTCTGTGTAATTCTCTGAATAGGAATCAAATAAACAAAAAGAAATTATTTTATAATTGTTCATATTTCTGTTACTTACTCAGTGCGAAACCTGGGCCTGTTTTTCTGAACACAAAGCTGATATTCTGGCAGGAATCGAAGAAAGACACACACGTAGCTCTTCATCAACAGCTCTCAGTCTCTCTCTGTCTTTAGTTTTTATAGCAGTCAGGCTTGAAAAGCTCATCTCACACAGATATGTAGTGGAAAATGGGAGCAATGTCAAATAGCTTTGTTTGCCAGAACGGGGAACTCCTTGGCAGTATCCAACCACCGAACACCGAAGGAGACGCGCCGCTGGTAACACTTACCAAGTTGACAGCGCGCGTTTCTCCTCACTGCTCCGGTCCTCCGCGATTGTTGCTATGGGCGCACGCATGGGACGTCAGTGATGTCCCTGCGTGCGCTACCTCCCGGCGGTCCCTGCGTTTTTAAAGTAAACGCGGGGCCGCAGGGACTAATAGAGGCATCCCTGTGTCCCGAAAGCAACTTTCAGGACACAGAGATGTCCAATGTTCCCTCTAATTTTTTTCAGTGTGAGCAGAAAAGTATAGTGTTTGAGCGGCATATTTTCATGCCTGAGCACCTGAATTTTTTTCACAGATGTCACCTAAGACAACAACGAAATCAGTATTATTGAAACTCAGTTATGTTTATTCAAGGTACCCGCTTAATTAAAGTGTTATATAATATCAGTATCACTTAACAACGGTCCTGCTTAGCCACCAAAATGTTGGCTCAGAAACTCTGGCATTGAAGCATGCAAGTCTTAAAGCTGTCAAGTTACAAGATCTTTTCACCCCTAACCCTTTAGGGAAAAAAAACCCAGGGGTCTTCAAACCTGACAGCTTTAAGCCTTGTGGACTTCAACTCCCAGAATTCCTCCTCCAGTCATGTTGGCTCAGGAACTCTGGCATTGAAGCATGAAAGTCTTAAAGCTGTCAAGTTCCAAGACCTTTGCACACCCTTTAGGAAAAAAAATCCCAGGGGTCTTCAAACCTGACAGCTTTAAGCCTTGTGGACTTCAACTCCCAGAATTCCTCCTCCAGTCATGTTGCAGCAACGTCATCTGCGTGGATCTGCTCCATCTTCGTTTTTTTTCACAGGAGGCAGGGCTGCCGCTGAAGATGCCAACGAGCCCCTGCCGCCACTAGAATAGCTGCTGCCGCCTCCTCCTCCTCCTCCTCCAACAGCACCAACATATTTGCTGCCCAGCGCTGCAGCGAGGTGAAGCCTCCAAAGCTCCGCAGCGCCCCCGCCCCATGGCAGTGGCGCGGTGCCTCCCCCTCCGCTCGGAGCATCTCAGCTGGGCTCTGGGTTACCCCTGCCGCCGCCTCCACCTCCGCGGTTTTTCAGAAGCCATGAGGCCTTTTTCCCTGCTCCCCCCCTCCGCCGCCTTCCTACTAGCTCCCGCGGCCAAATGGCTCCTCAAAAGCACGGCGGAGGAGGAAGGGGGAGGGATAACACGGGGGCCAGCTCAGGTGCTCTGCGTGGAGCCTCCACACACAACTGGTGTGCTCCACAAACGATCTTGCTCACTAGCTCAAAAGGGCCCTCGCTGTTTCTCCAGGCAGCCCTCGCCCCTCCGTCCAGCCGAAGGTCGCTCCTGGCCAGGCAGGCTCCCCGCAGCTGCTCAGAGGCTCGCTCTCCTCCTCGTAGCACCGTGAAATCCTTGGGTGGCTCCCAGCTCCTCTGCAATACAGCCAGTCCTTGACTTAGCCTCCATGCAGAGCACCTGAGCTGGCCTCAGCGTTGGCAGCAAATCCGGCAGTGCTGTTGGAGGAGGAGGAGGCAGCAGCAGCTATTCCCCTCAGCTTCGGGAGCCTGTGGCAGAAATCACTGCGCGCAGTTTGAAACGGCTGCGCGGTGTTTTCTTGCCACGTGCGCGGCCGCAGAGCCGCACACCTTAGAGGGAACAGTGGAGATGTCCCAAGGCAAAAACACCCAGCGGGTGTTTTTCCCATGGCACACCTTACACTATGTCACGGCACACTAGTGTGCCGCGGCACAGTGGTTGAAAAACACTGGTCTAGAAACACATAAAAAATGTATGCCCAAATATTGTGGCTCTAAAATACAGTATCACATATATAGTAGATTCTTTGCTTTGTTTTAAATCTGAATGGCAAACTCTGATGGTCAATAAATGTAAAATAAATTGTTTTGGACACAAATACATATCTACAAAGAGATTAGAGCATCCAGACCTCTTCATCAGGAACATAAAGTCAGTGATTCTTGGCCAGGATTATCATTATAGTATTGCAAGACCACAGCATCAATCATTGCCAGCTGGAGATTTGTGAGTTTCAACTCAAACCCATCTGAAGAGCAGTAGAATTGGGAAGGCTGTTTCAGAGTGTTAAACTCTTCTTGTGATGTTTTGGAAAGTAAACATGGGTTAAAAATGGAACAGAACAAGATTTTCTTCCTCATTATCTCAGAAATATCACCATGCTAGGGGCAATAGAAATACAGAAAGTGTTGATTCTTGGCATTAACTTCTGTTAAAACAAGTGTTATGATAGCCAAACAGTACGTGACTGGTCAATGAGTAAAGAGATAGAAGATTTCTGATTTCTGAGAAAGTATGGGGAACTGAAGATGGCTTTGTGAAAGCAGAGCTGATGATCACAGCCAACTGGCGAGTAGATGGCAGTCCTGATGCACTAGAACAGGGCTGTCAAACTCGCAGCCCACGGGCCGGCTGTGTCATGAGCTTTGCCACGCCTAGTTTAGTGAAGGGGGAAAAAGTCACAATACCTCACCTTGTGACAATGCAAGTTTGACACTTCTGCACCAGAAGCTCTGATGTATCACATGGGATCTTTCCTTTCACTTCAGTTGGCAAGACGTTGGGGTGAGAAAAGGTTGTAATCCTCTGGTTTGTCCTGGGTGTTTGTCAGCGCAGATTGAGAATGTCCCATGACTTTTTGGATTGGTGGTTTGAAAATTTCCATCAACGGCAGTTCACTGTCCAATGCCAGTTGCTCCTGATGATCACTGTGCTGAGGAGAGAACTGCATTGCTGGCCCGAAAACTGTCAAGATGGAAAAGTGAGAAGAGTTGATTCATTTGATAAAAAAAACCTCTGACAACAACTGACAAGCTTTACACGGGAAAGGTTGATGAACTGATTAGGAATGATCAGATAACTCAAAGGGAAATCCCTGTCAATTCTGGCATTTCAAGGAATGAATGTATTATCAATGCTCAATATCAGAACATTTATTTAAAATGGGTTCCTCATGTGCTTAGAGCAGAATTGAAAGTATCAAAATTGAAATTTGTCAGCAATTGTTGTGCTATGAGATTGAAGGTGAGGAATTTCTTCAAAGCATTGTGACAGCTGATGAAACATGGAATGCTTCACTTCACTTCTCTCTCTCCCCTCCCTCCCTCCCTCCCTCCCCCCCCCCCCTCTGCATGTGTATGTGTAATCTCATTCCAAGTTTTGGCAGGAAAACTCATGGTTACAGGTTTTTTGAAGGACAAAAAATTGCGTTGTTCAAATGGATTTCCTTGAACCTGGCATCACTATTGAGTTAGAAAACTACACGGTAGTTTTGAAAACATTCAAACAATGATTACACAAAATTCAGAAGCACAAAAAAAGAAATCGTTCTGCAACATGACAAAAAAAATTGTTGACATAAATAAGAGGGTTTTCTCTAAACCAGGTGTATATTTCTGTGCTTGCTTGCCTGTGTTTGTGTATGCTTTTCATCTACACAAACACAGTAGTTTCTCATATTGATATACTTGTGTATAAGGATTTCCTATAATCAGTAATAAGTAGACATGTTACTGTGACATCTCCAGGACATACCATTGTCACAATACATACATTCAAACAGATGACATGAATAGCAGCTCTTAGGCTGAAAAATCTGCAAATACTATTTTGTCCTGTATATCAGATTTGCCTATTGTTATTGACAATGCATTTTACTGCTGTTTCCCCGCCAAAATCAGAAACTGCTATTTTACCATTCTGATCTGTATTTTCTAAGTGAAAATATTACTAAGAAATATTGAGGATTAGCTGACCTCTGATAACTTGATTCTTTACAGATTGATCCATATCCAGCAGCAAAATCTACATGCTGTTCTTAAAAGAATTTTGAGCTAGATGGCGCCAGTTAGTTCAGATTCGGCTGTAGATAGGAATTGTATGAAAGGGCATGGCCTTTTCAAGACCGCACAGCTGGGATGCATTTCAAAAGAGCCCAAACTTTAGTTTGCTGATCTTGAGACAATGATAGATGGACGGACTAAAGAACAAATATATGGTACCAATCAAGTATGTGGTTTGGGCGGGGAGGGGGATGCAAAATATCATCTGGCAGCTATTTGAAACATGAGTTTGTATGCTGTATCTTCTGAACTGAACCAATATACTGGATACCCTCTGCAAGCATCTTGTCTGAACGGCTTTTGCATCATGTCTCTGCCCAGGGAGATACACTCTGTGTACATTCAGCGGAAACTCTGTGGGCTAATTGAGAAATGACATGGGGAAAATATAGATACGGCACATGTACATTATTGGCACATTTTTCTCTATGGAGGAAATCACAACTGGGAAAGCTAATCCTAACTGGAACATCATGCACAAAGAAAGAGCTTCAAATGTGGTGTTAGAGTGTCAGACTTGATAGGCTGTATATCTCTGGTCATCCACAAATTCCTGGCTAATCATGGAGCCTCTTCTGTCTTTTCCATTCATAAAGTTGCAAGAACAACAAAAACGTTTCTGAACGGACATTGCCCTATATACCTTAGGGATTATACAGGAAATAATGGAATGAATACATGCACCTGGGAAGTTTATAAAAGGCACATACAGATAGTTGTCTCCCTGCTGTTTATAGCCAGAAAAACGTTTGTTAGATTTTATCAGGTATCTTAAAAAAAATTTTTTTTTAAACGTTCCAACAGCTGAGGTTTTCTAGAATGTCTTTTGCAGAGTTTTAATTTTGTCTACAGTAAAAAAGAAACCCATATATGACTTAAGTTATTTTTCTGATTTGTCTGCTCTGCTTTCCAGTTATGGATCAGTTGTCTCAACTACGTTGGATGCTACTTGTTCCAGTATTATTTGATTATATTGATTAGCAGGAGTGTAAAAGATTCTTGTAGGGACGCAATGGCTAAGACACCGAGCTTGTCAATCAGAAAGTTCGGCAGTTCGGCGGTTCGAATCCCTAGCGCCGTGTAACAGAGTGAGCGCCCGTTACTTATCCCAGCTTCTGCCAACCTAACAGTTCAAAAACACATAAAAATGCAAGTAGAAAAATAGGAACCACCTTTGGTGGGGAGGTAACAGCGTTCCGCGTACCTTCGGCATTTAGCCATGCTGGCCACATGACTACGGAGACGTCTTTAGCTAAGAAATGGAGATGAGCACCACCCTCTAGAGTCAGGAATGACTAGTACATATGTTCGAGGGGAACTCTTACCTTTAAAATATTTTTATTGTCTTTCTGAACTGAAATGCCACGAATCAGTGGTCCACGAAAGGCACTAGCATTAGCATTAGAAATATCTACTACTGTCCCATTTCATCCAAATGTATATATTTGACAAATATGCATTAAAATGCATTTTGGGACATTAGTCAAAAAGAGTTAATATCAGAAATATTTACAGTTTGAAAGCATCTAAAATGAGTTCTTGCATTATCTGAAAAGATAGAAAACATTGCAAACCAAAGATACATGGTTAAAAAAATTGCTCTAAGCAAGAAATGTGGAGTTTCTGGGTTCTATGAAATAAAATAATATATCATGCTGACTCACATTCCTGTTCATTTGTATATATTAAATATAATGTATGTTTATTCATGTATGTGTGTATCAATGAGCTCATGTATAAAAATGTTATGTTGAACTTTGGATAAAAGTTCTAAGAGGTTTTATATTTACATCAATATCATTGCTGCTATGCTCAATCATATGTGATGCAGTAGGTCCAAATAAAGTGGCCCAGATTTATATCTATAGATTTGTGCATGCAAATATTACGTACAATGTGTAATATCTAAAATCTTTCCATCAATGTCTGGCGAGACAAATTGGATTAGAAAAAGTACTCCTGGGAATGATTAAGCACCCTTTCGTTTTGCTCCAAATATAATCTTCCTACTATAAAATGCATGGGAGTTTAATTAGCTGCGCTTGACTATAATATGTAGTGTGTTCTGAAATATAACTGTGGTAACAATTACTTTCATCGTATGTATGAAGTGTTGATATCTTCAGAATGGGCTGTGCAAATTCTTACATGCTGGTGGCTTTCTGATGTTCCTGTTCATGTCTTTCAGGTTCAATTTAGAACACGGGTGTCAAACTCGCTGCGTCACGTTGCCATCATTTGAAGTTTTTCCCTTCGTGGAGCAGGAGTAGGCATGGCCTGCACTTGACACATCTGTCCAGTGGTGGGTTTCAAAAATTTTTGGAACCTCTTCTGTAGGTGTGGCCTGCTTTCCAGGTCCACTGGTGGAACCTCTTCTAACCGGTTCGGTAGATTTGATGAACCAGTTCTACTGAACTGGTGCGAACTGGTAGGAAGCCACCTCTGCATCTGTCCCTCAGGCAGCCAGTTTGATACCCCTGATCTAGAACAAGGGTTTTCAAATTTTCCTTAGCAATCGCATTGGAATTTGGGAACCATTTTCCTAAAATGGTGGCTTGGGCCACAGTGGCACAGTGGTTAGAGTGCAGTACTGCAGGCTACTCAAGGTTGACTCAGCCTTCCATCCTTCCGAGGTGGGTAAAATGAGGACCCAGATTGTTGGGGGCAATAGGCTGATTCTGTAAACTGCTTAGAGAGGGCTGCAAAACACTGTAAAGCGGTATATAAGTCTAAGTGCTATTGCTATTGATGGATGTGGCCAATCACAGAACCCTTTCATAGAAGAAAGCAATGAAAGCAAAGTTACCTGTTTTTCTAAGCATGCCTCTGGAATCTCTTGGGCAATGCCGGAGGCACTGTTGGATGGACACTTAAAGCTGGCGTGGTATGGCATACTAGTTTGCTATTCTTTTCTTAAATTAAAAGAATATTTTTAAAAATAACAACTTGGACAGGGACTCGAGAAGTTATTGGCAAGCTCTTTGTAATTTCCAAAGAGCCAGATAGTGGATCCAGGATTTATATCAATTGCAGGTTTGTCATTCAACAAGCAGAAGGCATGAATATATGTAGCCAGAATGACTTCCTCAACTCAAATGCAAGCAGGAGACAATCTCAGCTTCTGTGTACATCTGAAATTGTCATATCAGGGATCTGGAGTCTGCAACAATGCTGTGACTTAAAAAAAAATAGTTTCAGTAGATGCCTGCATTTTAGACACATATTTTCTTAATCTCTGGAATATATGCCATCAATTAACAAATCAAAGTACGGAACTGCTGACTTTTGGCAATAACAATTTTCAACACCATCAAGTTTACTTCTTTTTCTTTGTCTTAAACTAAAACAATAATGTGGCAAAGGATCAAGGGAAGAAAATCATTCTTCGTACCTATTTATCATAGTTGCTAGAATAGATGCAAAGTGATTTTTTTTTTCATTCTGTGACACAAGGCTTTCTAATGGAAATCAGCTGCCAAACTATGACAGATCCATGAGTACTTAATGGCAAAAATGATTGCTCTTAAGCTCATTCCTATGCCATGTGCAATCCATTACTTCATTAGCACTGAGCAGGTAGATTAATTAACTGTTTTGAAGCCAGTCTTGTGCATGGAAGTTTGTGTATAGTTGAGAAATCTTCAGTGTGAACTTAGGCTAGGATTTATTTATTTTTTCTTTCAAGATAATTATTAGTAGATAATTAACACAATTATTGTTCAGTTATAGGGTTGAATACAATAGATAACATTTCCAGATAGGAGAACAAATGATTTTTCAGAGTGACATCTAATGCGGCTTCTATATGCACATTGAGAGGCAGTCAGGAAATAGTCCGCATAGAATTGCAATGATGGGAAATGATTAAAACCCATCTCTACATGTAAAGGTAAAGGTTCCCCTTGCACATATGTGCTAGTCGTTCCTGACTCTAGACAGTGGTGCTCATCTTTGTTTCAAAGCCAAAGAGCTAGAGCTGTCCAAAGACATCTCCGTGGTCATGTGGCCGGCATGACTAAATGCTGAAGGCACACGGAACGTTCTCTGTACAGGTAGATGTCTACAAAGGGACCTGGTCTACAACTCTCACCTATTTCAATCATTGTGGCTGCAGGCCTGAATGCAGATTGAGGAATGATGCTTTAGAGCAGAAGTCCTTCTTTCCATTGGCCTGATTTGTATGGCATTTCGAACCTAGTTGTTAAAAGATGGCTGATACCACAGCCTGGCTTGAGATTTGTGAGATGAAATGGATCCTTCAGGCCTTTTTAAGGCTTAGGCAACAAAATTTAAGATGGCTAAACACACTGAAAGTATTTGTATTCCAGTGGAGTGATATTTCCAGGGTATAATTACACCTTCAGGTTATTTTGGTGTGCTAGTAATAGAAATAGATTCCCCCTGGATCGGAACGGACAGACTCATTCCTTTCAAATAGTCGTATTTCTTCCAGGTCTGGACAGGAGTGGGGGGGAAGCAAGTTTACTACCTAGCACAGTTCATTTTCCTCTTAACTGCTATTGTTTCTGGTGGAAACAGACATCTTCATCATGTTCCATCTAAGAAGTTAGATTTCCTTCATTATATGGTTCCACCTGGGCCTTTCCAAATGGCTATTCTACAATTGCAAGGAAGAGAGCAGTGAAGTCCCTTGCACTGTTTCTTTGCAACCAATTACCCAGCAAATCAATTTCATCTGATTTCCCTCACGATGCTCCTATTTCTTGAGAAAGTATCTAGTAAAGGAACAATGTACAGATAACAAGGGTGAGTGTAATATAATATGAACTCTATAAAGAAATATGAGATGTGTGTTGGCTGCCCTCAACCACTGATAATTCCCTTCCATTGGAAAAATTTGGTGTCTTCCATATCTTACCTTTTTTGTCTAAAAAAAGTAACTTGCACTTTTCAAACCCTGTCTCAGAAGAGAATTGATCCATTGCTTTTCCATAGTTGTCATATACTGGGATCCCCATCTTCCTTGTATCTTGACTATAACAGCTTCATTTGTTGCTCAACAACTCACTACTGCCTAAACCATTTGGAGTCCTTTTAATCTTACTTGCTAAAATGCATTTAGCATTTTATTTTTCACTCCTACAGATTTTATTGCAGTACCTCACTGACTGAAATATCTGTCAGCATGCTGAGTAATTTGTTGTTATCAGCCATGCTGACCAACTCATTGATTAACCCCAGTTCTGGATGAGGGGTTTTCCTCTTTTTTTCTCATCATCACTAAGTCTGCCTGGAATTCACATTATTTTTGCTTCCTTTTTCATGTCAGGGTTTCATACTTAATGTATCAGCCAAAACTAGGCATAGTCCCTCTTGCAAGTAAGACCACTGATGCCTCAAGGGATTGATAGGAATTGAGGAGAATTATCCAGCTATGCTCCTATTTCTTTGAATTAAAGAACAGAACACCTTTTCAATTCTTTGGGAATCATCTCAGCACAGTATGTCTGCTTTATTTGGATTTTTAGACTCACTTGGCTGACTTGGCCCTTGCAGGATGAAAAGTGGAAATTTGTGAAAACCCTTGTGAAAATTTCACAATAGGAAATGGGGAGGAAAAAAATCAAGATAGTTAGCCTATAATAAACAATTCACTTGATTTTTACCATCTCTACCACTTCACAAACTAACAGTCTATGCCTTTTCTCCTAGAAATTTCTCCTAGAACAAGGATAAAATTTCTGACAATTAGAGCAATTAATCATTGGAATGATTTGCCTCCAGAAGCTATGGGTGCTCCAACACTTTTTAACAGGTTTTAAAGAAGAGATTGGCCAATTGTTTGTCTGAAATGATATAGGGTCTCCTGCCAAAGTATGGGGTTGGACTAGAAGACCTCCAAGATCCCTTATAACTCTGTTATTTTGTTAAATAGAATCATTTGCGATTCTCCTGTTATCTTTGGAAGGGCAGCTTCAATAAATATTTTGAAGCTGTGGCTTTTCATGACAATGAGAATAAAAACTGTGTTTAATTTTTTTTTTGGGGGGGGAGCCCAGCCATGTCACACTCATTCTTTTAGCAACTAATAGAATGTGCTTTTTAAAAAAAACGAGTGCTATCCATGTAAGTGACATACGATTTACTTTTCTGTAGGGTTACCATGTCTAGACTGCAAAAACCAGGTGACTTTCAAAGTCACAAAAATCTTACCTAGATTTGTGCAACACAAATATGGTAGCCCTAGCCTAGGTGAGTGCATTTGCGAATTGCAGCTTGCAGACCAGTCTAAAACATACATTATGCTGAGAATGCATATTTTTGGTGTGTTAAGCATCTCCTCCTGTTCATTTTATTCTCAGCAGATAAAATCAGCAATCCATGAGACCAGTGAAAAGACACAGGGTGTCTGATGGACAGAAACATGGAAGGAATTTCATATTTTTCTATTTCTTTTCTACTCCCTGCTCCATGTCTGTCCAGACTGCTCCTTTCCCCCACCTGCAGCTTCAATGACATTTTTGAAAACAATGGGGAGTCTTTCTTGCAGCTGTCTTTCTGAGATCGCCCAGATAAGAAGATGTCAGGTAAGCCAGACAGGAAGGTCATCTAGAAAATTGAAATTGTTGGATCATAGGTAGCTTCGGAAGCTTCTCCCAAAATTGCCACTAAGTTATTTATTTGTATGTTTTTATATGTGACAGAAGGAGAAAATTATTTAATACACTTTGTTCTAACATTTATTTACAGTCACACTATACTTGTTTTATTTCTTTGGGCTTCTTTTTGGAGACTTTCTACCCATTAGAATTTGAAAATGTCAGGACATCTTAAGCAGGACAGTCATTTCCAAACTGGTCTATGCTTAGGATCCAATCAGGCAGTTTTGAAAGGGCGTGTGCCACTGTCCTATCTTTCCCCCATTCCAATTCAGAAATTTCAGTGTGCCTTTCCTTTGGCTAGGTTGGACATATTATCTCCATAGTTTGATGGGGGCATGTGAAAAATACTAAAACATATGAGGAATGGTTGCAGGGATTGGGTATGTCTAGTCTAGTCTGGTGAAAAGAAGGACTAGGGGTGACATGACAGCAGTGTTCCAATATTTGAGGGGCTTCCACAGAGAGGTCAACCTATTTTTCAAAGCACCAAAAGGCAAGACAAAAACAACAGATGGAAACTAATCAAGGAGGGAACCAACCTAGAAGTAAGGAGAAATTTCCTAACAGTGAGAATAATTAATAATTAAGTGGAATGGCTTTTCTTCAGAAGTTGTAGGTACTCCATCACTGGAGGCTTTTAAGAAGAGACTGGACAGCCACTTATCCAGTTAATGGTATAGGCTCTCCTAATTGTGTGTGGGGTTGGACTAGAAGGTCCCTTCCAATCAGTGATGGGATCCTGCCAGTTTAACAACCGGTTTGGCGATCGCATGTTTTGCTACACGCTCACCGGTGGAAGGTAACAGTGCACACAGTTTTACCAAACCTTACCTTCCACGCTACTTCTTGGGGAGTAACACAGCTGAGGTGTGGCAATCTGCTCTGCTGCACTAATCAGATGAAAGGCTATAAGTAAGTAAAGTGCAATGGTAGGCAGGCCAATCTGATCGTCAGAACTACCGTTTTGCCTGAACCAGTATGAACCGGCTGAATCCCACCCCTGCTTCCAATTCAGTTATTCTGTTATTCCCCCGTATCAGTAGATATGCCCTTGTAAGAATAGTTTGTGGTGCCCCTGAGCTACATTCTCCTTAGTTGCACTGATGAAGTTACCTTGTTAGAGTAATGAAATGTCTGCAAGAAAACAAGCAAACTCAGAGAGCACCCAGGACCCCTCATAATTGATATATCATATATTATGTTTTGCAGCTTTAAGGCCATAATAAGTGTGAAAACCAATTTTGTGTAGTGGTTAAGGCATCAGGCTAGAAACAGGAGACTGGGAGTTCTAGCCCTACCTTAGGTGAAAAACCAGAAGAATGACCTTGGGCCAGCCATAGGAAGTAGGTGATGGCAAACCACTTCTAAAAACCTTGCCAAGAAAACTGCAAGAACTTGTCCAGGTAGTTGTCAAGTGCCAACACTGACTCAGAGGCATGTTAAAGATTATGATAATTACTCTCTTATCCTTCAATTATATCACATTAGGCCTTATTCAATTCACTTATTATGACCTGCTGTCCTTTAAAATTCTAGAACCAATGTATTCATGAAAAATGAAGTGCCACCTTCAGCTTCAGGAAGGTTGCTCATCCCTGCTTTGCAGTCACTGTTCAATGACCAGGAGACCCATGGAAGATTTCTGAGGGAATGAAGAAAGGCAAAGCAGCTGGCCCTTGCCCCACGCAGGCCTATGTAGGAATGCCAGAACTGCAAAATCAATTATTATGTGTGCATCCCTCTTACTTCTTACAGTTCCTTTACTTTTCTTTGCAGAGATCGACTTCTGATGATTTGTTATAGATCAACTCAACTGTAATAAAGGAGCCCTGTTGAGGCTGAAATGACTCTTCTCTTATCTCTTAAGGATAATGCTCCCAGTGTGTGGCCATGTATCTAGGTTACTGTAGATCTCTAAGCATTGGACAGAAAAGCATGGTAGGTCTACCAGACCCGAGTTGAAAGACTCAGAATGATCACTAGACAGAAATCAAGGATTAGAGTATTGTGTGCTAAAACCAAGGAGGTATTTATCTATGAGACTTAACATTCTGCAAGCAAGCCAATGCAGTGTCATTTCAGCAAGCTTTCAGCCACAAATGAAAAAGATTACTATAGATGTCATGGAGTGAGTTTCATTTACTGCGAATGAAAGCCCCAATGTCAGCTGTACATTGGTGCAATAAATCTCTCCACAGGTGATCCAGAGAGGTTCTCAGGTTAGGGCCTAGAGGTCAATATTAGCAGCAATGTACTGATTTGCATTGCTTGCAGCTTAGTTTGGCTGTAGAGAGAAACAATGGAGACAGAAGACAGATTCCCTGAAGGGCTAATTGTTTAAATAAACAATGCTACATACCATTGATAGGTTTGCTTTATGTATCCTGTTTGCTGACTACTTTTCAATGAAAAGTAGGCTAAATATTCTTAAGGTAAAGGTAAAGATTCCCTTTGCATATATGTACTAGTCATTCCTGGCTATTAATAGGAGTAATTTAATAAAAGTAAAGGTAAAGGTTCCCCTTGCACATATATGCTAGCCATTCCCAACTCTAGGGGACGGTGCTCATCTCCGTTTCAAAGCCAAAGAGCCAGTGCTGTCCAAAGTCTCTTACATTCTTACCAACAAATATTCTTACCAACAAATAAACAATAAACAGAATGATCCCTGCTTGCCAAAATTGGTTATTAAGACAATTATTTTATTAAGCCTATTCAAGTTCACAAAATAGTTTGCAAGATTAGGTACCATGGAAAAATATATAATTTAGACCAGTGTTTCTCAACCTTGGCAACTTGAAGATGTCTGGACTTCAACTCCCAGAATTCCCCAGCCAGCAAATGCTGGCTGGGGAATTCTGGGAATTGAAGTCCGGACATCTTCAAGTTGCCAAGGTTGAGAAACACTGATTTAGACTATCCCACTTTGAAGGAATTTTTTTAAAAACTGATAATACTTTAAATCCATTTCTAAAATTGACCTACTTTACTATGTGAAGTCTACAATATAGCTTCTATTAAGCTATTGTTATTAAACTATTCGGGACGCGGTGGCTCAGTGGCTAAGACACTGAGCTTGTCGATCAAAAAGGTCAGCAGTTCAAATCCCTAGTGCTGTATAACGGAGTGAGCTCCCGTTATTTGTCCCAGCTTCTGCCAACCTAGCAGTTCGAAAGCATATAAAAATGCAAGTAGAAAAATAAGGACCACTTTGGTGGGAAGGTAACAGTGTTCCGTGCGCCTTTGGCATTTAGTCATGCTGGCCCCATGACCTTAGAGACGTCTTCGGACAGTGCTGGCTCTTCGGCTTTGAAACGGAGATGAGCACTGTCCCCTAGAGTCGGGAATGACTAGCATATATGTGCAAGGAGAACCTTTATTTTTACTTTTATTAAACTATTCCTATTAATAAACTATATTAAATGTGGGTTTGAACCCATGTTCTACTGTTACAAACTTAGTATCACTGCATTTATTTTCCCTCTACAAACAAACCTGGGTATTTCACCTCAGAATTTTAGCTGAATTCCAATAAAAATGTCTTTTTAAGAAATAAAATATTCAGAAACAGATCAACCATTGTTTGTTTCCCCCCTTCTAACATTCCTTTGAAACTCTAGGTGCGAGATGACGCTATCTCAACATCTGGTAGAAGTTTGCTTTAAGGCCTGCAGCCTTCTCTCATATTATATCTTGAAATTGAAACCCTACAATTTAAATCTCCATCTCTAGTTCTCCCTCCTTTTTTTTTATTCCCCAGCTTGCTTGATGAAGAATTCTGGAGGGCTCAAAGACTTGCATACTATTCTGTGACCTTCAGTAGGCTTCATTTAAATGCTGTCCTCATCTGGATTTTGCAGTGATAACAAATGTTTCCAAAAGCAGGCCAGTGTATAGAGAGAAATGGAGAATTTCAACATAACGCAGCTGACTTTTTTAGGTTAAGCAATCCTACCAAAGTTCAAAGCATACGTGGAAAGCAAAAAGTAATGAAAGGAAACAGTTTGATGGAGTCCACAAATGATAGCATAATTGCTTTGAAAATTATTTTTTTTTAACCAAATGATTATCCCCTGAGATATAATTGCATTCCATGAATCATATTTTATCCCAGAAAAGTGGAATAAATGACTAATTTCTTGGATTAACAAAGAGTTGCAATCCATAATAACATAAGAAGAAGGTAGACAAACTTTGTTCTCTGAAGGATCAAGGGAGTGAGTTGAGTAGACACAGAATTCAATTGGGGGCCAATCTAGATGTCATGAGGACTCCTGCCAAGCCTACATCTTCCTTTATGGTGCTCTCATGATTCAGGCCTTTTTCTCTCCAACAAGACTCACTTGTGTGGGGGAAATGTTGCGGTATTAAACCCCAAAGAGGTATATTAAGCAATATACAGACGATTCCTAAGAGTAAGAACCATTCACCAGTGGAACAGCTTGCCTTCAGAAGTTGTAGGTGCTTCATCACTGCAGCTTTTTAAGAAGAGACTGGACAGCACTTTGTCTCAAATTGTATAGGTATCCTGCTTGTGCAGGGGTTGGACTAGAAGATATCTAAGGTCCCTTCCAGCTCTATTCTGATTGATTGATTGAAGATAAAATGATAAAGATTGCCTCATTTTTGGTATCTGATAACTTCACCAACATGTCCATGCAAAGTAGCTTTGGAAATGGTTTGTAAGTAGACCACACACCTTCTGAAACATCATTTAAGGTCTAGGAAATATCCTTGCCTGTTATAAATATCGGTATGAGCCAATGGAAATCTTCAGTGAGTCATAACAAGACTTGGGGTTCTTTCAAATGCTTTCTGAAGAACCAGAACTGTTCTAGAATACTGAGAGCATGGAGTTGCTCCTAAATAGTACAAGGTATTATTATTTTTCTTCAGGACTTAAATGAACAACAGAAGGTTGCTTGGGATGAGACTTAATTATGTGCCCTACTTCTACATTGCCTATCTCCCAATGCAGCTTGGGAATCTGCTATTGGGTTTATTCTGGGTATGAATAAAAAAAATAAAAAGTTATTGGTTAAAATAAAGTGTGTTGTGTAGAATTTTTGGTGCTCTGAAGCAGAGAACTCTGAGGAAACTATTTCAGTCTATGAACCCTGTTCAACATTTGAATCAAATAAAAGTGGTCAAGCTTGGATTAGATTTTAGTTTTGCTAGCATTCAGTTCTAAAAGGTCCAATGTCAGGTGAGAAGGCCTGGCAGGGGTGTCAAACTCATGTCATGGCGGCATCACGTGACGTATTGGGACTCTCCCCCCCTTTGCTAAAACAACCGTGGGCATTGCCAGTGCATGACGCCTGCAGGCTGGGACTTTGATAGCCCTGGCCTTTGGCCTAGGGACCAAATTACAGAGGCCAACCTGATCCTCCAAACTTCTAAAACCTCTGGCCAAGTTCTCCAAAGGTTCAGCCACAATCTGTTGATGAAAGTTCTATGAAAGACTCTTAGAGAGGAGATGGACATTTTCAAGTGGGGTCCAGAAGCTCTGAAGCTTTTGAATAAGGGCAAAGACATAAAATTACATGAGTATTGTTAGAGAAGAATTTTGCTGACCTTCAGTGCACTATTTGGCCTTCTCTATTTAGGCTGCTGCTTTTGAACCTCAACAAATTACACTTTCTGGGCTAATTTAAGATGCACTTTTTTGGTATTCACACCTAGAATCTGGATCCAGATGGCCTAAGCTTTAGTTTCTAAGGAACAACTTCTGCCTATCTAAATCTAACTCAGTCGCTGGACCTGTTCATTTGTCAAATCCGTTAAGTATCAATAAGCCCAACTGAACCTAATCCTTCATTTACTGATACACAATAGCCATTTCCATTTAATTGAATTTGATTGCATGAATCTTCTTAGTTGCCATATGCTTCAGTAGAATTGTCTAAATCCCTATTTGTGTATGGAGGAGACAATATAAAGAAGTATCATAATGTTCAAATAATTTTATTTCAGGAGATTTCAGGGTATTTTTATCCCACCTTTATTATTTTTATAAATAACTCAAGGAAGCATAAATACTTAATACTCCTCCTTCCTGTTTTCTCCACTACAACAACCCTGTGGATTGGGCTGATAGAGAAAGACTGGCCCAAGTCAGCTTTCATGCCTAAAGTGGGACTGGAACTAGCATTCCCCTAGTTTCTTAATCGCAAGGCCAAATCATTTTGTTATTGTTTTGATTATAGTAGCTGGAAAAAAGTTATTTTGAGGTAGAAACTCAGGAACTCTGCCTTCTAATTTCCCCAAAGATGCTTACAAAATAAAGGAAGACTTCCTATATCAATCTAGAACAAGGGTGTCAAACTCGATTTCATTGAGGGCCATATCAGGGTTGTGTTTGACCTCAGGGGGGCAGAGTGGGCATGGCCAGTGTGGGCGTGGGCCAACTCAATGTCACTTGCGTCAAGGGCACCAGTGGTGGCCCAAGCACTCTGCCAGAGAAAACAATATGTTTTTGGCTGCAATGGCCTCCTGCAAACTGCTGCCAGCGAAAACGGATCTCAGGAGGGCTGGTCCTTCACTGTTTCCAGAGTGACCCTGTGGGCCAGATCTAAGCACCCTGTGGGCCAGATCTGGCCCCTGGGCCTTGAGTTTGACACCACTGATCTAGAAAGACAAAGAACCAAAATTCCAGTTTTGTCAACTTGCATCAGCAGCCTGCTAGCTACAACTCTGGGGCTATTCCTTAGCATTATAGAGCAGCTATCAGAAGGTTGCCCACCTCTGGTGTAATTCCTGTCTTCTGGCCAGAATGATCTTCTTGACAGAAGACAGAGTCAGACAACCAGTACACATTCAATTAGGCAAATGCCAAGAAATTTGCCTCTCCACTGCTTTTCAAGGGCAACTTGATCTCCGTTTAATATTTTCCGATCCCAAAGCGAATGGTTTATGTGAAATCAAGTACAACTGAATCACTCAACTTCTTGCTTGTGGATGACAGGCCAAAAAAGTAAAAGTTCATTTTGCCCCAACTTCAATAGAAGAGAGAGAGAGATATTTATACTGGGGAATCCAGGAGAGGAAATTGAGGGTAGAAAGGACTTTGAAATGCCTTTTGGATAGAGAAAGGAAGAGATAATGGACCTTAGGAAAGCACATAAAACAGTGGAATGAATGTGTGTTCCTTATAATATAAAATGCAAGGAAAAATGAAAGTAATGGGAAAGTAGCAGAGGAAAAAGGAAAGAGAAAAATGGAGGCTAGAAGGGGAAAGAAAAGGAAAAGCATTGACTTTCAACTCTTTTTAGCACAGTACATAAGCCCTCAACTTTTTTACTTTTGCATAGTAATATACACTAGCCATTTCTGTAACAATAAACCTATCTGATCAGCAAAAGCCAAAATAAAAGTTTCATTTTTTCCACCTCAAGGACAAAGTTCAGAAGTGGTTTCCAAGTAAAAGCAAAGTTAGTTAGTTGTATTTTTAAATTAAAGCAGTCAATTTTTCCATCTCAGGACTGTGTATTCTTGACCCTCTTGCTGAAGATCTTTATTTATAAACAGATATATTGCTTTTGATTACAAGGCATTTACCGTTGTTAGAGCTCTCAGCTTCCCTAAAAGATTCATTCATTCATTTTCTATAGCCGTCCATCTCAGTCAATGATTCCAATGAGCTGGGAGATCTGAGTGGCTTAGCTCCTTTCCAGCCTTCCCCTCTGCCCTATCATCCCCTCTGCCTAAAGGACAGATATTTCTTCTTCTTTCTTTATTGATCCCTTGCATAGGGCAAATGAACATTTTCTTGCAAGTTTTCTTTCCTTAGAAACGAAGCCATTTATCACAGGTTGCCTGGTTCTTTTGTAGGAGCAATTCAAATTCAACCTAGAATTTTCACCTGAGACAGAAATGACGGGGGGGGGGGGGGGCTCAAATTGTCCTACTTCTCTTATTATGGAGAAGACACTAATGCTGAGAAAGAAGAAAGAAAGGTAGAAGGGAGGGAGGGAGGGAGGAAAGAAGAGGATGACCAATAGCACGGTGGATGGATTTTATTGGTGATAGGTTACATTGGTGGTGGGTACACTGTTGGGAGAAAGGACAGATTAGTGGGAGATCATCACAGCAAAAATCTATTTATGTAGTTGCTAAGAGTTGAAAATGACTATAATCAATCAATGAAGAATTTTGAGGACAGGGCCTGGGCAGTGACACTGGAGTTTTTTCAAACCACTATTACAACTATTAATAACATTTTAAGTTGAGGTCAACTTAAATTCAGTTTTATTATAGTTTATTTCCTTTGTATTAATGAAAATAATTGTAGGGACCCTATGTAAGCTTAATTATGGCTCTTAAAATTTGTCTCAAGTATTGATTTATAATTTTTATAGTACATTAATTTTATTGCCCCTTAATTTAATTCTGAATATGTAACTTTTATTAATATTCTATCCCAGTTATTTTTTGTTCTTATATCTTGATTACCCTGAGAACTGTACTTGTACATTTTATTCCATTTATGCATTTATTTAATCTTCTACATTTGTTATTCAACTTTTCTTATATGTTATAATTTATGTTATGAAATTGTATTATTTACTGGACAATAATGGCAATAAGTTTGATTCTGTTTGTACAGAATGGACGACTATCTTTAATCCTTTTTATCAGAAGGTACGTACAAATAAATAGACATATTGCCTTTGGTTACAACTTTCCCATAACCAGATCTTGTCCCTTAGACATTATAGATGGAAGAGGAAAGGCTGAAGTTGAACGCAGATAAGACCAAGTTACTACTTGTTCATCAAAGTCCTTTGTCAAAGCTGGTGTTATCTCTGAATGGGCAAAAGTGAAGAAACAGATTCATAATTTGAGCATCCTCTTGAACTCACAGCTCATGTTCCACAAGCAGGTTAATACTCCAGTTGTAACCTTACCTGGTGCAGGAGAACTTAGCTACAATGATTCATACTTATATCATCACCAATATTGACTATTGAGATGGTTTTTAAATGGTGATGTTCTTAAAGACCACGAGTACTACAGCAGTGTAACGTTCTCTGTACTTACAAGCCCCCAGCATTAGGAGTAGATAACACCATTCTATGGGTCCTATCCTGATTGCCTGTCAATTTCTGGGTCTAATTTAAAATGCTGGTGTCAACCAATGAAGTCTTTTATGGCTTGGTAGCTAAATACTTGCAGGGCTGCTTGTTTCAACACTCATTGGCCCAGACCAATCACTCTCTTTCACCCACCCCACCCCATTGCTTGTCATTGGGAAAATAAGAGGAGGAAGTCTCACTTGGTACCAAGTAATACACCCATAGCAAACAGAACTCTGAGGCAGTTAGATTCCTTAAAGAACAATTTATCTGGATATATCATATTGGCACAAACTGGTGAAAACCGACTCTGAAACTTCCCATGGTTTTTACTTAATGAAAAGTAAAAGTTTCTTCCCTTTCTCAAACAATGTCACATGGTCCAATCAAGGCGTTACCCGGTTGTTTGGTAACTTTACTCCTCATCCTCTGATCACCTGTGGGAATGCCTTTGGTTCCCAGGATAAAGTATTTTGTTTTGGCTACAAAACCCGAGCTATCTCTATTCCCCCCTCCCTATCCTTCAGCTCCAGTGTGGCAACATTGAACCCTTAAAACGGCCTTGGTCAGGTCAGCTTCAGGGTTGATAGGAAGGAGTACCAGGTACGTTTGCCACCTGGAATTACTTATATATTAATAAAGATGGGATAAACGTCTAATAAACTACTGTAAATAAGCTACTACATCATCCAAGGAGAAGCTGCTCATAGCTGCATATCTCTGAGAGGTGAATGGGGCCAAAAGTAGGAGCTGTGGTGGTGCAGTGGACAGAATGCAGTATTGCAGGCAAATTCTGCCCACTGCCAGAAGTTTGATCCTCACTGGCTCAAGATTCAGTCTTCCATCCTTCTGAGGTGGATAAAATGAGGACCCAGACTGTTGGGGACAATATGCTGACTCTGTAAACCACTTAGAAAAAGCTGTAAAGCATTATGAATCAGTATATGAGTCTAACTGCTAAGAGCCAAGGTGGCGCAGTGGTTAAATGCAGCACTGCAGGCTACTGCTAGATCAGCAGGTCAGCGGTTCAAATCTCACCGGCTCAGGGTTGACTCAGCCTTCCATCCTTCCGAGGTGGGTAAAATGAGGACCCAGATTGTTGGGGGCAATATGCTGACTCTCTGTAAACCGCTTAGAGAGGCCTGAAAGGCCTATGAAGCGGTATATAAGTCTACTGCTATTGCTATTGCTATTGCTATTGCTAGAAGGCACTGCTTCTCAATGGTAGGATCAGTCCTTTGGGATAACTCCTGATGGAGATCCAATTAGTCCTCTTCCTGTAGGTTTTCCAGCAAATGTTAAAAGCAGAAATGTTTTAGAGAACATTCTCTTAATTTCATGCACCGAGCCATCTTTTACTCTTTTACTGTAACACATTTTATTTTTTTTTTAATAAGTTGAGTTGGTTTATTCTTGCTTTGGGGGCTTTATGACTGTTAGTTAATTTGCTTTTTTAATCTTACAAGGAATGTTTAACTATGCTCTACATCATGTTAACTGTCAAGAAGTGCTAGATTGCAGTGACATGTAAGGGATATAAATAAATAAAATTACATTTGGTAATTATGACAGAAATCAATCTCCCTCAGAGGAATAGGGCTAAGTAATTCTTTTAAAAGATTCTGAAATGGGTTTTTTTTTGGCTGCTAAGGATCAGTTTGGGACATGTAAAGTTATCTTAATAGTTACCATTTTTAGAAGATAAGTCTAACCTAATCACCATTTCCATCAGCTCTAAACCATCAGGCTTGCATGACTTCATAAAAAAGACCCTTTTGCTCTTGCAAGTCTGAATTTCTAAAAGGTGAACTTTTAGTGTATGGCCAAGAATTGTTCAGAAGATACCATCACTCTGGGTGATTATCACGCCCATGCCCATTTTTTGTTTCAGGAGGCTTCAGGGAGGAGTGCTAGGCCCAAAATGGTGCGTGGGAGGGAGCACCGGGGGGGGGGGGCGTGCACATGCACAGAGGGGCGGGGAGCACGGGAGGGATGTACACACATGCGCAGAGGGGCACATCACATTAGGGGTGTGGGCATGCCTGCATGTGCTTTTGTGCACACATGCGTGATTTCGGCACATGAAGAGATAAAGGTTAGCCATCACTGAACTATAGGTAATCAACAAGATAGATTATAATTAACATTCAGAATCAAGTTGCATCAATAAAGTAGTTTTCAAAACTTTGCTGAGTTGTTAAACTATTGTCATTTTTTGCCTCATTTCTAGTAATAAGATTGACTAATACAGGTAGTCCTTGACTTATGACCACAATTGAGCCCAACATTTCTGTTGTTAAGTGAGACATTTGTTAAGTGTGTTTTGCCCCATTTTACGAACTGTCTTGTCCCAGTGATTAAGTGAATCACCACAGTTGTTAAATTGGTAATAAAATTGTTAAGTGAATCTGGCTTCCCTATGGTGATCACATGAACATGGGATATTGCCACCGTCATAAATATGAACCAGTTGCCAAGGATCTGAATTTTGATCATGTGACCATGGGGATGCTACAATGATTGTATGAAAAATGGCCACAAGTCACTTTTTTCAGTGCCATTGTAACTTCAAACAGTCACTAAATGAACTGTTGTGAGTTAAGCACTACCTGTATTAGTTTAGGAAGAGAGGAAATGACAGTACAAGGTTGTACAACCCTTCGCATGGTTGAATGCTCTGAAATGGGACAAATCCAGTCTGACCTAACTCCCAGTGTCATATATTTATAGTATTGATTTGGAAGTATTTCATCATCTGCTGGAGTTGGAGGACAGAATTTAATGAATTGTCCAGAAGTGGGCCTGGTTCCACCAAGAATAACACCAAAAGGGGCTTTTACAGCTGCAAGTGTTTTGTGGGTTGGAGTAGAAAACTTTGTACGCAGGACACAAATCTGGCACTGTCACACCGCAGAAATAATGGCTGAAAGGAATTTGATTGTAGAATCACAAGTGTCTTGAAGGATCGAAGAAGCTGCTTATTACCCTCTGGAGTAAATCAGCATAACTACTCTTGATTCCTAGCCCAACCACAAGTTAACAAGAGTTACTTTTTATTGTTATGATGAAATTTTTATGCAAGTTGAAAAATGACATGGAGGTTGCCCTGGATACTTATCAAATTTGGGGAGAAATCCACCAAGAGACCACAATAGAATTGTTGAAAAGAGCACTATCCCATTAGCAAAAGTACAGCATCAATAAGTGCACAATGAGGGAGGAAAAAAGGGACCAGGATTGCAAATTTGTTATTAGCCTGTATGTGTCTACAAAGACATGTAATAGAATCCTAGGTGCATTGGTGAGAAGTGAGTCTGAAAACAAAGCAAAGCAGGTAAAATTCTGTACCACAGTAAGATGGACTCAGAATCCCTAAGTAACCTGTTAGTATCTCTGGAGGAAACCAATTATATTATAATTATAATTCCAACAGAACTTTTGGTTCATATAAAAATTCCCCTCGGGGTCCCCATTTTTAGGGGGCCAATGATGCATTTTGAATTTTGAGAGAAAATAGCTGACTGCGTCAATCAACTGCCAGGGAGGAGGTGCAGCTAATTGCAAAGTGCAATTTTCTGACACATAAGCCTGTGGGGTTGCTTCTTCTCACTTTTGCCTGCTCCACCAGCATGTTCTCTACTAAGACGATACACAATGGTGCTTCTGGCCTCCAAAGTGTTGCCTCAAATTAGATGCAATGATTCAATGGTGGGTGTTAAAAATTTGTAGCACCTATTCTGTAGGTGTGGCCTGTTTTGTGGGAATGGCTTGGCAATCATGTGACCAGGTTTGAGTGGCTTAGCAATCATGTGACCGGATGGGAGTGGCTTGGTAGTCATGTGCCTGGGTGGGAGTGGCCAGCTTGTAAAATGTGGTAAACTCACTTAACTCTCTTGCTCACTCTCTTGCTTAGCAACCAAAATTTTGGGCTTAATTGTGATCATAAGTTCTTTCTTTCTTTCTTTCTTTCTTTCTTTCTTTCTTTCTTTCTTTCTTTCTTTCTTTCTTTCTTTATTTCTTCCTTCCTGCCTGCCTGCTTTCCTTCCTTTCTTCCTTCTTTCTTTTGTGTCTCTCTCCCTCTTTCTTTCCTTCCTTCTTTCCTTTCTCTTCCTCTTCCTTTTTCTTCCTTCCTTCCTTCCTTCCTTCCTCTTTCTTTCTTTCTTTCTTTCTTTCTTTCTTTCTTTCTTTCTTTCTTGTGTCTCTCCTTCCCTCCCTCTTTCTTTCTTTCTTTCTTTCTTTCTTTCTTTCTTTCTTTCTTCCTTCTTTCTTGTGTCTCTCCCTCCAACTTCCTTTCTTCCTTTCTTTCTCTTTCCTTCTCTTCTTTCTTTCTTTCTTTCTTTCTTTCTTTCTCTCTCTCTCTCTCTCTCTTTCTTTCTCTCTCTCTCTCTTCCTCTTTCTATCTTTGTCTTTCTCTTTTCTCTCTCTCTCTCCCTCCCTTCATTTTTCTTTCTCTTTTATTCTTTCTATTTCTTTCTCTCTCTTTCCATACCCCACTCTCTCTCACACAGACACATCCCTTCCAGTTGGCAAAAATTTCTGTTTTGCCAGCTGGGAGGCTGGTAAAGAGGCCTCACTATCCATTTAAAGCTAACCCCATCACCTTATGCACATTTAATATCATAATACAATAGCAGAGTTGGAAGGGACCTTGGAGGTCTTCTAGTCCAATCCCCTGCCTAGGCAGGAAACCCTATACCGTTTCAGACAAATGGCTATCCAACATCTTAAAGACTTCCAGTGTTGAGGCATTCAGAACTTCTGGAGGCAAGCTGTTCCACTGATTAATTGTTCTAACTGTCAGGAAATTTCTTCTCAGTTCTAAGTTGCTTCTTTCCTTGATCAGTTTCCACCCATTGCTTCTTGTTCTGCACTCAGGTGCTTTGGAGAATAGTTTGACTCCCTCTTCTTTTTGGCAACCCCTGAGATATTGGAACACTGCTATCATGTCTCCCCTAGTCCTTCTATTAAACTAGACATACCCAGTTCCTGCAACCGTTCTTCATATGTTTTAGTCTCCAGTCCCCTAATCATCTTTGTTGCTCTTCTATGTACTCTTTCTAGAGTCTCCACAGCTTTTCTACATTGTGGCGACCAAAACTGAACGCAGTATTCCAAGTGTGTGGCCTTATCAAGGCATTATAAAGTGGTATTA
Organism: Thamnophis elegans; assembly: GCF_009769535.1. Lineage (NCBI taxonomy): Eukaryota > Metazoa > Chordata > Lepidosauria > Squamata > Natricidae > Thamnophis > Thamnophis elegans. The sequence goes on from NC_045542.1 coordinate 40,618,732, forward strand.
ACACTTCATGTGATCTTGATTCTATCCTTCTGTTTATGTAGCCTAGAACTGTGTTGGCTTTTTTGGCAGCTGCTGCACACTGCTGGCTCATATTTAAATGGTTGTCCACTAGGACTCCAAGATCCCTTTCACAGTTACTACTGTTGAACAAGGTACCACCTATACTGTACCTATGCATTTTGTTTTTCTTGCTTAAATGTAGAAACTTACTCTTTTCACCATTGAATTTCATTTTATTAGATAGTGCCCAATGTTCAAGTATTTGAAACCAGTCCTGGCGTACCGGTGCATACCAGAAACCCACCACTGCAATTATTCAATTCAAGGCCAGGCCTTGTCTTGAGAGAGCGAGAGCAGGCTGATCACTTCAATGTCTCCTGTCAGAATGCCAAGGTGGGCTGCCTAATTCTGAAGGGTCATTTTTCTCAAAAGACTCGTGGAAGCACTTTCTGCACAGGCAGAGGACTGTTGAAAGGATTAGAATAGAAATAGAATAGAATAGAAAGAATAGAATAGAATAACAGAGTTGGAAGAGACCTTGGAGGTCTTCTAGTCCAATCCCCTGCTTAGACAGGAAACACTATACCATTTCAGACAAAAGATGGTCCAACATCTTCTTAAAAACGTCCAGTGTTGGAGCATTCACAACTTCTGGAGACAAGTTGTTCCATAGATTAATTGTTCAGGAAATTTCTCCTTAGTTCTAGGTTGCTTCTCTCCTTGATTAGTTTTTACGCATTGCTTCTTGTTCTGTCCACAGGTGCTTTGGAAAATAGTTTGACCCCCTCTTCTTTGTGACAGCCCCTGAGATATTGGAACACTGCTATCATGTTCCCTCCAGGTCCTTCTTTTCTAAATTAGACATACCCTTCCCACAAATGTTCTTTATATGTTTTAGCCTCCAGCCCTCTAATCATCTTTGTTGCTCTTCTCTGCACTCTTTCTAGGATTCCTAAGGGCTGCTTCAATACAGCTGGTACCTTTTGAGGATGGCTCCTTTTTACATACATTCTCCAATAAAGATGCATTTATGGAGGCTTCTGTTGAAGCTATCACTTGGAGCTTACTCTTTATTACTCCAGCTTTTCCCTGTAAAATTGGACATCGCTCACTTTAACACCTGCCTTGCTTAATAGCAACCAAACCTCTGGTCTCAGTTGTGGTCTCAACTCAAGGGCTACTTGTAAAGGGTAAAAAAGATGTAAACTTTGGAATGTAGCTTCAAGCTCACCAGAGTAGTGTTTCTTCTGACTTCCTCACCCTGTAATCATATATGGTTATGGAAATGATGGTGCCCGAGCCAGTCCAAGATTCATTTCAAGGACTGATGTAGTTTAGAGCTATCCAGGTTGAAGTGGAGTGCCCCACCCCCTTTTGGATCTCTTTAAAGCTCATCCACTTCCTTTGTAAATGGCATACAATTTTAATGGGTGAATCTGGCAATTCTTCCATGTGTTTGTTAGAATCAAGGCATTTCATAAACCTGCAACCTGGTTTCCCTGTTATACTGATCTCTGAATAAGATGACACACACTGCTAGGCTGCTGAATATAGTCCTTTTGTCTTGTTGGGACTTCATATTGGGAAGGGAACAAATATGACTGTAGTGTTCAAAATCTTTCTGAGACAAGGGAGTGGTTTCATGATAGACTTCGAGCTTCTCTGGGAGAATATAAAGACTTTCTTCATGATCCCTCATTCTTCATGAGTCCAATTGTTTGGTCTCCATGGCAAACACTGGACTTCCCTCCATTTCCGGTAACACCACAAATATCCTGAAACATGTTCTGACCTAGGCTTCCCCAGCAGCATGAAGCTGAGTCCTCATCCCAACAAACTCCTTTTATTTAATTTACAGTGAATTCCCCTCTAGCAAAGTCCCGGTCCACAGTCTTTCAAGATAGCTCACAATTACTGACCTTTATCAGGCTCGGAAAGTGGCCAGGCCAATATCTTTCAGATGCCACAATACTTGGCCAGAATGCAGGAATGAACTAATTGTCTCCTGCAAACACCCCTCCCTATGGGAGGGGCCATTCACCATCCGCCTGTGGCCTTACTCCCAAGTCGACCCTTGTTCCTTAGCTGTTTCCTTTGTCTGACAACTCTGTGCATGCGCACTGGGAACAGGCTCCATCCGTTTGTCTGCCTCACTGATGTCTGACTCCAAAGGCTGATAACTGTCAGACGGCCCTGGTCTCCTCTCTGCCTTTGATGCAGGGCACTCGTCAGAGCCTTCCCCAGACTCCAGGACTGGCCCATGTTCCTCCCCAACCTCCTCACTGTCCGAATCTGCTGTCAGTTCTGCTGGCCACTGGTGGGCCACAACAAAACATGCATTTAATGTATGCCTTACAAGGCATGTTAGTAATCTGGTTGGTGAGGGCATTTTAGTCCATTAAGGGAGTAAGAGCTTCTGACATCAATGATGTCAGAAGAATAATTTGGGGTTCCAACTGGAGCTGGGGCTTGCACAAGAATACGTAAATAAAAATGAGATCCAGACAGCTGAGAGGAAAGAAGAAATATCTATTCCTAAAAGCAAAACTTTAGAGGCAGCTGCAAAGAAATGCGATAAAGTGGTACAGTTAAATAGGGGAGCTTGTTCTGGGCGTGGAAGTGTCTAGGTGCTGATTCTAGGTTGATACTTGCGGGGTATGTAGGTATGGCTATGGTGCTTATTCTTGTGAACATAAGGTTCTGCTGGGAGACTTAATTTAATTAATTGTATTTGTGTTTGTAGATCTTATCCTTTGATATGTGGCTTAGGTCTGGGTTTGAGGAAAATATTTCCTCCCCCCCCCCTTGATATTTTTACTTGATTAATATAGTTTCAGCTTGATTATCAATTATCTAGTGGAGACACTGATTCTCAGACCATTGTGGATTCTGTTAATGTTTTAAGGGAAGATGGAAACAGTACAAATAATAAAATATATTTTCATATAAAACTTTTCACAGTGACCTCCACAGAAGTGAAGAACCCCTAATATCTTATGGTAACAATTGAGCTTGCTGTGAAGAACAATATCAAAGTCATTCCACTGAATAGGAAAAAAAAAGTTTAGAGGCAAAACAAAACTCCCGAAGAACCTTGGAAATATTGGCCGACATGGCCCAAAGGCTCGCACTACAGTTCATGTCTCGTGGCCTTGGCCATGATAAAAGGACCCTTTGATCTTTTTCACAGCATTATTCCAAAGGCTACAACTTTCCATTTGGACGCTCGAAAGAAAGCTTGGCCAGTCCAAATCAGATAGCATGAGAATGGTGGATGCCATTTGCATTTGCCAAAGCCCGCAAGGGTGAGGTGGGGAAAGTCAGGATCATTTTCCTTTTCTTCCTGTGATTCCCCAGCCTCTTCCTTGTGAAGGAATTAAACGAAAAAGAGCAAACAAGCCACTTCAAAGCAAACGAGGCCCTTAATTTAGCATGCAGCGAAGATGGTGAGCTGTGAAGGTATTATCAGATTACAATGAAGGCCCACTTGCTCTCTGGAGGCCCTCGTTTCTTTCCCGGCACCGCTGTTAGAGCTGGAAATCATAACCACAGATTATAGCAAAGAGCTTCCAAATTTCCACATCCCAGCCAAAGACTCTGCTCTTTACTAGCCTTCTGTTTTCATGATAAACAGCATAATGGTCCCACTAGCCAGAGGGAGAGGTTTCTGACTAAATGTTTCAGTTACTGATTAGCTCTGCGATGGAATATATAATCTATAAGGAGGTCAAAATGGAGCCCAGGGCCTACATGCAATCAGCCAACATTATTTTGGGGGTCTCCCCACAGCATTTCAAAGTGGCTGGGGCCAAACTTTTAAGGTATTTTTTGGATGGGGTAGAGTAGAGTAGAAGAGAAGAGTTGGAGGGGATCTTGGAGGTATTCTAGTCCAACACCCCTGCTTAGGCAGGAAACCCTACACCACTTCAGACAAATGGTTATCCAAACTCTTCTTTAAAACTTCCAGTGTGGGGGATACATTTAAGTTAAACAAAAAAGTGCCTTCAGATTTAGAAAGGGCTTAAGGTATCCATAGAAGACCAGGCCCTGGTCTAAAAACTGGGAAACCATAAAGTTTTAGTCTCGCCTCAAACATAAGAGATCCCTAGGAAAAAGGCAATGGCAAATCACTTTTGAGAATACTGCCAAGAAAATTGCATGGACTTCAGTCCCCAGAAGTCAAGACTGACTTGAAGGCACACAGACAATAGAGGGACCCATAACTCTGCACCCTTCCCCCCAAAAGAGCTATATGAATCAGGCCTTAAGTTCCTGAATGAAAGGTGGGACAAATCTAACAAATGAGTATTTGATCATGCATTATTGAAGGGATTAAAAAATATAGAATACAATATAGAATAACAGAGTTGGAAGGGACCTTGGAGGTCTTCTAGTCCAGCCGTTGCTTAGGCAGGAAACCCTACTCCACTTCAGACAAATGATTATCCAATCTCTTCTTAAAAACTTTCACTGTTGGAGCATTCACAACTTCTGGAGGCAAGTTGTTCCACTGATTAATTGTTCTCACTATCAAGAAATTTCTCCTCAGTTCTAAGTTGCTTCTCTCCTTGATTAGTTTCCACCCATTGCTTCTTGTCCTGCCCTCACGTGCTTTGGAGAATAGCTTGACTCCCTCTTGTTTGTGGCAGCCCCTGAGATATTGGAACACTGCTATCAAGTCTCCTCTAGACCTTCTTTTCATTAAACTAGGCATACCCAGTTCCTGAAACCGTTCTTCATATGTTTTAGCCTCCAGTTCCCTAATCATCTTTGTTGCTCTTCTCTGCACTCTTTCTAGAGTCTCCACATCTTTTTTTACATTGTGGCGACCAAAACTGAATGCAGTATTCCAAGTGTGACCTTACCAAGGCATTATAAAGTGGTATTAACACATCACGTGATCTTGATTCTATCCCTCTATTTATGCAGCCTAGAACTCTGTTGATTTTTTTGGCAGCTGCAGCACATTCCTGGTTCATATTTAAGTAATCGTCCACTAGGATTCCAAGATCCTTCTGTGGTAGCTTTCAAGGATTGATACACTACTTTGGTCTCTCCAGAATATTTTAAGTGGGCACAGATGAATGGTGGTCCCCGTCCTATTCCCAGCCCCACACATCATGTATATGAACAGGATTGTTGAGAATGGAAGGGAAGGGAGAAAAAAAACTTTATTCTTATCCCTCTATCTGGGGTACCTAATCCAGATCATTGTTTTCCTTCTGCTAAAGGTTTGGGGTATCACTTGCCAAGAAGGCCACAATATAGGATTTCCCCCACCACTCTCTGTCCCCTGAGGGACAAAACAGTAACTCATTGACTCTTCCCAAAAAAACAAAAATCGGCACTTTAATTCAATGGTGTTGAATTAAATCATTGAACAAAACAGAATGGCAGGTGGTAGGAACCAGAACAATTCTGTGAATAGGCCAAAGCAGTTTTTCTTTATTGTTTTATAAGAATCAGGCCAGACTGACTGCATTCCCTTGGGAAACAGTAGATAAAGACTTCACTATAAGGAGTCATTGGTACTCTATGGGCTTATTTCTTTTCTTGCAGATGTTTCGTTACCCAAACTAGGTAATATCATCAGTGCTAGCAAGGAATGGGATTTCCTCTTAGTTTATATTCCTGTCACTGTTGATTGGGGTGACCTTAGAGGTTCTTTGTTGGGTTCTTTACTGCAGGCTTCTTTGGCAGTTCCTTGATTGGGGCATTGTTTACTTCTTGATTCTTGGTCTGATGTTAATCTTGGATTTAATCTGTGCTCATTTGAGTGTTGATTGCTGGTGGGGAGGTGTTTTGTTCCCTTTTTAGCTGGTTGATTGTCTCTTCAATCCAGTGGTGGGTTCCGGATCTCGTTCCAACCAATACGCCCACATGGACACGTGTGTTGTACCTGCCTGCGATACCTCCGCAAGCCTCCGCGATGCTCCAGCTGCTCGGCGGAGCATCATGCAGGCGCCATGCATGTGCGCAGAAGCACCAAAGGCTTAAGAGGCAGGTAATCAGTTTGGGTGAGTGGGTGGGCCCGCTGGAGCACCATACCGTAATGGTATCCGGTGCTCCGGGCAGGCTCCGGTATGCCCGTACTGGGGCATACCGCCTGCAACCCACCACTGGTTCAATCTTCACTAATCTGGCCCATGGTTTTGACTCAATGACTCAATGGTAGAACACCTCTTTACCCTCCTTTAGCTAGCAACTCCCCCACACAAAGAGTTGTATATGAGCTCAGATCTCTCCATGAAGATTAGATGGGGTTTCCAAATGCTTAACAGTAACTGTTTTGAGCTCCTCATTTGTGAGACCTCTTCAAGCACATTGTGCACCTGCAAAGTCATCACTGCAGGGGAGAAAAACAAGCCATTCCCTCTGCTTTCATGTTTTTTCATTCCTTGCCCAGCTTTCGCTGCTGAAAGTCACTGCATCCCTGGCAAGCAATGTTATGAATTGGATCAGGTTTCATTCCTTTGTTGAAACAGGAAATATTTTACCGGCTATAATCTATGGAATCCCAGAAGCTGCTAGAGTATTTGGATGAAAAATAAAATGTGATTTGATATGCTTTACTTCTGGCAAAACGTGCATTTGTAAAGGAGGGGAAATAATTCCCTTCCCCTGAGGTTACTCCTTTTCAGCTCAAGAAGAAAAGTTTCTATCTGAAAGTGGGGGGGGGGGCGACAGGGATCAGACAGATTCGCATCAGTCATACATTTTCAGCTGGATGTGATTTTATGTGATTGTTAAAAATATAAACATTATATTAGAATCCCATCTCTTATTTTAAACTGCTACTGCAGAGCTTCCTTTCCTCATCATTATCAAATTGTGAAATTTAGAGGTATAATGTGGAAAAATCACTAAACATTCATTCCCAATTTACCTGTTGTTTGGATGGCACATACGTGTTTTATACAGCTTAACATTCTCTGCTTGAATTTTAGCCTCAACATTTGAATGTCATCTGTATCATATTTTTTCCATAATTTCCCAGATTAATGTCTTCTGTTCTAACATCATGATTGTGCTGCATCATTGGCTGGCTGGATCTCCATTTCTGGAGGTTTTCAAGAAAAGATTGGACTCGATTGGTCTGGGATGATGTAAGTATCTTGGGTTGGACTAGAAGACCTCCACAGTTCCTTCCAACTCTGTGATTCTTTTTACCAAATAGTTTTATGTGAGAGCTTCTTAAAGGGGATTTTTGAACAGCTTCATGTTTTTATCTGATATTTTGTAGTTCATTTGTGGTGGCTATCACCTTTTAAGCGGATAAATTGCAGAATTCAATGACTGACTTGAACCTGATCTTAAACAGCCCATTTTTCCTTTTAGTCCGGGAATGGAAAACATTGTAAGAGCTTCTCTTAAGGACCTCTATGAATTTTTGAGAAAAAGGATGAAAGAAAGACTCATAGCTTCCTTTGCACTTTGCTTTTTTTCCATAAACACATATTTTCAAAACTGAAGACAGAATGATCCCACCCAAATTTGTACACAATCCTGCGGTCCTGGAAAAATATGTGCTAAACTGGTCCTCAGGTTTTTGTGTGTGTCATGAGTCTGTATGCTGGCAGCTGCAGACCTGTATCACAGAAGACCTCATAGAAAGAGATCTTGGTTAACAGAGAAAAAGAGAATGGAAAAGGGATGAAGCCTGAATGCCATTCGGCTCATCAGAAGAACAACAGCTTCTATCTCATATTTATGCCTGTGTAGTTACTGGAGCTAAATCAACACGCTGGATGGGAAATTCAGGGAGCTGAAGCCTATATATGTTCAAGATGCCAAATTTGAAAAACAGGCCAAAAACAAGAATGCCTCAAACAGGTTGTGTTGTGTACTCGAGTTACGACCGGCCAGTGTCACTCAAGCCGGATGAGGGTTTTCATTGGCTCAAACACGGAGGCGTTCCAGTGGGAGAATGGCAGCGTTCTAACTGGTTAATGGTTTGACAGCTACCATATAAATAGCTGTCAAACCAAGGGGTTCTGTTCTGTAGTGTCAAAGTTCTGAGACAGTTGAATGCAGATTCGCCTAAGTCATTTATCACTACCACAGAGAATCTAATACTGGCGACAAGGAGCAGAGATGAACCCACACTGAGTCGCAGGTTTTTTGAAATCTTTCCGATTGCAACAATGTCTACCATTCTGAATTTCGCTCCCTTCAGCGCTGAGAAGGAATCTTGGAAGGCGTTCTTAGAATGCTTTGAATGTTTTCTTATTGCCCATGATCTCGCTGAGGTAACTAATGATTGAAAAAAGGGCTTCTTTTTAAGTGCTCGTGGCCCCAAAATGTTTAGTATTACTGCCCCTATGCCTATTACTTTGGTACCTTGGGATGTAGTGCTAAACAAATTAAAGAATCATTATTCGCCAGCCCCCTCAAAGATAGCGTGTAGACACGCATTTAGACAGTGTACGCAGAAAAATGTGGAATCCGTATGCCAATATATGGTTTCCCTCCGGTGTGAGGCAATCCATTGTGATTTCGGTGAATTGGATGAAGCTCTCTTACAGCAGTTAGTCTGTGGCATTAGGGACATCAGACTGCAGCGCAGGCTTTTAGCCAAACCTGAACTAACACTGCAAGCTGCTGTGGGTGAGGCCAGGGCTGCTGAGATGGCCAAAAAATCTATAACGCAAATTCAAAACTAGCCAACAATTGTCTGCTTTAATTCACCAACAAGCTGAGTCTGATGACACTTGGTCTGAGGACTGTGAGGAAATTGCCCATCTTCAATCAAAACCTAAAGCAACTCCTGGGGCTGCCAAATTTCCTCATGAGGGTTGCCTAGGTTGTGGCGGCAAACATTTATGCTCAAATTGCCGTTTTAAAACTGCAATCTGTTGGTGTTGTGGTTGGAAGGGGCATTTGGTGAGCGTCTGCCGGGTGATATTTCCTGAACTTGATCATCAATCTGAGCAATTCTCTACAAAAAGGTCTTACCAGATCAATGCCTGCCTCACATTCCCAGTGCTCATCGCTTGACAGCGACAGCTTCCAAGGCACTTGGGATGTCCAAACCGCAGCCGAGCAAACTGCAAAGATGTCAATTTTTTTCCTCACTGTTACCATCGAGGGCTCTCCATGCCGGATGGAGATCGACTCGGGGTCTTCCAAATCTATCATTTCATGGCCGGCACTACAGTAGCTCACACCCTCTTGAAAGAAAGCCTCCCTATCTAGATGCACCTATTGTCTGAGGGACTATCAGGGCAACCTGATTCCGGTCATCGGAATGGCTTCAGTCCTGGTTGAACACAATGCCTTCAAGGGTCATCTGCCTCTAGTCATGGTTGCCAAACCACTTGCCACCTTGCTGGGCATTGACTGGTTCCAGCCCCTAGGGCTCACCATTGATGGCATTCATTCCACCGTGACTGATGACTTTGATGATCTCATTTCTGAGTTCTCTGATGTGTTTTCTAGCTCTTTGGGTAATTATCAAGGAAACCCCATCGCTCTTAATTTGGATCCAGGGGTAGCTCCCATTTGACTAAAGGCTAGAAGGATCCCATTTGCTTTAAAGGCCAAGGTAGAGGCGGAATTAAACAAATTAATTGCACAAGGGATTTTAGGGCCTGTCTACCATGCACAGTGGGAGACTCCGATTGTCACCCCTGTGAAGGCCAACAGGTTGCTCAGGATTTGCGCGGACTACCGCTCAACCATTAATAAGGCATTACAAGCCAACCCGTACCCTGTACCAATGGTACAACATCTTCTGCATTCGTTGGGACACGGCAAAATTTTTGCCAAGTTGGACATGGCATAGGCGTATCAGCAGTAATCTGTTGATGATGCCTCTGCCAGTGCTCAAACTATTATCACGCACAAAGGTGCTTTTCGCTGCAAAAGTTTGCAATTTGGGGTTTGTGTTGCCCCTGGTCTGTTTCAAAGTCTTATGGACTTGATGGGGTGGTCCCGTATTTTGATGACATATTGATCACTGCTACTTGCAAATCCGATCTTATTGTCAAAATACGGGCCGTCCTCCTTCATTTCAGAAAGGCGGGGCTGAGACTCAAGAGGAGCAAATGTCAGTTAGGGATTCCCTCAGTGTGATTCCTAGGGTTTCTAATTGATGGACGAGGGATTCACCCCACCTCAGCTAAGGTTGAGGCCATTCACCAGGCGCCCACTCCGACATCTAAAGTTGAGTTACAGGCTTTCCTAGATCTCCTAAATTTTTATGCAGTTTTCTTACTGCATAAAGCCACTATAGCAGAGTCACTGCACAGACTTCTGGATGGTGAGGCTGTCTGGTGGTGGGGGCCATGGGAGGCACATGCCTTCGCTGCTATCAAACATTTTATTGACGTCCTCAGCGGTTCTAATTCAATATGACGAGTGGCTGCCTTTGACCCTCACCTGTGAACACCTCTCCATACGGTATAGGGGCTGTGCTAGCTCACTTATTACCCTCAGGTCAAGAAGCCCCTATAGCATATTTTTCAAGAACCTTATCAACCACTGAACGTAATTACAGTCAGGTTGATAAGGAGGCGTTGACGGCTGTCGCAGGCATAAAGAGGTTTCATGACTACCTCTACAGCCACCACTTTCTCCTAATTGATCACAAGCCCCTTTTAGGAATTGTTGTGGGGATCAGCTGACACCACCCATACTGTTATCCCGCATGCTCCAATAGGTTGGGACAGTCAAATGGCATTATGGCCACCAGACAGTAGTGAAATTCATTTTTTTTTTTACTACTGGTTCTGTGGGCGTGGCTTGGTGGGCATGGCAGGGGAAGGATACTGCAAAATCCCCATTCCCTCCCCACTCTGGGGCAAGCCAGAGGTGGTATTTGCTGGTTCTCTGAACTACTCAAAATTTCTGCTACCGGTTCTCCAGAATCTGTCAGAACCTGCTGGATTTCACCCCTGTCACCAGAGCTAATAAAGAAAGACAGTTAAGCCCTTACTTCCTTACTGAATGCAGTTAAATTTCTTGAATGCCATACCCTTTTGGGGTCCTGGTGGTGGAAAGTATGTTTTAATTAACAAATGAGTAGAAGAGAGCCAAAATGTATAATTAGACCAGAATCTTTGTTTCTCCTTTTGTGTCACTAGCAGTGCTCAAGGCAAAAACATTTTGTGCACTTGGAAAAATACAAATAGCCCTTTGTATATTTCAAAACAGGTTTAGTTTTCATTCAGAAATAATGAAGAGCCTTCAGGCGAGAAGTTCATTAATTAGTTCCAAATCCATCTGCAGGATTAAAATAACTCTAAATGTTAAAGATACACATGTTCAAGGAAATATAACAAGGGCAAATTTCAGGAAATTGCGGACTGATGAAGCTGAAAAAATCCTTGTAGGATCTATTCAGTATTGCTGTTGCTTGTCATTATTGCTAGAATAATAATAGTAATGGTATTAGAACTTTCACCCACATAACAATAATAATATGTAATATATACATAATAATATACACAATAATAATTATTGCCAGTATTGTGTCACCCTCTGAACTTTCTGAAGAAAAAAGAACTCAAGGGTCTTTTAATCTGGAAAGCACCCACAAGCACAATCCCAAATAGGAGGAAAGAATAAATCTAGAAAGAAGATGCCATTTTCTACATTACTCATGGTTATACTTGGTTGTTGGACAACAGGACTGTCTGTCAGTAACTTCTTCTTTGAGTCCCAAACCCATAGTCAGAAAATCAGTAATAGCATCTCATCATCTTGTCCTACTGCTGGCTTCATTTTCTATTACCTTTGAAACTCCCAGGCATAATTGTTTCCTCAAACACAGTTGAATCACATTTTATTACCTTTCTTGCCACCCTTGTTAAGGGAACCATTACAATACTAAGTTAATAACATAGTTCTGAAAGGAATCTTGCCTCCCCATTGATTTTGCTTGTCAGAAAGTTGCAAAACTTGATCACGTGTCCCAGGGACACTGCAACCATCATAAATATGAAGCAGTTGCCATGGAGAGGCATGCATATGAATTTTGATCACATGACTGTGGCATGCTGCAACGATCGTGTGAAAAATAGTGATGTCACTTTTTCAGTGCTGTTGTTATTTGGAATGGTCACTAAACAAATAGTTACCTGCACTGAGTTCCTTTTAATATCGATGCAAAATCCACATTATTAATTTCTCCCTGTAGAAAGTTGAACATAGATTAGGGGGGATAAAGTAAAATCCATAGGGAAAAGCTAGGCATCTAACTTATAGGAATCCAACCAGAAAGACCAAACTGGAGGAAATCACCATGTCAATTCAGAGCTGATATATGTTAACTTCACTGACTTATTTTAGGTTCCTCAAGGAACCCGATGAATGTTGAATATAAATTTAAGTAATGCAAAAAGGAGGCACTAGAGGGAAGAGGGACCTTACTAAAATGAACAAGAATAAAATTAGAGACAAAGGCTTTTGTTTAACATGTTCCTCGGGGAAGCAAGGAGAATGAAGTGATGAAAGATATAAAGCAGATCTTTCTTAGTTTCTGATCGTCTCTTGAATTCACAGGTACTCCAAGAATGATATTGTTCAGGAAAACACATGGCAAGATTATGGGCTACCTCAATCTATTTGCAGCTGGAAAAGGGAGAAGCGCAGAATGACATCTCACCATTTGCTTCGATTCATTCAGAACTGCAATTCTAAACTCACATTTCAAGAAAACAAAATAAATTACTGCTACAGCAGGAACGTTGAGTTCCCATAAATTAGTCCTATTGTGTTTGATTGCATTGTCTTAGTGTCCACATTATTTTTCTGATATGGGTAGTCCTTAACCTACAACCACAATTGAGGCCAAAATTTCTGCTGTTAGGTGAAACATTTGTTAAGTGAATTTTACCTCATATTTACAACCTTTCTCACCATAGCTAAGTAAATCACTGCAGTTGTTAATCGGAAAGGTGATTGCATAATACGGGGACAATGCAACTGTCATAAATATGGGTCAGTTGCCAAGCATCTGAATTTTGATCATATGACAGTCATAAGTCACTTTTTTTCAGTGCCCTTGTAACTCCGAACAGTCACTAAATGAACAGTTGCAGGTGGAGGACAACCTTTTAATGAGAATGTGAATTTGATGGCTCTTTAATGTTGTGGCTACTCCTTTTGGGAATAACAGCTTTTTTTAATAGGATCATGGTGTATGGAAAATTATGACTTGGAATGGAAAAGGAATAAATGGTAAAGAACAGGAATGAACAAATGAAAGAAAGAAATCTGAACGAAAGTATTCTGACCTTAAGGAATTGATTGATTGAATAAATGAATGTACAGGTTTAATTGGACTACTGCAACGTGCTCTATATGGGGCAGCCCTTGAAGAGTATTCAGAGACTTCAGCTTGTCCAGAATGCAGCCGCGCGAGCGATCGTGGGTGTACCTTGGTTCACCCACGTAACACCTATCCTCCGCGAGCTGCACTGGCTGCCTATTGGTCTCCGGATACGCTTCAAGGCGCTAGTCGTCACTTATAAAGCCCTCATGGTATTGGACCTGGGTACTTGAGAGACCGCCTGCTGCCAATTACCTCCACTAGACCGATTAGATCCCACAGATTAGGCCTCCTCCGAATTCCATCCGCCGGCCAGTGTTGACTGGCGACCACTCGGAGGAGAACCTTCTCTGTGGCTGCTCTGACCCTCTGGAACGAACTGCCCGTGGGGATTCGGACCCTCACCACTCTCCAGGCCTTCCGCAAAGCCCTTAAAACCTGGCTGTTCCGACAGGCCTGGGGCTAAAGAGCTGTTGCCCCCGTCTCGAATGGTATGACTGTTGTGTGTTTTAAATTATGTATTGTTATGCTTTGTTTTTTAAATTTCTGTCTGTATTCCCCTTCCCTGGTTTGAGTTATGAGCCGCCCTGAGTCCCCTTCGGGGGAAAAGGGCAGCATATAAATGTAATAAATTGAATTGAATTGAATTAATTATAAATGAAATGGCTAAATGTATTTTAGAAATTATGAACTGATTCATCTCAGTTTTTATGGGTGTATATCAGTGGTAGGATTCAACTATTTTTACTGTCAGTTTTGTGGGCGTGGCTTGGTGGCTGTGGCATGGCTTGGTGGCTGTGGCTTGGTGGCCGTGGCAGGGGAAGGATACTGCAAAATCCCCATTCCCTCCCCATTCCAGGTGAAGGTTATTGCAAAATCCCCATTCCCTCCCGATTAGCTGGGACTCGGGAGGCAGAGAATAGATGGAGGCAGGGCCAGTCAGAGGTGGTATTTACCGGTTCTCCAAACTACTCAAAATTTCTGCTACCAGTTCTCCAGAACTGGTCAGAACCTGCAGAATACCACCTCTGGTGTACATGAAAACAAGAATCCATAGGTAGGTTATATATTAAGATTTGATGAATTGTGATAATAGCGGCAATGGAAAAACCAGAGATTAGTTTTGGAAGACAAAAATCAACACTCTTAATGAAAATTTATTTTGCTTGCTGATATAAATGGATGGGTGGAAATGAGATGAAAAAATACAGAAGAAGTGATTGAGATGTTTGGCTCAATGAACTAATGAGTGTCCAATTGTTTTGTATATGAAGGAATTAAATTCTTTCCTTTTTCATATGCACATATGAACAGATTTATTATCTGGAAAAGGAATGAATTTTGAGAAAGGATAAGAATGGAGAAAGGGAAACAAGACAGAGGAAAAAAAAGAAGAGTGAAGGAAAAAGAATAACTGCCGATAGAGAAATTATGAATCTGGTCTAAAAGAAAATAATCTCCCAACAGAATAAACAGTATGTGGACAAAAGGAAAGAGGATGTGGAAACTGCTTGGAACAGAATAAAAAGAATAATATTGCACAGTACACAGAAGTAAGTTTGAACAAAATGATGCTTGGTAGAATGATCAATTGAAAAAGGCTGAGGATGAGAATAAAGGATGCATATAAGAGGATGCAAAAAATGAAGCTGAGAGAAATTATGTGAAATTTACTGAGATGAAAAGACAAGGGAAAATAAAATTTGAAGCAATGATTAAGATAAATGAGGTAGCAAAAAGTGGAACAATTTTGATGAAAATAAATGTTTTGCAAATGCAGAGACAGTGAATGGAATTAAAAACAAAAGATATGAAATTATTTGTAGGTGAATGCTTGTTTTCAAGGCCTGCTCTGCTGCTGACTTGTGTTCCTGGGATAGCTAGGTGAAGATATCTCCCACTCTCTCGTATCTATATATGATCTATGATCTATCTATCATCTTTCTCATCTTTCTCATCTATCATCTCTCCATCCATCCATCCATCCATCCATCCATCCATCCATCCATCCATCCATCCATCTATCTATCTATCTATCTATCTATCTATCTATCTATCTATCTATACTTACCTACCTACCTACCTACCTACCTACCTACCTACCTACCCACCCACCCACCCACCCACCCACACATCATTTCATATGCACACGAGAGGGCAACAGTAAATTACTCATTTATTTTACCAAGACAACCACATGGACCAACAAGGTGAAGTGACAAAATTGCATTATACAGTACTTGGTAGAATGGCAATGAAGACATTGGAAACAATATTGCAATGTTGTGGTATGTCTATACCTTATAAAAATAGGAATTGTACCTATGATGCTCTATGGATGTAAGTTTTGAAGAAGTGGGATGAAGAAGCAGAACAATTAAGCTTTTGAGCTTGGCGCTGAAAAAGTCTTCTGACAATACTATGGATAGCTCAGAAAACAAAGAAAACAAAGAAATGGATCATAGAATATATCATTCTGTGTTGTGCAGAATGTGCATTCTGTGTTGTGCTATATAAATGTAGCATTTATATATTTCCCTGACACAGTATGCTATTTGCTGAATGAATGAATGAATGAATGAATGAATGAATGAATGAATGAATGAATGAATAAATAAATAAATAAATAAATAAATAAATAAATAAATAAATAAATAAATACAGTTCTGACATTTTGGATGCATTATGCAAATATTCAGGTTGCTGGGGAAAGTGGAAAATAAGAGGATGACCAGAACCAAAATGGATGGATTCAATTGCAGTGGAAATGTGTGCACTAGTGGAAGACCAAATGACCAGATTAGGGGCAGATCATCCTGAAGAGGGTCTATCAGTGTGGCTGCTAAATGTCAACCCCACAATGATGTTAAAATGTTGATAATTAGCCAATTAAGTGAGAATTATAACCAATTTCTTTTATGATAACCTGTTGTAGCAATTGTTTTTATTCTATTGAAGAACAGAATTTAAAATGATTGCCACATGCTATTATAAAAAAGGATATTGTAAGAATGCTGAGAAATGTTAAGGCTGCAGTTGTAGACGATGTAACTGGAGCAATGTTAAAATAGGGTTGTGATTTGTCTATGAGAGGTTTGTTTAATGTGTATGTGGAGAGTGCATCTGTGCCTGAAAATTATAAAAAGGCTGCTATTGGGAAAGTAAAATTTAGGGCCTCAAAATACTTTTGCAGAATTGTGGTAAAAATACTGCAAGAGGTGGCAATGAGCAAAATTTGGAAAGTGTAATACATATTTATAGTAGGCAAATGATATGCAGACCAGATTTTTGCTTTTTAACAAGGGAATAAAAAATGTATGAAAGTTAAAAAAAAGTTCATTGTATTATTTTTTGTTTATAAAATATATTTCCTGAAGTGAATACATTTGAATTTTGCGATGTTTTATGTGAATATGAAGTTGAAATTGGTTGCTGAATATGAGAACAGTAAAACATGCAGGTGAATAAATTGAATAATTAGTAAATCCTTCGACAAGGGATCCACTATAATCTGAGAATAAGATAAGGAGGTGTGATTTCTGTATGATTGTTTTATACATTTGCAGATAAGTGGATCAGGAATGATTACAAGCGGCATTATGGGTCCATTTTTTGAGCATGAATACCTTGCTCAATAGTAGCAACTGTGAAAGGGTTCTTGGAGTCCTAGTGGACAACCATTTAAATATGAGCCAGCAGTGTGCAGCAGCTGCCAAAAAAGCCAACACAGTTCTAGGCTGCATAAACAGAGGGATAGAATCAAGATCATGTGGAGTGTTAATACCACTTTATAATGCCTTGGTAAGGCCACACTTAGAATACTGCATTCAGTTTTGGTCACCACGAGATAAAAAAGGTGTGGAGACTCTTGAAAGAGTGCAGAGAAGAGCAACAAAGATGATTAGGGGATGGAGAGCAGAAGAACGGTTACAGGAACTGGGTATGTCTAGTTTAATGAAAGGAAGGACTAGGGGAGACATGATAACAGTGTTCCAATATCTCAGGGGTTGCCACAAAGAAGAGGGAGTGGAGTCCGGGGGAGGTGCTTGCCGCCGTCGGCAGCTTAATGAAGCTGCCCTCAGAGTTCTGGTTCGTATATCTATTTAAGATCTTAGATATCTCTTTTTCCAGTAAGGAAAAAGTAGGGAGGGACCCTCAGCCAGTTAGAATCCTCTTTGAAGTTCGCAGCCTTTTTTTTCTTTTTGGCTGCGAATGAAAGAAAGTGAATCAACGAAAGCTGAGTCATTTACTCCGGCCAGATCTTCTCAGCTGTTTTTTTTTTCAGCTCTAGGCGACTTACTTCCCCCCCAGAACAAGCCTTTGTAATTAACCCATTTAAGACCAATCCGGGCAGTGACCATACCTATGAATTTTCCTTTTTCTCTATTTAAAATACCACCTTCAATTTTATAAAAGACTCCTTTTGTTTAACCCTTTTTTTTTCTTAAAAAAATGGCGATTTTATAACTTCCGCATTTGCTATAACGATATATCTTCAACTTCCTGGACAGATTCAAGGGATTACAAACTAATTAGCCCTCTTCCCTCGAAGACTTCTTTTTATTAATTGCCAGGGGTTTGTTGAAACTACCTTATCTCAAATTAACGTGAGTAGAGACTCTGTTTGCTTCCCTTTTTATCATGGCACCGAAATCGAAACCTAGACGCTCTTCCACATCAGCATTTGTTACGAAGCCGCTGTCCTTGCCTTCTACGCCCTCTACTGGAGATTTGCTAATGAAAGAATTTCTTTTTGAAATCCTTAAAGAGTTCAGAGAGGAAATGCAAAAATTTATTTCAGACTTTTATGACAGACTTGATGCCAAGATTGCTCAAACAAAGGAGGATATGATCGAGGTTATGAATGTTATGACAGATTATATTGCTGGAATGGAGGATAAATTGGAACTTTTGGAAGAAGCTAATTCCAATCTGACATCTAAAATTGAAATATTACAACAGGAAATCCAAATTGCGCAAAAACAACTTGTCATGATAAATTGTAATAAGACTGAGTCTGCAATAAGAGTTAGGGGATTGCATGAAAATGAGCAGGAGAATTTGAAACAGACCTTTTATGAGGCTTTTAGTCGCTCGGTGGGAAGTCCGGGACTTAACTTTGATTGGCAGATTCAAAAAATCTATCACCATAATTCGTACGTAGCAAAACAGCGACAACTTCCGAGGGACATAATTATATATTTCGCCACAAGAGAATCCAGAAACGCGATAAGACAGGAGTTCTACAATAATAGGCTGCGAATTGATGGACAGGATTTGATTGTTTTCAAAGAAATACCACCTCAAATATTAAGAGCCAGAAGAGACTATGCTTTCTTAACTAAGGAACTCAGAAACTCTCAGATACAATACAGATGGGAAGTCCCGTTTGGTATTACTGTTACATTTGATAACCAAAAATATTGTCTTAACTGTGTTTGGGAAGCCCGAGATTTCTATTACAAGATTCTGAAGGCGGGACTTCCTGAATCACCCGGACATGGAGAAAGACAAGGAGAAGGAGAAGAGAAACAGCGGAACACGTGGCTACAAGGCGAGAGGCATTGCTTTCCCCCTCCGGAAGGGCAGAAGAGTAGAGAATAAAGACTTAGTTATGCTTCTAAAACATTTGCTTAAATTTTTAACTTGAATAATACTTTGTGATTTCTGTCTTGGGTAAAACGGTATAGCCGCATACTGACAAAGAGACATTGAGACTGAAAGAGACTGAAAGAAGTGGCGATGATTTTGGAATATATATCTTTAATTGTTCATGATTTATTCTTTAGGGTGAGGAGAGCGGAGATCGTGATCTTCTTGGATTGTGGTTCGGGTTGAACGGAGCTGGGAAGTGTGGGGTAGATTGGAGGGTAGTGAAGGTTTAAGTAGAGTTTATTTTGAGCCAGAAAGTAAGCTGATCTTTGTATAAATTGTTATTTGAATATAATGTTTGGAAAGATATACCCATAGAGTCTGCAGGAAGGTGAAGCAAATATAAGAGGAGTACGGATGAAAGTAAAATATATATATGGACACGGGTAAAGGCAGGATGGGAGGAGTTGGAAAAGGAAACCGAGAGAAGTATTTGAATGTTTAAATGGTTTAATAGAGAAGGAGGTAAAAGAGATAAATCAAAGGTTTGGATATTTAGATAAAGAGATAAGGCTCTTAGCTGGAATTCCATTTAATTAACTTACTTGGTTTCAATATAGTTTGAAATCCTGCAAGTAATAAAATAACTGAAATTAGGAATGAGGTACATTGTTTAAAATTTAAAAATGATGGGAAGCTGAGTTTAATGTAGAGAATTTGTTGATTTTTCCCGTTTTTCTTTTTTTTGTGTGTGTGTGTGTGGTTTTTTTCTTTTTTTACTATTTCCTTTTTTTTGTTTTTCCTTTATCTTTTATTTTTTAATTCTAAAGTTATTTGATTTTAATATACTCCAGACTGTGTTTGATAAAGAGTTATGCTGGGTATGGGACCTGGGAAGTCGAAAGGGGGTTAGGGAGGGGGGTTAATGGGGGGGAGGGTGGAAATATAGTCTCAATTTTCAGAACAATAAGAATGCACTTGTATACTGTTGCTCCCTTTTCTTTTTTTTCTTTTTTTCTTTTAGTTTCTCCTTTCCCCCCCCCCTTAATTTTAGAGTAAAATATAAACTGAATAGATTAATGAATCGTAGAGATACACCAAAGTGAGGAGTAGAGGGAAAGGAGAGGGAGAAGTAAAGAGGGAGTGAGAGGGGAATGTAAGGAGGGTGAGATGGAGGGAAGGGGAGAAAGGAATGTTTGAGGGGGAGGGGAAGTAGAAGAGGGGAATGTTGGAGGGGAGAAATGAAAGTTGGAGGGGGAGAAGAATGGGTGTATGGGGGATTGAAGTGCTATGTTGGTTTTCTATGGTGGAAGATGAGTTGTGTTCATTGATTTTCCTTTTTTTTTAAATGCACAGTATATAAGTGATTGTATAAAATGAAAATGAAAATGAAATAAAACTTTTTTTTTTGAAATCTAAAAAAAAAACAAAAACAAAGAAGAGAGAGTCAAACTATTCTCCAAATCACCTGAGAGTAGGACAAGAAGCAATGGGTGGAAACTAATCAAGGAGAGAAGCAACTTAGAACTGAGGAGAAATTTCCTGACAGTTAGAACAATTAATCAGTGGAACAGCTTGCCTCCAGAAGTTGTGAATGCCCCAACACTGGAAGTCTTTAAGAAGATGTTGGATAGCCATTTCTTGGACTAGAAGACCTCCAAGGTCCCTTCCAACTCTGCTATTGTATTGTATTGTATTGTATTGTATTGTATTGTATTGTATAGAATGAGCACGTATTTTGTGTGCAGATGACACCAAGTTGTTGGTTGAGAACCTACATGTTTTGCGATGAATATTATATACATTGGTTGATGCATCAAAGAGTATTCTGAAATATTAATATATGAAACCCCAACAAACCCCAAGGTTGGTCTTTTTCACAGGAGAATGGAATGAATGATTGCTTATTGCATCTACATGGCAAAACATAAAACCGAGGATTGACTTATATATGAAGAGTGAATGGATCACAAGGGAGAGCAAGTCCAAAAATGTCATGGTAGAATAGAGCCAATGAGATCCTGAAAAAGAAGGAGATGAGGATTTTGAAGGTCAAATATATATATATGAAACCAAGCGTCTATGGAGATTCTCAGTCATCCAGGTCATAGTTGTCCCAAAAGTGCTTTTTCAAAAGACAACTGGATTTTGTTTTTCCTTGAAGAAGTTTCGCTTGTCATGCAAGAAGCTTCTTCAGAACTGAAGAAGCTTCTTGGATGAGAAACGAAACGTCTTCAAGGAAAAACAAAGTCTAGTTGACTTTTAAAAAAGCACCTTTGGAATAGGAAGCCATGCTTGGCTATGCAAAGAAGCATGATTTTGAGGTTAGGAAAGAGAGTTATAGTGAATATGTTGGAGAAAACTATTTTTAGCTAAGTTTCCTTCTCCTTTGCTGTTTCCTTTTTTTCTTTTTTTGTCTCATGCCTCTGGTTTCATTGGATTAGTATTGGTTACTCCTTTTTGGTGTTTTGTATAGCTTTGCTTATCCCTAAAGTGAATAACAAAATATTGGAGAGAGTAATTGAGTCACACTGAATGGAAAATATTAAGAAGGTCAAGGACTCTATACATCAGTCAATATTTAGGAAGTTGAAAAAATTCACAGGATCACTACTACAAGTTCAAGAGGAAAAACCTGTGGGACATTCTATGAAACAAATAACTAGATATTTATTTAGGGAGGCTATATTTTGGCTAATGTTGATGAGAGACCAGTAAGAACTAGTTACTTCTATACTAGTAAGGGAAAAGTTTCCCCTCGCTTATATGTGCTAGTTGTTCCTGATTTGGGGGGGGGGGATGCTAAATCTCCGTTTCACAGCCGAAGAGCCAGCGCTATCCAAAGACATCTCCATGGTCATGTGGCCAGCTTGGCTAAACGCCAAAGGTGCAAGGAACGCTGTTACATTCCCACCAAAATGGTTCCTATTTTTCTACTTGCATTTTTACATGCCTTCGAACTGCTAGGTTGGCAGAAGCTGGGACAAGTAATGGGAGCTCACTCCGTTATGCAGCACTAGGGATTCGAACCGCTGAACTTCTGACCTTTCTGATCGACAAGCTCAGCATCTTAGCCACTGAACCACTGCGTCCCACTTCTATACTATCTTCATGCAAAAAGACTTCATTACAGGGAGTTTGCCAAGAGGAGCCAACATTTGTGTTAATGATTAAAAATGGCCTGTTGCAGGATGTTTATTTCTCTCTCTTCTAATGTAAACTATTGTGTTATATTTCTACAACACAATCTAGTTTAATGTTTTGTTTGTTTTTAGCAGAAACCAAGTTACAGTTTCAATATTTACAGATTACATCTGATCTTTCCATACATCTGATCTTTCCATAAGGGTAAGCTCTCTTAAGAAGAGGAACTAGGAGATAATAAGGCTGACAGTTTTTACAGATTCTTCTTTATCTTTCTTGTCAAAACACAAACTTCCTAAGTATCAGAGTCATGTTAAGCAACCCGTCTCCAGACTGTGTATGATTATACTAAAGGTTAATAAGATGAAGAAGCCCTTTTAAAAATGTAGCCTGTGAGATGGCTTTTAAAGAAAAGAACTTGCCATATCCTGCTCATTTTAATTTTCAGGACTCGCACTTCTGGCTTGCATGGTTACGGGACTCACTAAGGATAAATTAAGGTAGGGTGAAGATGGCTTCTAAAATTCTTTCCAATCTCTTTCCCATCAGTGACCATAGAGAGTGCCTTGATATGTCTAGTAAACAAAGTAATCTGTATTTGTGTTGTGGGGAGATAATTGGAAAAGGTCCATTTATCTGGCCTCCCCCCCCCCTGTGTATGTTTCCACTCTGGCCTTCTCTCTCTCTCTCTCTCTCTCTCTCTCTCTCTCTCTGTGTGTGTGTGTGTGTTTGTGTGTTTCCACTCTGGCCTTCTCTCTCTCTCTCTGTGTGTGTGTGTGTGTGTGTGTGTGTGTGTGTGTGCAGGGAAGTATGAGAAGCGGTATGTGCTGTCCAAATGATCAAGAAAGGGGTTTAATTGTAGAAACTGGCAGCATTCAAAAGTATTGTCCAATTGCCTCTCCGATAGAGATAAATTAGGTCCCCCCCCCCCCGAAATGTTTTCCCCTCTCAGCTGTTGGCCAGATCTGGCTGATTATCAAACACAAACATTTATTTGCTGGCTTCTCCTCTCACACCTTGATCCTGCTCTGTTCTCTTCTCTGAGGGCTCTCCAACTGATGAACAGACAGTCCCAAGCCACTTTGGGCACTCAAGGTGCTATTGAGCTGAAAAGGAGAGAGCGCACTATGCTGACTCAGATCATAAGCTCAACTTGTCAAGTGTTTTCTTCTCACAATAAAGCTCAAGGAGAACTCACAAACATACCACATTGTTCTTCTATTCCTATCCTGATAATGTACCTCTCTATAGAGACCAATGTGCATGTTTCATGGCTAGAAGCTATGGATTATCTTACTACCTAATTTATAGGTTACCATATTTCCTAGAAGCTATGAAGCACCTTATTTTCCTGGATCTAAAAGCTACAGATTATTTTAATACCTAATTTGTGGATTATTTTATTACCTAGAAGCTATGAATTTCCTTATTTTCCCAGATCATCCCCTTTTCAAGCCATTCACAATGGTGACCACATCTACTGACTGCAAATTTATTGGTTAATTGTATGTTATGTGAAGAAGTGGTCCATTTTCGAATTTCCCATCAATTAGGTTCACGGTTTCAGATTTTTGCAATATACCAAGCTAGCCCCTGGCCTCATTAGGCATCCTATTTGATCATTAGACCTCTTGCTTGGTTTTTATTTGGCTTGCCTTCTGAGAGTGGAATAAGAAAGTCTAGAACAGGGGTGTCAAACTCATGTCATCATGGCAGCATCATGCAACATATTGGGACGCCCCCCCTTTGCTAAACCAGGCATGGGTGTGGCCAGCATTTGATGCATCTGGCCCGTGGGCTGGGAGTTTGACAGCCCTGGTCTAGAAGAATAGTTGACTGGTTCAGGTTACACATTGTTGAAAGAAATGTCCTTCTGGGTTCGGCTTCAAGTGGGGAAAAAGACACTGGAGACATGGAGGCTGCTTGGAAAGATGGTTTAATGGTGGACAGGACCACATGGCTTGAGTCCTGAACAGAAAAAGGGGGGGGGTCACTTGCTTCAATGTTGGGTGGAGAAGAAGCGAGCTAAGAAGGAGCTTGCAGGGTTTTTTATAATCTGTTCGGCTCCACCTCTGTTTCCTGTTCCTGTATATGAAATATATTCTGATTGGTTGTCAGATTCCCATGGGGCCATGCAGGGGCAACTCTCTAGGCTGTGTTTTGAATCCAGGTTTGGTTGAATTCTCAGATGCCATGTGGTGAGTGGGTAAAGGTTAATCATGCCTTAATCCCATCACCCTGGAGCTGAAGGGGAGAACTCTTTATTATGTAAAGGAACTGGCTTGGATATCTTAATAGTCCATTGACAAGAGGGGTGGGCAAGAAGCTGCAGGAAGCTACTTTGTCTTTAAAACATGTTTCTCCTTTTTCACATCCAGGGAAATATAATATTTTGCCTTTTCAATATTTCCTAGGATATTTCATTTTTCTAGGAGAGGGATGGGTTTTAACTTCCTACAACACATTGTTTGATAAAACACAAATGTGTGTTTCTGGTTTTTAACAGGTGCATTTCTATAGGTTTTTTTAGATCAGGAACACATGGTTGAGGCAGTGGATAGTTGTGAGTTATTTTCATGTTCCTTCACTGGAATGAACAAAATCTTTGATTGAGTGATTGGATGGGTGTGGAAAGTTTTTTTTTTCTATATCTTTCCACTATACTAATGAAATTTGCAGACTTAGAAAGGAAATGAA
Source organism: Thamnophis elegans (assembly GCF_009769535.1). NCBI lineage: Eukaryota > Metazoa > Chordata > Lepidosauria > Squamata > Natricidae > Thamnophis > Thamnophis elegans. The sequence continues at coordinate 40,643,438 of NC_045542.1, forward strand.
AAGTTATTTATAGGAGTGGCTGGAATGTGAGGCCTAATTGTGCTTAGTCTATTGCTAAGTACGTGCTCTGTTTGCTATTAAGCTTTACAATCTTCCAGCATTATATATTATAGGAGTATATATTTATGGTATGAAAAACTGAAATCATAAATCTGACACAAGATAACTGGTTGATGGTTTTCTTACTACAAACTCAACTACAAACTCAGTTTTTTAAATAGGAGAGCAGGTAATTTTTAGGGCTAGTTGTTGATATATATATTTTCATACTTTTCCATTCCTAGTTTTAAATTTTAAATGTTTATAAAATCCCCCTTTTTATTGCCATCCCTATGGCTGTGGATAGACTTTCCAGAGTTTGATAAACACATGTAGTCCTTGACTTAGCGAATATTTGAAGTTATAACAGACCTTGCTGGGAATATTCACTATCAGCTACTTAAGATCCAAAGGACAGCCACCCCCATATAAGTTTGATAAATAAATAAATAATAATAAATAATAATACAAATAGATGATTGATAGATAAAGATAGTGATAGATGATAAATAGCTAGAAAATATAGATATATAGATAAATAGATGATAGATAGATAAATAGAGAGAGAGAGAGAAAGAAAGAAAGAAAGAGAGAGAGAGAAAGAGATAGAGAGATAGGGATAGATAGAGATAGAGTTAGAGATAGAGCTAGATAGAAATAGAGAGATATAGATATAGAGATAGATAGATAGAATAGATAGCTAGAATTAGAGTGATAGAGATAGAGATAGATAGATAGAGATTGAGGTAGAGGTAGAGATAGATGTGTTGGAATGTAAAAGCCATCTGGTTCAGTTCCAAGCCAGGAGAAAGACGCTGGAAATAAAATGGAGACTGGCGGCTGATTGGAAAGAAGGTCCATTTATTGATGAACAGAACCACCAAGGTTTGTGACTCTGGGGTAGCTGACCAAATGATTGAATGAGTGGATGGATCTTTATAGGTTTCTGTGACTTTGAAGTTTGAATTGTTCTGGGGGTTGTGTAATGAAGGGGCTTGTGTCTTTTGCTAAATGGTGATGGGTTAATCCTATTATGTCCTACGGGGTCATATCTAGAGGTGGTATTCAGCCGGTTCTCTACAATTCAGGTGAATCGGTAGCAGCAGCTGTAGGAGGCTCTGCCACCCACCCCAACATAATGCACAAGCACTGAGCATGTTCAGAAGGTGGTGCACATGCGTAGAGGAAGTGCGTGCAAAAGGGCTCGCATTTGCGAACTGGTAGGGAAGGTAAGTGAATCCCACCTCTGATCATGTCCTGTTCTTAGAATTTGAGTGGAGGACAATGTAAATTTTAATCCCATCCCTTGAGGTAAAGTTCTTTTGTTTTGTGAATAGGCTGGTCCAATCTTTCTTAATGGGCACAACATATCTGCTGGGGCCATTAAGAAAGACTGCTTTCTGTCTTTAGAAGCATGTTTCTCCATTTCTCTCTTTGGGGAAATATAATATTCTGCTTCTTTTAATAGCCCCAAAAATAGTTCATCATTTGGGTGGGGGGGGGGCTTTCTACAGCTAGCTAGCTGGATGATAGATAGATAGATAGATAGATAGATAGATAGATAGATAGATAGATAGATAGATAGATGATATAGATAAATGCCTGATCATGTTCAGCTGTTGTCAGCACAGGGCTTCAGAAATTTTATAAGCCAATATAACAATGATGTTAGTTCTATCCTATTTATTGAATGAATCAGCCTCTCCACCATTTGCTGGTTAAATGTTAGTGACATTAAAGAGTCAATGAGATGCCTTTTCATTTCAATATTTTCTTCCCAAAAGATGAAGACTTTCATTATAAAAAAAAACTTTTTTTGCATAATTCCTAGTTTATTCTATATTATTTTCAGCATTTTAAAAGCAAAATAAATATTATAAAAACATTTATTGCAAACTATGTTTGCTTTGTTGTAACACAAACAATATCATGCTCTGGATTTTATCTTCTTATCACATTTTTATGTAGATGTAAATTGTTAAAGTTGTTTACATGGTTTTGACTTTCCATGTCCTTTGCAAAAGGTTCATATCCAAAATATGTTGATTTTTTTACACAGTAAAAATATTTTTTCCTGCCTGGGGTTTTTCTCCCCCCCCCCCCCCCCCCATCCTCGATTCCTATGTATAAAACTTCCATACCTGGCTGCAATAATCTGGACAATCATTAAAAGGTAGCAGAGAGTGAGAAAAATCTTTGCTGCCATCTAGTGTTTATGCAGGTTTTTGCAGCATAGCTGTAATAAAGGTAAAGGTTCCCCTTGCGCATATGTGCTAGTCGTTCCCGACTCTAAGGGACGGTGCTCATCTCCATTTCCAATCCAAAGAGCCAGCACTGTCCGAAGACATTTCCGTGATTAAATGCCAAAGGTGCATGGAACACTGTTACCTTCCCACCAAAGTGGTCCCTATTTTTCTACTTGCATTTTTATATGCTTTCGAACTGCTAAGTTGGCAGAAGCTGGGACAAGTAACGGGAGCTCACTCCATTATGCGGTGCTAGGGATTCGCACTGCCAAACTGCTGACCTTTCTGATTGACAAGCTCAGTGTCTTAGCCACTGAGCCACCGGGTCCCTTAGCTGTAGTAAGGCTATAGTACAATTATTTATTTGGGAGAGAAAAGCCCACACGTACAAAGACAAAAAAGAATGAAAAAAAACAAACACAGCTATTGTCATTAATTCTATTAAACACATTTGTTATTTTGGAAATGAGCAGCTGTGCAAATCATTAGAAAGCCTGCTAGTGATTTTAGCTAGCCAAAATATGTTGTTTTAGTGTCTTAAATTTCCTCGATGTAACATAAATGTAAGTTAAGTGTCTTCTGTTGCTCCAAATGCTTCAGCAGCTTTCCTTGAAGTGAATGCTGATTGATGTAGATGATGTGTCTTTCAGCATTGCTTTGGTATCCAGGGATGACCCAGAGTTAACCATATATTCAGAGTTATTGAGGTCTCAAAAAGCAAACATCTTCTGGGGGAGCCCTCCATTCCAATCCCTAAAGATTTTCCTGCTTTTATAACATAATTCATTTTCTGTTTCTCATACATTTCTACATGTTGTTATAAGCATCGTCATCTTTCTCATATTTTCCTTAGAGAATTGCTCATAAATATTCCGCGTGATAAAATGGCTACAATGCTCTTCATTACTTTTAAAAAGGCAAAGCTCTTTCAGAAACCATTTTGACCTTCTGCAGTTTTATGCTATGAACAGTAATGTGGAGTGCAGTTCTTATCAGGTGCTATCTAGACACGGAATGAATTTTCCCTTCCACTCTCTTGTCCTGAATTTATTCAGGGGGGGGGGGGAAGTATTTCTGAGAAGGACTTTGGGTTTTTTGTTTTTTTTTGTTTCTGAGCCAAATCTAAATGTCAGATACCAGCTTTTCTTTTCAAAGAGCGATTCAGGCTGGTCCAGATGCAACTCTACAGATGCCATTTAAGCGATAGACATCAAAATTCATCTCAAGAGATATTGTCAGGCTCAGACATCAGATATGTGATTCATATCTTCGAACTTTCTCTGGTTTAGAAATGTTCTCTGTCAGTAGTGGGATTCAAATAATTTAACAACCGGTTCTCTGCCCTAATGACCAGGTAGGTGGGCGTGGCTTGGTAGTAATGTGACTGGGTGGGCGTGGCCAACTTAATGTCACTCATGTCAATGGGCACTTCGCCTTAGCTGTTACAATGCAATAAGGATTAACCGGAGAATCCAGTTGCTGTAAGCAAGGCAATAAAGTTTAGGCTAGAAACAACACTAGAATGTTTCCTTCCTGTCTTCCTTACAGGATTAGCCCTGTAAAGTGGAAAAAAACATATTTCTCCCAACAACTGGTTCTCTGAACTTCTTAGAAAGTTAACAACCAGTTCTCCCAAATAGGTGCAAACTGGTTAAATCCCATCACTGTTCTCTGGGCAAATATTCCATGTCTGCTTTTCCAGTAAAGCCTTTTTCTCAGAGTTTCTTTATGCCTAAAACAGGACTAGAGTTCAGTTACCAGTTACTACCTTTAAACCACTCCTCTACTCACAATAGAAGTTCTTATGCCAGGCTTGAAATTCTGGTCTTGGACAATCTGGAACTACACCGTCTGTGGTCCAATCTAAGCATAGTACAATAAAATTGTCTGCTACAATGTCTTACCTGTCAACAACTTCTTCAGCTTCACCACAATTGAAACTAACTCAAGGTAAACCGCTTCAAACTCAATTGCAGAAAATACAACATCAGCAACAGAATGATCAATGCCTGAAATGCTCTACCTGACTCCATTGTTACATCCTCTAACCCTCACAGCTTCAGCTTCAAACTGTCTACCGTGGACCTCACCCCATTCCTAAGAGGTCCTAAAGGGGGCGTGCATAACCAGCGTGCCTACCGTTCCTGTCTTACTGTCCCCATTTATCTGCACTTACTTCTTTTGTTTATATTTATACCTGCTATCTTGTACATGTTTGACAAACAAACAAATAAACCAATATACTGTATATACTCGAGTATAAGCCTAGTTTTTCAGCCCACTTTTTGGGCTGAAAAAAGCCGCCTCGGCTTATACTCGAGTCAGTGAAAAATTTGCCCGAAATGGAGGAGAAAAAGGGGCGGGGCCATGCCGCTGGGTGACACTCGTGAATGGCCCAGTGCCCCTGTGAGTTTCCCCTCCCTCTGTGTCAGTTTGCCGCGCAGCGCGCACCGCACCATCCCCCCTCCTCACGTTCTAATGTAATGCAGGGCTGTCTTACGATTCCCCTTCCTCCCCCTCCTGCCGCTCTGCAACGATGTCCCACCTCCTCCTTGTTATGGCAAGCAGCCACATAGCGATGTCCCACCTCCTCTGGTACAGTGATCCAATGATAGGAATCACTGTGCCGTGTGTCATAGGAGGCGGGACATCACTCCCGCGGCTGCACGGGACATCATCATCACAGCGGGACATCAGCATCATGAGGTGAGTGAAGTATTTCATTGAATACACCGCTAGTTTACTGTTTTTCTTTGAAATAAATATTCAAAAACATTATTGGTATCTATTTTTATTTTTGAAATTTACTGTTAGCTGCTGCATTTCCCACCCTAGGCTTATACTCGAGTCAATAACTTTTCCAGTTTTTTGTGGTAAAATTAAGTGCCTCGGCTTATATTCGGGTCGGCCTATACTCGAGTATATACGGTACCAAATTTACTTTTGTGGAGAAACTGTGGAGAAAGAGGCCATTTGTCCTCTTCATTCCTTGAATGTGGGCTACTGGTGAATGGGAATCTTACATATCTTTATTATTTTATTACATTATATTGTTTTGTTTTGTATTTGTATTTATTTGTACCATGCCTTTATTATTTTTATAAGTAATTCAAGGCAGTGAACATATCCAAAACTCTTCCCTCCTCCTATTTTTCCCATGACAACACTCCCAGGGAGGTAGGTTGGGCTGAGAAAAAGTGACTGGTGCAAAGTTACCCATCTTTCGTGTTTAAGGTGGGATTTGAACTCACGATCTCTTGCTTTGTAGCCTGATGCCTTAAGTTTCTTTATTTATGAATGCATGCATTTTTTAATTTACATTGAACTTTTCCTTAGGAGCTCAGTCCAATTCATCACCTCAACTTGGTGAAGTAACATAATTCAATTTATTTGACTTAAGGAATATGGAAAGACACACATATGCCACTCTTCACATGTGTGGTTCATTCATGGAATTTTATGAGGAATCCAGATGTCAGCATCTTCCACTTATAACCCTTCTCTGTTTCACCAACATTTTCCTGGATTTTTTCCTAACCACCAGAAACCAATTAATGAGGAAAAGATGAACTAGCTGCACTATGCCTTTTGATCAATAGCTCTACGAATTGGCCACGTGGAATCTTTCCCTATAAATGCAGAAATTAAATAAGATATTGGGCTTACAAATGTCTCTATATTTGTAAAAGTATAGCAACACATATCTGGCCAGCTGAAAAGGAAGACATATTAATCTATGTGAAGGCCTTGTGCTGGATCACTAAAATAAAATTGCGTTCCTGACTGTTAATAATTATCTGGAAAAATGATGCGCTAACAATTAACTGGATTGAGATGTTTGGGTGTAAGGGCTTAATATATCAGGGGGAAAAAATGAGCCTACAGACATTGTCTCCAGTCTAGTTGCAATTAGGTCCTTCTGAAATCAATTGGATAAATTAGTTCATTAACCTGAAGCCCTAGGAACAGAAAACTAATTTTCTCTTGACCAAGGACTTGGTTTCAAGATCCCTAATCATCTATTTGAACTGAACTGAAAAGTCACTTCCTTTTTTTCATTTAGGTTATATACAGAGAACTTCAAAACTCGGATCTCTGAGCCTTGCATTGCATTTTCAGCTGCTTTTTCAACGAAAGGGATATGGCGTTTAAGTCCGCACTTTCTTAATCTGTCTTGCTTTACAGATTAAAGGATATAAGGAAAATGAATCACGGTAAGATTCTATTAATACACTGTAAAGGAGGCTGCCTTTGAAAGGGGTTTGGAAAATTATTTGCTAAAATGAGGTACAATAAAACAGGCTTCAATAAATCACCCTCCCACACATTACAGGTAGTTCTTTGTGTCTTATGATCACAACTGAGCCCAAAATTTCCTTTGCTAAGTGAAACCTTTGTTAAATGAGTTTTGCCTATTTTACAACCTTTCTTGCCGCCACTGTAGTTAAGTTAATAACATGATAGTTAAGTGAATCTGGCTTCCCCATTGAGTTTTCCTGCCAGAAGGTTACAAAAGCTTATCACATGATGCCGGGACACTGCAACCATCATAAATATGAGTCAGTTATGAAGTGTCTGAATTTTGATCACAAGACTATCAGGATGCTACAATGGTTATGAGTGTGAAAAAAGTCATAATTATGTAGAGGACACCTATACATGTACAATATCCAAGCTAATTTAATAACCTACTTTTATGCACAAATTCCTTGCAGTTGGGATCATTAATTAATGGGGATGTATGTATGTATGTATGTATGTATGCATGCATGCATGCATGCATGTATGTTTGCATCTATTTATTTTAAACTCCCCAATGGCCAAAATTGTCTCTGCAGAATGCAAACATACCTCCAACCTATTTTATAGAGTGGTAGATATAGATTTAAAGGATATGTTACAATATTTGAATTCAAGTATCTCTAATTTTTTTCAAATTAATGGAGGAAAAATGCATTTAACAGATGACAATTAATTTTTTTTTAAACCAAGCACACTACACTATAAAAAAGATGTTGAGACTCTAGAAAAAGTGCAGAGAAGAGCAACTAGGACGATTAGGGGACTAGAGGCTAAAACATACGAAGAACGGTTGCAGGAACTGGGCATGATTAGTCTAGTGAAGAGAAGGACCAGGGTGATATGGTAGCAGTGTTCCAATATTTGAAGGGCTACCACAGAGAGAAGGGGGTCAAGCCATTTTCCAAGGTACCTGAAGATCAAACAAGGAATAATGGATGGAAACTGATCAAGGAGAGATTCAACCTAGAAATAAGGAGACATTTTCTGACAATGAGAACAATCAACCAATGGAACAGCTTGCCTTCAGAAGTTGTGGGAACTTCACCACTGGAAATTTTCAAAAGAGACTGGACTGTCATTTGTCAGAAATGGTGTAGGGCAGGGGTGTCAAACTTGCATCATCATGGCAGCATCACATAATGTATTGAGACTTTCCCCCCCCTTGCTAAACTTGGCAGGGGCGTGGCCAGCATGTGACACATCTGGTCTATGGGCCGGGAGTTTGACAGCCCTGGTGTAGGGTCTCCTGCTTGAAGGAGGGGGTTGGACTAGATGACCTATGAGGTCCTTTCCAACTCTGTTAATCTGTTAAATCTGTTAAACTGCCTTCTTTCTGTTGATATACACTTCATCTATATGCCTTTGTGTAAATTATTAATATAAGATTCATGTCTTTTTCTCCTCAAATGCAGCCATTAATATTCATAATTGCACAAGAGAGCAAAGTAAATAGTGCTTCAGTTTTAAAAAGAGGATACCTAAATATTGTGGACTAGTTTACTCCACTTGATCAGGAAAACATGAATCATCACTTAAAATCTGTTAGGAAAATCAGATTAAATTTAAGATGAGTTTCTTACGGTTTTGCTAAAGAATCTGAAACATTTCCATTTGGAAAAGAGTTATTTCTTTAACCTTCTCAGTGTTAGCTTGTCATCTGTTGCATAAGGAAGGTTACCCAAGGGTAAGGCATACATCTATAGACAGGGAAGTGGCAAATAAACAAAGACCCAGCCTACATAGAAAGCCAGGTTTATTTATGCTGTACCAGCTGGCTTTAAAAAAAAACAAACAACTTTTGGAGTCTGGTTTGCAAACAATGAATGACAAGATCAGTAATAATTTAAATTGATCTGATTAGATAGACATCACCGAGAGGTCCTTGGTGCTCTCTGATTGTTTTCTTGCAGGTGTTTCATTACCCAAACTAGGTAACCTCATCCCTGCTGGGTGATGTTACCTAATTGGGTAATGAAACGTCTGCAAGAAAACAACCAAGCTCAGAGAGCACCAAAGACTCCTCATTTCAACCCTGAACTACAAATAGTCTCTTCTATCGCTATACACAATTTCAATCCAACATATTTTAATAAAATGTAATAAAAGATTTTCTTAGACTGGGAGCCTTGTTCTCTGATATTTTTCTAGGAACACAGCAGATACTTTATTACTAGCCAGACATAAGCTAAAGGGTGACTACTACATGAAGCAAATTGGGGTATGAACTGCGATCTTTAGGAAAGAAATAGTGTTTTTCATTATCTCTCTCTATTTAAAGGACCTACAGTCAGAACTTTTAACCCCAATTGTAATATATTTGTCTCTTCTTATTACTTTCCAGGGTTACAGGAGAAGATGGTCAACGGTTTTGAAGGCGGAAGAGGGCTTTATGCCCCATGGCAGATGAAGCAGCAGAACCATCTTCTAGGAGAAGCGAAACTCTGATTACAAACCTCCACTGCCTTGTGGCTCTATCCACTACTGGAAAAGGCTTCAGTAGTCAACCTCGAGGCAAAATCTGGAGCCGGAGTCCTGGAAGCAGTTCGTGACTGTGTACAACCACATTCTGGTAACTCCTGCGACGCAGCTGGAACCAATCGTATCGGAATTGGTATCAGAATTGGTATCTCCTGAAAATGCCTTCATCACTTTAGTCTGTGCAATGCCCTGCAATCAACCTGTTCTTGAGATCAGACATGGATCATGTGTAACTAACAAGCCAATCCTTTCAGGGCCAGTCAAGAGCGTTCCTGATGGAAACACACTTTCAGACAGCATAGCTCCTGGCACCAAGTCTCAGATGTGTTTCCTCGGCATGTCGATCTCTTTCTGAGGAAAAAAAAAAAGAACACCTTCACCAGAATGGAACAATTAACTGAGCAATCAGCCTAGAAGAAAGGCAGCTGCAGGCACAAGAAAACCAGCAGAATAATATTTTCTGTGAAACAATAAATAAAAAACTGGGTGTGTTTTTTTTTACATCCAACAACAATAGCAACAACAACAACAAAAGAATAACCTGGAAGATAAGCAAAGTCCAGAAAAAACTACATTTGTAATAATGCAGCTACTTCTGTTCCCAGCTTGCATAGTGAGAAACTTGCGAGCTCTGCCAGTGATATTAAAAGAGCCAGCCCACCTTCAGCATTTCAGTCACCTCTTAAACACTTAAACACTCAATGGAGTGAAAACTTGCTTTTTAGAAGAGTTTCCAAGGAAGCAGAAACTTTCCACACCCTAAATCCTATCCCAAGAGGAATGGAAACTAGACCCTCCTGCCAAAAAGTCTGAACTCTTGTATCACAGGCGGTGGAATATCACATTTTGCAATATTAAAAGAAACGTGGACAGGTTTTACTGCTCTATTAAAACACATGGATGTGTGCACATTCTAAAGATTAGCAGGCCAGTGGTGGGATTCAAATTTTTTTGCTACCGGTTCTGTGGGCATGGCTTTGTGGGCGTGGCAGGGGAAGGTTACTGCAAAATCCCCATTCCCTCCCCACCCCATTAACCTGCTTTCCAGCTCCGTTCTCCTGTTCAGGGCAACAAAAGAAGATCAGCTGGGAGGCAGTGGGGGTGGGGCCAGCCTACTTGCCAGTTCTCCGAACTACTCAAAATTTCTCCTACCAGTTCTCCAGAACCTGTCAGAACTGGCTGAATACCACCTCTGAAAGCAGCCCTTTTATTTCATTGGCTTAGGATAGATTCCAGGTGCCAAAGGCCAGACTTCATGGTGACTCTATGTTGAGAACCAGAACTATCAGTGAAATATGGTCAAATTCTAAATAAAAGGAAGGCAGGTACTTCAACATTACAATCGTTCAGGAAAGCATGCTGGAGGGTATGTAATGGGGGTGCGAGGTATGATTGAGTTTTGGAATCAGGGGCTGATTGGTTTCATTCTATGACTTACAGGAAGTTCAGCCAGCTCAGGGATCAAATCGAGAAGAGTCCAGATCAGTGCTTCCCAAACTTAACAACTTTAAGATGCGTGGCCTTCAACTCCAGAAATTCCCCAGCCATTATGTCATTGTAGCAAATTCAGGGAGTGAGCAAATTAGTTACATAACTTATAATGATAAGCTTATCATTGGTTTCTTGGGAACCGGACCAAATCAATTGAAGACAGAATTCCTTATATCCAACAGCAAATCTTCAAAAATATTTCACAATGGTACACCTTATTGCTGCTTGTAGTGATGCAACTTTGATATCTATAGAAATGTTTATCATTCCTTCCATTTCCTTCCCCCAAACTCTTAAAGAAGGCTGATGACCGCATTTTATGATTTATTAAATAATATTGTCTGGGAACAATTGAGGGCAAAAGAGACAGAGAATGAGGTGGCTGGGTGGAGTCACTGAAGCAGTCAGCGTGTGCTTAAATGGACTCCAGGGGATGGTAGAGGACAGAAGGCCTGGAGGAACGTTATTCATGGGGTCATGATGGGCCAGACACAACTTCACAACTAATAACAGCAAAATAATATTGTATACTGTAATTTTGAAATAAAATTTCACAGCTTTTCAAGATAGGTGACTATATTGGGTCTGCCTGTCTGTTCATTATTTGGGTTTAGAGTTTATTAAATTTTGCTTCAGAAGAAGTGACTAAGTACTAGCTAGTCTTTGTATGTGTCTGAAAGTGCCACATGAGGCACAGTAAATTACCATATACATTTCTGGATGGGAAATTTCAAAAACCTCCACAATTTATTGATTTTTCTTATGCATTTACAGTGCCTTGAGTTTCTAAATGAAAATGGATTAAAATAGCAATAGCAATAGCAATAGACTTATATACCGCTTCATAGGGCTTTCAGCCCTCTCTAAGCGGTTTACAGAGAGTCAGCATATTGCCCCCAACAATCTGGGTCCTCATTTTACCCACCTCGGAAGGATGGAAGGCTGAGTCAACCCTGAGCGGGTGAGATTTGAACCGCTGAACTGCTGATCTAGCAGTAGCCTGCAGTGCTGCATTTAACCACTGCGCCACCTCGGCTCTTGCGCCACCTCGGCTCTTACCCAAAAGCTTCACTGATCCTATCAAAATTGTCCCTTTGTTGTACAACATATGTGAGAGGATGGCTATATACACTTAATAAATATTTCTTTCTTTAACATACCAGTTTTGTTAGTTTTAGCAATAGGGGGCAGCACTTGGCTGACCTTTTCTGACCATGGAAGCTAACTAGAGTTAGGTCTGGTTAATCCTTGGGTGGAAGGCTTTTAAAGTTACAGCTAGCCCTTGATGTATGGCCCTTTAATCAGTATTTGAACTTACAATGGACCTCAAAAAAAAAAAAACTTACAACCCATTTTCAAAGTTATGTCAGTCATACTTCTCCCCCTCTCCACCTCCAGTGATGTGATTGCATTTTGGATACTTGGCAATTGGCTCACCTTTTTGCAACTTCCCACAAACACATGATTGTGATTTGTGATGGTTTTGGCCAATTTCTGGGATTTTTTCTTCTAGATTTTGGTAAAAAGAAATTTGGTGGATTATTTGATTTGCTTAATAACAATGGTGTTTGTTTAATGACGGCTGCAATTTTTTTTAAAAAAATGGATCTGGTGACATGATGCTTCAACTTACGAGCACAGTGACTTATGACTGTAATTCCAGGGTCAATTATGGTGGTAAGTCAAAAATTACCTGTATATCAGAACTGGAGGCTATGGTTGAGAGTCAACAATACTAGAAGGCAATGGCAAATCATTAAATATTGCTATCAATAAAACTGCGGTTGCACCCATGTAACTATATCATCCATTATAATGATAAATTAATGGGATGCAGAGAGTGCTATCTTGGGATAGGCCCCTAAGCTCTTGGTTGAGGGGAGTGTAAAAAGAGAAATCAGAAAGAAATGAGAAATTGGAAGTGCAGATAGTGATACTTGCTTATATAGTAGCTGTTCATAAGCAGTTACTGAATATGAGCCCAATGTTCTCCACTTTGATGAGATTATGTTAAAGAGCTTGGATTCTGTTTAATTCATGGGACACAGTGTTTAATCTAAGATTTTTAATTCAGTTACTTTGTAGTAAAATTGTCTGTGCAAATACTTTCTCGGAGAAGACCACCTTGAGGTCAATGACAGTATCCTGCAGTTCTCCTAGTTTTGGGAGATTGTAACTTCTAAGGTCAAATTTACTTATTTATTTTGCCTACACAACAGCCAATTTATGCAATGTAGAACAAGAAATTATATGGAAGCACTTGAGGCCTCATGTGACTCCAGTATCTTCTCACTGTTCATTAAAGATGCCAGTCTTTTTTCAGGGTTCTACACAACATAGTAAGGAAACCAGGGACTCAGTGGCTCAGTGGCTAAAATGCTGAGCTTAGAAAGGTCAACAGTTTGAATCCCTAGCGCCGTGTAATGGAATGATCTTCTGTTACTTGTCCCAGCTTCTGCCAACCTAGCAGTGAGAAAGCACGTAAAAATGCAAGTAGAAAAATAGGAACCACCTTTGGTGGGAAGGTAACAGTGTTTCATGCACCTTTGGCATTTAGTCATGCTGGCCACATGACCATGGAGACGTCTTCGGACAGCGCTGGCTCTTCGGCTTTGAAAAGGAGATGAGCACTGTCCCCTAGAGTCAGGAACAACTAGCACATATGTGCAAGGGGAACTTTTACCTTTATCTTACACAACATGAGTCATGACTACTTTGCGAGTTTAATTAGTGTGTCAGCTTCTCGAAAGAACAACATCATTTTTGCTCGAAGTCAGAAAGAAGCAAGGGGTGGCTAATGGCAGACGTGCATTGACACAAACCTGACACATTTCTTTTGGACTCTTTTCAAAGTGTGCACGGGGTAAATTAACAATGCAGCCAAGCTATTGCTGACCAATCGTAATACATATCATGCGGGAAGATTACTAGGAACATCAAATCTTAGGGTTAACAATCTAATTTCTGTGATTATAATGCATAAAAAGCAGCATTTAAAACCATGTAAAGTTAACCTGTATGCAATCTGCAAAGTCAGATGCTGTTGAGAATAAGATAATAGGCAAGAGGTGCTTCATAGATATCTCTGAGAAGCAGAGATTGGCAGCTTGGTAATCTCTTTTTGTAATATGCAACCAAGGCAAATTGCACTTTCTTTTCCAGTTATTCTTCATTATTCCTCCTCCTCCTAAGATGGACAGGAATGGGTACTTGAGTTGGCATGACTGTGTTCGTGTATTTTCTCTGTATTTTCTCTGCATTTCATTGTATAAGAATGGCATGTATGGATCAGTTTAGGACCATTTGAAACCCCGAAGAAATTAATCTGCAAATAAAAATAAAATGTATTTGTTTAAAAGGCTACTGCTAGATCAGCAGGTCAGCGGTTCAAATCTCACCGGCTCAGGGTTGACTCAGCCTTCCATCCTTCCGAGGTGGGTAAAATGAGGACCCAGATTGTTGGGGGCAATATGCTGACTCTCTGTAAACCGCTTAGAGAGGCCTGAAAGGCCTATGAAGCGGTATATAAGTCTACTGCTATATTGCTATATTAAATGATTGGCCTCCTGAAACCATCAATGTTTCTTTTTCAATCCCCAGGTTCCTGCAGAAGTCAGGAAAAATATATTGGGCTGCTTTAATAAATCACTAAGAGTTGCTTTGCTTCTGCAAAGCCTGAAGGGCTTCTTTACAACAATTTCTGAAGCATGCACAGACCTAATAAATACCATTGCTAAACCAAAGTCCTTCAATATAGGAGCTGTATAAACACTGATTTCTCTAATTCACTCTCTTTGTCCAAAATTCACCTTTCTCAGCTTTGGAAAGGCCAAAAACAGAATCCTGAATGACCTTTTGGATCAAGTCAATGTTGGTAGATCAAGTCAATGTTGGACCATCAATCTGCAGACTTTGCATTCTGTTTCTGTAATCTCTGTGGTGATAATTTGCTGCTATGATTAATGAGATTCTTATAACTGGCATCTCACTAGAATGTCTGGAAGAAGATTCTTTCTAACTACCTTATTCTAGATTGGCAAGGACAGCAAGGATGAGTTGGTTCATCTACTACATTGTAAGCATTGACAAATTGCTCCTCTGCTTTAGCATCAGAGCTTCCTAGGATTAAGAGACATGAGTTCTCTGTTGTGTAACCACTGCTAGGGTTATGGTCATTGCTATTTATTGATTCTTTCCATTAAGCTCCACTTTGTACAAGGAAATGTCCATCTTCTGAAGTGCTGAATTTTTTTAATGCATGTGAAATTTTCCTGAGACAGAACAATATTTTGAAAGCAGCAGACATTCTCCCTTAGAGCCAAATGCCACTCCCTCGTTTTTACAAAATATTGAGGCTAATTGCAGACGTCTAAGATCCCATATTACCACCAAGTATAAAGAGTCGGACATCCTTGTTTTAATGTTTCCATTTCAGTTCCTTGTAAAAATACCACTGAGAACCTGAAATTATTACTAATCGTATTAAAGTTGTGGGCATATTTTATTATTTGGCAATGAGATCACTTTGTACATTGTAACTACATCTGGAACAGGATCCTCATTATTAATTTTATATTGTTGACTTAGTTAAGTATTTTGGCTACAAACCACAGGGGAAATGAATAGGTGGGACCATAAAAGGCCAGAGCATTGATATTTACTCAAGTTATCTAATTTTTATAAACTTTGAAAGAGAGAGACAAATTATCTTTATTTCTTAGAATGGTTAACTGAAAGCAATTACTTGCATGGAAAGCATCACCATTATATTTAAAACATAGTTAGGTACTTATAATCATAAACAGAGTGAGCACATAAAAACAAGGTTTTGTGCATGTCATATAGTGGGGTGAAGCAAGAATTACGCAGCCAAGATTTTGAGTTACAACTGAAAGCCATGATACAAAATTCCCATTCCATTCTCTGGGTTTACTGATTCATCTGTTTAATGGACACACAAGATAGATGGAAGAATAGGTTATTTATTATTATAGTTTGTCACACAGTCAGCCAGATATTTAGACTGGATTTGGTATTTTTATTTAACTATTGTGTCTTTGTCAAGGACCAGACATAGGCCGATGATGTTGTTTGAAGGTATTATGACAGGATGTAAGCTGTTCCAAACAAAGCTGCCTTTTGCAATTGACGGATGGTGATTTTGTTAATGCTGGTAGTGGTTATTATTGGGGACCTTTAGGGGGTGCCATGCTATTCTTGCCGGATAGATTTTAAATATGCACCTACCAAGGATGCTGCATCTAGGTTTCAATCTGTTGAACATTAAACACATACTGCTTCCAAAGTATGTAAATATCACAAGGAGCATTTTTTTCTTGTAAAATAAGCCAGTTATTTATGTTGATAGCTGTCCATCTCACAACAATGACTCTGTGTGGGGTATAAAATTTAAAAGCTCTGTCAGGGTTACCTAATCTCTCAAAGAGAACCATATAAAGCTAAGTGTTCATTCCTTAGTGCATCAATTGATGTTTAGTTTTGTTTTCAATTATTGTCAAGCCGGAAAATCAAAATTGTGGGGGCTGGAATAAGAAGAGAAAGCCCAACCTCTACATGCCTGAATTGATCTCTGTTATTAGTCAGTTCATTCAGTATTATTTTGCACATGAGTAATAAGGTAAAGGTTCCCCTCGCACATATGTGCTAGTCATTCCTGACTCTAGGGAGTGGTGCTCATCTCCGTTTCAAAGCTGAAGAGCCAGCGCTGTCCAAAGACTTTTCCATGGTCATGTGGCTGGCATGGCTAAACGGCGAAGATGCACGGAGCGCTGTTACCTTTCCACTAAAGTGGTCCCTATTTTTCTACTTGCATTTTTATGTGTTTTTTAACTGCTAGGTTGGCAGAAGCTGGGACAAGTAATGGAAGCTCACTCCATTACACGGTGCTAGGGATTTGAACTGCCGAACTGCTGACCTTTCTGATCAACAAGCTCAGCGTCTTAACCACTGAGCTACCGCATTTCTTACATGAGTAATACTTTACAACATTTTGCTGTCACACAACACATCTTGCAAACAGCACTTGCACTGTACATCATCGTCTCACGTATCTGGAAAACAACTCGGTATCGACAGAACAGTTGAGGGTGTCAAACTAAAAATTTCAAAGCATTAAAAAAATAGATCTCACTTGTGTCTGATCTAATGCTTCCCATATATAGCAAAAGGGATGTGCTTTTTAATTTCCCAACTGCCGATTGCAAGGTTGATAAGGACTTTCATTTCCTTGCCTTTCAGCGGCAGCTCAAACTAGGCAAAATCACTGATTACAGTTGATGTTGAAAGTGCTTGTTATCCTTTGTCTACCCAAAGGGATTCCGATCTGAAGGTAAACAATCCAAAGAGGACAGAGAAGAAGAATGGAACAAGCACAAAGAACTGCGTGCACCACATCTCCATTGAAAGTTGATCATGACAGTTCAAAGCCACACATGAGAAAAGAGGTCTAGCAACCTGGTGATGGACCATCCATGGCCTGTTTCTAAAACTACCCAGTAGACACCTTTGGTGATGCCTAAATTCATTCTTCCAGTTCTACACTCTACTCTGAAGTAGGCAAAGCGGGTGATAGTTGTGACTAGGAAGGCCTTTCCTGATTTCTATCATGTGCATTAATTACAACCATTCCTGAACAAGGAGAGCCTGTTTAAAGTCATTCAAACCATGGTCACATTTCAGTTTTTACAGCTCCCTCTATGTGACTCTGCTTTTGAAAACTACCTAGTTAAAAGCCCATGCTCTAGAGAGCAGTGATGACGCTATAGAGCATGGGTCTTTTTGTAAAGGCGTGCCAAAATTGTGCATGCATGTGCTATTGCGCACACATGCATGCATGCACAGACCCAGAATGGAATGCGCCCCATCCACTTGCTCATGCACCCCCCCCCATGCAGGAGGGAGTTTTCACCCTCCCCAGGTTCTGGAGGCTTTCCTTTCCTGTTGGACCTGTTTTTTGCATTCCCCAGGCTTCAGGAAAGCCTCCGGAGCCTGGGGAGGGAAAAAAAGAGGCCCAATGGGCCAACTGTAAGTTTGGAAATGAACTTCCAGTTGGTCCGTTGGGCCTGTTTTTTGCTCTCCCCAGGCTCCGGAGGCTTTCTTGAAGCCTGGGAACAAACTTCCTGTTTTTTCCCTCCCCAGGCTCCAGGGGCTTTCCTGAAGCCTCGGGAGGGTGAAAAACGGCCCAATGGGCCAACTAGAAGTTTGGGAACAAACTTCCAGTTGGCCCATTGGTCCTGCTTTTTGCCCTCTCCAGGTTCCGAAGACTTTCCTAAAGCCTGGGGAGAGTGAAAACTGCCTCCCCCAGCCCTCCGGAAGACTGAAAATCAGCTGGCTGCCACGCGCATGCATGCCGGAACTGAGGGCTGGCATGCCGGCAAATATGGCTCCGTATGCTACCTGTGGCACGCGTGCCATAGGTTCACCATTACTGCTATAGAGCCTCTCTAAAATAAATGCTATAGGGGACACGGTGGCTCAGTGGCTAAGATGCTGAGCTTGTCAATCAGAAAGGTCAGCAGTTCAACAGTTCTAATCTCTAGCACCATGTAACAGAGTGAGCTCCCATTACTTGTCCCAGCTTCTGCCAACCTAGCAATTTGAAAGCACATAAAATACAAGTAGAAAAATAAGGACCACTTTGGTGGGAAAGTAACAGCGTTCTGTGCACCTTCGGCATTTAGTCATGCCGGCCACATGACCATGGAGACATCTTTGGACAGCGCTGGCTCTTTGGCTTTGAAACGGAGATGAGTACTGCCCCCTAGAGTAGGGAACGACTAACACATATGTGCAAAGGGAACCTTTACCTTTAATATAAATGCTATTATGTAAACAACCAAGGTCAGGTTGTGTTAGAAATTATGGGGCTGTAGCACCAATACTTCTGAAGGACAGCAGGTTGGGGGAAGTTTCTATAAAGAAATCAATATGATGAAATACCCCCACAGCATAAGATCTGGATTGGGTAGAACATAGCTATATTTAATCCATTTGATTTCCATCAAGGATGAACCAGAAATATTAATTTTCCAAGCCCAATTAAAAGCCCTCCAAAGTTATGTTGGCCATGATGTTTGTTAATTCTAAATTCCAGATTTTAACAAAGTCCTATGTGTAGAAAAGTTTATTTTCTTTATTTGTTATCCAAACGTACACAATATCCTCCCTATGTGCATTGGGTATGAACACTGAGGTTTCATTTAATTACCAGGAATTGGGTATGTCTAGTTTAATGAAAAAAAGGACTAGGGGAGGCATGATAGCAGGGTTTCAATATCTCAGGGGCTGCCACAAAGAAGAGGGAGTCAGGCTCTTCTCCAAAGCAGTTGAGGGCAGGACAAGAAGCAATGTGTGGAAATTAATCAAGGAGAGAAGCAACTTAGAACTAAGGAGACATTTCCTGACAGTTATAACAATTAATCAGTGGAACAACTTGCCTCCAGAAGTTGTGAATGCTCCAAAACTGGAAATTTTTAAGAAGAGATTGGACAACCATTTGTCTGAAGTGGTGTAAGGTTTCCTGCCTAAGCAGGGGGTTGGACTAGACAATCTCCAAGGTCCCTTCCAACTCTGTTATTCTATTCTATTCTATTCTATTCTATTCTATTCTATTCTATTCTATTCTATTCTATTCTATTCTATTCTATTCTATTCTATTCTATTCTATTCTATTCTATTCTATTCTATTCCATTCCATTCCATTCTATTCTATTCTATTCTATTCTACCAGCTACTGGCAATTCCTTAATGTAAGCTACATCCAGTCTTCACGGAGTTAAAAGATTATTGGTAGTTATTTAGCAAGATTATTACCTTTATGTTTCTAAAGGTGGTTGCATTCTCTGTCTCTGTAGGGGAGCCATATAAATCAAATTAAATCATAGAATTTCCTTTTTTTTCTAGAGAGGAAAAACTGTGGGTTAATATATACTATAAATAGAAAACTCAAATTTGCAAATACAACTTTATGTAAGAGTTGAGGCTTTCCATAGCAGTTTGTATCAGGATTAGTCTATACAACAGAGTCTAGCAAAGTTGTGGAAAATATTCTCACCTCCACCCCAGTGTAAGCAAAATATACTTTAGTTTCCTTAAAATCAGTGCTACATTTTTCCACTAAGATTTGCTGACAAAAATCACTCCGAATAGGAAGTAATTCATTGCACAGAGGGTTTGGCATATAAAGATTAAGTTATTTTTCCTTACAAATAATATATTCCCAAGCTTTGGTCAGACATTGGCCATTGAAGACATTTGTTCAAATGAATGGAAATCTCCATGAATAAAATACTTTCTTAAATGAGGCCAGAATGTGGGACTTAAAAAAACCACAGGACTAGGCATGACCAAGGAAGGAAGTTAGTTGGTTTATCTGGAATCGAGAACATATAATAATTCTCTTCCCTGTTCTCAGTTGTGATTCAATGGAGCAAGTAATTTGGGGATTTTTGTCTATTCCTTGGAAGAAGCACAGATGAGGTATGCCATTATTATTTTAGCTCATTATAGACATTGCCTAATGATATGTGGGAATATTTTTCCAAAATATATCCATAATATGGGTGTGGTGAGGTGTTCCAAATATTCCAAATCTGAAAATTAAACCATCCTTTGACTTTATAGGAAACTGAGTTCTTCTGTGATGAAATTGGTCGGTCTGTCTGCACCATGGAGGTTTCTTCATCCAAGGTTATCAGTGGCAAGCAAAGCTCTGTTAGAACATCCTCAACTTCCTAAGAGTAAGAGCAGAAAGAACAAATGTAGCTAGAATTGTTTATTTTGTTTTTGTACCTTTGATTTGTTGTAGACTGCCCAAAGTGACCTCATTCAGTTTGGGCAGCCAAATAAACCAAATTAAATCAAAAGAAAAGAAATGTATTTGTTATCAGATCTATATATTCTCCCCCTCTTTCTCTCTCCCCCTCTCCCCCTTCACTCTATCATCAGGACAGAGCTGTTAAAGTGTATCGAAGCATAAAATAGGCAAACTCTCCAAGAGCAGTGCAAAGAAACATTTAAGGGATCGCAGCATCTATGAAGCATGAGCGAAGTAGTCACATAAAAATAAGCTTTTATCTGGGATCTTCTCAACATGCCCCTCCTCCTCTTCTTGCACTTCAGAATTCAAACAGACAAGAATTGGCATCACAACACCCCAGATGTAATAATTGCTGATAAGAAGTCTGGACCGTGGACATTGCAAAATCTTGAGACAGCAGAAGAGAAGAGGAAGAACTGGAGGAAATCACAAAATATAAAAGCCTGCAAATAGAAATAGAACGACTGTGGTAAAAGAAAGCAAGCTAGTACCAATAGTAAGAGGCCCCTTGGGTGGCAACCAAAACAGCTGGAACACCACTTCAAAACCATCAGCATTGACAAAATCACCATCAGTCAATTGCAAAAGGCAGCTTTACTTGGGACAGCTTACATCCTGTGACCGATACTTTTAACACCATCTACCAATGACATCTGTCTATCCCAGGTCCAAAGGTGGATAAAAATGTCAAATCCAGTCTAAACTTCTGGTCGACTATGCAACCAACCATAACAATAATATCAATGGGCCAATGACTTAGGACTGTTGACTGAGCAACCAGGGCCAGCAGAAGCATGACTGCTAGAAGAGAAGTTTCCTACTTTACAAATACAATCCAATGAAACCTATCTGATAATAAATGATCCAGCAAAAGGAGCAGATCAGGCAACTATAGGGCAATTGCCTGCTTACCAACAACCTTAAAATTGCTAACTGGTATGATAGCTGAGGTAGTCCAACACCAGCTAGTTGAAAACAAGCTGTTCCCATATGAGCAGAAAGAAAATTTCATAGGTGGGGTGTGGTGTTCTTGCACTTATCTTCATAGCAGACTGGCTGAATGGTGGGCATAGCAATAGCAATAGCACTTAGACTTATATACCACTTCATAGTGCTTTACAGTCCTCTTTGAGGTGTTTACAATGTCAGCATATTGCCCCCTAGGTCCTCGCTTTACCGACCTTGGAAGGATGGAAAGCGGAGTCAACTTTGAGCCGGTCAGGATTGAACTGCTGACTGTGGGCAGAGTTAGCCTGCAGTACTGCATTCTAACCACTGTGCCACTGCACACCTCTTTCAGAGTCATCTGCAGCCTTCCTGACCACACCTGCTTCCATAAAATCCCAGGAGAAGACATTCCAGACGAGCTCCTTCTATGGGGCATTTTCAGTTCAAGAAATGCAATCAGTCAGCAGGCTGCAGAGAAATGAATCTATGGGTGATAAAACCACAACAGGGAGTGTTAGCACCTTCCAGAACCTTGCAAAAACAAACTCAACAGAAGAAATGCGAAAGAAATTCGAAAAGCATCCTGAGAATATGGTGGAAAAAGAAAACCTTTAGCAGAAAGAAAAGTGGAGGGAGCTTGGAAATCAGATACACCAAGAATATTAATATTCTTTATTAGGGATACGAACATGCTTTGAAAATGATTCAGGAATGGCTTAGGGCTCATAGATATTCTGAATTAAACACAAGATATGATCACATACTTTATGTGTTTGTGTAATTAAATCAAAGCAAAGTTAACTTTCAGAATTCCTCCTAATCTTAAGTATTTCCTTGATGCTTTTCAAAGACCCAGATATTTGTTGAATCTATTTACAGGCATGGATGCCACAATAAGTGCCAATGGTGTGCTCAGAGTGGTCAGTTTCCCCTTTGGAGACTCAAAGGCTCAGCAGCTCTGCATCCCACCTCCAAGTTCAAACTGTGAGGACATCCTAGTTTGAAACATGGGTCAACTTTCCGTTGCAATTGAAAACACTTCGTGGTGAGTTTGAGTTCCCTCAGGGTCCTTCCTAGCAGTATGTTTGCTCCTATTTCTGTTGTGGCTTTTGAAGCAAAAATGTTGTTCAGGTTCTCAGATTTTAACTTAAACCAAAACTTATCTTTATTTCCAACTGAAGAAAGTTGATGACAATGGTATGACATGGGATCTCTGGCATCTTGAGAAAATGCTTGTTTTATTTAATATGTGTCTCACATCTCACATTCAAGGCAACCTAAATAATTAAAAACATAATACTGAAGGTTACAATCTAGATTTTATCAATACCAAAGAATAGAGAACTAAGAAGTGTTTCTAAATCAACTTCCTCAGAGATTAGAGTGGCTCCCATCTTTATTTTCACAAACCTTTATAAAGGTTTTTGTAACACCATAAGGACGTGGCTGTGTCCCACCCAGCTCAGGATCTGGATGTGTAGTACCAATAGTCCTTGACCTATGACCACAATTCAGCCCAAAATTTCTGCTGCTAAGCAAGACAAATTATTAAGTGAGTTTTGCCCTATTTTACGACTGCTTTTGCACAGTTCTTCAATGAATCACTGCAATAGTTACATTACTATCAGGGTTGTTAAATGAACCTGGCTTCCCCATTGACTTTGCTTGTCCAAAGGTCACAAAAGGTAAACACATGACCTCAGGAGACTGCAACCGTCATAAATATGTGCTGGTTGCCGAGCGACTGAATTTTGATCACCTGACCATGGGGATGCTGCAGTGTGAAAAATGGTCACTTTTTTCAATGCCATTGTATCTTCAAAAGATGAGTAAAAGAACTATTGTTAGTCAAGGACTACCTGTAGATGTAATAGTTGTGTTGAGTGTAGATGCCTCAGTTGTGAATATTTTTTTTTTGCATGATTTTAAAAGTTCAAAGACTGTATTTTGTTCTTTTTGTCATTTGTAATTCTTCCAAGCTGTCCAGAGTCAGGCAACTGAGATGGGCAGTTATAAAAATTAATGGAGAGCTTGAGGGCCGAGCACAGGATTCGAGGTTTGGATAACCAAACTGGGAATTGTACTATCAAGCAGCGGGTCTAGCTTGGATGAAAGAATGGATTTTATTGAGAAATACAAGATTATTGACACTGGAGGGGCATGTTTTGCAACTGAGTTGGCATGCTTTTTTTGTGGTATGATAAAAGTAGGACACATGGCTATTTTCAAAGGAATGGATTATTAACAAGAAGGAGTGAAAGGGAAACATTATTTAAAATACCAATGTGGCTTTCAACAATGGAAGCATTGACACATCCAAATACTAGTAGTATGAAAAATGTTATTAGACACAAAGATATATTAACAGAAAGGGAGGAACTAAAAAAAACAAGAATTAGAAAAACAAGGGATTGATATAGGTTGTTTTTCACAATTGCAAATACAATCAAGATATGAAAAAGATAAAAAGGAGTATGGCTTTAACTTAGGAAGTTCAGAGTTGGATAAGATACTTATGGGAACGGGAGAAAGAATGATGAAGGGATTATATAGCTACCTATTAAGAACTATGCTAGAAGAAGAGGTGGTAAAGGATACAATGATAACTTGGGCAAAGAATTTTGGCCATACAATTGAACTAGAAAAGTGGCAACAACTATGGGAAAAGAATTATAAACTAACCATGTCAACAGCTTACAAAGAAAACTTATACAAAATGTTTTACAAATGGCACATGTCACCGGGAAAACTAGCTAAGATGTTTAAAGTCAAGTCAGCGAAATGTTGAAAATGTCAACAAGCAATAGGTTCATACTACCACATGTGGTGGACATGTGAGAAGCAAGGAAATGTTGTTCTAAAATAAGAGTATGGTTAAAGAAAATGTTACAAGAAGCAGAATTTAGATCAGAGATATTTTTACTAGGTATTATCCCAGAGAAATTCAAGAAAGAATTTCGAATCCTTGCATTTTGTAACATTTTTATATTAATTCTTGCTTTTTCCCCTTGCCATATATTATTTGATTATACATGTAACTACAGCAGCAAGAATTGTATTTGCCCAAAATTGGAAATTAAATAAGCTACCAACAGATGAAGAGATAATGAAAAAGATATTAGATTGTGCAGTGCTAAATAGGTTGACAATGAAAATAAAGGATAAAGAGGAATCAGAATACTTCAAGACATGGGGAAGGTTGTATGACTGGCTAGAGAAAGCAAATTAGAAAAGAAGAAGATAAAGTACCCAGATGACCCACTATTAAATGGAAAAAGGGAGGAGAAGGGGAAAACAGAAAAGAAAATATTAAACATATAAGTATATATTCAAGAACGAGATATAAAGCGGGGGAACATATCTAGGGTAGACTAGTGAAGGTAAGGGAATAAGAAATGATACTAAATTATATCTGGGCTGATGGAAATACCATCCCAAGGAAACATAAACTCAGTTTTGAAATATACACCAACAATAATAGAAAAAGGGAGAGAGGAGGAGAGAAAGAAAGGAAGACGGGGGGAAAGAAGAAAGAGGTAAGGAGAGGAGGATGGAGGGGGGAGAAAGAGAAGGAGAGAGGGTAGGAAGGGAAAGAGGAAGAGCAGGAGTAGGAGGAAGGTAAGGGAAGAAGGGAGGAGAAGGAGAGGAGGAAGGAAGAAAGTTGAGAAGGGAAGGAGGGAGAAAAGAAAGGGAAAACAAGGTCGTGTTACAAAAGGAGGAAGGGATGGTAAATAAAGCAATCCAAATTGTACCTTATAACTTATTAAATGAAATAATAAATGTATAAGAATGATAACTGTAATGAAGAATACCAATTATGTGAATGAATGTATACTTATAATGGTATGTAAGAGAATAAAAAAATAAAAATTCTTTGGGGAAAAAAGAAACACAATTAAACACAATTATAAGATTGTGAGGATTGTGTTATTCCACATTTTTTGTAAACAGTTAAAAGTTGTTGTGTGGGTTTTGTCTCTGCTTTCACAGGGTATCCAATTTTATACACAGGGCACATCCCTTGTAAAATATTTATTCTGTAGTCATGCTGTTTTTTTTTCCTTTCTGCAACTTTCCCTAGTAAACAATGTAAAGCAGCTTTAAAATATAGATTTTGTCTGCACCTTTCCCAAATATTGATTTTATACTCAATCCTTCCCAAATGTATATCGCGTTTTGCACACACCGTTTCAGAAAATTAATGAAAGATGTCAGGAACGTTAACATAAAAATAAATGTGTGTTGTATCTCTTTTTTATACTTAATTGCATATATGGTCAAGTTTGCAAATTAGTCTCAATGCTTTCCAGTTTGAGGCAATAGCTGAAGTGTATTGTGACCACATTTTACTCCTCTCTTTTGACAACTATCCTTAACTCTGGGACGGCTGGACACTGTTTAGTCAATGAAGACAGGCATGCTAGCTCAACCTTGATTTTGTCCAAGCAGAAATACTTCATAGATTCAGAGTGTAGACATGCTCAATATATGCTCATTAATAGCATGTAAACTCTGTTAAAAACTTGAATTGATATACAATGAAGCATCAAGCTAGAAACTAGGAGACTGAATTCTAGGCACGAAAACTGTCTGGGTGACTTTGGGCCAGTCACTCTCATTCAGTTTAATCTACCTCACAGGAACAATATTAGGTATCTTGGCTGCCTTGAGATGGGATAAAAGAAAATATTTTTTTTTAAAAACTAAATCTAAAAAAAACCCTAATTTGGTTCCCAATTGGAAAATGGCTGCAAGAGAAATCTCAACACTCCCCCACCCCCCAGAAAATCTTCTGTTTAAGACAGCCATTCCTTTTCTTCTTTTAGACTGAGAACAGGATTGCAGCAGTAGGCTTTCATAGCTAAGAAAAGATTTTCCCTACTAACTTGGTTTCTGTAATTTGTAAATGTTTTGTTTTAGGAAACAATTGGTACCCAGTTTAAATTATACTGAGATCAATACATATAGACACAAACACACATGTATCTTACGCACTTGTCAAGAAACTAAACTGTTTAAAGGGTAGAAGCAACAATCAAGGCTCTGATATGACAATTATACCCATGACCTGAATGTACAGAGGATGATGAGGATGGAGATGGTGTAAGATGTTATATTGGGACTAGAAATTCAGAAGATTAGAAATATGCATTGCAAACAACTTAGGCACTCAAAGATGACTATATACATGTCCCAGGAAAATGCTGCAGGATCCAATTTGCATCGGTCACCAGGAGACTGTGAATTCTAGTTCCACTTATGCATGAAAGAAGAAGACTCTGTAATAAGAATGGAGCCAGAGAGATGAGCTAATGAGAAATGACTGACTAGTGAGAAGAAAGGCAATTGATATTTGTTGCTTCTGCCATTTCCATCTTTTTCCAAACTTGTTCTGTTCTTGTGCGTAGGAAATCTTCAACGGAGAAAGAAGAAGTCCTATTTTAGCTTTCAAAATGTTGCTGCAATAGTTATAGTAAAAACTCTATTCCTGGATTCTGGTGAAATTCTTTTCTTAGAGACCTTCCTCTTTCCTGCTCCATCTCTTTCTTGGGGATCTTGTTGATGGGTGTGTGTGTGTGTGTCAAGATGACAGTTTTCTTTACAGGCATTTCCATCACTTTGATCCCCTGCTCTCTATCTGAACTCTGTCACAATTTTAGATCTACAGCTGGAGGTTTTCCACCTAAAAACTCAGTTACTAGTAAGCAGTCTGGGTATTAATCTCATCAAACGTACAATGCGTACAATGCACGAGGATAATGATTAGGAAAATTGTTAGTGGAATACTGAACAAACAGAGATGAAAGATAGAACAGTTATCTTATCAGGAGAGTAAAATGACCTGGTTTATATAACCAAGTGTGGGTTTAGAAAGAATCGAATCCATTATGAATTAGACGCTGAGGCTCCCATTCACTCCTACTGATATTAGTTGCCTAGCATTTCCCTGTTGTTATGATGTTATTATGAATCCTACAATATGATTAATAGAAAAGAACAAACAGTGGCCTCCTGTGAAAAGCACAGCAACATTTCTAAGGGTAGAACGAGTTTGCAAAGTTTGTTCTTCTTCTTCCTCCTCCTCCTCTTCTCATTAGAGGTTCCAGCCTATACAAAAGAAAGCAGTGTAAATTCGGAGACCTGACTATCTTTTGCCAGCAGGATAAATTGTGTTTAAAGATAATCACCTAAGTACCAATAAGCAGTGCTGCAAAACAGGGGATTTCTTTCAAACTACGTCTGCACTTTATTTCAGACCTGAATCTCTCTCCTGGGGGTGGAGGGGCCCTGCAGATCACATGGCCACTTCCCAGTAATCACCAATCAATCAAGGTCAGAAGGGACCTTGGAGATCTTCTAGTCCAACCCCCTGCTCAAGAAGGAGACCCTATACCATTATAGATAAGTGGCTGCCCAGTCTCTTCTTAAAAACCTCCAGTGAAGGTATGAAGCACTCCACAACTTCTGAAGGCAAGCTGTTCCACTGGCTAATTGTCCTCACTGTTTATGAAGTTTCTCTTTAATTCCAGGTTGCTTCTCTCCTTGATTAGTTGACAACCATTGTTTCTTGTCTTGCCTTCTGGTGCTTTGGAAAATAAGTTGACTGCCTCTTCTTTGTGGCAGCCCCTCAAATACTGGAATATTGCTATCATGTCAGTAAACAATAGCTGCAGCAATTGTGGGGGAGGGTACCTTCCTGGAAGATGGTGTGAAACTGTTGTGGGTTGCTTTGAAGCAAACATTAAGAACATTATTCTGGAGTTGATTCAGCTTCATTAGCCCATGCAGTAATATCCTTGAGGATACATCAGGTTCAATCCAGTCCTATTTCTCCTATTATTGTTGGCAGTGTGAACTTAAGAAATAGGGACTGTTTAAAAAGACCAAGCTGGACCTCCCAAATGAGCAGACCAAATGTAACCTGGCATCAATTTTAATTCACACTAAATCAAATATCGCACTACAGGTAGTCCTCGTATAACCACAACTGAGCCCAAAATTTCCATTGTAAATGAGACAGTTGTGAAGTGAGGTTTGCCCCCATTTTTATCACCTTTCTTGCCACATTTATTAAGTGATCCACTGGAGTTGTTAAGTTAGTGACATGGTTGTAAAGTGAATCTGGCTTCCCCGTTGACTTTGCTTGTCAGAAAGCCATCAAAAGGTGATCACATGACTTCTGGGACACTGCAACCATCATAAATATGAGTCAGTTGCCAAGCATCCAAATTTTGACTGTGTGGCCATGGGATGCTGCAATGGTCGTAAGTGTGAAAAATGGTCCAAAGTCACTTTTTTCAGTGCCATTGTAATTTGGAATGGTCACTAAATAAATGGTTATAAGTCAAGGACTACCTGTATTTGCACTAATTGCCACCTACCTGAACAGCCATAGATGACAAGATGTAGATGAAATCTGTGGTCACAAAGGAGAAGACTCCTGTGAGTCCCTTGGACTGCAAGGCAATCAAACCGCTCAGTCCTAGAGGAGATCAACCCTGACTGCTCTTTAGAAGGCCAGATCCTGAAGATGAAACTCAAATACTTTGGCCACCTAATGAGAAGGAAGGGCTCACTGGAGAAGAGCCTAATGCTGGGAAAGATTGAGGGCAAAAGAAGAAGGGGAGGACAGAGAATGAGGTGGCTGGATGGAGTCACTAAAGCAGCAGGCGTGAGCTTAAATGGACTCCAGAGGATGGTAGAGGACAGGAAGGCCTGGAGGAACATTGTCCATGGGGCCATGATGGATTGGACATGACTTCACAACTAACAATAACAACAAAGTGTATTTTGAATTTTATCAGCACACCTGCAGGGCAATCAATGTCCCTCAGAAAAGAAAGTAATTCTAGCCAGTTTGTGAGAAATCTCTTTTAAAAAATACTTTTACATGAAGAATCCAGGGTTTTATACATTTTTGGATAAAGCAGTTTTTCTGTAATGGCTTTGACCTCTTTCTTATTAAGAATCCAACCAAGAACACAGATCGTTATCCAAATCAAGCCCACAGGGGGTGCGCAAAATAAATACAAACCATTTGCTAGGTTGCAGACATAACTGGCTACAGCCCACACAGAATAGGTTTTGTAGCTATGTGCATTGCTGCCACAAACATCCCTGGTGGATTAATTCATTTTGTTGCCTTGGGCCAAGATGATAAGAAAGGCCACCCAGCCAGGCATCATCCAACTGCTGCACATTCCCCTGTGTTCAGGGAACAGAAGCAAGTGATCTGTTTGGATATAGTTTCAAGCATATGTGTGATGGATCAGAGGTTCACCCGATATGCTCAGAAATGAAACAATTGTTGCCTTTTTTTTCTTAATACACTGCACAAAGACTGTTGTGGTCTTTGAAAGGTCAACAAAGGTCTCTGTGTTTTACAGTTCTGGAACTGCATTGCTCAATATATAGGTCATGCTCTGGTGGTGGGACTGCCTCTACAGGGCCAAAAAGGGGCAAATCTTGCTAAAGAAAAACAGGATAGAAATTAAATTACAAATGTAATTGCATTGAACATATATGTCTGTTTTAAATTAGTGTAGTATCCGGTGTGTGTGCGCGTCACCATTTGTGACCTTCCCAGCTGCCTTCTGACAAAGCCAATGGATTTGCTTAATGACCATGTGATTCACTTAACAAATGTGTCAGAGTTTGTTGCAGCAATCACATCCAGAAAGCACACATACCTAACTGATTCAGCAGGATTCATTAACTTCTCTTTATATTTAATATAACACATGAAGTAAATATATAATACCAACAGCAGGTTATTTGTATTTGCATTTTTGTATTTTATTGGTCTTGTATGCCGCCCACTCCCGAAGGACTCCGGGCGGCTTACAATAAACATGGGAAAGGGATAAATAAACAGTAGACAAACAACAATTTAAAATACACAACATTCATAGTTACCGTGGGGCTGGCTATTTCAACAGCCCCAACATGGTAGTAAATGCAAGCAAACAGAGTAGTAGGAGAGAACAGTTTCAGTTTTGAGCTCAGCACAGACTCAGAGCTACAGAGCTAAGCCACGCCCAGGCTCTTTGCTGTCTCCTTGTTGTTCACACAACAAATACTGTTTCAGTTTCCAAACAGCCCTCATTGACTGACCCAGTTGCCATGCCTCTTCATTGATTGACCTTGTTATCATGTCTCTGCCAAGTCATGAACTCTCATACATACTAACAAAGGGTAGTAAAATCAGACACAGCTCACTTAAGAACCACTTTGCTTTATAGTTGAAATTAATTTCTGTTAATTAATTGCAGTAAAAGATGAACAAAGAACTTAAGCACAGCTATTATTTAATTGTGCATTTTCCGTTGCATCTTTTGTGAATCTAGGCTTTTACTAAAAGAGGAAAAGACCCATGATTACAGAGCATGTGATAAATTTATTTTGTTCCAGTTATTTCAATACAGGCAGGGCTGAATTGGCTTCCCTATTGTCTTGGCTTCCTTTGGGCAGAAATATCCCATGCAAACTTCTCAAGTGATCAGCCAATTAAGATTTTTTGGCAAAAGGGTTTTTCAACCAATCACATAAAGCATAAAGCAGGGTTGTCCAATCTTGGCAACTGTAAGACTGGTGGACTTCAGCTCCCAGAATTTCCCAGTCAGCCATGCTGGCTGGGGAATTCTGGGAGTTGAAGTCCACAGGTTTTAAATTTGCCAAGGTTGGAAACCCCTGGCAAAAGCAATCAAAGGCAGAGTTGACTTTTCAGATACAGCTTCAGGCACAACTTCATTGTGATCAGACAGTCTTTCCCTGCAAGGACTGGGCCATCTCCTCAGTGGCCAGCTGGTATAGTTCACGTCAAATCTCTGTCTTCCCTTTTTGATTTGCTGTTTCTAGGCAGTGCAGAAAAGGTTATTTCCTGTGGATGGTATTCCAGGTAATTGGTGTAGGCTACTATGCCTTTCTTTACCATTTTTTATTACCGGGCAAACACATACAGTACATGGACAATTTTAACAAAAGAGCAATAAAAATTGCCTATCAGGGGAAAAAAAGAGAAAAAGAACACCATCATGCAAAATTCATTATTAATTTATAAATGAAGACTGACCAGTGGGGAGATTTAGAAGCAATGGGAGAGTGGATGACGCTGCACAGTTCAAATCTTTAATGATTGATTGCAAAAATATAGAACCCAGACTAGTGAAGGTTTTGTACTTTTATAGGTTTGTGCATTCTAAAGAGATTACTATGTTTTAAATGAATCTCTCAGAATGGTACACAGGTAAACCTCAACTTACAACAATTTGTTTAGCGACTGTTCAAAGTTACGATGGCATTGAAGAAAGTAACTTACAACCAGTCTTTGCACTTATGACAATCAAAATTTGGATATTTGTAATCGGCATGTATTTATAATGATTGCAGCCTTTGGGGGGGCTCATATAATTGGGACCTTCCCAACTAGTTTCCAACAAGCAAAGTCAAGGAGAGGGAGCCAGATTTGATTGTGCAATTCACTTAACAAGTGCAGTAATTTGCTTAACATCTGTGCCAAAAAGAGTGTAAAATCAGTTGTGACACATGTAACAACCACCTTTCTTTGCAATGGAAATTCTGGTCCCAAATGTGGTTGTAAATTGAGGCCTGCCTGCCTGCCTGCCTGCCTGCCTGCCTGCCTGCCTGCCTGCCTGCCTGCCTGCCTCTCTATCTATCTATCTATCTATCTATCTATCTATCTATCTATCTATCTATCTATCTATCTATCTATCTATCTATCTATCTATCTATCTAAGTCCATTTTCCCATGTCAGCTCTCAGAACAGAAAAACACATTAGTTATGGCATGCCTCCATATATGAAGTTTTATATGATTTCCATTCAAACCCCCTTGGGAATTTTTCTATTTTTTACCCATAGTATATTCTGTGGGGTTCCTTCCAGTTATATTGATCAATACCATGTAACCTGTTTCATCCTTGTTGGAAATCATCAGATGTGGATTACCAAATGTTTTTCTATGAGGTTCAAATCCTCTGCAGGAAATTTAGCTTATGGATTTTCACACTCAATATGCATTAGCTTTAGGAACTATCCAAGGCCTGAACCCTCAGGAGATGCAGGAAGGAGTATCTAGAACATGGTTTTTTTGGCTTGCTTGGGCCACAATGAGTGAAGAGTCTTGGACATATAAAATATATAATACAGTTAATGTATTAAATAATGAAGTTCCTTCATTATTTTTTACAATCTTGTGGGGCCATATTACTAGATGTCTAGAAATTCTCAGAAAGGATTCCACCTGCCCATAAGCTCTCAGGCCAGATGGATATCGAGACTATGTTAAGGAAAATGGAAACTGATGTTAAATATGGTGAAACACAACTTTCATCTGCATTTCTGAGTGTTAAAAGTATTTCATACAGGCACATTCATAAACCACAATAAAAGTATTGTGAAATAGGTGTGTTGGAGCTACAGGGTTAAATGGCAGCTGTTGCCTACTTACTAAATCACTTACTATACTCTGAATATACAGTTTTCTCATTGTTGTTGCACAGCCATACAGTAATTATCACAATACCCTCCCCAAACATGTGTATCTTTGTATATATTGCCTCCAGTGGCAATGAAAGAAAGAAGTGTTTCCTGCATTTCACAAATGTAGAAGTCTTTCCTTATATGCCTTCTAGGGGTCTCCCCCCTCTCCCCCCTCAAATCTCCTCTCAGTAATAATAATTATTAATTTGTCAATGAACAACATATGTACAATTAGATTGTTGAGCTCCCTCAGTGCACCCACCCCAGTACAACTCGCAGTGAAGACAGAAAATCCCTAACCCAATAAATCATATTAACAAGCACCCACTCCTATTGCACCAGTGTGGACATGTTACACATTGTGCTGGCCCTGCAAGCTTCCCAACTTTTGACTGGTCTGAAGGTCTATGGAGATTCTCAATCATCCAGATCATGGCTGTCCTCAAAAAAGTTCTCATACTTTATACTGCAAAATGAAAACCATTGTTTTGGTACCCAAGTCAGGGAGTAAGATTACACTTGGCTTAAAAAAGTGTGAGTCACGTTCCAGATTGGAAGCTGTGATAGCATCCTGGCTGTTCCTGACATCATACTGTGGAGGATGTGGCCTCACCTCTGATCTGAAGCAGTGGCCTCATTTGAAGGGGCTGAGTCAGCTTCTCATTCCTGGAAAAAGAAGGGAAAAGGAAAAACTATTGATATTGGAGTTCTAAACCCGACTAGAATATATTACATTATTTTAGTAGCTATTGTAGTAATATGCAACTCATATTAATAATTTAACACAAGAACCTATATGATAGCAGTGTTCTAAGATTTGAGGGGCTGCCACAAAAAAAGGGGGTCAAGGTCAACCTATTCTCCAAAGCACCTGAAGGCAAGACAAGAACCAATGGATGGAAACTAATCAAGGAGAGAAGACCTCCAAGGTCCTTTCCAACTCTGTTATTCTGTTAAGGAGGGGGTCCATCATGGTGTCATATGGAAAAAGGCATTGACGAAGCAGCTCAAGTAATTCTCCAGTTCTCTTTATGCAGCTTGGTGCCAACTCTGTTTCCCAGAGTCTTTTAAGTTTGAGCCAGCATTGCTCCTTCCCTTCCATTCATCTCAGGAATTGCTATTCATTTTTCACACAATGACAGCCTGGGTTGTTTTATTGTGCAGCGGAGAATGACTTGGGCATTTAGGCATGGGAATATAATGCATTGAAAACATTCAGTTTCCTTAATGCCTCATTAGTCCCCAAGGTGACGGTTCCGGAGCTGATGCCGTTTCTTCACCGAGCAGAAGAGTTTGAGAGAAATCATGGTTTGATGCAGTGATGTCATTCTCTGGCACTGATCTTTAAAGGCAGGGCCAAACTGTTGTCTAGAAACAACCGTGAGAGGCAGCATCAAGGAAGCTACCCAGAAATCTCCCTACCTAGCTTGGTTTTTCATTTGTCCCATTGATATTCCTCAACTCAATCCCAGAGCAGGATTGAAAGAGGGGGTCAAGGAGGCCATCTATGTCAAAATTGAACAACCCTATCTCAACAGAAGGGGAGGGATACAACAACATCTACCTCCAGTTTACAACGCAGTCCTTTCAGCAGTTTTCAAGAAGGCTCCACATCCACTTGCATCACTCAGGTGACCCTGTGGACACAGATGAACCTCCAGGTGGCCTCAATGACTCTCTAAAAGAATGCAAATGACCAGCTGTCTGCAAGGAGTATAAGTCCTTCCATTCCCCACCATCCAGTCAGAGCTTCTTGGATGAAAAGTAAAACATCTTCAAAGAAAACAAGAAAGTCCAATTGCCTCCTAAAAAAGCACCTTTGGGATGTCCGGGAGCAGGAATTCTTAAGGAGTTACCTTAAAGTGACCAGGGCTCCTGCATCTTAACAAGTAACATGCAGAAATCTTCCATTTCGGAAGGGGAAAAAAACAGCACTTGCCAAATTTTCAATTATCTATTTTTTTTCTTTGCATTGTGGTGTTTTATCTCTTGGTCAGGGCTATAAAACACATGGAATTATTTCTCCATCAGTAAAGCTGGTCCAATCAATCTTTGCAAGGATGTATCTTCTTTTCTCCTATACATAATACGGTACTGGAACTATTGACTTGCCTTACCTGGTAACTGAAGGATATTCTGGCCATAAGTAGCTGGAAGTCAACATAAATGGTTATTTTATGCTGATATATGCTGATCATATCTACATATCGCAGGATGAAGGCTTCTTCCACATGTTTCCAACCAATAGGGTCCTGAGCTTTCTTTTGCCAATTGGGCCCACAATACAAGCTGATGTTGTTGATCTCTCTTGTTTTATGTCTCTTTCCTGGATGCTTTTTATCAAGTGGGATCCATTTTACGACTGCCTTGGTCCACCTGCCACTCCTAGCCACTTCTTGCTATGTGACCAGCAATTCTTTTACTCTCTTGATGATATCGTGTACTTTTGTTTGTTCTCTAATCTTGTCTTGTAATGCTGAGCATGTATCTTTCCATGACTCTTTGAGCCACTCATAGCTTTCGTGATGATATACCATGTATTATTGATCATTTAAGAATATTCTATACCATCTTAGTGATATGGAATAATTAATTTGAAAAAAAATGCAAGGTTCTTCAAATGTAATTCTCTCTTGTACTTTCTAAAAATTCTAATATATCCATAGTAATCTATAATAATTGTGTTTTTACTTGTCTTTGAGTTCTTTTAAATATTTTTGAATAGTCAGCCCAGGGAAAATATATTTACCTTTTACTTTGTAAAGGTAAATATTTCTGATTGTTTTTCTCAGATGAATATTTATATAAATATTTATATTTATATAAGATGTTTAAAAACTTTGGTGACTTATGGGGAGAGATTCATTTTATAAGAATGAATTGTTTAATGTCTGTTTGTCTATTGATCTATCAGTCTCTCAGTTTGTTGTTCTGGAATTATTACAAAAGGAATTACAGAAATTAATGGCAATGTATCTAATACAATATACTATTCTTTTACTATTAAATTTACACTTCTTATTGTATACTGCTCTGAGCTGCTCAGAATAGAATGGCATAGAAATGTCAGTAATTAAATAAATTAGTTTAACAATTCTCCTTTTCAACATATAAAATTCCCAGATGACTATTAAAATTAGAATTACAGTATTTTTACAGACAACAAAAGAAAATTATGAAGAT
The DNA here is from genome assembly GCF_009769535.1 of Thamnophis elegans. Classification (NCBI taxonomy): domain Eukaryota; kingdom Metazoa; phylum Chordata; class Lepidosauria; order Squamata; family Natricidae; genus Thamnophis; species Thamnophis elegans. Next base: position 40,679,465 of record NC_045542.1, read on the forward strand.
GGATATAAAATTGGATTATTTGCAAGGATTTTGTAATTCAGGGTTGGAATACTCTACATAAACAGTTCAGTAGTTAAGAATCTTCAGTAATGTTAAGAATGACCTTAAGATGAGACTAATTCAATACAAGCCCCCCTCCCCGTGTTTATTGGCTATGTCAAAGAAAGTTGAGCTTGACTGTCAACTTAATTATGTTGGAAGTTGAAAATGATGGCGGGGCAGCAAAATCATGGGTTTAATATCCATACATTTTCCATATGGGAAGGATTAAAGATACGAATGTGGTTGCTTTAAATATAAACAATTTGGACTGTATAAATATATGAAGGATTGTGGATTTACTGAGCATGGTACATAAGAAAAAATAATCAGAATAACAAAATTAGAAGGGATCTTGTAGGTCTTCTAGTTCAAACCTCTGTTCAAGCGGAACACCCTATACCTGTGATGGTGAACCTATGGCATGCATGCCAGAGGTGGCATGTAGAGCCCTGTTTGTGGGTGAGTGCTTTATCATCAGCTGTTCTTCTGCATCGAGGGCCCAAACTGTGCATGTGTACCAGAGCCCCGGAAGTTCAAAGACTAGCTGACTGCTGTTCATGCACACACTGGTCACATGGTCTTCGGGTTTCCGGTGCTCCGGCATGCACGAACACCAGATGGCCAGTGCACATGCATGTGCTGGAAACCAGAGGACCATGTGGCATGTGCACCAGCCAGCTGGTCTTTGAGCTTCTGGGGCTCTGGCGCATGGATGTGCACACATTCCAGTTTGGGCACTCGGTGCCGAAAAGGTTTGCCATCATTACCCTATACCATTTCAGACAAATGGTTGTCCATTTAGTCTTAAAAGGATGACCAGTGTTGGCTTTCTGCTTATGAAATGACATTCTATTCACACAAAGGGAAGACTGATCAATCCAACTTCTTTGTTGCTGCTGCTGCTGCTATTGTTGCAATGTCTCTGTTTATATTTCCTCCATTTTTTGTATTTTTCTTGATTTTAAAGAAACGAAAAAGCAACAGCAACAACAAATGCACTTCTTGAAACATGCTCTGTCTTTCTTTTATAATATGAGGGCAAAAATATATATATTGGACTAAAGCGACAAGCAATTTAAAAGATCCCTCCATAAAACTTAGTCAAAATATGTCAGGAAAGCCTGACTTTTCAGTGCAAAATCTTTTGCTCAAAAGGCAGAAGGTGAACTCATATCCTTGTAGCAATTTAACATTTAACAACAGAACCATCAATGAGAAAGTTTTTTATTGTGGCCATTCATTGAAATTTCATCTTTTAAGTGTTAATAAGTATGCTCAGTTATCTATCACCATGATACAAATAGCTTTATAAATGAATATTATTTTTCTGTTCGTTAAGCCTCTCTACAGAACTGGGAATATATGGTAATTAAAATATATCAGAAAATATAATTGGAGGTAAAGAAAGCTCTAAATTAAATGGATTTTTTAAATTCTTTCTCTGAAGATGCTTAATCTGTTCAAGGATTCATTGAAATGGTTTATATGGTCTATTTAGAAGTCTGTTTCAAACATCTGAGGAATCTCATGGAGCTCTCGATTGCCAAGTCCTTGAAGACGATTGTAAGCTTATAGCTTGACTAATTTGTTTCCAAACTTCAGAATAGGATTGTCCACTGGAAAAGGGGAAGGGGCCTCAAATGGTCATAAATGCAGTCAGGACCATGTAATCAAAATCCCCCAAGGCCTTGCTTTTATCAAATTTTTAGCACTGTTGAATTTCAAGACTTTTGAAATATGATTCATCAAGTGGGCATTGAGCTTTAAGAAGACCAGTCAGAAAAGATTCAACATGATTAGCATTGGGAACAAGTCCATTAGGATGGCCCTGACTCATTCATCATCACTCAATTGATGTAATGTCTGTCTTTACTGATATAATTTTGGCACAATTAGAGCTAAATATCACTTGTTTCTTTGAATGTTAGTCGATGGGTGCTTTATAAAACTATGTATGCTTTATTGACCTACAGTAGTTGTTGTTTGTCCAGACTGCCATTTCTTGCTTCACATTTTAAAAACACTTTTTAAATTGTATATTTGGATCTGGCCAGAGTCTCCTGGAGTACCTTGCTGCAATAAATTTAAATAAGCAAATAAATGCATAAATATTATTAGAGAAAATGGAAAATACAGCAAGAAGGAAAACTACCTAGAGTGTGTCTAGGCAGCTGAATAATGTACTTCCCTGAAGATAACCAGTTCTCCTTTTGCTTTCACAGAGAAAACAACAGTTCCAATTGACCCAGAGACTGGGGGCCAGGTCACTTTGGTATGCCAATTATCAACACAATTATTTCTGGCCCGCCCTGTTGGCTCTCCTTATCCTCTGGGCTTCACAATCTTTATGTGATGCAATAAAAACCTGCCTGCAGAAGTCAGTTCAATTAAATTAATTAAATGATTAAATTATACCTGCTTAACAGTGGTGGGATTCAATTTTTTTTACTACCAGTTCTGTGGTCGTGGCTTGGTGGTCATGGCACAGCTTGATGGGCATGTCTTGGTGGGCATGACAGGGGAAGGATACTGTAAAATCTCCATTCCCTCGCCACTCGAGGGGAAGGTTACTGATCAGCAGGGACTCGGGAGGCAGAGAATAGATGGCCAGTCAGAGGTGATATTTACTGGTTCTCCAAACTACTCAAAATTTCCGCTACCGGTTCTCCAGAACTGGTCAGAACCTGCTGAACACCACCTCTGCTGCTTAATTTTATACTTGCTGCAGCTCTAGTACCTGTGGTGTGATGTTGAAACATCGCAATAACAGAGTTGGATGAGACTGTGGAAGTCTTCTAGCTCCAACCCCCTGGTCAAGCAGGATATCCTATAACAGTGGTCCCCAATTTTTACAGCTTGGTGGCCCAGCGGTGGGGGGGGAGGGGAACCAGCATGTGTAAGCGGCAGCCCACTATTTGCAAATACATGTGCGCTAGGCCATTGCTTGTGCAAGTTGAGCTGTGTGTGTGCACCCAGGAACACTGACCAGTCGGTCACACCCCTGATAGTGGGCTGCACCCCGGGGGTTGGGGACCCTTGCCCTATACCATTCCAGACAAGTGGCTATCCAGCAGTAATGGTATCCTCTTTTCTTCACTACTGGTTCAGTACTGGGAGCGTGCTTGCGCAGAAGGTCCATGATGATGTCATAGTGGGTAGGTGGAGCCTTGTTCCACCACCACTACTGCTTCACCTGAACTGGTGCGAACCGAAAGAATACCACCACTGCTATCCAGTCTCTTCTTTGATAAAATGACTTCAGGAGAACTTTAAAAAGAATCTCCCTTCCATAGCAAGACAGGTGAAATCAAAATCTTGACTTTAGTTTACTTTACTTTATTGTCATTGAACACGGTACAACAAAATTAAATGCCATCTTCAGTGTACATTACAAATATATATATATATATATATATATATATATATATATATATATATATATATATATATATATATATATATATATATATATTTCAAACATCTGAGGAATCTGAGAGAGAGAGAGAGAGAGGTAGGTAGGTATAGGTATAGGTATAGGTATAGGTATAGGTATAGGTATAGGTATAGGTAGATGTAGATGTAGATGTAGATGAAGATATAGATATAGATATAGATATATAGATATAGACATAGACACACATACATACACACACACACACACACAACACACATCTTTTACTTTCTATATAATTGAAATTGAAAACTTAAGTCATATTTACATTATTTTTTCATCCCAAATTCTGTTTCAGAACGCTGCATCAAGAACATGGGAAGCCATCCTCCAGATAACCCAGAAAACGTAATTCCAAGAAAATGATTTTCAAGTCTCTGCTTTCTGAAGAATGATAAAACGTAATGGGTTGGCGAGGTTAGGTGGCTAATATCCACCGGGATAACAGAGGAGAAATGACTGAAGCAGAATAAGGTGTCTGGAATATCTGTTAAGAGGAAATGGATCTGGTTTTAATAAATTTAATTCACTTTAACACATGACAGAAACACTTGCAGGAATGCTGCTCTTTTTGTTAAATCCAGCATACATATCACAGCTGCAACTATCCGCTGAAAGAAGTATGTGGCCAATTGAGAGTACAATGCACAAAGGTATGAAAGTCAAAAAATCTCACTGTGTATTATTTAGCTGGCTGCTTGCAGCTGCACAGATACACTGTAGTATTAAGGATTTTTATGATGATTCCTTTTAAAGACAGTGAAAGCACTAATCAGAGATTTGGGGAGAGTTTGGTCTTTGACTTTCAGTGATGTATCATAAGTAGTCATAAAACCCTTATGAGGTATCAGAAAGTCCTGTTTCTTTCACATTTAAAACTGATAATGCTTTACCTTTTATACATGGGCTTGCTGAATGCTTCACTTGCGTTCTTTTACAAAATTGGAGATTTGGAAATGCATCCTCAGCTTCTCAGAGGGAGAAAAACTAGGCTATTAATGTGAATGCAAGAAACCCAGAGTTTAAAAACTCGCTTGATCATTAACTCTCCTTATCAATCCATAAAAGCAATGAGCTCCACTTTGAGTATTCATTCGCTTTAGCCAAATCTCAGATTTAGCTGAATTGTTTTGCAGGTATTCAAGATCAGCCTAAGAAACTGTTGATGTTTTCCAAAGCAGCCCAAATGCAATCAGGCTTCTGCAGTTTTGAAAGGAGTTGGAGATTATAAAGGAATTCAGAAATGCAAAAATAATGCATATGCAGCAGCAGTTTCCCTCAAAATCCCAAGGAGGAGAATAAAGGAGTTATATTCTTTCAACCAAAAACTGATTTTACAGATTCCTCTCTTCTTTTGCTTTCTGATCATAGCATTCTGGGGATTGAGAGTGATGATTGTAGTATCTTATGACTCTTCTCATAGCTTCTGGGAATGACTTCAGAAACAATATTGCCTGCTGGCTGTTACCTATCCCAACATGGTGTGTGAAACTTATTTTAAGTGTTCTGAGCCTGATTCCAGTTCTCTCAACAGGTTTTCTCAGACAAGGACCCAAGATGGTGGAGGCCATTATAACAGATGGATGCACAGGAGCATCAGATAAGTAAAACATATATCTGGGCAGAAGAAAGCCATGCTACCTGAGTCCTGCCAGATGGCATGGTTTAATAGGCAAGATCGAGAGCAGTGGAATCAACATTGGGTCTAAATACATTCACATCTGTTTATTGCTGATTGGAAAAGTTTTTTAAATTCTGTTTTTGTTCTCCTTGCTAAAATAATTGCCTGTTTTTCTAAATGTCCTCTCATCTTAGTGCTTTCATTTCATCAGACAACTAAGTAGGTTTGGTGATATAGTTGTATAATTTTACTGCATTAATCAGTTGCTTCCTCAAAGGGTAAGATGACTGCCGAGATAAAGCTAGAAGCTTTAAAAAATGGCCTGGATCAACAACAGAATAAATAACTGAACCAAATAAGAACATTAATTACTTGGTTGGGGGTGGTGGGGTGGGCTGTAAGTGTATGATGCCTACTCTTCTCCAATATTCAATTTTTTCCCTATTATTACTAGATTTCCTTTACAAAACTGCTGTTACTTATGAATTTCCTTCTATTCCCTATACCGGATTTTCTTCCAGATGTCTCTTTCTAGACTACATAAATCTTCTCCAGCTATCTGCTTTTTCATATCCGCATCACCCCTCATGGTTGGAAAATGCACGTAATGATGTTGGATGTTTATGGTATAGGATCGTTTTCATCATGGTGGAGATTTCACTAATCTTCACATCAATGTCTCTGAAAAATATATTCCTGATAAAGTTGCCATTTTGGGTGGGTGGGAGAATGCCAGGATGCTAGAAACTATCCAGATAAAGGAGCAGGACCCCAGCTTTTATTCAAATACCTGTTCACCTGTCAGAGAAGGGACCCAAGGGACAATTTGCCAGAGTAGAGTCATTTTCCCCATCCTCTATGGCAGGGGTATGAAACTCGTGGCCCATGGACCGAATGCTTCATGCGCTGGCCACACCCACGCCCAATTTAGCGAAGCGGAAAAAACTCACGATACATCATGTGACACCGCCATGACGATGTGAGTTTGACACTCCTGTTCTATGGTAAGTTTCAGTATGGTGAAAACTCAACAGCAGAGACACCTCTCCCCAGCCCACCTGCAAATGATGTCATGGAATTTTTCTTTTGCCTGAACCAAGTTTCAAAACATTTCATGTAAAAAAGAAAAAAAGAAGGCAAAGAAGAAGAAGAAAGGATTGATTCATTATAAAAATCACAAAGGGGAATATTTAATGGGTTAGGCTTGTGAAAACATTGCCAGACAAACTAGACCAATTGGGGTCACTTAAGCCTCCCTTGACACAGGATATTAGCAACATTTTCCATGGACTATACACAACAAAGAAAACTTCATCAAGTTACACCTCCAATACCTATGCAGCTTGCAAAGATGCTTTAAAAAAAAACTCTTGATATGAAACAGCACCATGGCACTGAATTTTAGATTCCTACCCGGTAAAGGAACACACTTCTGTGCCAAAATGGTGAAAGCTTTATTTTTCTCTGTTTGTTGTATTGCTTCATCTTGATCCAAAAACTATTTGTCTGCTCTAATCTTCTTATTGCTGTGCCTCATCAATGCTAAAAGCTGCCAACAAATGCAAATGCATTACTCAAATAGAAAAGCACATTTATTTTTCTCAGAGTTCTCTTTGCACTGATCAGGGTAACTTTCGGATTTATTTGTTGGTTGCTCCTGACCCCCATTTTAAAAGCCTAATTGGTTACCTTCCAATAACTTTTATTCACCTGCTTTGACAAGAAAATGACATGACACCGTTTGATGATTTGCATAAGCAGAGGTTAGGCTGATGTCAAGACTTTCTCTCCCTGTTGTATTTCAACTATGTGGACTACAATTGCACTTATTCCCAGTCAACATAACCAGGGATTATGTGGGGATCTTCTCAGGCTCATACATAATTGCATTCACCTTACCTCAAAGCCTTGGTTTGCTAATCCACAATTGGCTGATTCATACAATATGTTAAACCATAAAGCAACTATGTATAAGACAAACTACTTTGGCTGCTGGTGATCAAGTAGACTGGTCCTGTCATATCTATTCAGAGGCCAGGTAGAACAATCCTTGCAGTGGCTACTGGAGGGTGAGCAGCTGTGGTCAACCTGGCAGGAAGTCAGAAGTCACTTCTGCTCCCACAGTTTTGTTCCCTTGGGTCCAGAGGTGGTATTCAGCAGGTTCTGACCAGTTCTGGAGAAGCGGTAGCGGAAATTTTGAGTAGTTTGGAGAACCGGTAAATACCACCTCTGACTGGCCCCGCCCATCTATTCTCTGCCTCCCAAGTCCCAGCTGATTAGGAGAGAATGTGGATTTTGCAGTATCCTTCCCCTGGAGTGTGGGGAGGGAATAGAGATGTTACAGTATCCTTCCCCTGGAGAGGGGAGGAAATTGGAATTTTGCAGCAACCTTCCCCTGCCACACCCACCAAGCTGGTAGTAAAAATTTTTGAATCCCACCACTTTTTTGGTCATTCTGTTTCTCCATTTAGGAAAGTAAATAGCTGTCAAATAATGACCCAATGGGTCAAAGGTTGTCTACTTCAAAGTATAGTGTTGCTATCATAGTTGTCCAGACATGGTCAATTGCACTGTGAACTGCAACCACATGAATGGTATACTAGAGTTAAGATGCAAGTACAAAAGGCTGAGGATTGGAGAATCATGACATTTTGTCATTTTTAAGTTTTATTTATTTACATAATAAATAACTTTATTATTTATATAAATAATTCAAGGCAGTGGATGTATCAAATTTGTCCACTGCCTTCTCTTATTTTTCCCATAAGAGGTGGGTTTAGCTGAAAGAAAGTGACTGGCCCAAGGTCACAAAGTGGCTTTTATGGCTAAAGTGGGATTTGAATTCATGAATTCTCCCATTTTATAGCCTGGTGCTTTAACCACCAGACCAAATTTGGCTTTTTGTTGTTGTTATCACTTATATTAAATGCCTGTGTTTGCTATCATTTATGCCTGACTAAATATGATCAAATTCAAAAGGGTTTCTGCATGAGGGAGTAAGTAGAAGCAATATTGCAGCTCCTCGTTCCAATATGCTAGACCGAAACTAATATTATCTGTACGTGGGGGCAGTAGCTGTTCCTTTTTAATCGCACAACTTGCAAAAATAGCAATAAAATAAAATAAATCAAATGTTCCCATACTGTTCCCTAGCATGAACAAGAATAGCTACAGCAGAAGTACCTGATATATTCAATTCTCCATTAAAGAGGCAATCTCATCACTGAAGGCCGGTCAGTGTAACATTGTATATTATTAAACCTTGTGTTGATGATGCTACTCAGTTGAATGCCATCCAGTCTTCCCATCTGTATTTTCCACATCTGCACATGGATATTTTAGAACAATTTTTGATGCACAACTTATTCCGAATGACTCATTTGAGATTATTTATTTATATAAAGAACTAGCTGATAACCCGGCATTGCCTGGGTATTTATTTATCCTAATCCATATATTTGTCCTCAAAAATAATCTCTCACCAAACATAATTTCTAATGTTGGATTTCCCCCCTTACCAGAGGGAGCCCCCTTGTGGAATACTATGAAGCCGTTACCATGACAACTCCACTGCGCTGTTCAGTAGAAGCCATTTTACAGCAGTAGAGCAGAAGCCATTTTAAGGCACAACAGGCTGTATCTTAACAAAACATACACCCCAAGGGATGTTAGGGGTGTCTTACCTCAACAGTATTTGTTTCCGGAGAGTAAGTCATCTGTGTACCAAGTTTGTTTGAAATTGCCCAGAATTATACTGGAACACACACTCACTCACACACATTCACACACATACCTGTGTGTGTGTGTGTGTGTGTGTGTGTGTGTGTGTGCCCCATTCACAAGTTGTCACTGTAGATGAAATACATGAGTAAACACAATAAACAAATAAACACATAATTTAAGAATCAAACCATGTAACAAAACAGAGTCAACACATAAGCCAAGAATGGTTTCCCTCCCTTCAGGACAGCTTGTTCAATTGATTGTTCAATTAAATTTGAATTGGGATAATGTACAACATATTTACTAATGATTGACCTGATTTGGTTTAAAAACTTGATCTTCATATGGAACAAGTCAGTCTAGAGAGGAGTTACAAATATGATAATAGGGTCTATGAATAATATTTGGAAACCGTTCTATACATTTCAGATCTTTAGATGGACAATGTTGGTTTGCCATGGCTAGATAATTTCTATATCCACGTGAGATCCATCACACTCTAACTTCTGTAGGCAGGAGAACTAGACAAATGGTTACTGCAGAAATACATTCCACTGCCTTTGGGCTGGACCATGCCTCAAATGCACTTTCAAGCAGTTTTGTGTGAGGAGAGTTAGTCAATGCCTCATTAGGGGAAGGTGCACTGCTGACCACCTTGAAATAGGTGCTAGACTTTCTCAAAATCCAACCATGCTTGACTAATCAACTTTCTGCGTTCATCCCCGTTTCCCTTTCTGGACTTCAACTGCGGAGTGCCTTAGAGAAAGCTGGTTGCCTAGAACCAGGAGCATTACTCAGGTGACCTTGATGACACAGATAAACTTCCAAGTGCTTCAACGACCCTCTAAAAGGATGCAAATGACCAGCTGTCTGCAAGGAATATAAATTCTTCCATTCCCCACTATCCTGTCAAAGCTGAAGAAGCTTCTTGGATGAGAAGTGAAATGTTTTCAAAAGAAAAACACAAGAAAGTCCAGTTGCCTCCTGAAAAAGTACCTTTGGGACTGGTTGCCTAGGCTTCTTTCAGTCAAGGTTCAGACATTAATGGGATGGAAACCATGCTGGTGACTCGGGTGGGTTACCTTCAGCAAGATCAAGCTCTCCTGCTCTTTCTGGATTTCTCAGGGGTTTTTAATACCACAATATCCTTTTGTACCACATGTAAGATTGGGAATGGGGACACCATCTTGTAGTTATTCTGCTTCTCCTTGCACTCAGTGTAGCTGAAGAAATGAGATCAGCCTAGGGGTTGTTCTGTTATAAGATGCTACAAAGTTTAGCTTTCTCTCGTCTGTAGTAATGTCCTATAGTTGATTCTTGATTGTTTTAGCTGTTATAATGATTATGCTTCTTTTTCTATCACAACCATTGATGGATATTATGGAATGTGGCAGTATACAAAAAATGCAAAGTGAAAAAAATCTCATGAGTAACAAAATCAGTGGTGAAATTCAAAAATTTTCCCAGTTCTGTGGGCATGGCTTGGTGGTCATGTGACTAGGTGGGAGTTGCTTGGTGGTCATGTGACCAGGCAGGCGTGGCTTAGTGGTCATGTGACCGGGTGGGTGTGGCTTCCCAACTGATACACACAATGTAAAAGCAGCTGGACAACAAGCAGGAACCTCACAGAGTGACAGGGAGCTTGAAAACCAACTATCACACTTTACACAAAAATAGCACAAAAGCTGCCTAACTGACTCACACACAATGTAAGAGCAGCTGGACTTCACACAAAATGTCCCCTGCAACAAGCAGGAAGCTCACAGACAATTAGGGACAGCTGATTGTTGCATGGCTGATGGGTAGTAAAAAAAAATGCTAAAAAAAGTTAAAGACAATTTGACAATTACGCAGCACAGCTGATTGTCACACAGCTGATTGTTGGAACTTTTAAAAAACTTTTTAAAGCATTTTTTACTACCGGCTCAGGCAAACCAGCCTGTACAGGTAGCATTTCAACCCTGAACAATATACATTAAGGAAGTGCATAATGAATTAGAGGGGACATTTAAAAACCTACTTCATTTTAGACAATTTAACATAACTAAAAAACACCCCTGCTGTTATACTTTCAGTATGATAGCAAATACAGTCCACATTGGCCCAGAAGAAAAATTCAGATTAATATTAATTTTTAAAAAATTAATAGGAGTCCTACCAGTTTATGTAATTATATTACTCAGCACTACCCTATTTAGAATTGTATGAAATACTGAAGTCTATTCTCCGGTGGATATTCAATTTCAAAATTAGCTCCAGCTAAGTGAACAATCTATGTTTGCCTTCAACTGTTCTTGCCAGTGGGTGTTTAGACAGCAAAATTACTGATAAATAAAAGGAGCTTTCATTTCTCTTAGCAAGGATATAATCTTTAATCACCCACTGTTGCTTAACTACAACTCCCAGCATGCATCACACTTGGGAATACTGGGTAGAATTGCTGGAAATTGGATTTCAATGGTATCTAAAAGACCACACGTTTATTATCTCAAATGTATCTATATTGAGTTGAAAATACTAAGGCAATCTTGCTCACTCCCAATACTTCAAATTCAGACTAACACCCAGCCAATACATGTAGTCCTCGACATATGACCACAATTGAGCCCAGAATTTATGTTCCTAAGTGAGAAATGTTTAGTGCGTTTTGCATCTTTTCTTGTCACATTTGTTAACTGAATCACTGCAGTTGATAAATTAGTAACACGGTTATTAAGTGAAGCTGGTTTCCCCATTGACTTTGCTTGTCAGAAGGTTGCAAAAGGTGATCCCGCGATACTGCAACCATCATAAATGTCAGTTGTCAATCATGTGTCAGGCCTGCAATTATATTCCTTTTAGAATTTTGGCCTGCCACACTTTCTCTTATTTCATTATGCTGTTTCTTTAGTATAGTTGATGGGAGGGGAAATAGACAGGAGTGAGATTGTGGAATGTATTGTTTTCATTCTTTACTAGAAGCCAAGGTCATCCTTTGTCTCCGCACCAGTACACCTGACCGGAAGCAGCTGGGTGTGGATGCCAGCGTGGAGGAAGAAGATTGGCCCATGTGATGGATTGTGGGTGTGGGGATAAGATCATGAACTTTTAACTGGGTGGAATTCTGATGTCATTTCCAGTATTGGGATTCCATAGCATGATGCCAACATGTCTGTCTTATTAAATTGGAACTTTAAGGATAGTTTTGCCTTGGTCTCTGATTTAATTCTGCATGATATTTGGAATGCTGACATCATCCTTATATAAATCACACGACCATGGGGTGCTCCAATGGTCGTAAGTGTGAAAAACGGTCATAAGTCACTTTTTTCAGTGCTGTTGTAACTTCAAACAGTCACTAAATGAACTGTTGTAAGTCGAGGACTGCCTGTATAGCCTTTTTATAAGATTGGATCTGCAGGACAAAACATCTGATGGAGACAAGGTTGATTTCACCTGACGTTAGACGTTTTCAAGAAGTATTACTTGAGGAAATCAATACCACCCTGTATTTGGGGAAATATTCTGAACTCTGCCCAATGACATCATGGAAAAATGGGATGTGAATAATACCCATAAGACGATAGTAGCCTTGAAACTTTAATCTCCTTCTTCTTATACATAACAGATGTCGGCTTAGGCAAGCTGATAAATTCTACAATGGCTGCAGAAAACCAGGTGAATACATTCTTTTTCTTCAGGAACACCATGGAATTGGGAGTCTCGTGCCAAAAACACATATTGTCCAAACATTAAAACTGTGCGTTGATGTACAAAGCAGAGCATGATATGCTAAGGAAGGAAGCGGGGGGGGGGGACCGGGGGGGGGGGAAATCTCTGAAGGTTTGAAATGATAAATGGGATCTGGAGAAGAGAAACAGTTATATACTATGCCCAATACTAAATAAAAGGGATTCAATATGAGGCTTTTGTTAGAAATTAGACTGATCTGTCAGATCACCTCCCTTTTCCTTTTTTCATCTATTTTCCATTTGTGGAAAGTTTGGAAAGTGAACTTAGCCTTTTTTTAAAAAATAGTCTAGATTTTCTAAATGCAGAATCTCAGACTGCATAAGCAGCATTAGAATGAAACCAGAATACCTCAGGTTCAAACTGCTACACAACCACATGTGACTTCTTTGTATCTCTCTGACTCTCCCTTAATTTAACCTAGCTAACCAGAGTGTTGCTCTTTGGGCAAATTGTATTTCTCTATGTTTGGTGGGGGAACAGGATGAATCCAATCCAAACAGGAACATCCAATCAATAAACTAATAAAAAATACAAAATTGAGTGCCCCTTTCTGAATATTTTGGAGAGAATTTTAAGATCATGACTGACCTTAAATTGGCCAGTCCTTCCCATTTACATACTTTGTAATACTTAGGCTGGAGTCAGTTTTATAATTTTTTTGACACAAACACACACACACACACACACACACACACACACACGTTAGACATTTTACATAAGAATGTTGTAAAGTGTAAAGTGTTTAAACAAGAGTCCTTTTGGCTCCGAAAAAAGCTGCGTGTCGCCTTTGAGCTTCGACTTAACTCATTGCTGGTTTATAAACTGGACCATGCTACAGGAAAGATTGCTCCCCTCTCCCTCCCTGAAATGTATTTAATATTTGAAAAAAGTGAGACATTTATTTAACACTTAAACTTGTTAGGGATTGTCCTTGAAATGGCAAAACTTTTGAGAGAAGAAGACCAAGTGCAAATCAGTTCAGGTTAATATCTGGAGGCTTTCTGCGTTGGCACTTAGGCCTTTCCATTGTTGGAAGAAATGCCCTTCCGGGTTTGGCTCCAAGTGGGGAAAAAGACACTGGAAACACGGAGGCTGCTTGGAAAGATGGTTTAATGGTGGACAGGGTCACATGGCTTGAGCTCCTGAACAGAAAAGTGGGAGCACATACTTCCATATGTTGAGTGAAGAAGAAAGGAGAGAAAAGGGACTTGCTGAGAGTTCCTGAGTTTTTTATACTCTGTGTTTGGCCCCACCTCTCTGTTTACTGTTCCTGTGTAAGAAATGTATTCTGATTGGTTGTCAGACTCTCATGGAGCCATGCACAGGCAACGCTATAGGCTGTTTTGAGTCAAAGTTTGGTTGAGCATTGCTTCTTCTCAGGTGCCCTGTGGTGAGATGGGTAAAGGGCTAATACTATTATGCCTTAATCCCCACACCCTGGAGCTGAAGGGGGAGATCTTTGTTATGTAGAATAGTCTGGCTCAGGCATTTTAATGGTCCATTGACAAAGTTGGGGGCTATTAAGAGTGAGTCTGTTTCCTGCCTAAAAACATGTTTCTCCATTTCTTATCCAGGGAAATATAATATTCTGCCTTTTCAATATTTCCAAAGATATTTCATTTTTCTAGGAGAAGGGTGGGTTTTAACTTCCAATACCATCATTTTCAGAATAGATTGGAGATCTATAGTAGACCTGTGCAGGCCTAGAACCTTGGGGGTATGTATGCTTTTGGTAGATGGGAGCAGTGGCTTTTTCAGGAGGAGGAGGAGAAAAAGAAGGAGGAAGAGGAGGAAAAGCAGAAGGAGGAGGAAGAGGAGGAACAGAAGGAGGAAGAGGAGGAAAAGCAGAAGAAGGGGGAAGAGGAGGAGGAGGAGAAGGAAGAGCAGAAGGAAGAGCAGGAGGAGGAGGAAGACAAGCTGTTATGCATTTACCTACACATATTTATATATACAACAGCATCCCAAGACTTGAGAAGTACTAAGAGAAGATTGCCTGTAAAAATGTACAGTAAGAGAACCCAGAATCTGGGTCCTTTAAAAAACAAACAAACACCCTCCCATGCCAATCAGACCATCTCATGTAGGGTGCATATATACGACAGACAATCCTATAGCAATGATTGAAGATTTCAAAGGAAAAAAAAACATTTTTTATAGGAAATGTATAGGAAAAATGCTATAGGAAAAATAAGGGAGAACTGCATGTTTCAGAATTGTCATTGTTTTACATAATACAGAAAATCAGGTGGGCTGGCATCCAATATGCTACTGAGGAAGAGCTGGAGGTTTTTCAGAATGTTAATGGGGATTATAATGTGACTAATTAAAGCTTTCATGATTACTAGCTGTTAGGAATTGACATCAATTTGATATTAATTAATCAATCAATCAATCAATCAATCAGCCAGTTACCATCAAGAGCATTATTCAATTGTTATCATAATTTTGCCATCTAACATATTTCTGTCTTTATAGTACAAACCCAAGATAACTATTAATTTATAAGACTATTGAGTTGAGCTGAACTCTTGGGAACTAAACAACTTTTTTTGGTAACAAGACATAAATAATTGGCTTTCTTTTGTGATTTTTTAAAATATCCTATATAAACAAGACCACTGGGATTCCCTGTTGATGTGTACAATGTATGCATTAACAAGGCTCACTCTGCTTAGCTTCTGAATGAGGCAATGCTAGTTAGTTGCTGCCAATTGCTATTATGAGATAGCCTAAAGTCTAGGATTGGGTAAATAATACTGTTAGTATTTAGGATTAGCGTGATGTACAACTAAGCTTTGGACTGAGACTGTGGAGATGGACATTTAAGTCCATTCTCAGCTCTAGAAGCTCACAGGTGACTTTGGGTCACTCAACGTCTCTTAGATCCAACTCAGAGGTGGAGAATTAAATGATGACTGACTGCTTATATTACTCATCTTGTAATCCTGTAGGGAAGGTGACACAGAACTCTAATAATTACACAAATGACCGCAATTTCTGCTGATTTTTCAGTGAGTACCAGTTTGACAAATTCTTCCTAGCATCAGTCAGCCATTAATATCTTCCAGGTTCAGTTAGAACACATGTTGTGGATTTGTCCATCATAAATTGTACAGATGCTAAAAATACTACAGAAGTCTTTGAAACATACTCTGATTCTAGATAAAGCATAGAGAATGTATAGCACAGTGTTGACAAACCTTTTCGGCACCAAGTGCCAAAACGGGAGTGTGCGTGCATGCTGGAAACTGGCCACCTCCGGGCGGCTGCTCTTCCAGTTTCTGGCATGTGCATGTGCACTGGCCACCTAGTCTTCTGGTTTCTGGCACACATGTCCAAGTGAAGACCAACTGGCTGGTGCGCATGCACGTGGTGGAAACTGGAAGAGCTGGTGCACCAGGCAGCTGCTCTTCCAGTTTTTGGCACTCCCATGCAGGTGAAGACCAGCTGGTTAGCAAGCCGGAACCTAGAAGTACCACATGACGGGGTGAGCTCCCATTCTTACCTCAGCTCCTGCCTTCCTAGCAGTTCAAAAGCATGCAAAATGCGAGTAGATAAATAGATTCCACTTCAGTGAGAAGATAACAGCACTTCATGCACCTCAGCATATAGTCATGCCATACACGTGACTGAAACATCTTCTGACAATGCTTGCTCTCTGGCTAGGAAACTGAGATGGCAATAGTAATAGCACTAAGACCTAAATACCTTCACAGCTTCACAATGCTTTGTAGCCCTCTCTAAGTGGTTTAGAGTCAGCATATTGCCCCCAATGATCTGGGTCCTCATTTTACCAACCCAGGAAGGATGGAAGGCTGAGTTAACCTTGAGCCGGTAAGAATTGAGCTGCCGAACTGCTGGCAGTCAGCAGTCAGCAGAATTAGCCTGCAATACTGCAATCTAATCACTGCACTACCACAATGTGCATCACCCTCTGTAGTTAGACATGACTGGCAGGCGAAATCTTTACCTTTCTTAAAAACCTTTTTAATGTACTTCTTGGGAATAATAGTGTCAACTTTGAATTATTCATGTGCTATTTAAACTTAGATAAGAGTCAACCCTCCAGTCCAGAGTATAAAGAGACTGGAGGTTTACTCAGCAAACTGTGATGTTCACAACCTCCTGTATTATTCCTTCTGCTTGGAAAACTACCTGTTTGAACCAGGTTTCATTGCTGACAGTCTACGGATGGTACCTCTTTCTTCATTTGGTAAAGTACTGGTAATTGCAACTCTACGCTTGGATTTAGCTGACTCTTCTGCTTACTCCGATCAAAACTTCTTTAAAGGTTTTCTGTATCAGGCCTGATGAAGAATCTGGGTTTTAATCAATCAACTTAAACTGACAAGCTTTTAAAGAAGTGAGCAAATATTATCAGAATTCCCTGCTGTACTTGAAGCAAGTATTCCCGTTCAGTGAGCCAGAACTGAAAATAGCCATTGCATTTAATCTTGCAGAGAAATAAGTTCTGAGGTACTAATTGACAGGGATAATTTTCTAATACAATACTACCGAGAAGAGAAAAGTATTTTTGTACGCAGTTGATGAGGTAATAAGGGTACTACAGATTTACTTGCCCGATACCATAGGGTCTGTTGCCGTATCAGCTATTCCATCTGCAAAATGGAATATTGGGCACTTGTGGTTTCCAGTAGTATCTTTCTTTCTTTTTTGAAATATGAATCATTCCCCTCAGAAAGGCTTCCAGGGGAGGTATTTTCAGCAGAGTTAAAAAGTGTGTAGGAGTTTAGAAGCAACTTATAGAAGTAAATAGGATAATGTAATGCAGCTGGAGAGTATGCAAAACACACAGATATTAGAAACAGTCTGCGTGCAGTGATGATATCCAAAATCAATATATTCAAGAAATCTTACTGCACTGAATGGTTGCCAGCCACTAAGCAACTACACAAAGCAAATGCTGCTCCATATAGAAACTTGTAGGCAAGGAAAGGAGCTTCTTAAGAGCTTGGTGGAGCAGTCAATGACAAATTCTGCTTTGGCCTCAATTAATCCCTC
Organism: Thamnophis elegans; assembly: GCF_009769535.1. Lineage (NCBI taxonomy): Eukaryota > Metazoa > Chordata > Lepidosauria > Squamata > Natricidae > Thamnophis > Thamnophis elegans. The sequence continues at coordinate 40,697,056 of NC_045542.1, forward strand.
ATTCATCATTATTCAATCTCTTACGATTTGGGGTTTAGAGAGACCGCTCTCACAGAGCCAAAAGGTTTTACAGCTTTCCTTACTAATTGCCTGCATTTGCTGAATTAATCCCTTTAGGATCTGAAAGATAGAATTCCCTATTTCCAATTCTAGCACATTAGTAAGTACACCAAGTACTTGCTTGTCTTTAGGGCAACAGACAAGGACTGGTTCCTGTGGATGTCAAGGTTAAATGTAATTTTTAGGTTCCTGTTGGATTCATTGGGATAGTAATATAGCAGTGATCTCGGTAAACATTAATTCTCTTACATGATTAGAATTGCATGATGGGTATGTGAGACACAGTGGCTTATTTTGCTGTCTTTTTATGCTTTTATCACTGGCTTCCATTGTGAAGAATTTATTTATTTGTTTGTTTATTTGATGCTTTAATCCTGCATTTATTTGTTATAATATTTATATAAAATATATATATTAATAAATTTTATCAAAAGATTAAAATTATAAAAAAAGAATATAAATAATAACCACACCATGCTCTTTTTCTGGGAAAATTCCCCTAATTCAGCCTCTATCTCCACCTATTGCTTGTCCCTAATGAAGCAAAAAACAGCAGAATGGATGAGGAATGAGAGCGGCTGCATTGTTGGAAATCTTGATCAAAATAATACACCCCCTCTTTTTTTCTAATTTTTTAAAAAAATGAAAAAATGAAAGACATGAAGATCCAATAAAGAGCTTTCATTATTTTATTCATTTTATTTATTTATTTAGTTTGTCAAACATGTACAAGATAACAGGTATAAGTATAAACATGGACATGAACAAAGGAAATGAGTACAAATAAATGGGAACAATAGGACAGGGACAATAGGCTTGCTGGTGTACTTATGCACGCCCCCTTTACAGACCTCTTAGGAATGGGGTGAGGTCAACAGTAGACAATTTAAGGTTGAAGCTGTGAGCGTTAGAGGCTGTAACAATGGAGTCAGGTACAGCATTCCAGGCATTGTTCACTCTGTTGCTGAAGCCATATTTTCTGCTATCGAATTTGGAGCAATTTACCTTGAGTTTGTATCTATTGTTTGCTCATGTATTATTGAGGTTGAAGCTGAAGTAGTCATTGACAGGTAGGACAATGTAGCAGACAATTTTGTGTAGTATGCTTAGGTCAGACCCTAGACGGCGTAGTTCCAGGTGATTCAAGCCCAAACTTTTGAGCCTGGTAGCATAAGGGATTCTATTGTAAGCAGAGGAGTGGAGTACTCTTCTCATGAAAATATTTCATCTAATTAGGCTGATCAGGCGGTTTGGTACCACCAATCCTCAAATAAGCTAGTCTGGAGTATTCTGGAAATGCAGTCTCTGTACCTCTTAAGGAAGTCAACTTGGGGAATAGTGATTGGGAACTGATGCTGAGAACAAAAAGAAGAAAATGGGTCGAAAGGTGCTTTTTCAAAAAGCAAATGGACTTTCTTTGTTTATCCTTGAAGCTCATCATTCTGGTTGCTTTTTTCCCCCAGTGATTAATCCATTGCTAGAAGATGGAGGTTAAACATGAGAAGAAGGTTCTTCTTCTTTTTCTTTGTGGAGATTCTCAGTCATCCAGGTCAGGGTTGTCCCAAAGGTGCTTTTCAAAAGGCAACTGGACTTTTATTTTTGCTTGAAGACATTTCTCTTCTCATCCAAAAAAATGTCTTCAGTTCTGAATGGGTTAGGGTAATTCAGAACTGAAGAAGCTTCTTGAATGAGAAGCAAAACTTCGTCAAGCAAAAACAAAAACAAAAAAAGTCTTTTGAAAAAGCACCTTGGGGAAAACCATGATCTGGATGACTGAAAATCTACACAGACAAAAAGAAGAAGAGTGTTCTCCTCATGTTTAAACTCCATCTTTTACCAATGGTTTAATCGTTCTTAAAAAAACAGAATGCTGAACTCAATGAATCCTAATAAGGCATTTTGTATAATGCTAAATATTCTCATACTTGTCTAGTAAACTAGCATCACTATTCACCAGTACTATGAGCTGTATTGGTAAATAGCTCATGGATTCCTAGATCACTAGTAAACTTGAATTTAGCAAATTATGGAATTTAGCAAATTATGGTTTTATTTGAAGCATAAGAATTAAGAAGCATTTCTACCAATATATATGTGCATTATTTTTTAAAGAATAAGATGATGAACAAGGTGGAGTAGGAGAAACAGTGAAGATAAGGTTATATCAGGGAAAGGTATCTACATGCTTCCTTCAGAATCTTAGCAGCCTTCTTTGTTTGTTGTAGCCTATTAAAAATCCTTTATGAAAATAGAGATCTATGCTAGGAAGTTACCTAATCTAATTCCTGGATCTTAGTCAGAGGCTAGGATTAATGATCTGCTTTTGTTGTGAGCTCACTGGTTGTAACGTGCATGAGCACAATGTGTAACAAGTTGTGGAAAAAGACCAGTGGGATGTGGGAACGGCAAGTGGCCTCTGGTCACACGGGTGTGGAATCAATGTGTTGGGTAGTTTTAGAGCCACACACACACACACACTAGCCTTAAATGAAGCCAAATTATTACCAACAGGAAAGAATTGTGTTGGGAGAAATAACTTTGCTAGGGAAAGAAAAATGGATATGTTCACCATGTAAAATGGCCAAAGGGAATTAGCTGTAAGACTCATACAGGAAAAATACCTTTTAAATATTTCAGGGTGCATCATTTCCTGTATTTAGAGGGCTACCCTTTATCATGGTGGTGCATTGGTGTGCAATTTCCTAAATACCCATTTAGATTTCCTCTTTGTTTATTCTAAGAAGGTTTAGCTCTTCAGTTCCATTCACGGTGGCTGCCTTTGGCAGGCTCTGTAGGCATAACTTCATTTCACAGTTAATTCCAAGCATATAGCATAACTTAAGATTCCATTTTTTTCTCATTTCTAAGGAAGAAAAGAAATTAGTTAGACTCAGTGATGGGGAAGATTGAGAAGACCCTGGCAATAGCCTCCATCATGCTCAGGGTTTCCCTAGACCCATGATGGCGAACCTATGGCACACATGCCAGAGATGACATATGCAGCCATGTTTGCTGGCACATGAGCTGTCAGCTCTGGCATGCATGCATGCACTGGCCAGCTGATTTTTGGCCTTTTAGAGGGCCAGGGAGGCCATTTTTCGTCCTCCCCAGGCTCCAGGAAAGCCTCCGGAGCCTGGGGAGGGTGGAAAATGACCCCAATGGGCCAATTGGAAGTTCGCAAACAATCCGTTTCTGGCCTCGGGGGGGGGGGGGCTGGGGGAGCCTGTTTCCACCTTCCCTAGGCTTCAGGAAAGCCTCCAGAGCCTGGGGAGGGCAAAAAGTCCCCCCCGTGTGTGGGTGTGTCCCACACGCATGCACAGGTGGGTGGGGCGCATATAATTGTGGGCATGGACATGCGCGCGTGCATATAACACCCGCACAGACAATTTTGGTACGCCTTTACAAAAAGATTAGACATCATTGCCCTAGATGGAACTTTTAGAGCATCAGTGTGGAACTTTTGAACTTTTAGCAGCTGAAAGAGGTGTAGTTGGATTTTTTTCCCTAACCCAGGGGTTGCTGGGGGAATTTTGGAGAGAGTAAGATGGCTAAGAATGGGAGCAGAGATGTCTGGGAAGCAAACGATGACCATTTCCAAGGTTCATACCCTTCCACCCATCTGAAATGCACCAAAATCTGCACACTGAAAATGGCAATTGTATTTTAGTGGTGGAATTATGAGATGCTGGGGGATTTTGGAATCAAGAAAGAAAGGTTGAACTTGTTCATACAGGTAGTCCTCGACTTATAACCACAATTGAGCCCAAAATTTCTGTTGCTAAGCGATACAGTTGTTAAGTGAGTTTTGCCCCATTTTACAACTTTTTTTTTGCCACAATTGTTAAATGAATCACTGCAGTTGATAAATTAGTACCATGATTGTTCAGCGTTTCTGGCTTCCCCATTTACTTTGTTTGTCAGAAGATCATAAAAGGTGATCACATGTCCAAGGGACATTGCAACCGTCATAAATATGATTCAATTGTCAAATGTCTGAATTTATAGAGATGCTGCATCTTCATACTTCACAAGTGTGAAAAATGGTCATAAGTCACTTTTTCAGTGCTGTTGTAACTTTGAATGGTAACTACATGAGCTGTTGTAAGCCAAGGACTACCTATTTTGTACTCTTAAAGATCTATTAAGAGGTCTAGCTGAAGCCACATAATAATTTCATGATTCATGGGAAGGGGATGCTAACCACTGCTAATCATTGCTATAACACATAGTTGATAGAATGTGCTTTTTCTGCTTCATATTTTCATGTTTTCATAAAAAAGCCATAGCAAGAACAAGATTGCAAGTAGCAGACCTGTTCCAAATGTTATTGCTCCCTCTTTCTGTCTACGCCAGATCACTATGGTTAGATTGAAATTTTGCACAGACAGGAAGAGGAAACAGAGAGGAGAAGTTTTATTGATCAGAAACAGAATCCGATGATTCTTTTTCAATGTATAAAAACGAGTGGCTGGGGCAGACCTCAGCTGTCCCATTCCCATCCATCCATAATCAAACATGTCAAAATTTCTCATGACTTCCCTCGGTTTTCAGGTGAAATGTCCTGTTCCCCTTCTCCTCCATGAAGCTGTCAAAATGCTGGATAGAAGCAGGGTCTTTGGACCATTTCAGGAAAGTTTTAAGTCAATTTGAAAATTCAGTGTGTTTCACAAATTTTCAGAATCCCAATGACTGTTGCAGCTTCCCTTCCAAATGTGCACATTTTGAGTGTGATGGTGGTGTGGGCATAGAATGATTGACAGTAAGTTTTATCATCTGCATAGCTTTATGTCTATCAGAGTATGTGCAGAAATGCAAATTTGTGGTTTATGCCTTTGACACTTCTGCTAGAACTTGCTCAAGGAGGTTCATTTGGAGTGAGGTTAAAAAAGAGAGGTCATATATATTCTTTGCATGAGTGGATCTTCTATAGTGTTGTTGCTGTTAGATAATTGCATGTAGTATAGGGTTTATTTCTTTATGTTGCACTGCAGGTCCTCTCTTCTAAGGAGGTACATCTGGCGGGATCAGAAGAAGAAGGACCTTCTCCATGGTGGCTTCCTGGCCCCCACTTTGACACTCTTTCAGAAGGCGCTGAAGATTTGGTTTTGCCCAGAGTGGGATGAAGCCCATCAAATGGCTTGTTTGACTGATTGATGTCACCAAGGTTTTCTTGGGCAGGGGGGAAGGTGTTAATTGTTTTAATGGTTGTAGATTGGATTATTATGTTTTCTAAGCTTCCTAGAGTCACTGAAAGTGAATAGGTGGCCACATACATTTTATAGCAATAGCAACGGGACTTAGAGTTATATACTGCTTTACAGTGCTTTACAGCCCTCTCTAAGCAGTTTATAGAGTCAACCTATTGCCCCCAACAATCTGGGTCCTAATTTTACGGACCTCAGAAGAATGGAAGGCTAAGTCATCTTGAGCCTGATGAGATTCAATCTGCAAAATTGCAGGCAGCCAGCAGTCAGTAAAATTAACCTGCAGTACTGCATTCTAACCACTGCATCACCATGGCATAACTAACTAACTAACTAACTAACTAACTAACTAACTAAATAAATAAATAAATAAATAAATAAATACTGTAAGTCAGATTTTATAGTTGCACAAATTGCCCATAAGGCATCATTCCCAGAAGAGACTATTCTTGCCAAGGAGCACTTCCAGCAACCTGTTAAATCAGAAATCAAGAATGTGAAGGACTCAAAGATATCTAGTAAAAGCTAATTTTATGAACATCTGAATGTTACCTCTGCTAAAAGATTCAGGAAGAAGGTTTCAAAATGTTTACTGTGATGAAACCCTTGAGGCTATCCAGTTAAAGCTTGAAAGAATTAATGTTATTAATTTATTATTACATTTTTAAGCTTCTTCTCTATTTAGCTGACAATCAATCTGCAATATGATACTCTGAAAATACTTCCCTGAAAATAAGACCTCCTGGACAATAAACCCAATCTGGCTTTTGAGTGCATGCACTAAAATAAGCCTCCCCAAAAATAAGCCCTTCCCAAAAATATTGCAACATAGCAACAGCCATGAGGTGACCAAGCTTGCCACATCCTGCACCTCAAAAATAATAAGACCTCCCCCAAAATAAGGCCAAGTGCTTATTTCAGGGGTCAAAAGAAAATAAGACTATATTTTTGGGGAAACATGGTATTATATAGAAAAATACAAAATGTGAATAAAAATCCGTACGAATACAATAAAACTATATAGATAAAAATGCCAAGTTAAAAGAAATAGGAATTAAAAGGATGGCAGAAAAAAAGTGTTATTAGCAATATTCTAAATACTAGGAGAATGGTGCAACTGCATCTCACTGCATCTCACTGGGAGTACATTCTTACTCTGTAAATAACAGAGGTGTTACTTTCGCTGTTACTTTCCCACCAAAGTAACAGCAAAAGTTCCCACCAAAGTAACGCTGTTACTTTCCCACCAAAGGTGGTTCCTATTTTTCTACTCGCATTTTTACATGCTTTTGAACTGCTAGGTTGGCAGAAGCTAGGACAAGTAACAGGAATTCACTCTGTTACGTGGCGCTAGGGGTTTGAACCACCAAACTGATGACCTTTCTGATCGACAAGCTCAGCGTCTTAGTCACTGAGCCACTGCATGAGCCACCCTATAAAGCAGGTATAACTGCAGCCAATTTTGTGCTATAATTCCAAACAGCCTCCATATTCCTTTTCCTTACAACCCCTTTCCATTTATTCTTCTGGAAGAGTAATCTATTTTTCAATTCTTTTTTTAAAATAGAACTCATGTTTTCTCTTTCTTCCACTGTTCTATTTTTATTATGGTTCCCCCCCACTTACCTTTTCTTCCTTATTATTTTTTTTCAACAACCAACTCTCGATAGCACAAAAAGAATGGGTCTGTCCCAATTTCCAGACTTCCTTTGTATCTTCCATGAATTCTCTACTGAACTATTATCAATAATAATGAAAATTAAACCCTTGTTCATAAAGAATAAATATGTGCATATGAATTCAGGTAGTCCTCGACTTAAAACAGTTCGCTTAGTGACCATTCAAAGTTGCAATGGCACTGAACAAAGTGACTTATGACCATTTTTTACACTTATGACTGTTGCAGCATCCCCATGGTCATGTGATTTACATTTGGATGCTTGGCAACTGACTCATATTTATGACGGTTGCAGTGTCCTGGGGTCACGTGATCATCTTTTGCAACCTTCTGACAAGCAAAGTCAATAGAGAAGCCGAATTCACTTAACAACCATGTGACTAATTTTAACAACTAGAGTGATTCATTTAAGAAATGTGGTGAGAAAGATCGTAAGATGGGGCAAATTTAACAAATTTCTCACCTAGCAACATAAATTTCGGGCTCATTGTGGTCATAAGTTGAAGACTACCTGTAGATTTATATTTAAACTACATATTCAAAACAGACCTTTTCCTAAGCAGATGCTCACCAGTTACCATTATCATTCCTTCTTCAGTCCCCCAATAGCCTAGTCACTTTTTCTATACTCCTTCATCTCATTTCCCCCATTCATTCATTTATCATTTAACAAAATAATGATCTCTCAAAACATACCCCTTCAGAACCTTGTACAATTCCCCCTCCCTCAAATCCTCCTCCCCATATCTGATTTTTGCATTACCAGAATTCACTGGGATATAAGATATAAAATGAATTCTACTTTCAAGCATACCCACAAAACCTAGGTGACACCAATCCATTCTTTCTAATGTATATTTTAGTGACAATATTTATAATTCAATCTGAATCTTCACTTCCTTGCATAATCAACACCACTCCTTCATAAATTTTCATTCTGATTTATTGCAATTTCCCCCCATTCTTTTAGGTTCACAAGATTCCTTCCTTCCTTCCTTCCTTCCTTCCTTCCTTCCTTCCTTCCTTCCTTCCTTCCTTCCTTCCTTCCTTCCTTCCTTCCTTCCTTCCTTCTCATACTTTCCAAATCATAGTCTTCCAAACGTATGAATAAATTGAGTGATTGATTTTTACCACCTTGGCTTTGGTCAAATGACGGTTTCATATAACCCTGTTTAGTAAGATGGAGAAAGTGTAGATTAGGTTACCAGCTTCAGACATAGTTGTGGTACATATAATTCTTGAAGATGGTAAGAATACAAATAATTTATGCTATGCCCAACAGGTCAAAAGCAAAACCACAGACCAGTTTTACCTCAGTGTGCTTCAGCTATTCTTTGCAAGCTACAATCTCTAATCTATAAATGACCTTCTAGAGCAATATTCCACCAAATGGAAAGTACTCAGGATGTATGAATAAATTCGACAACCCTACAAAAATCCCAGTTCCATATTTTTAAATCTCACAAAATCATTTTCTGTTATTTTAATTTTGTTGAAACTGTAGAGGTAAACACGGCATACATCTAATCTGCATGCATTCTATACTTTCCACATTTTCTCTTAAGCAAACAACCAGTATGGAAAATATTTTGGTACATTAGTGTCATATCCAGTGGCAAAATGCGGTTACCCCTTCAGCCCTCAATCAGTTTGCACAGTCTCTGAAATGAATCTCCTCCATCCAACGCGAGTTTTCCACTACTGAGAAATATCTTCATGCTAAAGGTTTGTTTACAAGGAGTTGATGTTTCCACTTACTGGTGCATTAAAGGAGTTGTTTTTTCCAACCACTAAGTAGATCTAAACATTAAGTGTTTCTTGAGTTGGTTTTCCAGATCTCAGGCTGCTATAAACATTAAATTTTTCTTCGTTTGAAAATGTCCCCTCCCCACTCCTGCATCCAAAGCGGGGGGCGGGGGGGGGGACAGAAACAAAGGAACAGATGAGTTGCTGTCCCAATTAGCTACAGGTAACAGAAAAATATTTGTAAAGTTTTTCCTTATGTTCCAAATATACCATATGTGCAATATTTGTTTTATTCATAGAAAACATTTGGCCACTGGGCTGAGAAAGGAGACACAAATGTTGCTGGCTGCTCCTTGCTCACCTTGTGTACCATATACAGGTAGTCCTCGAGTTACAACAGTTTGTTTAGTGACCATTCAGAGCAGGGGTGGTTTCAACCGGTACGGACCGGTACGGCCGTACCAGATGGTGAAATTCAGCATGCCTTCCCATACCCGTTGGTCAGGAGGCCCCGTACCGGAACGCTCCCTCCCCTCGCTCGCTCTTTCACTCGCCCCACCCATCTGCACCACACTGCCGAAAAGTTCTCAGAAGAAGAATCAGAAGAAGAAAGAACTGGTGAGTGGCTGGGGTGGGTGGTGGGTAGAGGATGTTGGGGAAGAGGGAAGAGGCAGAGGAGCTTCTAGAAGAGTGTGTGTGTGTGTACACAGGCTGTGGGTTTTAAAAACAACTGAGTGAATCCAGGAAGAGGGAAGAGGCAGAGAGGCTGGAAGATACTATAGGAACACACACTTCCAGCCCCTCTGCCTCTTCCCTCTTCCTGGATTCACTCAGAGGTTTTGAAAACTCACAGCCTGTGCACACACAAGATGTTTTTAAAACTCACAGCCTGTGCACACGCATACACTCTTCCACTTTTTTAAAAACGTGTGAGTGAATCCAGGAAGAGGGAAGAGGCAGAGGGGCTGGAAGTGTGTGTGTAAGATAGTCAGTAATGTTGAAGACTGGCAAGGACAACCATATGCCCTCTGTAAGTAGCTGTTTTATTGTTTTGTGTACTTATTTTATTCTTATTTAAGTAGTAAGTTCACAAAATAATAAATTTCCTTTTTTATATCTTCTTTTTGTAGGTCATTCTTTGGGGCAAAGAATTTAGCGACATTGACTTGGCCACTTCCACTCAGTCACATAACTGCCAAGCCACTCCCACTCAGTCACATGACTGCCAAGCTACTCCCACCCAGTCACATGACCACCAAGCCACTCCCCAAAAACAGGCCACACCTACAGAATAGGTTCTAAAATTTTTTGAAACCCACCACTGGTTCTGAGTTATAACATCGAAAAAAGTGACATATGACCTTTTTCACACTGAAGGCTGTTGCAGCATCCCCATGGTCACATGATCAAAATTCAGATGCTTGGCAACTGCCATGTATTTATTTCTTTATTTCATTTTCCACATTTGTTTATTAAAACTGACATAAAAGCTTTTAAAAAAAACACCCCGCTTGTTGGGGGCTTTTTTAAAATAACAGATATAAATAAATTATCATCTTGTACTCCCTCTTCCATTTCCACACTCTCGTCCTCTTCCACTGCCTCTTCCACGGTCTCTACCTGCAACTGCCTTCCTTTTTGGGATTTCACTTTTGGTTCAACATCCACCAGCACTGTCTGGCAGAATAAAATTATCTGATATTATTGCCTCGAATGCTCTATGTCTCCAACTGGACAGTTCTCTATTCTTCAAAGTCATCTTTACAGCTTTAAGATGGGTATTCATGCTGACATCCACTCCTGCAATGGTTCCATGTACCTGAGTCCCATTTTTCAGTTCAATGGCGACAGTTTCATGACTAAGTTTCATGAGAAATTGCACGAGTTTCATGGCAGAAAGGCAACAGGTGCAACTTGAAGCAGATAAACCAGATACAGAGGCTGAGAGGCTGAGAGTGAGAAGCCAAAAGGAATGATGAAAAATTGAGCTTGGCACAGCCCCCTCAAACTAGACCGCTTCCGTTATTCATGAAGGGAAGCAACTGCCACGCTTCTGAGCGAGTGCTGAATCAATCAACTAGCATGTATTTATGACGGTTGTAATGCCATCCTTTGTGATCTTCTAAAAAGCAAAATCCTTGGGGAAGCCTGAATCAGTTAACAACCGTGTTACTAACTTAAGAATGTCTGTGTTTCATTTAGCAACGGTGGCAAGAAAGGTCATAAAATGGGGCAAAACTAACTTAACAAATGCCTTGCTTTTTAAAAAAAATAATTTTTATTGAATGTTTTAATCTTTAAAAACAGTAAAGAAGACACAACAAGAAAAGAAACAAAAAACCCACAGAACATACATAACAATATACAGTAATTTTACAGCTTTCTATATCGGGTTTTCTGCTTAGCTTTTATAAATCTCCCTTCTGCATTGCCTTCCTATTACTTTAACCTTGTCCTATAGTGTAGCAAATGTAATATTAACACTTATAATAATATTCATTATTTGTATCGCCATATATTTATATTCTCTATTTTCTGTTTTGGCTTCTGATTTCTAGCCACTTATACATTTTATTCCATACTTTATAGAAGTCCGATTCTTCTCTTTCTTTTAGTTCTATTATCATTTTATCCATTTCTGCACATTCGAGTATTTTCCTGATTTTAGTTTCATGCCTTGCTTAGCCACATAAATTTTGGGCTCAATTATGATCTTAAGCCGAGGACCACCTGGAGATGGTGTTCTCTTTTTCCAACTGGCTTTATTTTCTGCTAGGAAGCATTTTGAGCTCCAGAAAAGCTGTTAAATATTGCAGATGGAAACCACTGCACATTCTATACATCGGAGCACTAAAAAGTGTGAAAGAAGGACCCAATAGTCTCTTAAAAGAATTTTGCAAAAATCAATATTATATCATCACCCGTGAAGTTTAGAAATAGACTTCTAGTTTATAAAGAGCGAGGCTAAAGCCAGCTCAGTTTTTAATGTGCAATGCATACGGCATTTCATGAGTCCTCCAGATGACAAGAACTTTCTGTAGTGAATAGGCTATTTTTACCTTCCTCCAATTATCTGTGGAGATAATCAGAGTAGATAGAAAGATATAAAACAAGTTGTATTACCTGAAGTTTTGGATGCTATAAGACAGTTAAACTCTGTCACCTTTTATAGCATAGCTTCAACATTTACTGTGATCATGTATGTTGATTCTAGATGTAAACTCCCACCTTACTCTTGCTTAGATCCAAATAAGAAAGTTGTTTTTGCAATTATTTTTGTGCTATGCATAATTCTGGATTTTCACAATCTTGATCCAACAATCAAACAAAAGAATTGTGTACTCAAGTGCATGATCTCACAGTATTTTTAAATTGAACATATACCCCACTTGGAGTGGAAGAAGCAGGGTAAAGGCAACAAGAATCCAAGATAAGCGGGATAAAATTCTTGGATAAGGATAGCCTTATCAGATCTGGACAGAAAAATGAATTTTTCAATTTGAAAAAAACAACAGCATTTTAGTTCTGAGGAAGAGGAGGAGGAGGAAGAGGAAGAGGAGGAGGAGATGCAAAGAAGTGACATTTTGCAAAAAGAATTTATATTAGAAAATATGTGAAGAAAGAGGATTTCCATCTATCAACTTACTGAAAAGACACAACATTCTAAAAGACTTAAGAGCTAAGAGACACTAAGAGGACAATGCATAATAACTATTCCTTCAATTTTATAGTCTTCCTCCTACGAAAAATAAGAGGTATCCCAAACAGTTTGCCACATTGAGGCAAAATGGGTGACAAACAAATCTAATAAATACCTTAAAACTTAAACTGAAGATTGAGATCTATTAGAATACGAAGATAAACAAATATCTTTTCAAGCTAGGAAATGTGACTTTTTCATGGCCAAAGGCCACATTTGATATTTGAAATGTGGCAAGGGGCCACTTTTTTAAAAAAATGATATTATAATGGATGGCTGAGGCCATAAGGTGAAAGGCTGGAGGTCTTAAATTTCTGGTCCCAGAGTCCATTTATAATATGGTGCCACTTTCTGCTTTATGGGAATATGTTGGTAGATCTTGTTTCTTTTTCTTTTTTGACAATGCATGTATTTTTATCTTTATGTATTTTTTACGATTCTCTGTCATTATTTTAAAATCAATAAAAGAACAAATAAAAATAGTTAAATTGGCCTTCCAGAGCGGCTTGAAGACATGGCTTTGCCTTCTGGCCTGGGAATGTGGGTATGGAACCTAGGCCTCCTCCGAGTCCCATCTGCCGGTCAATGTCGACTGGCAACTACGCGGAGGAGAGCCTTCTCGGTAGCAACTCCAACCCTGTGGAACGATCTCCCCGTGGAAATTCGTACCCTCACCACCCTCCAGACCTTCCGCACAGCCCTCAGAACTTGGCTATCCCGTCAGGCCTGGGGTTAGACTACAACCCGCCCGAATAGTATGAATGTTGTGTTTTAATTATGTATTGTTTTATATGTTAAAAGTTTGTCTCTCCCCCCCCCCTTTTTTAAGTTGTGAGCCGCCCTGAGTCCCCCCAGGGAAAAGGGCGGCATATAAATAAACTTTAAATCTAAAAAAAATCTAAATAAAGTGGCTACATTACTCAGGAAACTGAGTGTGCTCTGCAGATTATAGTTCTTGTTGTTTAAAGGTTTTTAAAAATGTGTGTGTGTGTGTGTGTGTGTGTGTGATATTTTTGGTTATTATGTTGCATTGTGAACAAGCAAGTACTGGAGCGCATAACTCAGGAAGCTCAAACTGCCCAAGGAGCTACTGATACAGTTCTACAGAGGAATTTTTGAGTCTGTCATCTGCACCTCTATAACTGTCTGGTTTGGTTCTGCAACACAACAAGACAGACACAGACTTCAGAGGATAATCAGAACTACAGAAAAAACAATTGCTGCCCACCTGCCTTCCATTGAGGACCTGTATACTGCACGAGTCAAAGAGAGGGCTGTGAAAATATTTACAGACCCCTCGCATCCTGGACATAAATTGTTTCAACTCCTGCCCTCAAAATGACACTATAGAGCACTGCACACCAAGACAACTAGACACAAGGACATTTTTTTTCCTGAATGCCATCACTCTGCTAAACAAATAATTCCCCCACCACTGTCAAACTATTCACTAAGTCTATTCACTACTCTTAATCTTTCCATCGTTCCTATTACCCATCTCTTCCCACTTATGACTGCATGACTGTAAGTTTGTTGCTTATATCCTTATGATTTATATTGATATTGATTGTTTCCTGATTGCTTATTTGTACCCTATGACTATCATTAATTGTTGTAACTTATGATTCTTGATGAATGTACCATATTTTTTGCACCAAGATTTTGAAGAGGTAAGTAAGAAAAAAAGTTTTTGTCCTCCCTGGCCCCCAGGAGCAAAATGGAGGCATTTTCCTCTTCCCCAGCCCTGTTGAAACCTGCAGAGTGCTTCTGGGGGGTTGGGGGAAGGCAAAAACACCCCGTTTTTATAAAAAACTGTCCGTTTTTTACCCATTTTTTACAAAAATGGGATGCGGGGCTTCAGGAGGCCAAAAATGGCTATATTCGGTGTATAAGATGCATCAACATTTCCACGCTCTTTTTGGGGGGGAGGCGTGTCTTATACTCTGAAAAATATGGTATCTTGTTTTTTTATTTACACTGAGAGCATGTGCACCAAAGACAAACTCCTTGTGTATCCAATCACATTTGGCCAATAAAGAATTCTATTCTATTCTATTCTATTCTATTCTATTCTATTCTATTCTATTCTATTCTATTCTATTCTATTCTATTCTATTCTATTCTAACATACATGTCACTGGAAAGCAAAATCACAAAACACGGTGGCTGGACACCATGAAAACTGAGACCAGCCAGATCATAGAACAATCCAAAGAAGTAGTGCAAGATTGAAAGACGTGGAGAGACTTGGCCCATCGAATCTCCAAGAGTTGGAAATGACTGAATGGATATCATCATTGTCATCGTCCTCCTCCTCCTCCTCCTCCTCCTCCTCCTCCTCCTCCTCCTCCTCCTCCTCATCATCATCATCATCATCATCATCATCATGCTGCTGTCCAAACTTTACCAACAAATGTGCAGACAAATGTCTATTTCCACTCCCATTTGGCCACCACCCAAGTTCCTCACTCTTGTTTTGAGTAACTTGATAAAAATGATTTGAAATCTCTTGTTTCAGAGCAGAACATTTGAACAGGATTTTCAATGATGCCTTAATTAGAAAAAAAAAGATGAAAGACCAATGTAGTAGAAAAGACTACTTTTTGTTATCAAAAGTAGGATCCTGAAATGAATGGGAAGACCCAGGAATCCATAAAGTAGATCTTTAACCCTCATATTCTTTTTATAGAACTTCTTTTAATGGACCTATATTTTAGGAACTGACGCATGAAAATGTTCCTCAAAGTTTGGCAGTGCTGCAGATGTTTTCCCAGAGTTTGAGTATTTCCTAAATGCCCAGGCATTGTTTGGTGAATTTCTTGGCAACAGCCTGTCTTAGGAAAACCAAGACCTCCTCATTTCTTTTTCTTTAAAGAGCTGGATTGACTAGCTGGAAATATCATTTGGTTTCTGTATTTGTACTGGATTGTGGATCACAAGGAAGTTACAGTATGTACTGGCTTCTGGAATAAGCTTTCTGCTTTGTGGTTCAGAAATCTGAGAAAAGTAAACCAAAGATGTTTATATCGTTTTCATTGACTCCACGAAACGGAAAGAGGGAGGGGAAATGTTTACACGCACAGAGGATTAGCAGGCGGAGAGGCAATCTCTTCTCACACTTTTCAGTATCTATCTATCCAACAGATCCATCTTTCTGATTATTGGATTTCCTATGGCAATAATGGATCTATTGAGACCCAGCAACTCTTAAGGCTGTCCAGGATCTTGCTGTAAACTCACTTCATGAAGGCCCAGAAGCCATCTGGAAATGACAGCAATAAAGGTAGCAAACAAATGGATCCAGGTAAAAGTTACTGGACCTGACAAGCAGAGGTCTTAATGCTTGCTGCCACATTGGCATGGTTGATACAGAATTGCAGATGATAAATACATCATTTGTCATTTTTATTTTGGAACGGCCCTTTGTTTCTTCAGCACAACAATGCTTATTCCCAAGTAATGCAGGTATGACAACAATTTGTTTAGAATTAGAATTCTTTATTGGCCGAGTGTGATTGGACACACAAGGAATTTGTCTTTGGTGCCTATGCTCTCAGGGTACATAAGGAGAAAAAAATACATTCATCAAGAATAAAAAGATACAACACTTAGTGATAGTCAAGGTTACTAATAAGCTATCAAATTGTACTAGGAAACAAATAAACAATATAAATTGAAAGTTACAAGCAACATGGTTTAGTGAGTATTTGAAGTTACAATGGCACTGAAAAAAGTGACTTATGACCCGTTTCCACACTTATGACCATTGCAGCATCCCTATGGTCACCTGATAAAAACAATTGGACACTTGGCAATCGGCATGTATTTATGACAGTTGCATCATCCCGAGGTCATTTGATCACTATTTGTAAACGGGCTTCCAACAAGCAAAGTCAATGGGAGATGCCAGATTTGTTTAATGATCACACGAGTCACTTAACAACTGCAGTGATCCGCTTAACAACTGTGGCAGTAAAGGTCATAACTTGGGGCAAAACCTGACTACTGCCTTGTTTAACAACAGAAATTTTGGGCTCAGTGAAGGTCATACATCAAGGACTACCTGTAGCAGTGGCTCTTCAAAAATCTTCATAAAATCCATAGTTTAACATTCCCAAACAGTACCACTTCTGAATGTAGTTGTCAATTATAGTCTTTACTATAGTCTAGTATTTTACATCCAACGATCAACTTTTACAGCAGGCCAACTCACGAGTTACTAATAACAAGGAGGGGAAATTTTCAATCTAGCTAGGGAAATGGGGAGGAAAGAGGAACAATTTAGTTTGGCAAATTGGACTTTCTGGTTTTTTTCTTCTTTTTTGAAGACGTTTCACTTCTCATCCAAGAAGCTTCTTCAGCTCTGATATTCTTCAGAGCTGAAGAAGCTTCTTGCATGAGAAGTGAAACGTCTTCAAAGAAAAAAAAACCAGAAACTCCAGTTACCTCTTGAAAAAGCACCTTTGGGGCAATCTTTGAGATGACTGAGAATCTCCAAAGACATTTAGTTTGGCACAGTTTATTGCTAGCTTAACCTAAGACCCAGTCTCTACCTCAATATTGATTACATAATTCATAAACTAGTTATTCTTTAGTATATCTTGTGATAGACATCCTACCCCTTTTTAAGTGTGATAAAGGGGCAGGGCTTCAATTGCATAGTCATGGCTGCCATCTTGATCTTTCTGACACACACACACACACACGCACACCTGCTGTATTTCAACCAATCAGAAATCACACAATACCAACTTGAAGAAAATGCATACAGAATGACAAATATTGATGAAAATGATGTTATTCTATGCACAGAAATATATTATATTATGGATAATTGTTTGAAAGAAATACATGCATTAGAGAAAATTACACTTAGAAAGGATAGGAGAAACACACTAAAAATGTAGGATTGTTTGTGTAGGCTTTAGAAAAATTGAATATATGGTTTTAGAAGAGTTGGATATGATAAACCAGGGGTGTTCAAAGTTGGGAACTTTAAGACTTGTGGACTTCAACTCCCAGAATTCCCCAGCCAGCTGGTTTGGACACCCCTGTGATAAACTTTAAATTAAAAAATGAAACAGAAAACAAAAGTGAAATGGAAGATTCCTAAAGGTGGTGTGATCTCATACTGAATCTCAGAAAAAAAATAAATGGAAGGCTAACAGAATCAAAATGACATAATTTCTTGTTAGTCTATTTATTTGAGAGAACTGTCTGGATTCTGTTATTGCAATAAGGATAATGAGAAGAAACTCCCACTCTGTTCTCTGAGCAAATATTCCTCTAGTTGTGTTCCACCTGCTGTGCATTAGTAGATGAATAAAGGAAAGTCATGACATTTTTGCTTGTTGCTCAATCTATAAACTTGAAAGTAAAGTTTGACTCTTCTGCAACCTGGCCGTGTTATTTACCGAATGTGGATTAGCCATGTACATTCCCTCCCTAGTCTTTTTTTGGGGGGTGGGGGAAGTGGGGAGGAAAGGAAATTGCACAGATTTTATCCTCAGACAGCGCGGAGGTTGGGGAGGAACATGGGCCAGTCCTGGAGTATGGGGAAGGCTCTGATGAGGGCTCTATGTCAGAGGCAGAGAGGGGGCCAGAGCCCTATGCCAGTTATCAGCTGCCTTCAGAGTCAGACATCCATGAGACAGATGAACAGCTGGAGCCTGTTCCCAGTGTGCTCATGCGCAGAGTTGCCAGACGAAGAGAACAGCTAAAGAACAGGGGCTGATTTGGGAGTAAGGCCACAGATGGACGGTGAATGGCCCCTCCCAGAGGAAATAAAGTAGGAGCGAAAGGGGAGTAGAGTTTGCAGGAGACAATTAGTTTGCTTAATTGGTTTGTGACTCTCCGAGACTCCTTTCCAAGTTTTGCAGATATTGGCCTGGCAGCTCTTCAAGCCAGATAAGGTTTGTGACTGCAAATCGTCCCTTGAAAGACTTTGCTGGATGTGAATGAGCAGAATTCACAGTCAATTAATACAAGAGGCTTTTGTTGGGACCAGGAGTTTGCTGCATGCTCTTGGGAAGCCTCGGTCAGAACAAAAGGCAGTACAAACTGAGATGGCTGAACCTATTTGATTAAAGGGAAATCTCATTTTTCTGCTGAAGTTTCCCATTGGAGCCATCACAGTCAAGGAAAGAAAATCCATGAAAGAAAGATGCTTGCAAAACAAGCATGTCTGAAATGACATCCAGGCAGATTCTTGACTGCCTCTGAAGACAATAGGACTAAAATTAACAATAGCATTTAGCATTACTATATATACCATCCCATAGCACTTTATAGCACTCTCTCACTGGTTTACAATGAAAGCATTATTTCCATGTTGCGCCCCCCCCCCCCAACAATCTAGGTCCTCATTTTACTGACCTCGGAAGGGTGGAAAGTGAGTCAACCTTGAACTGGTCAGGATCGAACTTCTGGCTGTGGGCAGAGTTAGCCTGAAATATTGCAATTTAACCACTGTGCCACCAGGACTCCTCTCCCTGATACCCATCCTAGATCCAGTCACATATCATGTGCATGTTGAATCAAATACAGGAGTCATCACAAGAGTGTGTTTTAAAGTCCTGCTAGAACTTTTTTGCATTTGTTACCAATTTCAATTTATTCCACTCCTCGTTCTTTCCTATTTTTAGGAGGCTGATGCATTTTCTTCTCTTCCCACAGACATCACACACCAAACTTAGATAATAAGTGACCATAGTGGAATGAGCAGGATGATAATTCAATGATATACCTCTAATCCTATTGAATGATATAGTGTCATCACAGGCAGTCAATTAAATAACATTGCATCAGAGGGGGTTTGAAGATAGAATAGAATAACAGAGTTGGAAGGGACCTTGGAGGTCTTCTAGTGCCACCCCAGGCTCAGGCAAGAAACCGTATACCATTTCAGACAATGGTTATCCAACATCTTCTTAAAAATTTCCAGTGTTGGGGCATTCACAACTTCTGGAGGCAAGTTGTTCCACTGAGTAATTGTTCTCACTGTCAGGAAATTTCTCCTTAGTTCTAAGTTGCTTCTCTCCTTGATTAGTTTCCACCCATTGCTTCTTGTTCTGCACTCAGGTGCTTTGGAGAATAGTTTGACTTCCTTTTCTTTGTGGCAACCCCTGAGATATTGGAACACTGCTATCATGTCACCCCCTGGTCCTTCTTTTCATTAAGCTAGATATACTCAGTTCCTGCAATTGTTCTTCATATGTTTTAGTCTCCAGTCCCCTAATCATATTTGTGGCTTTTCTCTGCACTCTTTCTAGAGTCTCCACATCTTTTTTTTACATCGTGAGGACTAAAACTGAATGCAATATTCCAAGTGTGGCCTTACCAAGGCATTATAAAGTGGTATTAACACTTCATATGATTTGATACCCATATATTGTGAAGAAATATTGGAAATGTCATCTGTTCTCCTGTACTGTGCTGGAATTCTTGCATAGCCTGATCTCAAAGGGTAGTTTGACACAGGTCACCCTGATTGCCTTGACAAAAATACACATATCAAACCATCTATATTTTGAGAAGGAAGTCCAAACTACTACAGGTAGTTCTTGACTTACAACAGTTCATTTACTGACTGTCCAAAATTACAACAGCACTGAAAAACCTGACTTATGACTGTTTTTCACACTTATGACCATTGCAGCATCCCCACAATCAGATGAGCAAAATTCAGGTGCTTGGCAACTGACTCATATTTATGACGGTTGCAGTGTCCCATGGTCATTGTGATCCCCTTTCGGGACCTTCTGTCAAGCAAAGCCAATGGGGAAGCCAGATTCATTTAACCACCATGTTACTAAGTTAATACCTGCAGTGATTCACTTAACATCTATGCCAAGAAAATTCCTAACATTGGGAAAAACTCAAGTGCTTTGCTTAACAATAGAGATTGGGGGCTCAGTGTGGTTGTAAATCAAGGATTACCTGTAATGGGACATTTGCAGAATGCTTCTTCAATACTGTTCTGACCAAGGCTTCCCAAGAGCATGAAGCAAACATTTTGTCCCAACAAAAAACCCTTTTATTAGTTTACTGTGAATTCTGCTCATTCACATCCAGCAAAGTCTTTCAAGGGAGAATTTACAGTCACAGATCTTATCTGGCTTGGAGAGCTGACAGGCTGATATCTGCAAAACTTGGCAAGGAGTCTAAACGAACTAATTGTCTCCTGCAAACTCCACTCTCCTTTCGCTCCTCTTTTATTTTCTCTGGGAGGGGCCATTCATTGTCCACCTCTGGCGTTATATCCAAGTTGACCCCTGTTCTTTAGCTGTTCCCTTCATCTGGCAATTCTGCGCATGTGCACATCGGAAACAGGCTCTAGCTGTTCATCTGCCTCACTGATGCCTGACTCTGAAGGCAGCTGATAACTATCAGACGGCCCTGGCCCCATCTCTGCCTCTGACACAGAGCACCCGTCAGACTCCAGGACTGGCCCATGTTCCACCCTAACCTCCTCACTGTCTGAACCTGCTGCCAGCTCTGCTGGCCACAGGCAGGCCACAACAAATACTCATAAAGTTACAAATGAACTAGGAGAGCCATTGCATTGTAAAATATGAACACCAATTACATCTGAATGAATAAATGGCGGCTAATGTCTTGGTGGGTGGTAGACATATTGTTTTGTCTAAGCCTATTTTCTACTGAAGATATAACTTCCTGGCACTCTCTACATTCAAAGCCACTGGAAAAGGAGTTACTAAAATAACATATTGCAAGTTAATTAAAAGCTTACAGCACATTTAAAAGAACTTGGAATAACAATAGGTGTGTCTTCTAATTTAATAAATCACATACTTCTAGGGTGAAATCAAATACTCCCCAGAGCAAGCACCACACATCTATTTTTGCAAAAATAGGCTGATCATATTGTAACAGCTGGGATTTATTCGGGCTTCTTTGACAAAATACCTGCCAATTTGCCATCTCTTTCATCTAGAAATAAGGAAGTACTAATGGGCGGGTTTCAGAAGACATCCAAGAATGGCAAGGAGCCAGTGAATCTAAGGACTCTTAAAATCCAGCCATGCCTTGATAGGAAGCTTATCTTTTGCTCAGGGTTGCAGATTTTCATTAAACAAGCACATGTTGCTACATGTAGTCCTCGACTTACAATAGTTTGTTTAGTGACCATTGGAAGTTACAATGGCACTGAAAAAAGGTAGTTTAATGAGTCACTAGTACTGATGTTGTTACCTAGTTTGAGTAATGAAACATCTGCAAGAAAACAAGCAATCTCAGAGAGCATCAATCAAGGTCACGTGAATTGTTAATACCACTTTATAATGCCTTGGTAAGGCCACACTTGGAATATTGCATTCAGTTTTGGTCACCACGATGTTGAAAAGATGTGGCGACTCTAGAAAGAGTGCAGAGAAGAGCAACAAAGATGATTAGGGGACTGGAGGCTAAAACTTATGAAGGATGGTTGCAGGAACTGTGTATGTCTAGTTTAATGAAAAGAAGGACTAGGGGAGACATGATAGCAGTGTTCCAATGTCTCAGGGGCTGCCACAAAAAAGAGAGTGTCAGAATATTTGCCAAAGCACCTGAGTGTAGAACAAGAAGCAATGGGTGGAAACTAATCAAGGAGAGAAGTTCCCTAGAACTAACGAAAAATTTCCTGACAGTGAGAACAATTAATCAGTTGAACAACTTGCCTCCAGAAGTTGTGAATGCTCCAACACTGGAAGTCTTTAAGAAGATGTTGGATAACCATTTGCCTGAAATGGTATAGGGTTTCCTGCCTAGGCAGGGGGTTGGACTAGAAGACCTCCATGGTCCCTTCCAACTCTATTATTCTAGTGTTCCAAACATCAAGGACACCTCCACCCCTGACTTAATGACTGTTTTTCAACACAACCATTGCAGCAATCCCCATGGTCATGTGATCAAAATTCAGACTGTTGGCAACTAACTCATATTTATGATGGTTGCACTGTCCGGTGTGTGTGTGTGTGTGTGTGTGTGTGTGTGTGTGTGTGTGAGAGAGAGAGAGAGAGAGAGAGAGAGAGAGAGAGAGAGAGAGAGAGAGAGAGAGAGAGAGAGGGAGGGAGAGAGAGAGAGGGAGAGAGAGAGAGGGAGGGAGAGATGTGATCACCTTTTGGGACCTTCTGGCAAGCAAAGTCAATGAGGAAGTCACTTAACAACCGTGTTACTAACTTAACAAGTGCCCTGATTCATTTAATAACTGTGGCAAGAAAGGTTTTAAAATGGGGCAAAAATCTCACTTAACAGCTGTCTTTGGGCTCAGTTGTGGTCGTAAGTAGAGGATTATCTGTACAGTTTGTGAACAAAAGTATGCAAAAGCAAGTAGAAACATATTAGACGTTTGTAGCTGATAACGCAGATAAGTGGTCTGTATCATCATTTAATGTCAGATGCTTTTCAGTGTTCACCATATAAATTGTTCTATTTACTATGTTTCCATAAAGAAACAGACGCACCACACGAAATTGTTTAATTTAAAAAAATGCTCACAAAATTGCTTAGTGGTGTAGGAAAGGCACCTGGCAATAGAAGGAGCTGAAAAGATGATGTTGTTGTTGTTTTTAGATCAGTGCTTCCAAAATCACAAATTTCATCAGCTAGACAGCTCACTTAGGATGGTCAATTTTTCTAGACAGGAATGCACTTAATAAGATTAAAACACCCTTTAGGGAGCTTACACAACACGCCTGATATCTTGTCAATTTGGGGTTTGTTGAATTATAGAGCAGCAACTTGGAACTGTCTATTCATATAATTCTTAGACGTTTCCTATCAATGTTGTGCTGTTATTCTTTTTCCCTATCTGAAACTCTTAAATCAGAAAGGCAACAATACAGAGATTCTGCTTTACTTCTGTGAAGGCTAGCATGGCATTAACTTTTCTAAAATAGCTTCCTCTGTAACCCAAATATTCTTTCTCTCAAATAGCTAGGAAGAGCATTGCAATAAGGTACTTTTAGATGGCAAATGACCTTTTTGGCTCTCTGCTCACTATCAATTCTTAAGCCAATTTGTTATGGGATAGTGGAACCATCTGAAAAAGTCAATTATTCGTCTCTAGACTAATAGACCGTATTGCAGTGATGGTGAATTTTTTCAGCACTTCACGCACGTGCGCTCATCTGGGCTGCAACCAGGGTAGAGGAGCTGCCCAGGAAGCATGCATGCACTAGAAAATGAACTTCTGGTTCAGGGGTGGGTTCCTGCTGACATTACTACCGGTTTGGTGTACAAAATATTTTGCACACTTAACACACACACCAGACGCCAGTTGTATGTATTTGCAACTAAAAAGGTCTGCACATGCGCACAAGATTAGAAAAGGGAAAAAAATACATTTTTTTCAATGAAGATTGTTGTGCACATGTGCAGAACAGAAAATCAAGATGGTGGCTGCGAGGGTAGAACCACTTCGGGGTGTGTCCGGCCAAGTTACTACCTACTCAGCCAAACCGGTAGGAACCCACCTCTGTTCTGGTTTCTGACGAGCATGCAAGTATTCTGGTTACTGCTGCGTATGCACACGTGACAGTCAGCTGGCCAGCACACATACTCTTCCGGTTTTCGGCATTGCCGCATGCACAAAGGCCAGCTGATCGTCAGGCATGCATGTGAACAAGAAACCCAGAAGAAGAACGGGCGATGCCGTGTCTGCCAGGCAACAAGAGCCAAGGTGGCGCAGTGGTTAAATGCAGCACTGCAGGCTACTTCAGCTGACTGTAGTTCTACAGTTCGGCTGTTCAAATCTCACCGGCTCAGGGTTGACTCAGCCTTCCATCCTTCCGAGGTGGGTAAAATGAGGACCCGGATTGTTGTTGGGGGCAATATGCTGACTCTGTAAACTGCTTAGAGAGGGCTGAAAGCCCTATGAAGCGGTATATAAGTCTAACTGCTATTGCTCTAACATGGCTCCTTGTGCCACTTTGGGCAAGCGTGCCATAGGTTTGCCATCCTTGCCCTATTGTGATAATCTGATTTTCTCTATTCCTCAGAGATCTCAGGATCTTGGTTAGTAGAATGTATTTCACAAATTCTAATCAACAGAGGCCCCCACAAGACATGAAAAATGCCTCTTAAATAAGCTTGTTTTATGAAAGTAAGTTTTCAAGACCAATAATGTCATTACTTGAGAGAAAAAGGTAAAAAAATCTGGATTATTTGGGTAAATTAGATGAGGTTATTTGAGGAACCTGATAGAATCCATCTTGGATACTAAGTTTTCTGAGGAAAGTATGTTTGAGAGCTCAGATGCCTACTGAGAAGCCTTGTGTCTCTGCCAGCTGAAACGAAGGCAAATGAAGTGGGTCCCTTTGTGAATTTTAGTCAAAGTAAGAAAACCAGGTAACTTGAGTCTAAACCTTGTAGGTGCTGTAAATAATCACCCATATTTTTACCATTTCCCCTGGAATGTCAGAAAATATCAATATCTATTAAAATGTTGCAGCCTTTATTATAATTATCATCCATTTCTGGTTGCTATGATATAAAAAAAGATATCGAGACTCTAGAAAAAGTACAGAGAAGAGCAACAAAGATGATTAGGAGGCTAAAACACATGATGAATGGTTGCAGGAACTGGATATGTCTAGTTTAATTACAAGGACAAAGAACATGCGGTCAGCCTTCTCCACAGCACCTGAAGGCAGGGCAGGAAGCAATGGATGGAAATTAACCAAGGAGAGAAGCAACGCTGAACCAAGGAGAAATTCCTTGATGATGGTTAGAACAATTAATCAGTGGAACGACTTGCCTCCAGAAGTTGTGGGGGCTCCATCATTGGAGATTGGACAGCCATTTGTCTGGGATGGTATCAGAGGTGGGCATTCAGCTAGTTCAGATCAATTCCCTCGAACTGGTAGTGGAAATCGCGAGTGGGCCCGCTCATCTGCTCCCGCTCTATGCCGTCCTGTTTAGGCACATTTTCAAGCCACACACATGCACGCAGGTCGTACGTGCAATCAAAGTGCATGCATGAAAGGCATGCACATGCATGGATGTGGGGCATGCTCACATTTGCGAACCAGTAGGGAAAGTATGTGAATACCACCCCTGGATGGTATAAAGCAGTGATGGTGAACCTTTTTGGGCTCCCGTGCCAAAAGTGGGGGGAGCGCAAGGGAGTTGTATGTGGGTGTGCCATACCCATAATGATATGCATACAACGCACATACTGCACATGCCTGCACGTGCACACACTGCGCATGCATGCATAACCCCCCTTTTGGCCTGCGATAGACCCGTTTTTCACCCTCCGCAGGCTCCAGAGGCTTTTAAGAAGCCTGGGGAGGGCAAAAATAGCCTCCCACGCCCTCCCGAGACTCTTTGCTGTCTCTCGGACTGCACTGGGGGCAACTGAACAGCCTGTTCTTGGAAATGGAGGCTTGGCCTTGGGCTCTTGCTCCACCTGCCTGGGAGACAGAGCCCAGGAATATAACAGCCATTTTTGGAGGGAATGGACCCAGCACCTTCCATTTACATCCACAGCAGCCACGCCTGCCGCTCCCCACCGC
This sequence comes from Thamnophis elegans, assembly GCF_009769535.1. Classification (NCBI taxonomy): domain Eukaryota; kingdom Metazoa; phylum Chordata; class Lepidosauria; order Squamata; family Natricidae; genus Thamnophis; species Thamnophis elegans. The sequence continues at coordinate 40,722,961 of NC_045542.1, forward strand.
CTTTGGAGGCAACAGAGGAAACCGCTCCTCTTGATGGGATGGCCGAGCTGGCCCATGCTGGGCCCCAAGCCTCGCAACCACCCTGCCCAGCAGAAAGACTTTGTCTCTATTGGAGCCTGCGAAGGCCCGCGCTTTGGCCAGCCGATGCCATGTGAGACCAATTTCCTGGCTCCATGTTCCCGACCTAGGTTATGGGGCAAACCCTGGGCATTATCCTCCGCCCTCTATAATGCTGTTGTTGCCATTGCCTCTGCCGGGCGTGTTGCCTATGTCCATGCCACCGCTGCCTCAGGTCCCAGTAGTCATTCCACCTGTTCCATCAGATGCACCAGAAGCATCTGCAATCCGTGTCTGCTCGGCCCACCTCCCCCATGGTGGCTTCTCCTTCTGGCTGCTCCAGCATGCCAGCCAGAATCAGCACTGTGACAGCCGCCGGGGATGAGGGGGTAGTGGTGGTAAGGACAGGCAAGGGCTTCACTCCCTCCCCCTGAGTGGGCTACTTGCAAGGCTCCAGCCCATGGCTCTGATGAGGATCCGCGGTCTGGAGCACTGCCGCTTCCAGCCGGGATATATTCTGCCAGGCCCTCACTGGTGTCTTTATATGGGTAGCTCGCCTCCCCGCCAGCAGCTCCACTGCAAGCATCCCGGCTGAAAGTAGAAGCACAACAGCCCCTATTGGGGAAGGGACAAAGGGTGGCGGTCGCCTGTTCTCACCACCTTTGCTGGCGGGGAGGTGAGCTACCCACATAAAGACACCGCCAAGGGCCTGGCTCGCTGATGTGGGAGCAGCTGTGGTGGCTGCCCGGTCACTCCTGCCCTTCTCCCTGTGGCTGCAGCTGCTGCTCTTCTGGGGTGCCCAAACCAGCCAGGCACTCCAGACCATGGATCCACGTCAGTGCCGTGGGCTGGAGCCATGCAAGTAGCCCACTTGGGTGGGGAGGGAGGGAAGCCCTTGCCCATCCTTGCCACTACCGCCCCCTCGCTGCCGGTGTCTGTCACAATTCTGCTTCTGGCTGGTGTGGGAGTGGCTGCAGGGGGCAGGCAGCTGCTCCTACCCTTCCCCTTGTGGCTGCCACTGCTTTTCTGGGGTGCCCGAGCCGGCCAGGCACTTCAGACTGCAGATGAGCCATGGGCTGGAGGGCTGGGGCCATGCAAGAAGCCCACTCAGGTGGGGAGGGAGGGAAGCCCCAACCACAGCTCTACTCCGCTAAGAAGCGATGGCCAGGAGTCTTTTGGCACATGTGACTGTTGCTCTTCCTGTTGCTGGTTTTATCATTTTCCTGGCGTGTGCATGTGCACTGGGCGGCTCCTCTTCTGCTTTCTGGCACACCAATGCTCGTGAAGAACAATTGGTAGCTGCGCCCACACCTGGAAGAGCAACTGGTGATGGCTGTGTGTGCCAGGAGAAATGGCTCTGTAGGCCACTTCTGGCATGCATGCCATAGGTTCACCATCACGGGTATAGAGTCTCCCGCTTGAGTAAGGGGTTATACTAGATCTCCAAGGTCCCTTCCAACTCTGTTATTCTGTTAGGCAGTGTAAAAGCCAGACTGTTAGGCTGTAATCTGTTTACTTAGATATGGATCAGTATTTCTGTAGGACGTACCATATTTTTCGGAGAATAAGACGCACCAAGATTTTGAAGAGCTAAATTAAAAAAAAAAGTTTTTGCACTCTGCAGACCTCCCAAACCCTCTGCACATTTCATTTTTTGTGAAAAATGGGGCATGCAGAGAGTTTGAGAGGCCTGCAAAGTGCTCCTGGAGGCTGGGAGGGGGGCATAAATGAGCAAAAAATGGCCCGTTTTGCGCTAGTTTTTGCCCTCCCCAACCCCCCCAGGAGCACTTTGCAGTTCCCCCCAAACTCTCTGCATGTCCAATTTTGGGAAGGGGGCAGGGCTTCAGGAGGCCAAATATGCTGTATTCAGTGTATAAGACGCACACAGATTTTCAGCCTCTTTTGGGGGGGAAAGGTGCATCTTATACTCTGAAAAATACGATATTTTATATTTCTGTTGAAAAATCAAATTTTAAAAAAGAGAAAAACTCTGGCACTTTCATACTGATTTTCTCTCCCTAAAGCGCTTTAAAATATTGCCCGGCAATTTTCTTGACTGCATTCAGGGCTCGTCCTCTCCTCATCTAAGCTTTGCAATGGGACTGTGATCCTTATCAGCACTTACTCTTCAACTTCGATCTCGGCTGTTTCTCCATGATTTGATATCATTTGTTGTCTTTCCAGGAAAAGAAAGTGAGTCGGGCCGCAAGGTGCTTTGCTGAGAAGCCATTGAATGCAAATCGAACCCTTTCTGGTAGAGCCTCTGAAGTTGAAATTGGTGCTGGCTGGAGATCATGGAGCATTCTTAAAGGAGTTTACTATTCTGCACTTTTATTTTCCATGGATCTTGCCAAAAGAGAATTGTCTCCAAGTCTGTCCCCCCCACTCTCCACTCTCAATCCAATCCCATACCCGCCCCATGCCTGTTTTTAGCCTCTTATTTTTCCATATCTAACTTTGGCTCACAGATCGTTCTGCCTTAGAAAACATTGTGGCTCATTGTTGACTTGATTGTAGGTCTTGCTTGTTGTGGTAAAGACTATTGTGCAACTCTCATGCCATGGGCTGTGTAGCGTTATATGAGAAATTCCACCTGTATTATATAGTTACAGGTATAGGTTTTAACCAAGGGACTCGGTGGCTCAGTGGCTAAGACACCGAGCTCGTCGATTAGAAGTTTGGCAGTTCAGTGGTTCGAACCCCTAGTGCCGCGTAATGGAGTGAGCTCCTGTTACTTGCCCCAGTTTCTGCCAACCTAGCAGTTCGAAAGCATGTAAAAATGCAAGTAGAAAAATAGGAACCACCTTTGGTGGGAAGGTAACAGCATTCCGTGGGTCTTCGGTGTTTAAGTCATGCCGGCCACATGACCATGAGACGTCTTCGGACAGCACTGGCTCTTCGTCTTTGAAACATAGATGAGCACCGTCCCCTAGAGTCGGGAATGAGTAGCACATATGTGTGAGGGGAACCTTTACCTTTACTTTAGACTGAAGGGCTGAGAAAGCTAAGCCTTACTACGGGACGGTGGCCATGATCTGGATGCAAGAGAAATGAAATACTTTCAACTTTTGAAGGAACCCCATTGAGGAGTGTTTCAAAGTGCAGGTTTTCCTTGACTTATGACCACAATTGCATTAGCTAATCTTTGTTGCTAAGCAGACAGTTGTTAAGTGAGTTTTGCCCCGTTTTATCACCTTTCTTGGCACAGTTGTTAAGTTCGTCACATGGCTGTGAAGTGAATCTAGCTTCCCCATTGACTTTGTGTGTCAGAAGGTCGTAAAGGGGATCACATGACCCCGACACGGCAACCGTATAAATATGAGTCTGTTGCCAGGCGTCTGAATTTTAATCAGATGACCATGAAGATGCTGTAATAGATGTAAGTGTGAAAAGTGGTTATACGTCACTTTTTCGTGCTGTTGTAACTTGAAGTAGTCACTGGGTGAGCGAGCCTGACAGTAGCTGGGTGCAGGCATGACTCTAGCCACCAGCCAAGGTGGGCAAGGTGAGTTAGGGTGGGATGTGGCAGGGCGGGGGGAGGCAGCCAGTGGTGGGATTTGCCAGTTCACCGAACTGCACAGAATTGTAACAACAGGTTCGCCCATACTGGTCCACACTGGCAGCAGCACACCTCTGGTGCCGCTTCTATAAATGCTTGGTGATTTGGAGGCCTATAGCTATCTTTTACCAGCCACTGGACAAGCCTGAGAAGATAGAGCAATCAGGATCATTTTAGTGGTTACATTGTAAAATTCATTACCCAACAGAACTCCCAGCTCATTGGCATAAATCACTCATGCCCTAATCACCTGCAGACTGGACTACTGCAATGTGCTCTACATGGGCTTCCTTCAAAGAGTATCCAGAAGCTTCAGCTGGTACAGAGTGCAGTGGCGCAGGCAGTTGTGTATACTTCTAGGAAGGAGATGATATATTGCTGCACTGGCTGTCAGTTTGTTTCTGGATACAATCCAAGGTGCTGGTTTTGAACTTTAAAACTCTTCCTGGGGTGGGACTGGGTTATTTGTAGGATGCCACTCCCCAATTACCTTTGCCCATCCCATTAGATCTGACAGAGCTGGCATGCTGCAGGTCCCATCCACTAGAGGACTGACACTTTGTGAGCCAGTCTTCTTTCCTGTGGGACCTGCCCAGGATGGGTTCCTGCCAGTTCTAACCTCTTCTATAGAAGAGGTTCCACAAATCTACAGTGCCGTTTAGAACGGGTTCCAGCTCCTTCCCCCCGCCCATCTGTACATCATCAAGAATACTGCAATGTGCTCTACATGGGGCTGCCCTTGAAGAGCATCCGGCGACTTCAGCTAGTTCAGAACGCGGCCGCGCGAGTGATCATGGGCGCACCACGGTTCGCCCATATAACACCGATCCTCCGTGAGCTGCGCTGGCTACCTGTTGATCGTCGGGTGCACTTCAAGGTCTTACTTACCACCTATAAAGCGCTCCATGGTAGTGGATCTGGCTATCTGAGAGACCGCCTCCTGCCAATTACCTCCCTGCGTCCCATCAGATCGCACAGGGTAGGCCTCCTCCGAATTCCATCCGCCAGTCAGTGCCGACTGGCGACTACGCGGAGGAGAGCCTTCTCAGTTGCAGCTCCGACGCTATGGAACAACCTCCCCGTGGAGATCCGTACCCTCACCACAGTCCAGGCCTTCCGCACAGCCCTCAAGATCTGGCTATCCCGTCAGGCCTGGGGATAGGATTTATTCTCACCCCGCCCGAATGTTGAGTGAATGTTGTGTTTTTATGGTTAATTTTTTTATTCACATTTTTTTTTCTCTTTTAAGTCTTGTCTTGCACTCCCTTCCCCCCATTGTTGTAAGCCGCCCTGAGTCCCCTCAGGGAAAAGGGCGGCATATAAATGCTCATTAAAATCTAAAATCTAAATCTAAATCAAGATGAAGAGCAAGAGGAGGAATTCTGGGAGTTGAAGTCCATAAGTCTTAAAGCTGCCAAGTTTGAACACCCCTGGGCTTTTTTTCTAAAGGATTAGGGGTGCAAGGGTCTTGTAACTTGACAGCTTTAAGACTTGCGTGCTTCAAATGCCAGAGTTCCTGAGCCAACATTTTGGTTGCTAAGCAAGAATGTTGTTAAGTGAGTTTCACCACATTTTACAAGTTGGCCATGCCCACTCAATCACAAGACTGCCAAGCCACTCCCACTCAGTCACATGGCCAGCATGCCACTCACACAAAGCAGGCCACACCCACAGAAGAGGTTCTAAAAATTTTTGAAACCCACCACTGGACCTGCCTTATGGAACATTCTCCCAGAGACATCCCTGTTAGTGTCCTAAAAGGAAGTGGTGACTTTCTAAGATGGCTCCATCATTGTGGTTAATAGTCATTCTCTTCCTTGCCTTATGGTTTGCATCTTTCAATTTGATTAATTATTGTTTTATATTTTTAAGATTTTAAAAAATAATATTTTTTTTTATTTGATTGTTGTATACCACTGAGAGTCACTTCTTGTGAGATGTGTGACCATGTGACCTTGGGCCAGTCATTTTTTCTCAGTCCAACCCACCTCTTAGGATTGTTGTTGTTGTTGTTGTTATTGTTATTGTGGGGAAAATAGGAGGGGGAAGGTGTGTTGGAGATGTTTGCCACCTTGAGGTGTTTGTAAAAATAATAAAGGTAGGATATAAACAAGGAAGCAAATAAATATAAATGTTATAAATACATATTAGATAGATAGATAGATAGATAGATAGATAGATAGATAGATAGATAGATAGATAGATGGATGGATGGATGGATGGATGGATGGATGGATGGATGGATGGATGGCCAACAGATATAGACAGGCAGACAGGCAGACAGATATAGATAGGTAGGAAGGTAGGTAAATATATGATAGAAAGACAGACAGACCAAAAAAATATTTGGGTTTCCCAATCTTATTTCAAGAAATTGCATGGGGCTAACAGGACTTCCTCTTCATTTTAGATGATTTCCCACCATCTCTGTTCCAGGTTTCCTGTCCTTCTCTCTTGTGCTGGTCCTCATCAAACACAGCTTGTTTTGGGGTTTTTTTTTTTTTGGTGATTCCTGCTTGTGGACATGTAGCATTCCAGTTTTGATAAGATTAGCAGTGTTCCCCTTTATATCCCAATGTATTTTTTAGAAGTTCAGTAGGATAATTTTTGTACTCTCTCTTCTTTTGTTCTCGTTGATTTAAGGACGCAATGAGTAAGGTTCTGTTGGTTTTTGTGACTAGCAAGCAAAAAGCTGCGCATACTAGGGACTAAAATTCTTATTCTCCTTTCTTCTTTTTGACTTTCAGCTATAAATCCCAGCAGGCACTGAAGAAAAAGAAGAAAGCTTTATGCAGAAAAGCAGATACAGATGATATTTTGGGTGCCTCAGGAGGCAAAACGACAGCATTTCTCCCCCTCTCCCATTTCTGAAAATGTTTCTTATTTTCCCTGCAGTCTCTGAAGTGATTCTTGGTTGTGACTTTTGCCTTCTGAAAATGGCTGGTTTGCAAATAAAGACAGAGGTAAATGTACAGATTATGGAGGAGAGTGTGCATGTCTATGTATGTGCGGAGAAAGAATTTGGGAAGAAAGAGGAAGGGAAGTTTTTGGGAAAATGAAAGGAAACAAATAATGAGATAAATAACAAGGGGATCTCCTTGAAGTGTATCCTTGTCTATTTATATTAAATTTAAATATGAGATAGTATTCATGATTGAGTACAATATCTATTGCTATGACTAAAGAAAATGATTTGGGATTGTAATCCTAATAAAAGTCATTGATTGAGTTGGGTGGCTATACAAATTGAATAAACAAACAAATATATATTAACTACTGCGTTTCTTTTGACCCTTGAAATAAGCACTTGTCCTTATTTTGGGAGAGATCTTATTATTTTTGTGGTGCAGGAGGCGGCAAGCGTGATCACCTCATGGCTGCTGCTGTGTTGCAATATTTTCCAGAGAGGCCTTATTTTAGCACATGCACTCAAAGGCCCGATTGGGCTTATTATCCGGGGAGGGCTTATTTTCAGAGAAACAGGGTACTATTTCATACTTGCATTTTCTTAAATCTTTGGAGAAGTATCTGAAACCACTGTTGCTTCCCTCTTTGTCTTTTATTCTCTTTTATAGAGTTTTGAGTGCCATCCACCTTAATATAAATATTTTAATGGCTACTTTCCCTAATATTGTTTTTTGGATGCAGTTTCCCCAAATGCATGTTGTTAAAGGCATCATTTGACCCAAGAAATAATGTAAGCTAGTTGGGAGTGGAGCCTATATAACCTATGTTGATGGGTTATGTCAATGTTATCTTTATAAGATAGTCCAGACAAAAAGCACAGCCAACAGTACTAGCTCTGTCCTTATTGTAAGATTACATTAATAGAATCTTGTGGTTTTTTAAAATCCCTTTAAGTCATTTTTTTGTTTCAAAGTTGAGATCTTGCTTATCACTGTGGCCCAACTGCATTTGAACAAATTGTATTTCTCTGTCTTTAAAATTACCACAAACCAAGGAGAAACTGCTTACTTATTTCTAGAACCTAACCAACCTTGGTAATACTATGGTAGGGTAGGACGTGCCCAATACTTGCATGGGAGACTACTGATATCTCATGTAGGAGAAGAACTGGCAGAGCTGGAGGGCAGAGTTAAGTATGTCATCAACTTAGAGTCCTTATGTTGCCACAATCACTCCAAGTCAAACCACTACTGAATTCTATTGGCCCTTATCTGACACCCATTTAGTGTTGAACTTAATTGACCAGATCCTTGTGTGTAAGCTTGAATAAATGTTCTATGCTGCAACCTTACATATGATCTTGATTCCTTGTGCCTGACATCTCATGGGCTATTGGTTAAAGTGGGGGTCACCATCCTAAAAGGCAACTGGCAAAACGTTGGTCATGAAGAATTATATATGGGCAGATTTTTCAAGTCATCAGAAGATTAGATCAATTCATGGGAGATTTTTTATCTTGCTCTGATTACAGTATAAGCACATTTGAATATAACGTAACCACCAGTTTCTAAAGCTAACATTTGTTGTCTGGATCAGATTAAATACTGATGGGTTATGCATACATCAGTATGAATATACACTTGTACGTGTGGTTTTCGGCCGCTGTGATGTTAAAATTGCTTTTATTACAGATTGGATTACCAGCCAATAAATGTTAAGTACTTTTACAGCCATTTCTAATCCAGCTGCTTAAGCACCTTTAAATGCTGTCATGAATTTTGCTTTTTCAGGTGTGGAGTTATTTTTAGCAGATTTTTAAATATTGTTATTATTGCTATTATTATCTTTTTTCATTAAAAACGAAACTTAGTCAATTGAACAATTTAAAATGTATCACAAATATCATTGTCTGGCTTTGATGGTTGATACAGGTTGCTGCCAGCATCCTAGGTATTGACCAAGTATCTTCTTTAAAATGTATGTTGTTCCGAATAGCACAGTTTTTTGTAGTTCCGCTGGTGTTATTGCAGGAAGCTTCAATTTCTTGATGTACTTTGTAAAATTCTTGGACATGGTGGCAAGTGCCCTGATGACAATGGGTATCACTGTCACATGTTTCATCCATAATCGCGTAGTTTCAATGGCCAGGTCACAATATATCATGATTTTTTCCAGTTCTTTTCAACTATGATATTTGGCATGTTGTGTTCCAAATGATGATCCATCTGTATCCCACAAAATCTTCACCTTCTTATTTTCAGCTTATATTTAAACTTATTATTATTATTATCACAACAACAGAATTGTATCACAGTGGCCAGTTGTTTCGCCGGATTTGGCATTGATTACTAGTCGGGCCCCACCCAGGGGCCTAGGATGTCGTAACGTATTTTCGTAATATGCGTGCAGATCCAAGCAGTGCGGCTTTTTGCATTTGACGGATGGTGATTGTGTCAATTTTTAACTGTTTTAAATGTAATTCCAGTGCTTTTGGAATAGCACCCAGTATGCCAATTACCACTGGAATTACCACTGCTGGTTTGTGCCATAGTCATTGAATTTTGATTTTTAAGTCCTGGTATTTTGCAATTTTTTCATATTCCTTCTTGTCAACCCTGCTATCACCTGGTATTGTGATGTCTATGAGTGTAACCTTATTTTTCTCAACCAGTGTGATGTCTGGTGTATTATGTGCCAGTATTTTGTCCGTTTGTATGCGAAAATCCCACAAGATCTTGACCATCTGATTTTCAGTGACTTTTTCAGGCTGATGTTCCCACCAGTTTGTTGCTGTTCTAATATTATAATTTTTGCACAAATTCCAATGGATCATTTGTGCTACTGAATTGTGCCGCAATTTGTAATCAGTCTGCGTGATTTTTTTACAGCAGCTGAGTATGTGATCAACAGTTTCATCAGCTTCTTTGCAAAGTCTGCATTTGGCATAATCAGAGGATTTTTCGATTTTGACCTTAATGGCATTTGTGCGGATAGCTTGTTCTTGTGCAGCCAGGATTAGTGACTCTGTTTCTTTCTTTAATGTACCTGTTGTTAACCATAACCAAGTTTGTTCACTGTCCGCTTTATCTTTTATTTTTTCCAGAAATTGGCCATGCAGTGCTTTGTTCTGCCAACTCTCCATTCTTGATTTTATCACATCTTTTCTGTATTCTTGTTTCGTCTGTTGGACCTTCAATAGATTTTTGTTCTTTACTTCGATTAATAGATGTTCTTGACTTTCTTTTAAATAATCAGCCAGTGCATGTTTTTCTTCTTCAACTATTTGCTTCACTTGTAATAATTCTCTGCCACCTGATTTTTGGGGCAGGTATAATCTATCAGTATCACCACGTGGATGTAAACTGTAGGGCATTGTCATTAGTTTCCTGGTTTTTCAGTCCAAAATATCCAAATCAGCTTGTGTCCAGTTAACTATACCAGCTGTGTATCTTATAACTGGTATTGCCCAGGTATTTATGGCCTTGATTGTATTTCCACCATTCAATTTAGATTTCAAAATTTTCCTAACTCTGTTGGTATACTCTCCCCTGACAATAGTTTTTACTTCTCCATGCTTGATGTTATCCAACTGCAGAATGCCTAAATATTTGTAGGCTTCATTTTCATTGCATTTAATTAGTTGGCTATTGGGCATTTCAATTCCCTCACATGTAGTGATTTTGCCCCCTTTTATGGATACAGTGGTGCATTTTTCCATGCCAAACTGCATTGAAATATCAGTGCTGAATACTCGGACTGTGTTTGTTAGTGATTGGATTTCTATTTCATCCATATATAATAAATGAGAAATTTTTTCAGCTTCTTTGGCTGTTTGGTATCCTAATTTCATTTTTTTAAAGATTACTGATAGTGGGATCATCGCGATGATGAAGAGAAGAGGTGAAAGTGAATCACGCTGGAAAATTCCTCGCTTGATATTAACCATTCCGTAGTTCTCATTCCCTACTGCTAACTCAGTTCTCCACTGTTTCATCGCCTTTTCAGTAAAGGATGTAATATTTTTGCTAATTCCAGTTGTTTCTAAGCATTTTATGATCCAACTATGTGGCAATGAATCAAATGCCTTTTTGTAATCAATCCAGACCATATTCAAGTTTGTTTTTCTGTTCTTACAATTTTCTAATATCATTTTATCAATTAGGAGCTGATCTTTTGTGCCCCTGATCCTTCTTTTGTTGCCTTTTTGCTCTACTGGCAAGATGTTATTTGTTTCCAAATAATCCATAATGTTATCTGCAATAATGCCTGTGAGTAATTTGAAGGTTGTTGGCAAGCATGTTATTTGTCTATAGTTTTCAGGTATTGTTCCTTTAGTTGCATCCTTCTGAATCAAGTATGTTTTTCCAGTTGTCAACCATTCATCAATTTGACCATTTTGTAAAATTTCCTTCAGTTGCCTGGCCAATATTGCATGTAAACCAGTCAGATATTTGAGCCAGAAACCATGCAATTGGTCATTTCCAGGTGATGTCCAATTCTTTACTTTTTTTACTCAATTCTTGACCATCTCAGTTGTTATTTCTAATACGTGCATTTGTTTGTTGCCAATGCTTTTCTAAAAGTCATGTATCCACTTTGCTTCCTTATTGTAGTCCTTTGCATTTTCCCACAGTTCTATCCAGAATTCAACTGTGGCCTGTTTTTCAGGTTTTTCACTTTTGGTGTCACCATTCACATTAAGACTTTGATAAAAACGCCATTGGTCTGAACGAAATTGCTGATTTTGTTTATATTGGATGATTCGTTCCTCATATCTTTCAATTTTTGTAGCTGTTGCTGTTATCTGCTGTTTTACAATCTCTACAGCTTCATTGATGTTTCTTGTATCCAATCTATATCTTCTAATTAGGTGATCTATGATTTTGCTGTTTTTAAGCCAATGCTCATGCATGTTCTTTAAGTTCCTAGCATCTGCCCTTAATTTTTTGACTTTTTAATTGGATTTTCCATTTTGGCTTTGATGCTTTTTCCATTGTGTGACTAGATGCTTTGATTTTAATGCCTAGTTCTTTAGTGACTATTACAGCTGAACTGTACATTAACTGATTCATTTCCAATATGGATCCCGGTTTGATTGTTGAAAGAACTGCATTAACCATTTTCATAATAGGAGCCAAAATTTTCTTAGGCACAGTTTTTAATGATGGTAAACTTTGCCTTTCCTCATTAGACAGAAAATGCTCCATGATCTTGTCCTTCAATTCTTTTTGTTTTTGAGTTAGTTCATCAGTTGGTTCAATGATATCTGGTTCTGATGGTAGTGTTATTTCCTCCCCGACATCTTCTTCGGGGAGTTCTACTACAATGTCTTTAATTGTGTCTTGAGTATTGGTTGTTTGCGCTTGTGATGTTGTTTTTTTTATTTTTGCAAATTGCCTGAATTTCCTCAAGTTCAACTTCACTAAACACTTTATTCCATATAATAAATCGTCTTTGATCTGCTAGTCGTTGTTCACAACATTTGAATCTGGATATTGTTGTTTCTATAATTCATACATTCGCTTTAAATAGCCTCTTTTTTCTGACTCTGAGTTGTAATAAAAGGCCATTATGGCACGATTTTCATCTGCACTATATTTTTGATGTTTTGTTGGTTGGTCCACTTGTAGCCCACTTGTCAACGGATGCCCAGGGACCTCAACATCTGCCGTGGCCCTTGTTAACCCGCGCGACGACCGATGCGGTATAGAATTTTTATTCGTTTCTTTCACCATGTTATATGGGTTTGCGGGTTTTTTATTGTTGTTGTTGTTGTTGTTGTTGTTGTTATTATTATTATTATTATTATTATTATTATTATTATTATTATTATTATTCTGTGTGAAAAAGTCCTGTACACTTTATGGTTTATGGTTTAAGGTTTAAACTTTATGGTTTATGGTTTAAGGTTTATGACATTTTTGGATAGGCCATTGATTTTATGATATGTTATGCTAACTGCTATGCAAATATTGTTATATTTAAATAAATACTGGTGGTTTTTAAGTGAAAAGCATAAGCTTTTTGCAATTTGGTGCTATTTGGATAGGGATTGTGAATTTTATTCCATGTTTACAATGCATGCTTACAATGACTATGAAAACAGATTAACTGATGCATACCCAGTGGCATACGTGTTGCAATTACTAAGGCTGACATTTTATTAACATTTTTATTGTTTGTGGCCCTGAAAAGCATTGTTTAGGTAACCAAACATGGTTACTAATATGAAATTGGCCAGCTCTTATTGCTTATCACCAGGCAGCATTGCTTTGGCATATACTGTATAAGCCTTTGCATGTGATCTTTGGTGACAATGTGGTGCCAGGCTGCAATAATGGATTCAATCAGCTCCTGCTTGGTCTTTGGATGCTTCTTGCTTACTTCGTTACCAATCTTGGCCCACAAGTTCTCAATTGGGTTCAAATTTGGGCTCTGAGCTGGCCAATCCAGGAGTCGAACACCATGCTTCTTCATCCATTGCTGGACAGACTTGGCTCGATGACAAGAGCGTTGTCATTGTGGAAGTAAAAGTCCTTCCCTACAAGTTGCTGAGCTGAAGGACGCATGGTCTTTTCCAGGACTTCAACATACTGCTTGGAATTCATGATTCTCTGCATGATTTGTATCTGACCAATACCAGAAGCAGCTATACCGTCCCAGATCATCACATGCAATGGAGGTTTCACAGATAGATTCAGGCAGTACGGCCTAAATTCTTCAGCTGGAAATCTTCTGTCATACTTATTCAACTGATTCCCAGTCAAGTAAAAATTGCTCTTGTAACTGAAGATGAACTTGGCCCACTGTTCATTGGTCCACTTGGCATACTTCTTGGTATGTGGGCGTCTGTGAGCAAAGGTTTACTTTGAGCCCTGCAGCCTTTGAGCCCTCTGGCAAGCAGTCTGCGATGCATTGTGCTTGTGCACATTTTTACATCACATGTTTCACCCCAAATTCTTGTAATCTGAGGTGAGGTGAGCTTCCTGTCAGCCATCGAAATGCATTGCAGAGTCCGATCTTGCCATTTTGTTGACTTTCTTGGTCTTCCAGAGTGGAGCCTGTAAGCAACTGGACCAGTTATTTGGTATTTTTCAACCATTCTGCTCACTGTGGTATGATGGCATTTTAGTCTCTTGGCTATTTCTGTACAGGAGTAAGCCTCTTCATGAAGCACAATGATGGGATGCCACTGGTCAATACTGGTGAAAGCAAAAGCCTTCATCCTTGCCTGCAGCCTGAGCTAAATTAAATTTCTCGATGCTTTTCATGCCTATTTATAGTCAGAGAGTATGACAAAATTGATTGGCTTATAGATTTAGCCTCTGTGCATTTTGATTGGTCAGTCAAAGCCCGCTGCTGATTGGCTACTTTCGATCCTAACATTCTCGAAAATTCAAGTTGTTTTTGTTTTAGCACATAAACTCACTCAAAACCTTAAAAAGATTATGGTTATATTAATAAAAATTATGCATCTCAATCTGACTACAGAAATTTTCATCAAAGTACTAATTTTGCATGGTTTCTATGAGTGAAAAAATGATTAAACATGTAAATACAGCTTAAAACTGGAAGCGTGCAGGACTTTTTCACACAGCTGTACTTTATTCATTAAACATGAAACTCATCACAAATACCATTGACTGGTGCTGCTAGTGTTCTAAATATCAACCAAGTACCTTCTTAAAATATAAGATGTTCCGAGTAGCACAGTTTTTTGCCGTTCTGCTGGTGTTATTGCAGGAAGCTGCAATTTGTTGATGTATCTTATAAAATTCTTGGACATGGTACCAAGTGCCCTGATGACAATGGATATCACCATTGTCATCAATAACCAGATAGTTTTGATAGCCTGGTTGAGGTATTTCATGATTTTTTCCAGTTCTTTTTCTTTGACTCTGGCATCTCCTGGAACCGCGATGGCAATAAATTGTATGATTTGGCCCTCTACAACCGTAATATCTAGCATGTTGTGTTCCAAATGACAATCCTTCTGTATTCAAAAGTCCCACAAGATCTTCACCTTCTCATTTTCAATAACTAACTAACTAGTAACTAACCTGATTTTATCCTGTCTTTTTCTCTTTTGCTCCTACACACGCACACACACACACACACACAATACATACACTCACCACACACAAAACGTGGATACTCAGTAAAGACTTTGCCTTCATCTGAGTTTTTGAATGTATATATATTCATTCTTCTAGTTGTTATATGAATGATATAATGAATCCAAGATGAACATTGAGTTCATCTTAGCATTTTGATACCTCAAAAGTATTAGCTTTGTGGTATATTGAATGGAAAGACTGTTGTTGTGGTACATTCAATGGAAAATGTGTCCTTGTGGTCTTTCCACTGGGAATTTTGTACTCACAGGTTTTTTTTTTCCAGGGGAGAGGGGAAGAGCATTGTGGCAGGAAGTGCTGATTGATCTTTAAAACCAAGAGGTGGGGCAAGGAGAAAGTGGGGTCAGAATAATTTCAATAGCAGAAATTGTGCAGCAAGACAAGTGGGCTATGCGTGTAAAGAACAGAGACACCAGGCCAAGAAAATGGAAAATTCTTGTGGCCCTTGAGGAACCATATGAAAGAAGGAAAAAGATCTGGGGTGAAATTGATGGAAAGAAGTGGGACAAAACCACGCTATACTATATGCATTCCTTCTGTACTGTCTGCCAGGAAACTGATTAGATTAAGGGCATGTCCAGATGGCTCTCATTTGAGGGCCAGCATTGCTGTTTCCATGCTCTTGATCTTTGAAACCAAGCCAACCAGCAGCAGCCTTTTTCCACCTTGTGCCCTTCAGATGAGTTGGGACTACAACTCCAGAATCTCCAGCCATCAGCCCAATTGAATCCCCTCCACCCTACCCCACCTCTAATAGTCCCAGCACAAGCTGGGACCATTGGGCGTCGTATCTCCAGATATTGAAATTAGATATCATGGGGATTTCTGTCTTTTCTCAAATCACTTTGCTGTGATTTTCTAAGGAAGAAACCATAGCCAGGGGTGAGATTTATGGCTTTAACTAGCTTTGCTCCATCTTTTGCTGCATATACTTTTCAATTTTGGTTGGTTTTTCAGTGGAATTTTTTTCAGAATTTAAAGGAAGAGATGTTGATATAGTTAGATATTTCTTAGGAACTTCTACTTCATTCCTTAAATATTTGCATTTGGAAAGGAATCAAAGACATTTAAAATATGTAGAATAATTTTCTTATGTTTGTTACGTCATTGTAGTGTGATGAATAATAAGAAAATTACTATCTTCATATCTTCTGCCTACTAATTGATAAGGAGTGTCAGCTTTGATCTAGGTGAAGATGAAATCATAAGTTCAGTGGTTTTCCTTGCTGAAAAACAATAAATTTCAAAATCCATGTCCCTTGTTTCAATCTCTAATACAACTTTTAAACTTAAAAGAGATATTTCCATTCTTTTCTTTTTTTTACCAGTCCTTTTGTCTTTACTGTTAATTCTACCATAATTGATCATAGTCAAAGGCAGTACTGTAAATTAGTAATCCACTCATCAGTATTATATTTCTACATTGATAAACTTAGCAAAGCTGTACAAAGAGAGTTAAATGCTTTTTGTCTGTAGGGTACTGTTTGATGATAAAATATTTCTCTCCCTTCTTTTTCGGTGTAAAAAAAATTATTGTTTCCCAGCAGGAGTGGAAACTAAAATGTTATGAACCCACAAATTAATAATTCTTTTTAGAATGCATTTCTAATAGCATATCAAAACATTCTTTTCTCTTTCTCAGTCTCCTGTCCTGAATTGTTCTGTCTCTTACATTCTAAGGAAATAGTCCTTATTTAGGACTGGCATAACAACAACAGCAGCAGCAGCAGCAGCAACAACAACAGCAACAACAACTGGAGAAGATAACAAAATACGAACACCTACAAATAGAAATAGAATGACTATGGCAAAGGCAAGCAAGAGCACTACCAATAGTAATAGGCATCTGGGGTTCAATTTCAAAACATCTGGAGAACCACTTGAACACTATAGTCATTGACAAATTTGCCATCAGTCAATTGCAGAAGATGGCTTTACTTGAAACTGATTCCATCCTGCGACAATATCTGTAACACCATCAAACATCCAGATTTGCCTATCCCAGGTCCTTGGTAAGGACTCATAGGTAGACAAAAATGCCAAATCCAGACTTAACATCTGGCTAACTGTGATGATGATGATGATAATAATAATAGGATATGGCTTAAGATGGGAACCATCAAGAAAGAAACAGAAGGTTTAATACTCACTGTTCAAGAACAAGCACTACAAACTAATGCCATGAAATTGAAGACACAAAAATCCACTGACAATTCACACTGCCAACTTTGCCACAGCAAAGTCAAAACTGTGTCACATTTAATATGTAAATGCAGCAAAATTGCACAAACGGATTACAAAGCTAGACACAACCGAGTTGCTAAATTAAACCACTGATCATTATATAAAAAATACGACTTACCTGTATCCAAAAAGTCATGGGAGCACAAAATGGAAAAAATTACCAAAAATGAGAAGATGAAGATCTTGTGGGACTTTCAAATACAGACGATCATCATTTGGAACACAACACGCCAGATATCACGGTTGTAAAGGGCCAAAACATACAATTTATTGACATCACGGTACCAGGAGATGCCAGAGTCGAAGAAAAAGAACTGGGAAAAATCATGAAATACCGCTACCTGGCCATCAAAACTACCTGATTATGGATGAAACATGTAACAGTGATACCCATTGTCATTGGGGCACTTGGCACCATGTCCAAGAATTTTATAACATACATCAACAAATTGCAGCTTCCTGCAATAACACCAGTGGAACGGCAAAAAACTGTGCTACTCGGAACATCATATATTTTAAGAAGGTACTTGGTTGATATTTTGAATGCTGACAGCAACCCGTATCAACCATTAGCACGAGTCACTGGTATTTATAATGCATTTTTAAATGTTCAGTTGGCTGAGTTTCATGTTTAATGAGTAAAGTATATAATAATAATAATAATTCTAAATAATTATTTAGAATAAATAATTCTAAATTTATCAGACTTGAACATTCTGATTTTACAAAAAAACACCTTACTTGGAACAGCTTATATCCTTGCTTAGAACTCGTGCTATTGAGCTATCAACCAGCCCAAAGGCTGTGAATCTCACCAGGTTAACCAAATAATAATGTCTTTGCCTCTAGTGAGGCATTACATTGATGTGGTAGATGGACTTGTGCGCTCTGAAGAAGATGAGAGCTATGGCAGAGGTTCAATTATAAACCAGCATAGTTGTCGCCTGAGTCAACAAGGATCCTGCTAGATGTTGGAGTTCCTGGATGTTACATATGGATATACGTTGTTAAATTTGCATGTTTTCACATGCTCACTGGGGATTGGTTGCCCAAACCCCGGGAAGTTTAAACAACTGTCATTGGCTGGCTGGACTGATGGAGCTCCTTAATTTACATGTTTTCACATGCTCACCGGGGATTGGTTGCCCAAACCCCGGGAAGTTTAAACTACTGTCATTGGCCGGATGGTCAGCTGGAGCTCCTTAAAAGGTGAGTTCCAGTAGCCCAGTTGGCAGAGCGCAGTCACTTACTCTTGCAATAAAAAGTGCTGAAACTCGCTTACCTGTTATTCAACAAAAAATTGGATAAGAATTTTAAAAGTCATATTTTAAGAAATGCTTTACTGCGAGTCTGGAAAAAATACCAATATAAATTAAATGACAAGATACCCATGTGGGCAATTCCTAGACAGGCAATTGAAAATATGAATATAGCACAAAAACAGGATAGAATTACTTACAGACAGCTTCTTATTTCGGAAAGGGGGGTACTACAATTAAAATCTTTAGAGGTATTAAAAGAAGAGAAGGTAGTTCAAACATGGTTCCAGTATGGGCAATTACAAGCTAGGTGGAAAATAGATCAAAAAATTGGTTTTATTCAAGTTGAGGATAATCTGTTTAAACAAATAAGAGATCAAAGTTTAATGCATATAAAGAGGATATATAATGTATTAATACAGATGGATTCAGAAACAGAATTAGTTAAAGATTGTATGATAAAGTGGGCTCAAAACATTGAAGAACCAATAATGCTGGATACACGGGAAAGAATCTGGGTAAGAAATGTGAAATTTACACAAGCTCAAAATCTGAGAGAAAATTTTTATAAGATGTTTTATAGATGGCATTTAGATCCTAAAAAGCTGCCTTCTATGTATCTGAACTTACAGCCTAAATGTTGGAGATGTGGCTCTCTCGATGCTACATATTTTCATATATGGTGGACCTGCCAAAAGGTTAAGGCATTTTGGATAAAAATATGGTGGATTATGCAAAATATCTTTAAAAGAAGGATAAAGTTTACTCCTCAGCTATTCTTACTAGGTATAGGTACTGACTTTACAGTGGTAGAGACTAACTTGATTCTGCATCTAATAACGGCAGCAAGACTGTTGGCGCAATACTGGAAGAAGGAAGACTTGCCTACAACTCAAGAATGGACATTGAAAGTTACAAACTTAGCCGAGATGGCTAAAATATCGGCATATCTTAAAGATCACTCAAATGAGAGATATAAACGAGACTGGAAAAAATGGATTGACTATATACAAAATAAATACGGGACCAAGAAATTCCAGTTAGCCTATGCTTAAGATCAGAAATGATTTAAATTGTTTAAAGTTGGTTCAGCAAGAAGAAGCTAAGGTCAATGTAGAATGTTATTATTTTTTTTATTTCTTTTTTTTTCTCAAAAATTTTAGACTGTGTTTGTTAGAAATCCATACCGTGTACGGGTTCTGGGAAGTCGGGGGGGGGGAAGGTGGAGGGGGGTTGGGGGAGAGGGTGGAGGGAGGGAGGGGTATATATTAGGCTAGACAAGAATTTGGTGGTAAACTAGAATTATTTTGATATACAAGAAATTGTACTTCGATGTCTTACTGATTGAGGAATGATGAAATGTTTGCCTTAAAAGAAATAAAACTTTTGAAACAACAAAAAGTGCTGAAACTCACTTGCGCTTCTTGTCTGCTCCTCGCCAATCTAACACTGGACATCTAATGAAAAATGGGTTACAGGATTCAAGACTGTTGGCTGAGCAACCAGGGCCAGCAGCTGCAGAACTACTGAAAAGAAAGGTGTTTACCCATCACAAATATACAGTGTTTGAAAACAAACAAAATAATAATCTATTATTAGAAATCAAGTCCAATTCACCACCAATCAATTGCAAAAGACAGCTTTCGTCAGAACATCTTGCATCCTGCGACAATACCTCTAACACCATAAAACATCTACTGTCCCAGATCCTTAGAAAGGACTCGATAGGTGGACAAAAATGCCAAATCAAGTCTGAATATCTGGCTGCCTATGTGACCTCATGGTTTCTCTGCCCTGCTCCTAGCATATAGTAAGCAATTCCTAATAGAAAATAATATTTATAGCTCAGAGTTGAACAAGGGAGTCCTTGGTGCTCCCTGAGCTTGGTTGTTTTCTTGTAAACATTTCATTACCAAATAAGGTAACACTAGCACTGATGATCTTACCTAGCTTGGTAATGAACATCTGCAAAAAGCCAGCCTCAGAGAGCACCAAGGGTTCCACAATGGAGGTCTTAAATGGGAAAGGAATAACTAGTCATGTTGTGTAGATAGGAGACAATTGACAAAGGTACTCAATGCACCATTTTTACAATTGTTAGGCCTCTTATTTGTAACTGGCTTAAAAAATATGTTTCCAGGAATTGGATGAAGATAAGTTCTTCATTGATAAAAATAAATACTCAGAAAAAGTTTAACTAGACAGTGAAGAAAAAATTAAAGACAAATTTTGCCTGGGAGGAACAGGATGAAGCAATTAAAACAATTGGTCTCAATAAAGGAGAATATCTGTAGTTCAGGGTTGAACTATGGGAACCTTGGTGCTCTCAGAGCTTGGTTATTTTCTTGCAGATGTTTCATTATCAAACTGGGTAACATTTTGCACTGATGATGTTACCTAGTTTGGTAATGAAACATCTGCAAGAAAGTAACCAAGCTCAGGGAACAGCAAAGACCCTTCGGAAACATGATCGGTTTCTGAGGTTATCCCAGAAAACTCTTGGTAATGCTTCAGTCTAGATATTAGTGAGTGCCCAGGAAGTTTTTCCTCCCTGTTCTGAACTTAGCAGAACAGCAATGATCAGATCCATGGTATGTTCCACCGGCTGTATTGGTGACATTTTTAAATATTTGGTGTGGTTGTCTTTTGTCAGATTGACTGTAGTTTAGACATGCCTAATTAAATCATCAGTTGCAGAAATAGCAAAGTTTCAACCACTTCAGTTCCAAGTAATTTTCTGCAGACCAACAGAAGTGCGAATTTTGAAATACACCTCCATATTCCATTTAAATGTTTCTTCCTTTCTCTCTTCCCTGTGGTTTATTCCCACTTCTCTGTATCCTAAACAATCTTAATTCCTTGATGTTTACAATCCATGAGGTTTCTGCCTTCCAAGAAGTTATTTCCAATAAGTATTTATAAAGTGGAAAAATAAATGACAAACAGAAGGTGAAGTAGTAAACGAATCCTCTACACATTAAGCATGGCAAATTCACAAAAACGGCTGCACACATTTCTGTGTATATTTGAAGGTTTGAAACCTACTACATCATGAGTATTAAGGCATTTGGACAGCCAGAACAAAGGTCCAAGAACTAAATATCTTGAATGTGAAATCCAAGCCAAACAGATTTTTTTTTATTTTTTTCCCCTATCTTTCCTTTTATTTTTGACTAGTCTGATGGGTAACAAAGTCATTTAGAGTTGTTTTGAATGGATAGCATGGTGTCATTCAGGTATCCTATCCTGATAAGCAACTATCACCCCAAGATGTCAAATAACTTGTGTCTATTGAAGGCATACAGTCAATAGGATTCCTCCCTCCCTCCTGTCTTCTTCTTTCCTGTGTCTGTCTGTCTGTCTGTCTGTCTGTCTCTCTCTCTCTCTCTCTCTCTCTTTCTTTCTTTCTTTCTTTCTTTCCTTCTTTCTCTTTCCCCTTTTATCAGCAGCTCTTGGACAACTTCCATTTCATGCAAGTAGGAAACCACAAGTATTTATTTTACTTACATCAGTACCAGAAGTTGGAAGCCCAGAATGCCTTTCCTAGGCTTTGAACCCCATACTTGTCTGAACTAATAATACTTCATTCATTTAGGCTTACAGCTTATCAAGAATAATGAGCATAATCTCTTTTAAAATATGCAATTAAAGCAGCAACGGGAAAAGACAAAAGAAAGATCGCCTCTCAATTACTGCTATATGAAACTGCTTTAAGGAAATACTGAATTGGGAATAATAACCTTTCTTAACTATTTCATCCAGATTGGTCAATAAAGGGCTGTGATAGAAAAATAAATTGGGTTGATGGATGAGAATGGTTGCTATTTAGTTAATATTACTACTGCTATAACATTTTAAAAAGTGGATAATACAACTGGGCATTCAAAACCAGCCAAGCAGACAAGAGCACAGCTTCTTGAATTCTTTCCACCCACTTTCCCAGTAGTAGGCATAGGAGGTGCCTGGGATTGTATTCTGTGTAACCAAACACCATGTTGGATTGAAATACATGAATATCTAATCAGAGTGAGTGCCTGTGCATTGCCTCTCTCTGTGGGTAGATCTGTTTCTATTCTTTCTTTATGCTGTCTCTGTATATTTTTATGCATGTTGTAGCCCTATGAATCAGGGTGGAGGATGGGTGGAAGCAGGGGTGGTTTTCACTTACCTTCCCTACCAGTTCACAAATGTGTGCACACGCAACCTTCTGACTGGCAAAGTCTGACAGCCACACAATTCTGTTATAACAGATTGGAATGCCAGAAGTTATTCTGCTTGCATTGATGCAAAGGTGATTGAAATGTTTTCTTACCCCACAGTGGAATATTCAGTTCCCAACCAAATGTAACACTGCTGTTACTGTCCTTGGAGGAGATCACCCAGAAGACCTGGTACACCACTGACTGAAGCGCCACTTCCTCTTGTTTGGAGTCCCAAGGAAAACAGGGGAGAGCAATGCTATTAAGCACTGGCATTGAAGATTGGGTGGTGGTTAGGGGAGCTTATTAACAACAGGGTGTCAAAAGTCCATAGAATTTTCATCAATCCTGATACAAATCAAGTTATAAGGATACTTTAAAAAAAATCAAGGACCAGAATATGAGAAATATCAGGTATATTAGTGAAATAATTAAGCCAAGTGTTGTAATAATAATAATAATAATAATAATAATAATAATAATAATAATAAACACTGTCAAACTATTTACTAAGTCTGCATTACTATTACTATTAATCTTTTCATTGTTCCTATCACCCATCTCTTTCCACTTACGACTGTATGACTATAACTGTATTACTTGTATCCTTACGATTGATATTGATATTGATTGTTTCATGATTGCTATCATTAAGTATTGTACCTTATGATTCTTGACGAATGTATCTTTTCATGTCTTTTTATGTACACCGAGAGCATATGCACCAAAGACAAATTCCTTGTGTGTCCAATCACACTTGGCCAATAAAGAATTCTATTCTATTCTATTCTATTCTATTCTATTCTATTCTATTCTATTCTATTCTATTCTATTCTATTCTATTCTATTCTATTCTATTCTATTCTATTCTATTCTATTCTATTCTATTCTATTCCAAACAGAACATTTAAATGAAAATACTGTTGAGGTGTCAATATGTTGTTAACTATCATCCTTGTTTTTTTTTTTTAAAAAAGCTTTATTTTAGGCAGTCTCTGTGATAAACCCATTTTCGACCATGCTCCAAAGGTTGCAAATCTACAACTCACCGCTTTCTGTAGGAAGGGCACGTTCTGCTTCTCGTCTGAGCACCATCACTTCAACATGCTGTGGCAAAAGATCAAAGGCAGGAGTTCTAAGCTTCAATAAGAAAATAAACTCCTTTAGAAAAGGAAGGGAGATTAATGGGTACTGGAAACTATCCACTGCTACCAGCCCTGTCTCTTGGTCAGGAATAAAAAAAAATGGTAAGAATAACAAGTGGTCCCTTTGGTGCAGAGATGTTTCATGCCATCTCTACTTCTTGAGTTTTACTCTGTCGTGGCAACAATTCATTGGGTTCTCTCTTATCTGCTGTTTATCATTTTGGAAGAGAACTTTCCAAAGAATGATAGCAATCTAGAAAGGGAATGAAAATTTGGAAGCTAACCATTGTTCTCAATGGAAGGTTTGGGGGGAACACAAGGTTCTTGCCCACATCTTCACCTTGTGAGCTGCCTAAATATATATAAACAGCTTCAGTTTAATTGATTGATTTTCATTCTAGAGGAGAAAAGCTTATCTTCAGAAGTTGTTGATGCTCCATCCCTGCAGGGTTTTAAGAAGAGGCCGGAGAGCCATCTGTCTGAAATGGCATAGGGCAGGGGTGTCCAAACTTTTTGCAAGGGGGGCCAGATTTGGTGAGGTGAAAATGTCTGGGATCGACCATTCAGACTCACATTCTTTGAACCATTAACATTAAATGCAAATAAACTATTTTCTGAAAGACTAAACAAATACCTCCGGTGGGGAGAAGAGGCTGCAGGCCGCTCGAAATTTGAAAATTGGCTGCAATTGGCCTCTGGGCCGGACTTTGGACATGCCTGGCATAGGGTCTCCTACTTGAGCAGGGGGTTGGACTGGAAGACCTCCAAGGTCACTTCCAACTCTGATATTCCATGTTGTATATTCTAGAATGTGGTGTATTTTTTTTTACTCCAACTAATGCCTGTGCTACGATATGTTCAGATTATTAAGGTTTGAGGGATCTTTGCATTGGTGAAATTCATTTTTTTTTACTACAGGTTCTGTGGGCATGGCTTAGCAGGGGAAAGATACTGCAAAATCTCCATTCCCTCCCCTCTCTGGGGCCAGCCAGAGGTGGTATTTGCCCGTTCTCTCAACAACTCAAAATTTCCGCTACCGGTTCTCCAGAACCTGTCAGAACCTGATGAATTTCACCCCTGGATCTTTGGCATTCTCTGAACTTGGTTGTTTTCTTGCAGTTTCATTAGCCAAATTAGGTAACATCATTAGTGCAACCAAGCTCAGAGAACACCAAGGACCCTTCATTTCAACTGAGATAGAAATGTTCCCCCTTATTGGTATTAAGGTTTTTAACCTTATGCATAAACACACAGGCACACACAGACACGGACATAGACACTGAATCTTCCAAATAGGCACATCAAGGCATTGTGCAAATGTTTCCTCTTTCCCTTTCCAATGGATTTTTCTTGGCAAAAATAAAAAAGGAAGGAGAAAGTAATGAAGATTCAAAGATGCTGTCCATGTAAAATTCCCTTGGAGAAAAAAGAATGGTTCATTATATTATCATTTAAAATCTTTATCTGATAGGATTCCACATCATTTTCAAACAGTAAGAATCAAAGAGCTATGGGAATGTTGTCATTGTGAAGAAAGGAATTTGCAATCTGTGTTTGAATATGATACACTAATTGGACCTTATTTTCACTGCATCTGAACTGCACTAGATATAAATGTGTACCCAAAAAGCTTTCATACTTGTCCTGTGTTGTTATTTTCATCGATGCTTTTCTCCTCTCAGAACCCTCTTTCAAGATTCCCCCACCACCCCATTGTCCCAGGTATGGAAGTGGGACCCCAGAATGATCTTGCAAAAGCAATGTATGAAATACTGATTATTTTTTAATCTTGTCTTTATTACTTCAACAAATAACTCAAGGCAGGGAGCGTATCAATCTCTCCTTCCTCCTCCCATTTTCCCTACAACAACAACAACAACAACAACAACAACAACAACAACAACAACAACAACCATTAAGGTGAGATGGGCTGAGAAAGAATGACTGGCCCAAAGTCACCAGCTGGCGTTCATGCCTAAGGCAAAACTAGAAGTCACAGTTTCCTGGTTGCTAGCCTGGTGCCTTAAAGCAGTGGTCTCCAACCTTGGCAACTTTAAAACCTGTGGACTTCAACTCCCAGAGTTCCTCAGCCAGCTCTGGGAGTTGAAGTCCACAAGTCTTAAAGTTGCCAAGGTTGGAGACCACTGCCTTAAAGCACTAGACCAGTGATGGTGAAAATTTCAGCACCGAGTTCCTAAACTGCAATGGGCGCGCATGTATGTGCATGTGCATGTGCATGGGCTGGAGCACTGGAAACCTGAAACCAGGTGGCCGGCGCACACATGCCTGTTTTTTGGCCATTCATGGGGCCTTATTCAGGGCATTTTGGGAGCTGCTTTCAGGCCATTTTTCAGACCATTTTCCAGGAAATTTTCTGGGCTGTTTTTAGGCCATTTTCAGGCTGTTTTTCAGGACATATTTCAGGCCATTTTCTGGGCCAAAAAACAGTCCAAAAATGGCCTGAAAACAGCCTAAAAATGGCCTGAAAATGGCCTGGGTTTTGGCTGTTTTCAGGACATTTTCCAGTGCTCCGGTGCCCATGAAGACCAGATAGCTGGCACACATGTGCGTGCTAGAAACCAGAAGAGCAGCTGGCAATAGCATGCGTGCCATAGGTTTGCCATCACAACACTAGACCAAACTGTATGCTCTCCTCTGCTTGCCCACTTTGCTTGCATGATGATATGCCAGAAAAAATGGGTCTGACTATGTCCTTATTTATCTCAATGACACTTCTTCTCCCATCTCTTCCTTATCAAGGAAAAGCACAACATTTAATTTTAGCAAAATCTTTATCCACTTCTTTCTCTTTCCCAAAGACACATGCAAATTATGTGGTTTCATGTTTCATGTATGTGCTTTCATATTTCTGATCGCTAGTTCATGGTTAGGATTAATTAATTTGCCACAGTGACGTATCTCCTTTCTTCCCCCATCTTCACAATGTCATTGGGAATTTATTAAAAAAAATGTATAATAGCCTTTCTACTAGCAATGCCTTTCTAGCCTTGATAGACAGGCAATGCTATTAATAAATTAATAAAAGTGCATGTGTATCATCTCTGTTAGTTTTCATTTTAAATCCAGGTGTACTTTTTGTTCTTAATAGAAGCAACACCGTGAATTTTTTTTGAAAAAAGAAATGTAAATACGACTCAAAGGAGCTTTTAACGCTCTGGAATTATTGTAACATGAAATTTCTTTCTGTACTTTTCCTTTCCTGTTGTTGGTAATGAAAAGAATTTATATGGACATTACATGGCCAGCTTGATTTCGATGCCAAACTCAAAAGTTTTTGAAAGATGGAGAGACTAGGTGTGGCTCTTGGTCTCAGTCTGAACGCAACCTATCTAGCCCTGGAAAAAGCAGGAAATCTATTAGACAGACATCTCTGTGCCTCATGGAAAACCGGCCTGAGAAAGAGCAGGCCAGGCATAAAATACAAGCTGGGGAAATCTCTGAAGTACAGTAGGGATACCAAGAAATAATGACATTTTTTTGATTTCAAAAGGTTGAGTTTTGAAACTTTGATGTAGGGTAAAGATCACAAGGCTTAAGGCAAGAATATTACCATCATTATCCCTAATCCAACAACTGTCCTGGAAAAAGATCAGGGGAAAAAAAGATGTGGCATATTGGGAATCGGAGAATACAAACAGATGAGAAGAAGAAAAAGAAGAAGCATCAGCAGAAGGTGAAGCTAAGGTGATAAGAGGATTCCCATCTGAATTTCTTTGAGCGTCTGGAAAGCTTCAAATATTCTTAACATACGACTTATTTTAAACACTTCTGTTGAAAAGGGGGGGTGTATAAATATCCTGTATTATAAATAAAGAGTTAGATATTACAGAGATGATTCATTGGTTAGTCAACTTCTATCTGATTTCTGTATATCTATATTGCATACAGAAGATGACATTGACAGAAATATGCAACTACTATGACCTAGAAAAAAAAGGAACTAAAATGTTTTTCTTTTAAAAAAAAATCCAGAATAATAAGAAAACATATGGAAGCAACTTAGGCAGATTCTACCCTAATTCAGGTAGTATAGGAGAATCAGACTTGTAAGATTCTGTGACTATAGCTGACCTCAATAAAAGGAGTTTAAGCCTTCCCATGGAATTGATTTCTTAATTGCGTTGACAATATTCATGTATATTATGTAGAGAAGATGAAATATATGAACTAGGCTGTGTGCAAAATCACCATTATCACCCCAGTGGTGAAATTCAATTTTTTTACTACTGGTTCTGGGGGCACGGCTTAGTAGGTGTGGTGTGGCTTGGTGGGAGTGGCTTGGTGGCAGAGGAAGTATAATGCAAAATCCCCATTCCCTCCCCGCTCCTGGGGCCAGCCAGAGGTGGCATTTACCAGTTCTCCAAACTACTCAAAATTTCCACTACTGGTTCTCTGGAACCTGCTGGATTTCACCCCTGCATCATCCCATCTGTGAAAAAATGGTCTTCCGTGAAACCAGTTGCTGGTGCCAAAAAAAGTTGGGGACTGTTACTTTAGGGGAAAAATCCTTTTTCCAATGGTAACAGAAACTTACAGCTGCTTCAGGAGAAAAAGCAATTTGTAATTTGGGAAAATATGTGGGATCAGTCAATAGAGAGGAAAATGATATCTCACCATTCTACTTACTTAAGGATGCTCTTATTTTATAAATGTGGACTATCTTTTTGAAAGAGTTGCACGGTTGCTGTATCTGGCCCTGCAGAAATAGAATCTCTTGATAACCCCTAGGGTTGTCAAACTCCCAGCCTGCAGGCTGGATGCGTCACATGCTGGCCACGCCCATGCACAGTTTAGTGAAGGGGAAAAAACTCCTGATACGTTACGTGATGCCACTGTGACAACATGATTTTGACACCCCTTCCCTAGTTGATGCTGCTAATAGGAGCTTGGTGCTCTCTGAGCTTGTTTTCTTGCAGATGTTTCATTATCTAGCTAGGTAACATCGTCAGTGCTAGAGTTGAACTCTGAGCTACAGATTACAGTTCTAATCAGATCTGCAGAAAAAACAATTACTACCAACCTGCCTTCCATTGAGGACCTGTATACTGCACGAGTCAAAAAGAGGGCTGTGAAAATATTTACAGACCCCTCGCATCCTGGACATAAATTGTTTCAACTCCTACCCTCAAAACAATGCTATAGAGCACTGCACTCCAAGAAAACTAGACACAAGAACAGTCGTCCCCCCCCGAACGCCATCACTCTGCTAAACAAATAATTCCCTCACCACTGTAAAACTATTCACTAAAGCTGCATTACTATTACTATTAGTCTTCTCATCGTTCCTATCACCCATCTTCTCCCACTTATGACTGCAGGACTGTAACTTTGTTGCTTGTATCTTTACTATTTCTATTGATATTGATTGTTTCTTGATTGCTTATTTGTACTGTATGATCATCATTAAGTGTTGTACCTTATGATCCTTGACGAATTTATCTTGTCTTTTTATGTACACTGAGAGCCTATGCACCAAAGACAAATTCCTTGTGTGTCCAATCACACTTGGCCCATAAAGAATTCTATTCTATTCCAGATATGCTCTTTTACAAAAGCTACAGTTCCCATGTTGCTCAAGTCTATTTCCATGGATAGTTGCTTACTGCTTATGGTTCCCCAAGTGAACTGTGCAAACTGTTGAAAGGATCTAATTCTAATTCTTGATTGTTCAGCAGCAAAAGGAATGGCTGAGGCAAACCACATAGATTTAGCATACATTTTATGCTATAATAAATATGCATTTCACAGTATTTTGTTATTGTTGCATAGCATAAGCAAATTTTGGGTAGAACTATGTTTTCAGGACCAACTAGCAAACCTGCCTATAATTATATTGATTGGAGATGCAAAAAGATTTGTAACCAGATGGCAGAACAAAATAAACTGTATGTGACTCACCATTTGTTGTAAGAGAGGTTTATGGTTAAGTTTACAGCCATCGAAGCTGATTATTGTTTTGATGATGTTACCTAGTTTGTGTAATGTCTGCAAGAAAATAACTAAGTTCAAAAGTACCAAGGTCCTCTCAAAACCTATTTTGCTAAGGATTGAAGGAAACTTACTTGGGAATATCACACTTATCACTCCAAAGATTTTAACAGTTGAAAACCAGTTAACAAGGAATTTCCAAAAGAGATTAGAAAGAGATATGACTCCACTATCCATAAAGGCACAGACTGCAGTTTGAATGAAGATGGCTTTCCCTTGTCCTCCACTACTTGTGAGGAAAAACTGTGTACTTACAAGGAATAGCAGCAGCATTAGCACTTAGACTTATATACTGCTTCACAGTGCTTTACAGCCCTCTCTAAGCGGTTTATAGAATTAGCATATTGCCCCCCAAAAATCTGGGTCCTCATTTTATCCATCTCCGAAGGATGGAAGTCTGAGTCAACCTTGAGCCTGGTGAGACTCTAACTGCTGAACTGCTAGCAATTGGCAGTCAGCAAAATTAGCCTGTAATACTGCATTCTAACCACTGTGCCGCCACCACTCAATAATTGTCTGGAACACTTGTGGACAATCTCAGGTACTCTCCTTATCTGGAGAGGAATTACAGTCTGCTTACTGGTTCTTTACTCCATCACAGATGGAACCACCTTTAGTTCACTATTTCTTCCTCAGAAATGGAAGCCATATTATATATAAATTTTGAAACTTGCATCTTTTAATTTATGGATTTATCAGTTGGCATGGACATGGGTTATACAAATAAACTTTGATTGTACATATTGTACTTATTGCTTTTCTTATTTAGCTGGTTTTGTAACTATGGGTGCCTCTGATTTTCACCTTGGACTGTTATCTATTTCATGGAGGTAAAATTGAAAGGTTTGCTTGTTCTGGGAATATATTAATCTACATTTGAAAAGAAAAGAGAGGATTCAGCTAGTGTGATGTAGTGGATTAGACATTGGGATAGGAGTGGTGAGACATATGTTCTAATCCACCTTCAAACATGGAAATTCACTGGATAACTTCAGGTTCACTCTCTCAGTTCTGTCTATCTCATGATTTTGTTATGGGAAAAAGTAATTGGGAGGATAAGTGATATATCTTGCCTGAGAGAAAGTCAGGATATAAAACAAAACAAATAAAATTAGTGAGATGGGAAGATCCCTTTGGAGGTATAGAGAATGGAAATACTGAGGGACTGCTTGTGTGTTAAATAGATATGGCGGATTCATGTGTAATGTCAATACAATTTATTTCAGCCATGCCTTTGGGGAAGAGGGCTTACCGTATGGCAAGATATGTTGAATAATCTATGGAATTCTGGAGGAATCCTCCAGCCATAGAAAGCAAATAAATGAATTGGTTGCACACTTTCTGACTTGCAAATAAGCCTTAACACCAGAATTGAGTATGGCAAGCATACAGAGATTGAGAATTATGGGAGCTGGTCAACCCATCAAATTCTTAGCTCATCAAGGCAACAGTGGTTGGGTGGCAATACTAATAACTAAATGCTGCCCAGTGAGATAGGATGTAGGAAGTTCTAAATGTATTGTTTTAATTCCAGTACCTCCATCTTTACAGATATCCTGAAATCTTTCCTGCTTTCTCTTATGATTCACAACATACCGCTTCTAGGGAATGAACATTGGTTGATTTGGGACCCAACCCCTCTCTTAACCAGCTTCAACTGGGAACAATTCAGCAGTCCAAAGGCAACGGACTGGGGTTCTAAGCACTTTCTTTTCCTGTGCTCCACTGTGATAATGCTGAGAGGAAACAATAAAAAATAATGTCCCCTTTATTACAACTGAGTCTGCAGTCTTCCAGCATATTGATTCCAGCAAGACTTGGAGAGACATCCTGCAGACCAATAAAAAATAAATAAATCCTTAAATATAAGTCCTGAAAGTTAATTCAAGTGGAGCCATGGTTTTCTGCCAAAAATGGAACTTTTCTTTGCGCAAATGCTTGTTGAATCTTTCAGACAAGATGAATAATGTCACAACTCGGGTTACTTCTGGAAATTATCACTAGTTAATTTGTCACTCTGGGCCTGCTTGAAGATGCCAATAATACGCTATGCTACTAGGGCCATTTAGACTACTGAAGAGTGTGTGGGGGAGAATGTCTGTGCAGACACTGAATTTAATTAATACATTGATTCATTGATTGCTTAAATAGATTTCTACAGCTGCCTGATCAACATGAGACGCTGGGTAGCTAACAAGCTATACAATATGCATAATGATGATTAAAAGCAAAAAAAAAAAAAGCAACCCACAAACTGATGCACATGAGCAAAGCCTAACAGGCAACAATCACTACATAACAACAGGCTCACTTGAAACAAAACCAGGTCTCCAATGCATTATAAAAAGGCCACAAAGTCAGGGCCGTCTGAATATGAAGAAACATGGTGTTGGTAAAACACTGTTGGTATTTTCTAGAAAGATAATCTGAATCAGCTGAATAAATTAGTAACTTTTTTTTTACAAAACAAAACTGCAAAATCATGATTTCAGAAAATATCCAGTGGTGCAATTCAACCGGTTCTATCTGGCAAACTTTTTTTTTTTTTTTACTACTGAACCAGTAGTAATGGCAGCCAGAACCCACCCCTGTCTCAAACTGTTTCTGGTTTGGGGAATATACTTCCATAAATCACTAAACTACCTCCAGAGTCCAGAACTGCAAATTCCAGAGAAGGTTTGGGCAGTCCAAAAAAAGAAACAGAAAGTTTCAGAGTTCTCCAGAATGTTCTATTCCCAAATCCCCAAATTTGAATATCCCTATTAAGAACTTATTTCTAAGCCACTAGATTTAAAGAGTTATTGTAAATTTGGATTTCTACTTTGAAGTAGGATATTGTATCAATTTCTCTGCAGTTTTTCTTTGTGTTCAAAAACAAGTATGGGGGATGCTTCCTCCTACTGGTGGTATTTCTTTATATGGAAGCTGGTTTTTAACCACACATTATTAAGTTGTTGATTATTAGCATTGTCACTGTGCATTTTATTAGTCTTTGTTGCAAGAGTAGCATTTGCTGCTTAAGAGTCTTCTGATTGAAGTAGCCTTTTTAACTAACTAAATAAAAAAATACTGGAAGCCATTTTGAGATTCCCCTATTATACCATATAAACAAAGCTTTGTTTAAATCAAATATTGAATCAGCTCAAATAGAGTTCCCACTGAATCTTGAATACTAAATTTGCATCAGATAACTTTGTCAACCTTCCATATTCCAGTCTAATTGTACTAGAGTTGATTCACACAGGGTTTGGATTTAATTGATTAGAGTGGGTAATTTTTGGAGAGTTGCTGTTTCACACAACTGTTGCCTTGAAGATGCACAGGGACCTTCAAACTCTGGTCGAAGTATGGGATAAAAAGAAATAAAGAACAATTTTGCCCATTTTGCTGGCTATTTGGCTAACATCCTTAGATGCTTTTGTCAGCTGCATTTGATGTGTTTATAAACATATAACAGATTGCATACCCACAGATCACCTACTTTCAATATGAGGCTGCTGTGGCCAAAGGCAGCTGTTGCGCATCGGCTGGCCATATTGTAACTTGTGTTAATATCTCATGTTCTAGTGCTTGGTATGAAGCAGATCATCTGATCATTGGACACAGTCAAAGGGGAATAAATTTAAGTCTCAGGTCTTCCCAGCCCTGATCAGACTTATGGTGCTTCAATTATGAATTGTCTCTAAGCAACATACACTCATAGGGTAGCAGAACTGATTGATTTAATCCGATTTATGTTTTATATATGATCATGTCAGAAGGATCTGGGGGCCTAACATTCAAAAGGACTGTAAAAGGAACTCCTTCAAAAATCCCTCCTGCCCCAAAGAATAATTAAACAATCTCAATATCATCATAAGAAACGAAGTCAAGAATACTTGGTTTGTTTGACTTTGGGTCTGTGTCCATCAATATGTCCCAATATTCATAATATGCTTTCTCCTAGGGCTGGAAAGAAAATCTAGGAAAAACATAACTGAACAGTAGCCCAGATCTCCTTAGAGAAGGACTCCCAAAGTATAGGGGCAGTGATTGAAAATGCCAATTTCCTACTTTCTCCCAGATAGCATTCTTGAAGAAATGGGATTGGGAGAACTTGACTTTGTTTGACCGAATAAGAAGTGAAAAGAAAGTAGGACAAGGCAGTTTTGCAAATCCAGAGTAGGGACCTCCAAACTTGGCAACTTTAATATTGTGGATTTCAACTCCCAGAATTCCTCAGCCAGCCTCCGGGATTAATGGTTCTCTAAACACCAAGAGATCGTGACGAATGTATCTTTTCTTTTATGTACACTGAGAGCATATGCACCAAAGACAAATTCCTTATGTATCCAATCACACTTGCCCTATTCTATTCTATTCTATTCTATTCTATTTGGTGTTGACCTGATCCCAGAGTAAATGTTGTCCCATAGAAGAGGAACAGCAATGGAAAATGCCCATCTTCCTGGCCCCACTTTTAGGGTGGGGACTAAGGGAAGCCTTCCTTCATGTCAGCATATTACAAGTCAGCCCCATGGGTGGAAGGAATATTGGACTTGCCTTTTGTTTAATCACGGTGGCTACATGATCTGAAGTTGGAGGATATTACCATCTCACTCTTCTTGTGGATGAATCACTACCTGAGAGTGGTTTGATGAGATCCTTCACCCAGAAAATGCATAGTTTTTCATTCCAGAAAGAACTAGGGAAAAAAAGTGTGTATGAAATTCTGGAAAATTACTGCTGGTCAATCCATGAAGGTAATATTGAACAAAGCAGACCAGTTGTTTAAATTGTTATGATGGACTATCCAACATGGGCTTCCTGAGCCCTTTAGATGCTGGAATGTACAGTATGGAAAATCTGTGTGGAAGATTTTGCAATATGGCTCCATGTAGGCCTCTCATTTGTAAACTATTTAAAAAAATGTTAGGGAAAGAACTACAGAACAAGCTGTCCGATACCTTTTTTGCGCACCAGTTCTAGCTTTAGCCTTTTTTATTTTTTTCTAAGTAGATTTATCTAAAAGACAGGTTGTAATTTTAATGTTTGATAAATAAGTCTGTTTTCTGTTCAGCGTTTTTTTAGCCGCAGACAAAACATCACTGAAAGCTATCATATCTAAATAGTTTAGGATGTGCTGTCTTTCGCTTTCAAGCACACACGGAACATGGGGCCAGACTGCGACATTAAATAAAAAGTAAATTTGAGATCCAGTGGTATTTAAAATTGTTTTTAAATTACAGAGCATTATTCTTTATTATGTCTGATTGATATATGTGATATATATGATATATGACATATATGAGATATGAGATATGCTGGTCTTGTTGTATTCGGGTCTTTTCCCATGTAAGATTGAGATTGTCTTGGCAATGTTTTGGTGAGGTTTCACTCGCCATCTTCAGGCTGGTGTTTGGGCTTAAAGCGTGGTTGGAGCTGCCGTCTTTCTATAAATCTTGGTGGGGCTGGCAGTTGTGTAGACAATCTCAATCTCAATACCTACACCCGTGAAAATCTACAAAAACAAATATCTTATCTCTATGGGCAGGGAACCTTCCTGCTCACCAGATCCTATGAGAAACTTGAAGTCCGAAGAGCCATCATCTTATGTGACCTCACATTTCAACGCAACTGCCAAGACAAAAGCCTGATCCTCACATGCTTCCAACTAAAATCCATTCTAAAACCTCAGCCACCGAAAGGATCCTGAAAAGAACTGAATTAGCCCTAATCAGAAATGAGCTCCACAGAAAAAGATTCCTACTAGACCAAACCAACCGAGACCTACTCACTCTTCACCTCAAACTCAGCAACAAAATCTACCCAGCACTCTGGGGCAAATCCAAACAACTAGCCCTCTGGAGAGCAGAAAATGGAAACCTCCTACAAGACAGACAAACACACCAACAAACTCCACAGACTAGAAAAACAACCCCCCCTCCACATCAACTTATGAAACAAACAGTGCACAACATATCAGACAGAACCCTCACCACAGCTGAAACCAATGTCCTTTCCAGAGGATTCAACTTTTCAGTCCCCCCTAAACACATCCCCACTGAAGACATCATATGCAGAGTTGAAGCTACACTCACCAATATCAATCCAGATGAAGCCAATAAAATCAGACTTGCAGGCAGCAAGTCTCCAGTAATCCACCCAGAAGCAACTTACAGCAAGAAGAAGAAATAGCACTCACCAACCTGAGGAAAGACAACAACATCATCATTCTCCCAGCAGACAAAAGTAACGCCACAGTGGTGATGAACACATCTGATTACCAAGCCAAACTATGCAACCCCAAGACCCCGCTTACAACCCTCTAAACACAGACCCCAACACCTACCTGGAAAAAAACCACCAAATCCAAAATAAAAGCCTCTCCCATCAGTGAAGAAATCCAGCAAAGAATCATCCCCAGAGAGAAATCTTTCAGATGCCCCAAACTCTATGGCCTCCCCAAGATACACAAAGAAGGAACACCACTCAGACCCATAGTCAGCTCCATAGGCTCACCTCAACAGAATCTTGCCAAATTCCCCACCAAACAACTCCAACCCTACTCAGAATCCATCACCTCACACGTACTAAAATCACTCCACTTCATAGAAACAATAAAGAAACAAAACCTACAACCCAGCGACCTACTCACGAGTTTCGATGCCATATCCCTCTTCACCCAAGTGCCTATAAAAGAAGCCTTGACAGTTATCCAGAACAAACACAACCCCCCTAAACACATCCTGGACCTGACCAACCACTGCCTAACCAACACTTCCTTCATCCATAATGGACAAAGATACAAACAGATAGAAGGAGCACCCCTGGGATCACCCTTCTCACCCATCATCGCAAACTTATACATGGAACATTTTGAAACTAACGCCTTAGATAAATATGAACCCAAACCCAAACTCTGGCTTAGATATGTTGATGACACTTTCGTGATTTGGCCACACGGGAAAGAAAAACTGGACAACTTCCTCACACATCTCAACAGCCTACACCCCAAAATACAATTCACCATGGAAATAGAAGCAAACAACCAACGTCTCTTTCTGGATGTCCTAATCTACAAAAAAACCAATGGCTCCCTAGGACACACCATCTACCGGAAAAAATACACACCAACCGCTACTTAAACGCACAATCCCATCACCACCCTGCACAGATCAACATTGTAGCTGAGACCCTCATCTCCAGAAACAAATGCCTAGCCGACAAAGACCACCTGAAAACTGAATTACACACTCTCACAAATGTATTAATCTCCAATGGATTCCAAAGAAAAACAATTACCAACCTAATCCAAAGGGAGACTCGCCCCCAAAACCAAGACACAGAACATGACAACGGCATCGCCCTCCTCCCTTACATCAAAGGCACCACAGATAAAATCAGCAAAATTCTCCACAAACACAATATCAAGACAGCCTTCAATACTGACCAAAAAATATTCAACATCTTAAGAAACCCCAAAGACAAAATCCAGCTAGAAAATCAAGGAGTCTACAAAATACCATGCAAAATCTGCCCTGCAACATACATAGGACAAATGAACAGGAGAATAAATGCACGCATCACAGAACACAAGAACGCAGTAAGAAAAAAAGAAAAAACTTCCTCCCTTATCCAGCACTTTAAAGCTACAGGACATGACATTAATTTTGAAGGAACCAGGTTAATCTCCAAAACTGAACACTTCAACAAGAGAATAATTATGGAAGCTATTGAAATAGAGAAACACCCCCACAACATGAATAAACGTGACGATACCTCCCGCCTACCAGACATCTGGAAACCAGCCCTAGTCAATAAACGAGCCCCACCCAGGCCGTTACAACACAAAACAATAATGGACACACAGTCAGCACCAATCAGCATCAATCAACACAACCAAAAATTCCACTTACTGAAACAACACCAGCACTCCACAACCCACACCAAGATTTATAGAAAGACGGCAGCTCTGATCACACTTTAAGCCCAAAACACCAACTTAAAGATGGCGAGTGAGACCTCGCCGAAACATACATACATACATACATACATACATACATACATACATACGTGTGTGTGGTGTGTGTTGCATTTGTGCTGATAAATACAATTATTTATCAGCACAAATGCAACACAAATGTAACAAAGGCAACATAAAAAATGGCTTTCTGCCTGGATGGCTCCTAGGGTGAGCCAAAAGACAGAAAAGGGAAGCAGTATGTTTCCTCTCATATTTGGGCATACCAGGGGTTGTGACACAATACATACATATGTACGTACGTACGTACATACATACATACATACATATGCACATGCACATGCACACACATATGCATATACATACACATAAACACACATACGTACATACACATACCGCAGGTGGCAGGTAAGGCTATAGCGGCATGAAATGTTCTGCCACATGTTGGGCACACATGTATGGGCACCATTGTTGTAGCATTTGCAACTCGGGCTTTGTGGAATGCTCGCTTCTCTTGTGCTATGGTTGTTCTTCTGTCCTCAGACATCTGGCAGCCTTGGTGGATCAGTGTGGGACAATACAAAGTGGTGGAAGCGATACAAAGACATGTTGAAAGCCTCCTTCAAGTACCTGGAAATTGACACCACCCTGGAAATTGACACCACCAATAAATATAAAAGTAAATGTAAATATATATGTATCTCATATATATATGAGATAACAAACGTACTAAGCAATCCAACTCATCATAAGGCAGGGTGCCATTTGTACAAGTAGTGTTATCTCTCACCAATAATCGTGAATTTCTAGCTCTCCATATTCCAGGCCAACTAAAGGAACCAGCAGCCCAATCAGTATAGCCAATAGTGAGAGCTGCTGAGAATCCCGATTCAGTTATATCTCGATGGGGATACTGCCACAGGTTCTTTCTCCAATCTGAATGGGAAAACAGCAACTCCACATCTTATAAAAATGGTACCTTGACTTCTGTGACATCTTCAAATACAGGGATACAGCATTGGGATAGAGAAGCCCAAAATCTAGGGAGAGCTTTTGCCTGTAGTCTCAAAAGCTAGTAGAATATAAGGGAAAGTACCTCCAAGTCAGACTCCTTAAGCTTAGGATAATACATAATCCTAACCCTGTGGAAATGGTATGTGTTGAGTAATAGAACAATGGAAAAATTGTCAGAGAAGGTACTCAAGAGCTGTTGAGAGGGTCTGAATTTGAGTGCATAATAAGTAAGATCATACAGTATGCTTGGGGGATGGGAACCTTTGGTTCAAGTCCCACTTCGTAACAAGGATCTCTCTCTCTCCCTCCCTCCCTCCCTCCCTCCCTCCCTCCCTCCCTCCCTCTCTCTCTCTCCCCTTCCCTCCCTCCCCCCCTCTCTAGTTTTAAGTTTGACTTACTGCTCTGGAATTGGTAATCATTCAGCTCTGCAGATCTTTCAAGGAAAGGTCTCATAGCCCACATATTTTTATTAGCTTGCAACATATTTTATTAGCAGTACGGTATTATTGCAATAATTTGTTTTAACCACAGAGTGCCTAATTAGATAGATGATAGGAAGACAGACAGATATAAAAAGTTATAGTTTCTATTTTTATATCTATAGATCCTTGGAGACACACATTCCATTTTTTTTACAGGTTTTCAGAAATGATTGCAGCAAAGGCGTTCTGTATCCTCCCGGAGATAATAAATTGCATCATATTTAAGAGTAGCTCAGAAAGCAGCCCTATAACTGTATTCACACATACTGCCGTTTAGTCTGCTTTATTCTGAATGAGGGGAAAAATGGGTACTTAACCTGCAGCTACTTTTTATGCATTTTCCAAAGCACTCTTTAATAACTTCCTCAACTGTAGGGGGAAATAAAAGGCGGCTATTTTAGAGGATAATTCCATTCAGATGTGTGGCTTATTTTCCATACAACTGAGAAAGTATGTCTGTGTGGCTCCCATATCTCTGAGGCACAAATTGGTTTTCAAAAGAAAACTGACAGCTTCCTCTGGCTTTATTTTTTGGGGGGTGGGGTGGGGGTGGGGGGAAGAGATTTCATTGTGATAGCCTTCTCCATGGTTCGCTGGAAAAATGAATTGATATCCCAGGGAACTGCACTGTTCTATGATTTGGACAGATTAGATCTAACAAATAGACTAAAATGTAAATATCACTCTTTAAAGAGTGTTTTCTACTTAAATACCTCAATCAAATTGCTTTTAATATTTTTTCTGTCTACTTAATGAGCCTGCGTGTCCAGCAAGAGACATGTTGCATGTTTTGTAATCTCTAATGTGAACTTGTTCCATTTCCCAGTCATGATCAATATTGTCATGATCTGAATTAAGTCAGTATCGAAACTGAAGACAGTTCCTATTTCGATACAATGGCATTGAAATCTTTTCCTAACCAAAATACTTTAATGTGTTTATCCCAAAGGTGCTTTTTCAGGAGACAACTGGACTTTTGTGTTTTTTTCTTTGTTTTCCTTCTCATTAAAGAAGCATCTTCAGCTCTGACAGGATAGTGAGGAATGGAAGGATTTATATTCCTTGCAGACAGCTGGTCATTTGCATCATTTTAGACTCAGGCTAAGTGCTTCAACCACCCTCTAAAAGGATGCAAGGGACCAACTGTCTGCAAGGAAAATAAATCCTTCCATTTCTCATTATCCTGTCAGAGCTGAAGAAGCTTCTTGGATGAGAAGCGAAACGTCTTCAAAGAAAAAAGAAAGTCCAGTTGCCTCTTGAAAAAGCACCTTTGGGACAACCATGACCTGGATGACTGAGAATCTGTACAGACTTTTAATGTGCTTAAATTTACTTAATCAGCAGTAGTCATGGGCATGCATTGAATGGACAGTTAAACCCAGGAAAGCAAAGAGCTAGCATTTTCACAACAATATACAAGAACAGTTGTGATGTTAGCAGATAGTGCTGAATCAAAGCAATTTGCGTGACTGTGAATTACTCACTTCTATTTAGTCTATATAACAGAGCTTCTGGAAAAGGACTTGGAAATAATATATGTATCCTTTCTTAGGACAAGGATTCAAAATCCATTGGGAAGGAGAACTAGGAAGGGCCATAGCTGGTGGAGCAACAGTTGTATATTTCCCTCAGAAGTATTATTAGACAAATAGCATTGGGACACAGAAGCCTAATATCTCTAGTGAGAACTTTTGTCTGTAGTCTCAAAAGATACAAGGGTGAGGCGAGGTAATTTCAATTTATGCTGTTTTCAGCATTTTAGAATATTGAAAGTACAATGCCTCGTTGATTTGTAAAATCGATTCCTAAAACCCCTCTCTTTTCAGTTTTTTTGTTCTTTGCATCTTCTCTGAAATCTGAGGAAATATTTCATCATTCCTGAAAACAGTTTTGTTTTAGTGCTTTTTATTACCTTCTAGGTAAAGGGGTTAATTTATAATCAAGACAAAGAAGTAAAGGTCACGCTGTCATTTTAGTATTCTGTGTTTTGATTCCACCATCTTTTAATCTTCCCCTCTGATATTCCAACCTGTTTATAAAAGCAGCTTTTGAGACATGACGCAAACCAGCAGTTTTAAAGCCGGCAGATCCTTCTAATAAATCTGGAAGAATAAACACCTCACACCCATGAGAGTACTTGAGAGGACACAGCGATGGGTCCTGAATAAACCTAATGTTATAATCCTGCTTAATGTGCAATCAGATGAGAGCTTGGCACAATTGAAGCAAAAGGGAGTTAATTGTAAACAGCTGGGCAAAAAAATGACAGTGGAATTTAATCAAAGCATTAATGCTAGTTTGTCCTTACGCTGCCACTCACAGGACAGATTTTTTTTATATCTATAATGACTGCTGCAAAAAAAATTTGAAATGAAATTTCTCTGTCTTTCAAATCAAGGCAGAAATAGAACGCAGGTTATGAAAAGCGATGCCAGGGAAATGGAGGAACGGAAGGAGTCCCTTACTAACTGGTGATGCATCCATCATGCGGAAAGAACAAAGCTTAACCTCTCTCTGCTTTTCAGTAAAGATCCATTGAGGTTATATTCTAGGGATCTAAAAGCAGCTTCAGCAAAAATGAAAAAAAAAAAGCTTTATGATTAATTGGAGAATCACAAAATTGAAACTAGCTAGCTGTCAATAACCAGGTAACAAGCATGGAACCAACTTCCAGAGAAGGTAGTGCATCAATCATCAGTAATTGACCCTGTCAGTCATTGAACATGGTTGTTAAGTGAATCACTGAAGTTGTTAAGTGAATCACATAGTTGTTCAATCAATCTGGCTTTCCTCCATTGACTTTATTTATTGGAAGCCCCCTGGGAAGATTGCAAATGGTGATCACAAGACCCCCAAAATTGCAAATGTTATAAATATATGCCACTTTCCAAGCATCTGAATTTTGATCACAAATTAACAGGGATGCTGCAATAGTTGTAAGTGTGACAATCAGTTGTAAGTCACATTTTTCAGTGCTATTGTAATTGTTACAAATGGAATAGTTGTAAATTGAGGATTACCTATATTGACATAGTGTCAATGTCATTCCTGTACTGTAGGCTGTTTTCCATTTATTTAAGGGAAATTAATATGTTTATTAATTAATTAATATGTTGAAATCAGATAAAAACTAAAGTTTAGAAAGTTGATGCACTAGCCTCTCTGGATTATGATTAATAATTTCCCCTATTTACCAGAGACAGTCATTATTTTAATAACTTACTATCAATATTTGCCTTTTGAAATAATACAAATAGAACTTGCTTGTGTAGAGATATAGTTGCTTTTTCTTAGCACTATGAGGGTCCTAGATATTTCTTTTATTCCTGCCCCCCCAAAAAAAACCTGGATTCCACCTACTTATTGAATTCTAGGTGAACAATGAATCATAAACATTAAAAGCCATCTGTGACCTCTTTATGATAAACTGAAATAAATATAATTATAATAAAGCAAGCAAGATGCATTCACTGCACCACCAAGAGCCATGCAGTATAGCAGGCTAATTCTGCTGAGTGTCAACAGTTCGATTCTCACTGGCTCAAGGTTTATTCAGCCTTCCATCCTTCAGAGGTTGGTAAAATAAGAACTCAGATTCTTGGTGGGGGCAATATGCTGACTCTGTACACTTCTTAGAGAGGGTTGTAAAGCACTGTAAAGTGGTATTTACTGTAAGTTCTAGTGCTATTTTAACAACAAAAAATCTGGTCTCAATTGGGGTTATAAGTTGTGGACTACCTGCATTACATACAAAAATTCAGAAGTATTTTATTTAGTTTCCCTACTAAGTAGTATTTTTTTGAGAAAGAAATTCATACTATTTTAAACATCCATTCATCTGCATATTTTCTAGCTAAGATAATGTTTGTAGTTACCATACATGCATATGCTTGTACATTGATAATTTTTTAGCATAGTGAAACACAGATCTAATATTCATTCTACAACAATTCTTGCTTGGCATAAAAAAATCAAAATCAGTTGTATATCGCAGCAACATCTGAGCTGCTTCTTTATCATTTTAAGGACATGTTCAAAGGTATCTTCGCTTTTTCAGAGGAATCAGCTTTCCTCTTACTACTATGGAAGGTTTAACCCAGTCTCTTTGCTCTGCTGCTAACATGGACGATTAGCTATTGGATAAGGACAAGTCTCTCTCAACAAATGGTATTAACTTATTGCTGCAGCAGGCTAAGCCGGATCAAAGTAATCTGGCACAAAAAAGATATTTTTTTTTTTTACTGGAAAAATGCAGCAGCATTTCCTACGGGAACATTCAGACTGGCATGGCAGAGGAGTTTGAGGGAGGTTGGTGACATGCAGGACTCCTGCTAGTCCACTGCAGGATCATCATTGTCCATCCAGTTAGAACAATTAATAGCAGAACAACTTGCTTCCAGAAGTTGTAAGTGCTCCAACACTGGAAGTTTTAAAGAAGAGATTGGATAACTATTGTGTAGTGTAGAGTTTCCTGCCTAAGCAGGGGCTGGACAAGAAGACCTCCAAGGTCCCTTCCAACTCTGTTATTCTATTCTATTCTATTCTATTCTATTTTACTCTACTCTACTCTACTCTACTCTACTCTACTCTACTCTACTCTACTCTACTCTACTCTACTCTAGTCATCCAGCAGCTGTGTCTCCACAGCCAATTCTGCTCTGTCTCCCAAATGACAATGTCTCCCTGGCAAACAATGTTTTCCCTCTTTGATAGGGAATAGAGATGTCCTAAAAAGCATTCCATGAGATTGCCAGTCCTGATAATCTCCATGCTGCCTCGTACTTTCTCTTCCTGGAAATGAAAAAATAAAACAAAACACCTGCCAGTAAAAGTATCATATTCAGTCCCCTAGCATCTTCACAAATCCTTCAAATGGCTCTGGACAAGGACGGATAAAACATTCTAATTTGTATAAAATGTCTTTGTTGCACAGAGAAAGGTGGCCATAGGCGACATGTCTAGGAATAGTAAAATTAAACTTTTTTATAGCTTTCACAGCTCCAGATGCTATCATAAGAACTAATTAGCCTATAGAAAGGGGAATTTACATAGGAATTTCCCAAGCTCTTCCTCCCTAGATTTAGAGAATGTGTAGACAGGAATATTAAGTTTAGCTTGATCATGCATTCTGCTAGTTTAGTAGCTTCCTACTTCAAGTGGCTAAGCTTCTTCCTATTTAGTGGGAAGACTAATAATATCTATTAACTAATTTTAGTTAACTAACAAGCAATTCAAGCCTGACTGCTCTTTAGAAGGCCAGATCCTGAAGATGAAACTCAAATACTTTGGCCACCTAATGAGAAGGAAGGACTCACTGGAGAAGAGCCTGATGCTGGGAAAGACTGAGGGCAAAAGGAGAAGGGGTCGACAGAGAATGAGGTGGTTGGATGGAATCACTGAAGCAGTAGGCATGAGCTTAAATGAGGATGGTAGAGGACAGGAAGACCTGGAGGAACGTTGTCCATGGGATCCCGATGGGTCAGACACGACTTTGCAACTAACAACAACAAAACAAGCAATTATGAGAGAAGCATATATTTTTAATCGGTTTAGGGAGTGGAAGGTATTTCATTTCACAATGATAATAAAGCCCAACAAAACCCTAAGTAAGATATGGGATTGGTTTGCAGAAACATAGAAGGGACTAAATCATAATAAATCAGAGCTGAACATAGCTAAACAAAACTTTTTAAAGGACGAAAATCCTATGATGCCTTTCTTTCTTTGACTTTTCCCTGAACTACAATTGTGTTGGATGGAGTTCCAGCCCTGATTAGAGATATTTTTGGAGGTCTTATTATGTTAAAGCTTTACTATGTTAAACACTTTTATTCAATGATATGACCCAGTCAAAAAAAATGTTGTTGTTACTTTTGGGAGGAGTTATAGATGCAGGAAGTGGGAAGGTTTCCCATGTGCAGT
The DNA here is from genome assembly GCF_009769535.1 of Thamnophis elegans. Taxonomy (NCBI): domain Eukaryota; kingdom Metazoa; phylum Chordata; class Lepidosauria; order Squamata; family Natricidae; genus Thamnophis; species Thamnophis elegans. Next base: position 40,767,856 of record NC_045542.1, read on the forward strand.
CATATCCAACTCTAGTGGATGGTGCTCATATCTGTTTCCTAGCTGAGAGAGCCAGTGTTGTCTGAAGATGCTGCCATGTTCATAAGGCTGGCATGACTATATGCCGAGGTCAGCGATGGGATTCACTTAACTTCCCTACTGTTTCGCAAATGTGAATACATGCACCGCGTCTCTTCATGCACACCGCCTTCTGCGCATGCACAGTGCTCGTGCATTACATTGGGATGGGTGGGCGGAGCTTCCCGCATCCCCCTCTATTGGTTCACCCGCACTGGAGAGAACCGGCTGAAAACTACCTCTGGCCGAGGTGCACCAAACACTTGTTTTCCCACTGAAATGTTACCTATTTATCTACTCACATGTGTATGCTTTTGAACTGCTAGGGTTGGCAGGAGCTGGGGCAAGTAACGGGAGATCACCCTATCTTAGAGCACCCAGGTCTTGAACCAAGGCTGTCAGCTGACCAGTTCAGGGCCTTTACCCACTGAGGTATGTGCATTATCACACCTACCTTTCAGGCTTGTTTCCTCATCCTGAAAAAACTGACTAAAGGCTAACTTGCATTCCTGTTGCCTCACATGTGAAGAGTGTTGTGGAATCACCTTGGGAAGAATGTTGAAAAAAATCATGCTGGTCAACTTTCAGCAACCTCACCAAATCAAATTCCAACTTCTTCCTTCTTATCTGGATGAACCCACCTGGGCCCGATTGCAAGATTTCATTATACAGATGGTGAAAAATAATACCCTGTCAAACACACTCTTTCCTGTTCTGCTGAAGAAGAAAAATGCATTTCATTAAAATGGAAAGTTTTGTTCCAGTACTGTGCAGTCTCTCCCTTGATCAAGATTTCTTTTTTGGAAAAATATTCAGCGCCAAGATTTTTTCCCTTTCAATCCAAACATCTTGTGTATATGTGTATGTATAAAAAAGAGAAAGATTGTGAATAAGAAAGTCTAATTCACACTTTGTGAAAATCTCTTAACTAAATTCACTTTGTGAAACTCTAATTAAAGGCTTGATGCTAACTGAAGTAAGTTGATGTACAGTTACATCCTGACGATATTCATTTATTTATTTGTTTGTTTGTTTGCCATACACTTTTCACGTGGCTATTCTGGGTAGCTTAGAACAGTAAAACATAAACTTATAAAAATGTAACTATGTAACAATAAAAATTAATGAAAGAATAGATTTTCATGGGTGTAGGTATGCTGGTCTTGTTGTATTTGGGTCTTTTCCCGTGTCTTAATATTACACGGGAAATGACCTGAATACAACAAGACCAGCATATATACGCAGTGTATGTGTATGTTCCAGCATAACTCTGGAACGCCTCAAGCAACTTCAACTAAACTTGGTACATAGATGACTTACTCTCTGGAGACAAAGACTGTGGGGGTAAAACACCCGTAACTCACCTTGGGGTGTGTGTTCTGTTAAGGTGCAGCCTGTTGTGCCTTTAAATGGCTTCTACTATACTGCCATAAAATGGCTTCTACTGTATAGCACAGTGGAGTTGCCATGGTAACGGCTTCACTCTACTCCACAAGAGGGCTTCCTCTGGTAAGGGGAAAAATCCACCATTAGAAATTACCCTTGGTCCAGACATTTCCCGCCTATAAATAAATACTTGGGCAACGCTGGCTAGTATGAATTAAAAGATGGTTGGGAGGAAGCAGGGATGGGACCCCAAGCCAACAGGCTGAACCAGCTCTTCAGGGTCTTGTGGAAGGACAGCAAGATAGGAGCTTTTGTATTTTGAGGGACACAAACTGAGGAGACCGGTTAACTGTGACAAGAACCTTTATTAAACATTAGAACAGGCAAGACAAAGCAACACCCCCCCCCCCCGTCGGACAGCTATTTATACCAGGAACTGTCAGACGGGGAACCAATGGGAGAGCCCGGTTTCTCCCAGCAGCTGGCAGACGCGTCTTGGCCAATCAGAAGCGCCCTGCACAGCGCCACCTGCTGGCCAGGATAGAACACTCGTTTCCCCTGGACTGCACACGCGTAGTGGTGAAGGTATTTGGGGCGTCTGTGCACACGCTGTGAGCGTCTCAGTAAAGGTGTGGCTGCTGCCGAAGAAGGAGGAGCGCTGTTGTCTCTGCTCTGCTGGATTGGCCATGCAATCAACACTGGAGGGCCCAATCTGGCCATGGCACCAGTTTGTAATGGTAAGTGTTCCGACGAGAACATGGTGGACCGCGCGGACTTGGAGCTAGTGGGTTTTTGTTGGTCAGGCCAGCAGGCGGCGTTGGTAGGGCCAGTTGTTTCAGGAACGGCCGGACGATCCATGGACCCCTCCGCAACTCGCCGGCGGAGCTGGTCTACATGCCTCCGACAATGTCTCCCATCGCCGAGGTTACATCTGAAATGATTCCAGGCAGCCACTTCGGGTCGCCTGCAAAATTCCGGGCAAACACCCCCTCACCCACCAGAAAGGCCCGAGGGGGAGGGGGTTGGAAGACAGCAGAAGGGGTGAAGTGGAGATGCAGACGGTCTAGGGTGGTGTGGAGTTTACGGCCCATGAGGAGTTTGGCAGGGGATTTACCCGACAAGGGGCAAGGGGTGGTGTGTTGGGAACGGAGGTAGGTGGAAAGGCGGGTAGACCAGGGCAGCGGAACCATGCGACTGAGGGCCTCCTTGGCGGAGCGAACAGCAAATTCCCAGGCTGGAGAGATAAAGTTGGAATTTGGAGGAGGTGAATTGTGGCCCGTTAGCTGCAACCAACACATCTGGAAGGCCATGGGTCATAAACAGGGAATCTAGCACACGGATAGTGGCCCCAGAGGTTGTGCTCTTCATGGGGAATAGCTCAACCCACTTGGACCAAGCATCCACAACGATAAAGAGGGTGAGTCCCTCAAAAGGACCAGGGAAATCGACATGAAGTCGGCTCCATGGGGCCCGGGGAGGGTTCCAGTCCCTATGCAGCACGGCGGGAGGTGCTGGCCATACCTGCTGGCAAGCTGGGCAAGCTTGCACCCAAGCCGTAATGTCTGCATCCATGGAGGGCCACCAGACATAGCTCCGCCTGAGGCTTTTCATGTGGACTATGCCGGGGTGCCCTTCATGGAGGCGGGTGAGGATGGCTCGGCGGAGGGTGGCAGGGATGACCACACGGGTGCCCCAAAGCAGGCAGCCCTGGAGAACAGAGAGTTCAGTGCAGCGGCGGAAGTAGGGAAGCAGAGAAGCAGGCCAGCCCTGGCGGACAGCATCCATGACAGCCGGGAGGACAGGGTCGGAGAGGGAGGACTGTGCGATGTCAGAGGCTGACATTGGCAAATAAAAGTAGTAGGGGCAGGGTCATCAAGAAAGGCAGGCAAGGGGCAGTGGCTCAGTGCGTCCGCGTGACCCATATGGCAGCCGGGCTTGTGGGCAAGGGTGTATGAATAGGCTCCCAAGAATTCAGCCCACCTAGACATTCATGATAGGAGGGGTAGGCCGATCGCCCGCAAAAATCCCCAATAGGGCCTTGTGGTCAGTGAGAATAGTAAAAGGACGGCCATAGAGGTAGTGGTGGAGCCTCTTTACTCCCGCAACGGCGGCCAGCACCTCCTTATCCGACTGGCTGTAATTGCGCTCAGGTTTGGATAAGTAAAAAGCAAGGGGAGCCTCCAACCCGTCAGGGTAGGCATGGCACAGCACAGCACCGACACCAAAGGGGGAGGCATCACAGGCGAGAAGCAAGGGTATGCGCTCATCATATTGAGCCAAGTTAAAGAGTGTTTGATAGCCACGAGCTGTCCAGCAGCCAATGGAACGGCTCCGTAAGAGTGGCCTTATGGGGGATGAAGGCAGAGTAAAAGTTGAGGAGGCCCAAGAAGGCCTGCAACTCAACCTTGTTAGTAGGGGTAGGAGCAGCTAGGATGGCCTCAACTTTGGACGGGGCTGGATGAATGCCGGCCTGGTCAATCCAATAGCCAAGGAAGGGAACAGCAGGCACCCCAAGTTGGCATTTGGAGGCCTTCAAATGGAGGCCAGCGGCGCGGAAATGTCACAGGACCGACCGCAGTATTTTGAAGAGTCCTGGTCTGTCCGCCGCGGTGATCAGGACATCGTCAAAATACGGGGTGACCCCAGGGATGCCATGGAGCAAGCGCTCCATGAGGCCCTGGAAAATGCCTGGGGCCATGCTAATGCCAAACTGTAGGCGGCGGCATTTAAAAGCCCTGCGGTGCGTGATGATCGTCTGCACAGCCGCGGAGGCATCATTAACGGGCAGCTGTTGATACACCTGCGCTAAATCCAATTTGGCAAAAATTTTACCCTTGCCTAGGGCATGTAACACATGTTGGACTACAGGCACCGGATAGGGGTGGGCTTGCAGGGCCTTGTTGACGGTGGACTTAAAATCACTGCAGATCCTAATGGATCTATCGGCTTTCAAGGGGACCACAATGGGGGTTTCCCAGGGAGCAAAGGCTGTTCCAAAGGGATGGTGCTATGGCAGAGAAGTCTTTTGTCCTGGACCCCAGCCATAGTTCCATCCTAAGTTAATTGAACTACCAGCATAATTGAGGCCAAATAAACCAGATAGATAGATAGATAGATAGATAGATAGATAGATAGATAGATAGATAGATAGATAGATAGATAGATAGATGATAGATAGATAGATAGATAGAGATAGATATATAGATAGATAGATAGATAGATAGATAGATAGATAGATAGATAGATAGATACTTAGATCAGAGGTCTGAAACTCAAATTGTCATGGTGGCATCAGCAACAAACCAGGCATGGGCATGGTCAGCGCGTGACGCATCCGGCTTGTGGGTTGGGAGTTTGACAGCCCTGCTGTAGATGGAGCGATGCTGTTGATAGATGGATAAGTGGATAGACAGACAGACAGACAGACAGACAGGATAAGCACTATCACTAGAGCAGAATAGATCAGAAAAAGTCTACAAAACAATTCTGCAACACAAAATTGGCAGTAGCAATTTAAAATATTTGAATATTAGTTCCAATCAAACTGGCTATACAATACTGGCTAGAGTATATTTCTTTTTTTAGCATTAAGTAAACAGCAAAAAAATCATATGTATGTATGTATGTATGTATGTATGTATGTATGTATGTATGTATGTATACTCCCCCAAAAAACCGACACACAGAAGAGGACAACGGCATCGCCCTCCTCCCTTATATCAAAGGCACCAGGATAAAATCAGCAAAATTCTCCACAAACACAATATCAAGACAGCCTTCAACACTGACCAAAAAATACCCAACGTCTTAAGAAACTCCAGAAGACAAAATCCAGTTAGAAAACCAAGGAGTCTACGAAATACCATGCAAAATCTGGCCTGCAATAAACATAGGACAAACAAACAGGAGAATAAATGCATGCATTGCAGAACACAAGAATGCAGTAAGAAAAAAAGAAAAAAGGTCCTCCCTTTTCCAGCACCTTAAAGCTACAGGACATGAAATTAATTTTGAAGGAATCAGGTTAATCTCCAAAACAGAACACTTCAGCAAGAGAATAATTATGGAAGCTATCGAAATGTAGAAACACCCCCACAACATGAATAAACGTGATGATACCTCCCGCCTACCAGACATCTGAAAACCAGCCCTAGTCAACAAACAAGCCCCACCCACCACCCAGGCTGTTACAACACGAAACAACAATGGACACACAGCCAGTACCAATCAGCACCAATCTACCAATCATGATACAACCACACAACCAATCATTCTACTTACTCAAACAAAGCCAGCACTCCACATCCCCCAACCAAGATTTATAGAAAGATGGCAGCTCCGATCACGCTTTAAGCCCCAAACCCAGCCTGAAGATGGCGAGTGAGACCTCGCTGAAACATTGCCAAGACAATGTCAATCTTACACAGGAAAAGACCGAATACAACAAGTCCAGCATGTGAGAAGGATTTTTAGGTCTGCGAGGCACGCTATTTCAAATGTGAGCTTCATCTTTCCCTGTTTTGGAATAAAGACACTTTGCATAGCACTTTTCTAACAAATCACATAGCATTTTCATCTTTGTCTTGTATTAAACACAACTGAAGGCAATGGTGACAAATGTGAGGCCCAGGGGCCGCACTTGACTTGCCAATATCTGTTTTGTGAGTAGGGCCAAAATAGGAGTCTTTTGGAGCATTTCTTGGATCAGTTGGTTTTCTTTTTTTAAATCAGACAAAACAAGACGAAGTCTTGTAAAGGCTTAATGTCCACGTTTTATTCAGTAAAGATCTTGAAATTCCCTCCTGAAATACAGTGTGGCCTTCACTGATTTTTGCAAAGACTGATGTAGCCTTTGGGTTAATCAACAGATCACTTAGCACTTTCTAACAGAAGAACTCATTTTGAACCAAGTTAATCAAGAAAATAGATTGACATACGACCTACATTCCATCATTTGTTACACACAAGAAAGCAACAACCTGCAATTATTTGAGAGCAATCAAGAAGAAGATTACGGTATTAAACGCCTTCAGATTTTAAAGCTTTGGGACCTAAGAGGGCTAAGCAGTGAGAGTAGGACTAACAGCTTTTTGTATGCTGATTTAACCAAAACAAAGCCTCTTCACTTATGAGATTAGGCAACAATCAACATTCTGGTAAATGACTCTGAGCTCGATTAGATTTGATCACTATTGACATCCAATATTAAATATAATGCCAGTTTGGGGCAGTTGTAGGAAAAAGAAAAGAAAACATTGGATAGTCCAAATTAATCCAAGCCAGAAGTCAAGATAATCCAGGGATTATATAGGAAGGCTATGGAGATTGAGTATATCCTGCATTTATTTGCTGATGTATTCGTAAATTTATCAGCACACATGGCTGAATCCTATTAAGAGTGTAGAAAATATTGTTATTCAATTGCTCCAGTGTCTTTAAAAGCAAAACAAATGTGGTTTAGATTCTAGTTCTCATTCCAGGCTCCAGTAAAAGTCAAGTGTGAGTTTTCTCTTTTTCCTTTTTAAAATTCTCTCCCTCAAGATAGAAGAAATTCTAAGATGAAGTAAGAGGGAAATAGAAAGCTTAAGTTACCTTTATTCTGTATGAGGTCATTCTGACTGGTTTGCATACGAGCTCTGCAAACATAAAGTTACATGCCATATATACACAGTAAATATAACATGTAGAGGGAGGAAGGAAGACTTCTTGGCTCTTCAAAATTGCAGAGGAACCACCTGCAAACTAAGATTTAGGCCTTCTATAGTGAAGCTACTAATTAATGAATGTTGGCAGAGTTGTAACAGGTTTTATGAAGTGATTGTGTGAATTACAATGCTCTTCGCCTATCTTCTTCTGCATTATTATCATTTGTACTCCAATTTTCTTTTTGAAGGAGCACATGATTCCAACTAAGGCAGTGAAGGGCTGCTGCTGGTTTGGACCAATTCACCCGGACTGGTAGTTCTGAGCAGTGGTTGGCCTTGCCCATCTGCCCCAAAGCTATCCGGTCCTAGATATTTCACCCCATGCCACAGCCAAGCTGATTTGCACACCTCTCCCATTCTACTAAGCGTGGCTGATCCAGCAGTTGTGCAGGAAGCTGCCCTCATCAAAAAAGCCTTGTTTTAGATATTGTGCATAAGTGTGGATGGTGTGCTCACATTTTCGGCAAACCGGTTGTTAAAGTATGTGCAGCTCATGTCTGAACTAAGGTATGCTAATGTCATATTGCCATAAACTAAGATTGTATTATTAATTTATCATGACTCTCCAGTGACTGTAAGGAGGAATGTTATTTCTTCTTCATGGTAGCTAACGGCTCTCAACCACAGTAGAAATATTTGCTTGAAACATCTTTTGCTTTGCACATTGCCAACAGGGTTCGGCTCTACTTGCGACCTCTGAGGTTTTATTTAATTTTTAATTGAATGTATTTGTTGTGTCTGCCACTACTGAGGTAACACCAAAGAGGGCACTACAGTATTCTCTAATGGCTGCCGAGTAAAACTGAAGTTGTTCTTCTAAGCCTTGTGCTGATGATTTGAGTACAAATGCCAGTACAGTAATAGTTACATTTTCTTGTTTCCTCCAAATCTGGGTTTTTAGCATGCCATTATTGCTGAATGGGAATTTAGTTTCACCTTTGTTCTTTTATGAAGTGGCAAAGATGCAAGAGCTAAAATAAAAATTTATTAATTGGACTTTATAATTTAGAAAGGTTTTTTTTAATTGAACTCCGTTTTGACTACCGGTAGGTACAAGGAAATTAATATACTGTAAGAAACTTTCTGTAACTCTGGAAGTTTCAGACTGTTGGGTAAATATCATCTTCTTGGAACCACTGGACTATTTGGGCTGAATCTCAAGTAAAATTTAATAGGTTTTCTGTGTTTTATCTTTCCTGCCATGCTGCTGTTTTCCCAATCAGTTTGTCAGATGCAGTTGTATTCCCCTTTGGTTATAGAAGATGGATTGATGAAAACAGCAGTATGCGTTTGTCTTGCATATTTAAATGCAACCTGTTTAGAGAAGAAATGTCTATATGTGTACAAAGAGTGTGTGAAAGTGCGAAATAAACAACATGAGGGTGTCCATGTTGTTTGTTCTCGTTACTATTAGTAATTTCTTAAAGACTGCTGTTAATGTGAGAAATATCCATGGGTGTGTGTGAAAGAAATCCTAAGCCAATTGGTCTTGAAATGAATTGTTCAGTGAAGATGCTTTCATTCATGGCTGATCTCTTGGTTAATTAGTATTCTCTCTGACTCATTTACTGAAGTCAGAATGATTCACGCTTGATATTTTGGATACTGCGTTTTCAATTGAAGACAGGAGAACATTATTCTGGCTAATATGCAAAGTGATTTTAATGACTATATCACCAGGACGGTGAACCTATGGCACGCGTGCCACAGGTGACATGTGGAGCTCTCTCTGTGAGCATGCGAGCTGTCGCCCAGCTCAGCTCCACTGTGCATGCGCATGCACCTCCTGCTGGCCAGCTGATTTTGGGGTCTCTGTCCTACATGCGGGAGATGCGTGCACATGCGTGGAGGGTGGGGGTGGTTGCGTGCGCATGCACGGGGGTGGAGGGGAGCGTGAGCCATCCCCAGGAGGCTTCGGTGAGACCTGCTAGGCCCAAAACGGGCTGCAGGATGTGTGCAATTTCAACATGCGAGGAGAAAAGGGTTAGCCATCACCGCTATTTCACAAGGAGCTATGCAGATTCTTTCTGCAAACTTATCCTATATGAAATTTCTGAAATCTCACAAGATTTGATTTGATTCTGCATGATTTTAGATATGTTTTCATATTCTTTAAATTATTTTCATTCTAAATTTGTTTTAGATGCCGCAAACTTCAGTAGAGGCTCTGTTAGCTATTTCTGCTGTGGTCCCTTGATCAAAGTTTAAAAGTACGATATAAGTAGTCTTCAACTTATCACAGTTGGGGCTGGAATTTAATTATAAGTGGTTGTAATCATAACTCGAGTTGATGATTTTTACAGTGGTCAATAACTGAATCGTGCTACAAACCCAACTTCCCCAATGGGTGTTTTTGCCGGAATCGGCAAAAAAGGTCGCAAATCACAGTTATGTCACCAATGCTGCAACCAATAAGAAATAATTGCCAAGCACTAAAATTGTGATCATGTGATGCTGAGAATGGCACAGCTGTCTTTAAGTCTGAGTACAAGTTGTAAGTCATTTTTTCCCAAGCCTGTCATAACTTTGAACCATAGTTTAAATGAACATTAAAAAATATCAAGGATCTATATTTTATATTTACAATCTTTTTTTTTAGAAGCCACAGCAAAACTATTTTAATTGCTTCTGCATTTTGTACACCACTGGAGTGGACAGCTATGATAAATTTAAATAAGAATAAGAACACTTAATGTCAGATAAATAGTATTGTTTTATATTTTCTGTTCCTGGGATTAATAAATATTTGTCAACAGAAATCATCCACAACTACTGATTTATCATAGAATTTATATACAAACAAGGCATCTTCTTTTCATAGGAACAGTATTATGATAAGTTGACTTTAGATATGATTGTTTCTAGTGCCACCTTCATTTACTCTATCACACGGGATACTCTGGTTAGCATCTTCATATATGTGTGTTAACACATTCTTCTGATCTTGAAGGGACAGATTTTATTCTATTCACAGATGGCTTTCGCTCCCATTCTAAAGGCAAAGAGTTCTGTGTAGTGGACAATCTGCTTTTCTATTCTGTCTGATGCTCATATAAAAACAGGCAAGCTATAAACTATGAAAGTTATCCAGCTGAGTTTATGGCCCATATAAGGCATGGAAAATGGCAGACAAACAATAAATGAAATAGAGCAAATCAGCACTATAATGGTTCAAAAAATTTTATGTAATAAATGGAAGATTCATGAAGGCTGGAAGGAACAAACAGCATGGTGGTTGGACCTGTTATGAATTCCAAAAGGTCCATGTTCAGATGCTGTGATCTGATAATGGAAGGTCATGGTCAGTCAGGCTAGTTAACAATGGACTTGTACACACACTGGTTTTTTTTAGTAACCATTTGTGGATTCAGTGAGTTCCTTGTAATCTGTCTGGTCTGAAGGAAAATTCAAATGGTCATCCTCTGAATGCACACCTCTCTTTCTCTTTCTCTCTGTCTCTCTCTCTCTGTCTCTCGCGCACTTCAATACAAATTGTTCTGCGCATGCACAGAACTCAAAAAAGGATGGTGGCAGTACTAGCGGCAGTGGCGGTGACGGCAGTGATGGCGGTGGCCAGGGAACCGGTTTGGAAGCATGTCTAGCCTGGGTTGCTGCCAGTTCTGCAACTCAGGCGGCATATCACTACCGGTTCAGCCAAACCGGGCCGAACCAGTAGGAACCCACCTCTGATCTGCAGGTTAAGGGAGTGGGAATGGCCCATCTGTTGGATAGCCCCTAATAAAATCCCAGGCTGGCTCCTTACATGACAGCTTCCACCTTAACTAGCTTCCTTAACTAGGAAGGAGGCATCTGCCTGTAAGTAAAAGCCTCCAACCTTTTCCTGAAAGAGATAGTGAAGGGAATAATTTTCTTTTTCATGAATGAAGGAAATATGTTTGTTCCAGGATAGTGCCAATCTGGGTCAGTGATTGGGACCAAAGGGTTATTTTTTTGCGTAGCTGGTACAGGGATTAAACACAGGGTTTCCTTTTTTCCCATGGAAGAAAATATTCCTATAGTTACAGAATTGCATCCTTAATTTATTTGAATGAATGTAAATTTACTTTTTGTCAAATTTATATAGCCGCCCATTTCACAAACAAGTGACTCTGGGCAATGTAATGAACAATGAACTACTAAATATTAAAGAATTATTATTAATAATATTAAAAAGCATTAATATTGTATTTATTTGTCAAATTTATATAGCCGCCCATCTCACACACAAGTGACAGTGTAAACCATACTCAGAACAATGAAATAAATATTAAACTATTAAAAATGTTAAAATTGTATTTATTTGTCAAATTTAAATAGCTGTCCATCTCGCAAGCAAATGACTCAAGGCAGCATACGATAAAGGTGAAGACAATTAAAAAATTAATACTAAATGATTATTATTAATATCCAAAACATTAACAGTGTTTATCTGAATAAATGAATAATATTTATTTGCTTATGGACCATACGGTCATATATGAGAATTGCCCGTCATTTTATCCTCATATCAACCCATAGGATTAATTGTGTGAGACAGAGAGTGATTAGTAAATTGAAGTGTCCAGGAAAAGAACATTGTCCAGCTGCCTATAAACACATGGAAAAAAAACCAAACCTCAAGAATATTTCAATATTCACGTTCTCTTTCCTTCTCTACCATTTATTATTAACTTCCCCCCCCCAAAAAAATTATTTGCTACAGTTAAAGTTTGACAGCAACCGATGAATGTTTGGGACAAAGTGTAACATTAACTGCCTTGTAAAAATCAGATGACGCCATAGATTGTTTTTGAACTGGCACAGCACAGTTCTGAATTCTAAGGATGCCTTCCACTTTATTCAATATTTTCCAGTTCAAAAATCGCTTCTAAAACTTTCAGATATTTCCAGAGAAATCATGCATTTCGTTATTACCTCTTTTGTAGATAATTCTTCTTTTATGAGATATATCTGAATCATTAGTTAAACATAACTAACATTCATTTGTTCTTTTTTTTTAAATAAAAAAACGTAAAATACCAGGAGGCAATTGATACTAAACTTGTTGCATTAAGCCCACTTTCTTCAATCTGATTTTTTTTCTAAATGGACTGGATTTCAACTTCCAAAATTTTAATGGGATCTTTAATCCTTCAGAATGACATCAGGTTGTTGGAGGCTGAATTAAGAGAATAAATGGGGAAGGCAATGAAGTATATATTTAAAAATAGCTAAAATATGAAAAAAATACAAACTAAAAATGTCAGTTTATGATGATTAAGCATGTGCTATATTTTTAAAGATAAATATTGTTGCCACCAAAAGGATTTGGACTCTTTCAGGGACATTTCCAAAGCCAAAATTCACTTCTAAATATGAGTGACAATAATTTATTTAATGTTCTTAATAAACAGTCAGATCTTTGCCAGTATGATGCTACATATTACAGTAAGATTTGGCTATGTGGGTACATATTTTTATTTTGATTGATGAACAACTCACAGTCAAAACAAAATTTGAATTCAGTATTAAACCACATGGTAAAACTGATATATTTCTCAGCCTAATTAGCCATAAATGTTGCATATGGAGGCATAGCTTAGCACAAAGTGCCTTCAGTTTTCAGTTTTAAATAGTAGAACTTTGAAATGGATCGAAGGGGGATTGCTCCTGGTTCGGCCCGGATCGAGCGAATTGGTAGTAGCAGCAGCAGGAGGCTCCGCCCACCCACCCAGATGCTTCTGTACATGCAAGCGTGTGTGCCTGAATTGGTAGTAAAGAAATTGGGAACCCACCACTGAAATGGATCCAGAAGTAGACTAAAACATATATAATATGAACACTTTTAAAAAAAGCAATTTGCCTATTCCAGGCTTGTTTTGGATGAGCTGAAATTTGTATATCATTTCAAACACAGCCATGTCCAAAAACCTTGCAGTGGTCCAAACTAAGGATACCAGAATGTTGATATTTCTAGCATGCCAGCTTTGTCCAGATTAGAACTATAGTTGATACAACAACCTAAAACAGAGATTTACAACTAGAGGCCTCCAAAAGTCCATATCAAACTTTACTCGAAGAAATTTTAAATATATGACTGGAGACAACAATTGGAACCTTATTCAATTGAATAATTATCATTAAATATAAATTAAATGACAAGTAATTATAATTAAATGTAAAATAAACAAAAACAAATGTAGCCTTTGTTTGATTCTCCACTTATTAGGCTATGGTGTGCAGTCCCTGGTACATTGTTCAAAATTCACAAGACTTTCAAGACAAGAAATTTGGACCTTATCTTAAACTTTCACACAGATAGGGAGAAAAGTTTCTAAATTTTAGGCCAGGATTAGAAAACAAAAAGCCAATATACATCACAAAATACAAAGACCTGCAAATAGAGATAGAACGACTGTGGCAAAAGAAAGCCAAATAGTGCCGATAGTGAGAGGTACACTCCCAAAACCTCTGGATCACCACTTGAACACCTTCAGGTCTGACAAAATCACCATCAGTCAATTGTAAAAGCAGCTTTATTTTATACAGCTTACATAATGTGTAACATCATCAAGCAACATCGGGCCTATTGTGGCTTCTTGGGAAGGGCTCAATATGTTGATGAAAATGCCAAATCCATTCCAAACATCTGGCTAACTGTGTGACCAACCAGAATAGCAACAACAGTAAATAAAAATTAACCACAATCTCCTGGCATCATCAAACAATAGACTTAGAGATGGGACTCTAAGATTGTGATGAGGTTGTGCTGTGCTGCACCCAGTTTAGCTGACTGTAAATCTAGAATATGAGTGGACCTTGACTTTATGACCACAATCAAACCCAAACTTTCTATTGCTAAGTGAGACAGTTGTTAAGTGAATTTTGCTTCTTTTTATGACATGTCATGTCATGTCATGGTTGTTAAGTGAATCACTGCAGTTTTTAAGCTAGTATCACAATTTTTAAGTGAATCTGGCTTCCCCATTTCCCACTTTGCTTGTCAGAAATTTGCAAAAGTCATAAATGTGAGCTAAATGTCTGAATTTTGATCACATGGCTGTGGGGGTGCTGCAATTATCATTAATTGTCATTGTTTCAGTGCTGTTGTAACTTCAAATGGTCATTAAATGAATGGCTGAAAGACAAGGACTACCTGCAGAGGAGCTCTGGGTGCTTTTCATCCAAAGCAGACAAGAAATACCTAATGAGCTAATGAGCATTCTGATGTGAAGTATCACGACCAGCATGGTCTCATCCTTCTCTCCAAGCACTGATGTAATGTATAGAGGGGAAAGAGTGGTCAGGACGTAGCTGTGAAGCTGATGCTTGCCTCAAAAGACTCTGGATATGCAAAACCTTTTCACAAAACAAAATACTGTAAGAAGGTAGGCCATACATGACCCTCCAAAGAAGACTTCCTTGATAATGAGCTCTTTGAACCTCAAGGAGTGATCAGAGAGTGAATGAATGAGTGCTATATACAACCCGCCTTCCATGGAAGACCTGCACACTGCACGAGGCAAAAAGAGGGCTGGGAAAATATTTACTCACCCCTCTCATCCTGGACATAAATTGTTTCAACTCCTACCCTCAAAACAATGCTATAGAGCACTGCACACCAAGACAACTAGACACAAGAACAGTTTTTCCCGAACGCCCTCACTCCACTAAACAAATAATTCCCTCACCACTATCAAACTATTCACCAAGTCTGCACTACTATTAATCTTCTCATCGTCCTATTACCTATCTCCTCCCACTTATGACTGTATGCCTGTAACTTTGTTGCTTGTATCCTTACGATTTATATTGATATTGATTGTTTCCTGATTGCTTGTTTTTGTACCCTATGACTATCATTAAGTGTTGTACCTTATCGTGACCCAACAAATGTGCGCATGACAAAAGCGCGCCAACAAAACCGCGGCGAGAAAGCCATGTCATAAACGTGCCCATAACAACGTGCTGACAAAACCGCACCCACAAAAGCGCAATTTAAGTTAAGGTAAGGGTTAGGGTTAGAGTTAGAGTTAGGGTTAGGGTTAGGGTTAGGGTTATTAGGTTGTTATTACTTGTTTGTTGAAGGCGCACTTTTGTTGGCACTCTGTTGTCGGCATGCTTCTGCGCTCATTCGTCGGCATGATTTCAAACTCGCGGTTTTCTCGCCACGGTTTCATCGGTCGCGCTTTTGTCAAGCGCGCATTTGTCGGTGAACCGTACCCTATGATCCTTGATGAATCTATCTGTTCTTTTGTGTACACTTAGAGCCTATGAACCAAAGACAAATTCCTTGTGTGTCCAATCACACTTGTCCAATAAAGAATTCAATTCAGTTCAGTTCTATTCAATTCAATTCTATTCAATTCAATTCAATTCAATTCTATTCTACAGTAGTTCCCAGTTCTCTGCAGAAAATAGAAATGAAAGTGTACCTCAAATATGGTTGAGTTAGTTAAGATCCAGATTGAGACGCACAGAAATCTCAGCAACTATATAGTCTTACACAAATTTTCTGTTCGCAACTGCATAATATTTCAATCCAAGTCACAATTTTATATAGGAAGTAAGGGAAGGGCTGGGGGAAAAAAGTCCATGAGATGAGGATTAGCTGCACACAGACCCACATGTCAAGAGCCACATGCTTCAAAGATGACAAATCTGGTTTTGATCATGGTCTTACATGAAATAGGGAAGAAAATGGTAAGTGAGCACCTGTCTACCATAGATGAGTTCAAATCACCAGAACCGGATGGATTACACCCCAGGGTTCTGAAGTAACTGGCAGACGAGATCTCAGAACCACTGAACTATATCTTTCACAGATCCTGGAGCACCGGGAAACTGCCAGAGGACTGGAAAAGAGCTGATATGGTTCCCATCTTCAAAAAAGGGGAAAAAACAGATCCAGGAAACTACAGACCTATCAGCCTGACCTCAATACCAGGAAAGATTCTGGAAAAGATAATCAAGCAACGAATTAGCGAACACCTAGAAGCAAACAAAGTAAGAGCCAAAAGCCAACATGGGTTTGTCAAAAACAGATCATGCCAGACTAATCTTATTGCATTCTTTGACAAAGTGACAAAATTAGTGGACCAGAGGAATGCCGTCGATATAGTTTACAGTAAGGCATTTGATAAGGTAGACCATAACCTACTACTAGATAAAGTAGAAGAATGTGGGTTGGACAGCATCACCACCAGATGGATTTGTAACTGGCTGACCAATCGCACTCAATGTGTAGTTCTCAATGGATCTGCATCTACATGGAAGGAAGTATGCAGTGGAGACTCTGTTTTAGGTCCAGTACTCTTCAACATCTTCATCAATGATTTGGATGAGTGAATAAATGGGGAACTCATCAAATTTGCAGATTACACCAAGCTGGCTGGAATAGCTAACACTCCAGAAGATAGGCTTAAGATACAGAAGGATCTTGACAAACTTGAACATTGGACACTATCTAATAAAATGAAATTCAGTGGTGAAATGAGTAAGGTTCTACATTTAGGCAAGAAAAACGAAATGCATAGGTATAGTATAGGTGGTACCTTGCTCAATAGTAGTTACTATGAGAGGGATCTTGGAGTCCTAGTGAACAAACATTTAAATATGAGCCAGCAGTGTGCAGCAGCTGCCAAAAAAGGCCAACACAGTTCTAGGCTACATAAACAGAGGGATAGAATCAAGATCACGTGAAGTGTTAATACCACTCTATAATGCCTTGGTAAGGTCACACTTGGAATACTGCATTTGGTTTTGGTCACCACGATGTGGAAAAACTGTGGAGACTCTAGAAAGAGTGCAGAGAAAAGAAACAAAGATGATTAGGGGACTGGAGACTAAAACATATGAAGAACGGTTGCAGGAACAGGATGTATCTAGTTTAATGAAAGGAAGGACTAGGGGAGACATGATAGCAGTGTTCCAATATCTCAGGGTTGCCACAAAGAAGAGGGAGTCAAACTATTCTCCAAAGCACTTGAGTGTAGAACAAGAAGCAATGAGTGGAAACTAATCAAGGAGAGAAGCAACTTAGAACTGAAGATAAATTTCCTGACAGTTAGAACAATTAATCAGTGGAACAGCTTTCCTCCAGAAGTTGTGAATGCCCCAACACTGGAAGTCTTTAAGAAGATGTTGGCTAGCCATTTGTCTGAAACCATATAAGGTTTCCTGCCTAAGCAGGGGGTTGGACTAGAAGACCACCAAGGTCCCTTCCAACTCTGCTTATATTGTATTGTATTGTATTGTATTGTATTGTATTGTATTGTAAATAGCCTTTAAAAATAGCCATTTCAGAAAGTTCTTAGAATGTGCATCAACTGGAAATGAGGTGGCTATTTTTAGGCAACGCTTATTTCATTTAGAAATATTGCGGGGGGGAGGGGATGGGGAAGATCTGCACATGCTATTTGAATTCATTCTTGATCACAGAGATGTGGAGCTACTTGGTAAATTATATGTTGCCATCTAGGTGCCGTCAGCAGTTTTTGCACTTAGCTTTCTGATTCCTTCTATCCACCAAGAATGGAAGGTTTTCCCTCCAGTGTAGTTTAAGCGTTCCAGCTTTGTTTCTTATGCTACATCTCCTAAATACATGAGTATTGTTTCCAAATAGGCAGCTTGTTGACCCTTCCTAGGGCAATCAGTGTGCTTCCCTCTCATTTCACCTATATTCTTCTTATGCTGAATGTGACAGTACAGGACATACTGAATGGCCTCGAAGAACAGGAGGAATAGCCACTACCAAGGCAATGATTAGATAATCGGTGCTTGAGCCCAGACCAAGAAAATAGCTTGAGAAAATGTTTTAAACAAGCCCAAAGTAGAATAGGATGTGGGGTTGGAAAGTCTTGCAAGATTCTGTGACTAGAGTTGTTATAATAAAAGTAGTCCTAACTACTGATTTCTTAGTCCGACCTACCTTGTAAGGCTGATAGTTTGCCATTTGTACCAACATCTTGTCTATCTTTCACCTAGGAGGTATATAAAATGAATGCCATAACCATAACTAGTGATAAATGAATAGGTCCTTTTCAGTTTTTCATTTTCCAATCTAATTTAACATTAAAATCATTTCATTTTTGCAGTATTTGAGATCTGGTAGTTTAACAGGTACAGAACATTACCTTCAAATATGTATACATTTTAAATGAGCACTAAATTTTTATAAATGGTGTGTATGTGTGTGTGTAGGATTTATTTTGTATTTTGTATTTATTTATTTATGTATTTGTAGGATCATTCTAGACTCTAGAGGGATGCAGTGGCTCAGTAGCTAAGACGCTGAACTTGTCAATCAGAAAGGTTGGCAGTTCGGCGGTTTGAATCCCTAGCGCCGATTAACACAGTGAGTCCCGTTACTTGTCCCAGCTTCTGCCAACCTAGTAGTTCGAAAGCATGTAAAAATGCAAGTAGAAAAATAGGAACCACCTTTAGTTTGAAGGTAACAGCATTCCATGTACCTTCAGCATTTAGTCATGCCGGCCACATGACCATGGAGACATCTTAGGACAGCACTGGCTCTTCAGCTTTGTAATGGAGATGGGCTCTGCCCTCTAGAGTCGGGAATGACTAGCACATATGTGTGAGGGGAACCTTTACCTTTACCTAGGATTACTCTCTTCAAATCTATCTGGCTATCAAGCCACTCAAAAGGTTGACTGTGCTTCTTAGTCGTAAAGAAGTCAGGGAGCCTTGACTTAAACTTATCTTTCAGAAAAGACTTGCACCAGTATGTATTTCTCCTATTTATTCTTTTTCTGATGTAAGAAATTTGAGTCCCAGGTATGGTTGAAGCCTTTTAAATAAATAATCTGCAGACTACAGAAGCAGAGAACAATACATATTTTCTCCCACCAAGTTAAGATTTGTGATATTTCTGAAATAGTGAAAGAACTATGTGAGGTGTGGTTCTCCAGGGAGATTGGATCACATCAGATGTAGTTATTTGTGCTTACTAGAATGTGCATTCAACTTATTGCTCATAGACATGCAGGAAAAAATATTTGCTACTTCATGTAGAGACAGCAAGAAAAATAACATCTAACAAGGTTGGGATGTGGTAGTTTCTACTGTCTTAAGAAGTAAATGCTAGTCTATTAATAGTAGAAGTTTAGTTACTGGTCAGGAGAGCTGTTCTTAATACTTGGGAAAGGTTGAAGACTATAATGGGGTCACAGAAAGAAGGGAGTGGAGTTGTGTCTTGTACATTAGCAGCACCAGATTTTATGTGATTTCTAGAGTTATCGATGAATTAACATAAATTTAACACCAATCCAAAGTGTGTTTTAGGCAGAGGTGGTATTCAGCCGGTTGTCTCCAGTTCAGCCAAACCAGTAGAGGTGGCTTCAGGAGGCTCCGCCCACTCGCCATGACATAATGCACAAGCACTGTGCATGCGCAGAAGGCAGTGCACATGTGCAGACAGTGCACACACTCATAATGGGCCGAGGTGGCGCAGTGGTTAAATGCAGCACTGCAGGCTACTGCTAGATCAGCAGTTCAGCGGTTCAAATCTCACAGGCTCAGGGTTGACTCAGCCTTCCATCCTTCCGAGGTGGGTAAAATGAGGACCCGGATTGTTGGGGGCAATATGCTGACTCTCTGTAAACCGCTTAGAGAGGGCTGAAAGCCCTATGAAGCGGTATATAAGTCCACTGCTATAAGTCCACTGCTATTTGCAAACCCATCGCTGGTTTAAGGTTTAGGTTAGAGTTTTTCATGCGAATCCGACCCCAAATTATCAACGTCTCATTTGTTTTGATGGACGCCTATGGAAATCAAATAAATAAATAAATAAATAATATTAATATTAAATTTTTTAATAGTTCACTAACATGAACTATTTTTTTACCTTTGTGTTGGAGCAAGCTCTAAAGGCCACAAATAGGGTATGTCTGTTTGTGAAGTATTGTATTTACCATTCCTTATTTATTTAGAATAAGCATAGTTTAGTTGACTTTTGAGTTAATTTGCATGGTATAGCTGCAAGATAAGTCAGTTTGAAAATAAGGTATCAACTGCAAAAATCCAGAAAATCAGAAGATGGCAGCAAGATAGCAACAAGAGGCTCCAGAAATTAAAGGGTATATTAATATTAGTGTGATTTTTTTATTTTTTTATATGCAAATAGGCATCTACATCTGACCACGATCTGGGGAAAATAGTAAGCATATTGTGACCTCATACGGGATCCTGAAGTTGGATATAGGTAGACATTTGCATCCTGACATTCTGATTTGCATCTTGGTACTTACAACTCTCCCAGCATCCCTATGGTCAGGTGATCCAAATTCAGGCAATTGGCAACTGCCTTGTATTTATGGTGGTTGCAATCACATGACCTGGGGTCATGTGATTGCCTTTTGTGATCTTCCCACCCAGCGCCCAACAAGCAAAGTCAAGAGGGGAAACCAATTCTACTTAACAACTGCCTGACTCACTTGACTACTTCAGTGATTTGCTTAAAAAGAATGGCAAAAAAGGTCATAAAATTGGGTGCCACTCATTCAACCTTGCTTAACAATGGAAATTCTGGTCCTGATGGTGTCCATAAATTGAAGACCCACCTCTAATTTATAGTTTTATGTAATCCAACCAATAAATAGTATATAAAATCATTAGCAGATTTACAGTGCATCCATTTAATTCCCCAACTGGTATCTGAATAGAATTATTTTGTCTTTCCTTTTAACTGGGAAAGGAGATCATCACAGTTAGCCAGCATTATACTAAAGTGCCGGAGTTATAAGACTAATATACTTCTAAACATGTTTCTCTTTATTAGACTTAGCACAAAGGCTTGTACAGTTCCAACGCTCTTTAATGGAGATTAGTTTAAATGGAAAATGTGGTTTTTATTTAAGTGCCTAAAATGTAACAGGCACTTCTGTGCTGAGGTTCTGTAAAAACAATTTGGTGTTACATAGACTTGATACATTCGGTGAAGGACAATAACCCTTTGAAATGCAAGACCTGACTTATCCATATGGCAGTTAGGGAATGGAAATGGTAACCCAACTCCAATGTGTATATTATTTACTGTAATATTCTTGCACAAGTAACTGACCCTGAGAGACAATCCTGCTGTAGGTTCAATGTTAATGAAATAATCACCTGTCTCTGTTATTTTTTCTATTTCTTTTTCCTGCTCTATTACATTGTTGTGTCTCAAATGGCAGCTTTTAGCAAATTAAAGACACTTGTTAATTACATTTTTTTTTCTTGTCTATGAAAATCACTTTGGACAGCTTGTCAAGTGGTGTTTGTTTGCATGTCCCACGCAGACAAGCTGAATACCGGCAGTGTTTAGGATGTAGGAGATTCTATACTGCACTTCCATATATATTCCTTGAAATATGTTCAAGGAAGAAAAAAAGCAAGAAAGTCCATCTGCTTTTGGAAATGCACCCTTGGGACGATTTCTTAAGATGCTCGGTTTCCCATTCTCTAGAGCAGAGCTCCCATAGTTTTCATCTTATTGACAGCTTCATTAAGTTTCAGATTGTTTATTGGTCTCCCAAACATTATATGAACATAATTTAATAAATGATTTTAACTAATAGTAATACAGATAATGACATCAACAATAATGAAAGGTTCCATCGACCCATGGGAATTGATATTGACCATTTTAGAGAACCCTGTTCTAGAGGAATCATCACTATCATGGAAGACAAAAGGGGGATCCAATAACCATAACAAGCAGTATAATTAATCATTAAGTCATCCTATGTGGCTAGCTACATAGATGTTTCTAAGACTGGGCAGGGCTGTAGAGGGCAGAGGAAAGCTCTGCTACCAAGGCAATGAGTGGGTAGAAGTCCATACGACAAGGGAAAGTTGTGAAAACATCTCAGACAGACACCCCTAATTCATACAATGTAATGTTAATAGTAGTAGGTTTAGGTCTGTGTGGCATCTGTTTCTTCAGGTGGTCCATTTTGTAAGCTGACAAGAGTAGAATGGAATCCTCTTATGTTCTAGTAGCTCCTAGAAAACAAATACAATTCTATCCAGCTAAAATCCCAGTGCAATTTGCCTTCAGAGCCTGCAGATAATGTTATGTGAACATAAATAACCCAGTGGTAAAATTCAATTTTTTTTACTACTGGTTCTATGGGCGTGGCTTGGTGGGCATGGCAAGGGAAGGATACTGCAAAATCCCCAATCTCTCCCCACTCCTGGGGGAAGGATACTGCAAAATCTCCATTCCCACCCCACTCTGTGGCCAGCCAGAGGTGGTATTTGTCTGTCCTCCTAACTGCTCAATATTTCCGCTACCAGTTCTCCAGAACCTGCTGAATTTCACCCCTGAAATAACCCCAACAGCACAGCTTTGGCTGGAATGCTGCTAGAATTTGTAGGACTTTTGGAACTGTATTGGGAAGCAGCAGCAATAACGTTTGTCCAACACAGAGTGATAAAATGTCAGGAAGTTGTTGCCAGGTTTAAGATATACAGTAAGTGACCCAGAGACTGCATGTGTAACTTTATTTACTGGCTTGGCAATCTTGAAACTACACATGTAGGTTCTCTGGGTCACTTGTATCCTAAATCTGGTAAGAATTCTGAATATCCTGTTGCTTGAAAGACTCCAATTCCAATTATATATTTCTACCTGTTGGGACTGAGCAAAGTTTTAATTCTGCTCCACAACAGACTAGGAAAGTGGAGCATCCCACCACTGGGCATGAGTTACTCTTCCTTGCTGAAGACTCTTTGAGTGTGCTGGGTGTGCAATTGGACTACCTGGGTAGCAGAAGATCAAAATCTAGTGCAGGGATTCCTAAACCTCTTGCCATTATACCCCCCTTTAAAAATAAAGGTTTCCCCTGTCCAGTTATGTCCGACTTTAGAGAGAGATGCACATCTCTGTTTCTTAGCTGAGGCAGTGAGCGTTGTTTGAAGATGTTTCTTTGGTTATGTGGCCAGTATGACTATATGCTGAAGTGCACAGAATCAGGGGTGGGATTCAGCCAGTTCAGACTGGTTTGGGAAAACCAGACGTTAATTTTAATCTGGTTTGCCAAACCGTTATTTACCAGGACCGAATGACCCTGCCCACCCTGCCTCTCCTCTCCCCAGAGTCTTCAGGCAGCCTATTCATCATGCTAGGTAAATGCAGGGCCCATGCGGAGGCTCTGGGAGGGTGAAAAATGGACCTACAGGAAGTACTGGAAATCCAGAAACAGGCCCGCTTCTGGCCTCTGGAGGGCCTCCGGAGCCCAGGGGAGGATGTTTTCGCCCTCCCAGAGGCTCGAGGAAAGCCTCGGAGCCTGGGGAGGGCTAAAAACGGGCCTAGCATAAGTACGGAAATGGGCCTGTTTCCGGCTTTCAGAGGGCCTCTGGAGCCAGCGGGGAACCTGTTTTCACACTCTCAGAACTTCCGGAGCCTGGGGAGGTTGAAAACACCCCTGCTGCCATGGTGAAGGAAGCCAACTAGGCTGCGCTCCCATGGCCACGCCCACCCAGCAAATGGGCAGGGAACCAATTGCTAAATGTTTCAATCCCACTCCTACACAGAATGCTTCCCACTGAAGTTTCCCATTGAAGGTAAGATTCTACTCACAATTGCTTTCTAAATGCCTCATTACTTGCTGGGGCAAGTAATGGGATTTGAACCCAGGTTGTCAGCTTTCCAGCTAACAAGTTCAGTTCCTTAATCACTGAGCCAACATGCCCCCCCACACACACACCTCCTTTCTTTAGGGTAACTGTAATGTACATATCTCCCCTAAAATTTCAGAGATATAGAGATGAACAATGAAAACAATACAATGAAAACATTGGGAAAGGTAGATTGATTGTAGCAATGTCACTAAATGATTCTTCACACTTCCCCTGCATTCTCCCCAAGAGAGGATTATCCCATAGTTTAGAGAACCCTGGTCTCAAATAACTTAAAAAATGGACTTCAGTTCCCAGAATTTTCTAGGCAGCATTGGGGAATTCTGGAAGTTGAAGTCCATACATCTTAAAGTTGCTGAGGTTGAAAAAAATCTCAGTGGTTTTCTATTAAGAGGGAAACAGGCTAAATGTGTTTTAAAAACATTGGGAATTATGTCATATCTGCTGTGAACCCCTCATTCCATACTTTTTATTCAGTGGTAAAATTAATATGTTCTGAATGCAAATGAACAAAGAAAGGCCTCAAAGTGCGCACAGTCCAGACTCAGCAGCAGAAAAACAGAACTGATTGATTTTAAATAAATTTTAAATAAATAGCAATAGCACTTAGACTTATATACTGCTTCACATGCTTTATAGCCCTCTCTAAGTGGTTTAAAGAGTCTGCATTTTGCCCCCAACAATCTGGGTCCCCATTTTACCAATCTCGGAAGGATGGAAGACTGAGTCAACCTTGAGCTGGTGAAGATCGAACTCCTGTCAGTGGGCAGAATTTAGCCTGGAATACTGCATTCTAACCTCTGCACCACCACAGCTCTTAAATCTAAAATAAAGAAATGTAAAAGAAATTAATTCAACAGCTGCATTTGGAGAGAGATCTGTGAAAGGTGGTAAATGGGCACTGAGAGCTGTATGTATTTTTTAGGAAAAGTCCGTAGGTAGGTGAAACAGTTCCTGATTTGGAAGAGTTTAAAAAAAAAAAGTGTTGCCAAATGTTTATGTTTGTCATTCTCTTTGCTCCTATCACAGTTGGAACTGAACACCAATCCATGGTGAGTTGCGATATTTAAATTTCTGCAACAAGGCTGCATACTTGCACCAATAGGCAGTGTGAAACATGCCTGTGTGGAAATGAACTGAGGTGAAGGTGGCAGAGAAAATCATCCAGTCAGTAATTTGAAACTTTGGATGGAATAAGAAGCTAGCAGACGTTGTGCCCGATGTAGCACACACCCATACAAAAACACACACCACAACACAACACACACACACAACACAATCAGACATATGATCACCAGGGTGGGCACTGCTTCTAACTGTTCACATGCTGAATATTTGGATCAAGTCAGATTCATGCAATCATTTAATTGAAATTAGATTGAGGGAGTCTTCAACCACAACAATACACAAGCACACAATAGATACAAACTAAAGGTAAACCACTCCATACTCGATTGCAGAAAATAAGACTTCAGCAACAGAGTGGTCAATGCCTGGAATGCACTACCTGACTCTGTGGTTTCATCCCCAAATCCCCATAACTTTAACCTTAGACTATCTACTGTCAACCTCACCCCATTCCAAAGAGGTCTGTAAGGGGAGTGCATAAGCTCACCAACATGCCTACCATCCCTGTCCTAATGTTCCCTTTTATTCGTATCCATTTCATGTATCCAAAATCATGTTTATACATACATACATACATACATACATACATACATACATACATACATATATATATATATATATATATATATATATATATATATATATATATATATATACTTAAAGTCACAACCCCTGGTATGCCCAAGTATGGGAGGAAGGTCACACTTCCACTCTCTGTCATTAGGCTCGTCACAAGAGACCATCCAGACAGAAACCCAATATTTTTTACTGTTGCCTTTTTGTTACATTTTGTTATATTTATGCTGATAAATAAATAAAGGGAGACTAGTATAGATCTATTTCAAGCTATTTAGCTCTCATCAGCTAGCCATATCCAAGTTTGGGAATCGAACCTGTGCTCTATTGCCTCCCAGGCAGGGAGTTAACCATTTGAGCTACAGAGAACGACTCCTTATCAGCCAGCCAGGGTGGGAGGTATATACTTAAAGTCACAACCCCTGGTATGCCCAAGTATGGGAGGAAGGTCACACTTCCACTCTCTGTCATTAGGCTCGTCACAAGAGACCATCCAGACAGAAACATAAATATAACAAAATGTAACAAAAAGGCAACAGTAAAAAATATTGGGTTTCTGTCTGGATGGTCTCTTGTGACGAGCCTAATGACAGAGAGTGGAAGTGTGACCTTCCTCCCATACTTGGGCATACCAGGTTGGTATGTTGTGACTTTAAGTATATACCTCCCACCCTGGCTGGCTGATAAGGAGTCGTTCTCTGTAGCTCAAATGGTTAACTCCCTGCCTGGGAGGCAATAGAGCACAGGTTCGATTCCCAAACTTGGGTATGGCTAGCTGATGAGAGCTAAATAGCTTGAAATAGATCTATACTAGTCTCCCTTTATTTATTTATCAGCATAAATATAACAAAATGTAACAAAAAGGCAACAGTAAAAAATATTGGGTTTCTGTCTGGATGGTCTCTTGTGACGAGCCTAATGACAGAGAGTGGAAGTGTGACCTTCCTCCCATACTTGGGCATACCAGGGGTTGTGACTTTAAGTATATACCTCCCACCCTGGCTGGCTGATAAGGAGTCGTTCTCTGTAGCTCAAATGGTTAACTCCCTGCCTGGGAGGCAATAGAGCACAGGTTCGATTCCCAAACTTGGGTATGGCTAGCTGATGAGAGCTAAATAGCTTGAAATAGATCTATACTAGTCTCCCTTTATTTATTTATCAGCATAAATATAATATATATATATATATATATATATATATATATATATATATATATATATATATATATATATATATATAATGTTGTCTAATACATGCTTGATGAAATAAATAAAATAAATAAACTTTGAATTTCTACAGTGGAAAAGACAACTAACATTTCTTGCTGGAAACATTAACTACGGTACCTTATTCAGATATCATAAATATCTGAGTGAACAGAGATGAACTGTGTTTGTAATTATTAAAATGTTTTCCATTGGTATTCATTCTTGCTGATGCATTAGAAGTCTGACTTATAGGACTATGTTCAATATAAAGCATTAAATATCTATCCAAGAGTAATATCTCATTTTGTTAAAAAAAATGACACCAGCTAGTTCCTCCAGTTGTAGTAAATTATCACGCAGCCTTGTGAATGCAATCAACGCATTCAGATTAATTTAGTGGGAAATAGTTCCATAAATGTGGAGGTGCTTAAATATGAAGATTTGCTTCCTAGTTTATGAATTTGTATTCCAATCTGATGCAATGTTTTTAATGTACAAGACCTTTCCCTTCAATCCTGTATGATGTTTTGCACCAGAATTTTGACAACTGTTATTAAAAAATAACACTAACAAGAAATGTGATTTACTGCTTAAATCCTGAGTGCAATCATTTTATTTTTTTAATGTAGCAGATGATACCTGTCAGCTTGTCAGGAATCACGATGAGTTTATTTTCAAGTCTTTGAAAACATTGCTCATTTACAGCTATGGAATAAACTTATTTCATCTGTTCTAGGTGAGTTGATTGTCATAGCAATCAACTGAAGTCCTAAGCAATGATATAATATATTCAGGTCAAGATTAAATCAATCTAATCTCCTTTTTGCACTAAATAGCTCCTTCCTTCCTTCCTTCCACCCATCCTCCCTCCCTCTCCTTCCCCTTCCCTCCCTTCCTCCCTTCCTTCCCATATATTTATATGTGTGGTTCCAAATTTTAATACAATTGTCCTAATACATATATTTTTCTAAACAGCTTCTTTTATTATAATGGCTTTTTGGAATTTATATTTAACTATACCCACCAAAATACTTATTTTTCTATGCAATTTCTTGTGAACTGCAGTACAAATGTAGAAATGTATTGTTAGCTACCTAAGTATGTTCTGACTCACAAATAGGTTGAGGAATTGCAAAATGGGAACCTACATATTTAGAGTAGATTAAATTATTTGTCCTATCTCCGGTTTCAGCTAAGACAACATGCAACTGTGGAATGTCTTGTGCAGTCCTGCCCTACACCAATAGCCTATAAAATTGTATGTCCAGTTCAAACTATTAATTGTTATAGCCATGCCTTAAATGTTTTGGAATCAAGTTATCACCACTGATGCGTGCTCTGCACAATCATCTAAAGTAGCAAAATAGCTGGTGGGCAGAAGAAACCAGAACTTCTTAGTAATAAGTTATTTATGGTGGAATTGTCTACCTCTAGATCTTTGTTTGCTTTTCTCTTTATATGTTTTTCCTTAATTCTCTGGAAAATATTTTGAAGGCATTCGGAGGAGAAGGGGAGATTGGAAAGAAAAGGAGGGGGGAAATCTCATTATGTTTCAAGAGGTTCTTTAGCAGAAGGTCCTTGGAAGATCTGCAGGCTATTTACACTGGAGACAAATCAAGATATATTTTTTAATTTATTAGATGGTAGACATTTGGCTATAAATTTGCCAAGATCAGTAAAGTTGAATGGCACCTACCTAATTATGTTTATTGATTAGAAAACCGATAGAGAACTTTATACAGTTGATATCAATATTTAAAACAAATAACATAAAAGCACTCTTATGTTCATCATTATCAAAGTAAAAACATGAGTGATATATAAAGAAAACAAATATGAAATGGCTTTTCCATTTTAAATTTCATGGGAGATATAAGTATGCACTGAATTCCTTCTGACTTTCTGATTTGGGTTGTATTGATTAAGTGGTAGATTAAAGAGGATATAAATTATAGTAGTAGGCAGTTGGGAAGTTAAAACAATAGTCCTTTTCTTACAAAAATTGCTAAAGCATCCTTTCTTAATAAGTGGTACACAAAATTAAAGCAAAGGCTGAAATGAGCCCTGAAAATTTCCAGCAGTTTTTGTACCTTCAAAGAATTTTTGCTACAGTAACAACAACTGTCTTACTTATTAATAGTTTTAAATGGTGTCTTTCTGTGGCTTGCAGATAGTGAAGCTTTTATTAATGGCTTGGAAGGAAGGAAGGAAGCGAGGGAGGGAGGGAGGGAGGGAGGGAGGAAAGGAGGAAGGGAGGGAAATTAATGCATGGAAAAGAAGCTGACCAATTAAGCAACTATTGTAATACTCTGGCATTGCTGAACAGAAAGCAGTAAAAGCACCAGAACATTTAACTGACAATAGCAAGTAAAAAGTACAATAGGGAAGATTTCCTTTAAAATTCAGTAACCTGCATTGAATAGATGGGTTTTGCAATGGCCTTTCAGTGAAAACCACCTATAGTACATTACCCAGGCTTAAAGTAATGGAGGGAAACAGAAGAAAGAACAATGGAATTCTTCTTTCTGGATTCTTCACCAAAAGAGAGAAAAAGCCTAGTATTTTTCCCTACGTTGACTTTTTTTTACAATGTGTATGCGAATTAAATATTTCCAAATAAATATTGTAAGCATCAGAACACCTATTATTACAACCTAAGGAGGTCTCTTATGAAATATCCTTAGAACTGAGCTTATATCTTTTACGTTTCTTAAAAGATTTCCCAGTATCTCCTTCCCTAATTGACATGACACTGTGACTTTTCAAATGCCAATGTTCTTCAGGGTCACAGGTGTGAAGTAGGGAAATGAAACACTCTGGTTTCACTCTGGTTAATGAAAGGAATAGAACAGACAGAATGTCTATTCAGTTGGTGTTGTGTACTCGAGTTATGACCGCCTGGTGTCAATCAAGCCAGGAGATTGTTACCATTGGTCCAGGTGTACAGGCATTGGTGGGGGGGGGGAGAATGGCAGGGTTTTAATTGGTTGACGGTTTGACAGCTACCATATAAATAGCTGTCAAACCAGCATTGCTTGTTCTTTAGTTGATGTTCTGGTTGAATAAACATTGTTAAATGCAGAATCGCCTCAGAAGTTTCGTAATAGTTACAGTACTAAATAAACACTAAACCTTAAGATAAAAGGTGAGGAGGAAGAAAGGGAGAAGGGAGAAGAGAAGTTTGCTGCCCTATCTAGTTTTTAAGTTTTAGAAGATGAGGCTTAACTGGTTGGCCTCAAGACAATTCCATCAATTCCTTTTAGAAGTAAGAATTGTTGCAAGGAAGCAATCATCTCTAATATTGTCATTGCATAAAATATTCTCAAGACTGTATATCTTTCAGAAAATAATGTTAACTTTTAAAAGCAACTAGAACAAAATTAAATCATTTTGTATGCAGCACATGAAAAGACAATTTAAAACCAATCTTGTTAAAAGAGGCTTGTGAAAAAGAAGGGAGATATGATGTTTAGTGATGGAAACACATAATCAAAGAAAACCATAATCAACACATGGATCTTTGTAGTCTGATCTCCATGTTTTCATGACAGCAGAAGGGAATCCTTCAAAGGCAGTTGAAATGTACATCCATGCTGGTGGCTTTTAACTGGAAGAGGATTAGCTGAGTTGTAAGTGGCAGCAATTTCTATTCAAACTGCTCTAAAAGTAGAGCAATTAGTTCTTGATGTGCCACACTTACATTCTCACTGCCCAGAAGATAACAACAGGAATGTGGCACAAAATGAAAGATGTGGATGGGTAATTTCAGAAATAGTGTGTAATGTACCATCAATACGCGGAGGATACTCAGTTGTATCTGTCCGCCCCGTGCCAACTCAGTGAAGCGGTCGACGTGATGTGCCAGTGCCTGGAGGCTGTCAGAGTCTGGATGGGGGTTAACAAGCTTGTGCTCAATCCAGACAAGACCGAGTGGCTGTTGTGTTTCCCTCCCAAAAATTTGGTTAGTATTCCATCACTCAGGCTGGGGGGTGAAATTTTACACCCCTCAGACAGGGCTCGCAACTTGGGAGTCCTCCTAGACCCACAGCTGACTTTAGAACATCACTTGTCGGCTGTGACCAGGGGGGCATTTGCCCAGGTTCTCCTGGTGCACCAGTTGCGTCCCTACCTGAACCGGGAGGCACTCGCAACAGTCACTCACGCCCTCGTGACCTCAAGACTCGACTACTGCAATGCGCTCTACATCTACAGCTCTGGCCCTTTGGAACGAACTCCCCGCGGAGATTCGGACCCTCACCTCTGTCCTGGCCTTCCGAAAAGCCATTAAAACTTGGCTGTGTCGGCAGGCCTGGGGTTGATGAGCTCTCTTCCCCTCTCGACAGGTGTGGTTGTTGGCTATCTTAAATGCTTGTCTTGTATTTGTGTGTTCCCTTTCCCGCTTGAGTTGTTCGCCGCCCTGAGTCCCTTTTGGGAATAGGGCGGCATATAAATAAAACAAACCTCAAACCTCAAGGAGAGGGCTTTAGCCAAAGTAGCCTTGATTTGCTGGCTGAAGAAGCACAACACTAGGCCTGGTGTGTAGAGGCACAAGGGAGAGAAGGGAGGGGCAGGTGGAAGGAGCAGCTGGCCTGTGAAGCAAGGTTGCTGAGCAAGGTAATCAATAAGGAATCCTCCTGAACAGCCTTTGCCAAAGAATGAGCCAAGTGCCTCCAAGTAGTGGCTGGACAAGCTGAAAGTCAGGGCGTTCTAAATGGCAATTTAAAATGGTGGCTGCAGTTGAATCAAAATGGCGGCCACTACAAAATGGCGAAACTCCAAGATGCCAAATCCCCCAAAATGGTGATCCAAAGAAGCGGCAGCCAGCGAGGGACAGTGGGGGCATTGGATTGAAAAGAACCCAGCCTTTCAGATCCCTCCAAAAATTTGGATTGGATTTGGATTTTGGATTTTATTGGGTTTGTATGCCGCCCTATTCCCAAGAGACTCAGGGTGGCTCACAATAAAAAAGGGAAAGGGATACCAAAAAAACACCAAAAAACAACAATTTAAAATTATTCAACAGCCGTAACCTCGAATGGGGCTGGATGGTTCAACAGCCCCAGGCCTGCTGGAACAGCCAGGTCTTAACTGCTTTGCGGAAGGCCAGGAGGGTAGTAAGGGTCCGGATCTCCATGGGGAGATCATTCCAGAGGGCCAGAGCAGCCACAGAGAAGGCCCTCCCCCGAGGAGTCGCCAGCCGACATTGGCCGGCAGATGGAATTCGGAGGAGGCCTAGTCTGTGGGATCTAATAGGTCTTTGGGAGGTGACTGGCAGGAGGCGGTCTCTCAAAACATAGAGATTGAAGGAAGCTGGCAACTTAACCCCTACAATGACTAATGAGAGCCATGGACCATGTTCGTGCACACCTTCTTTTCATAGGCTACTGAGTTCATGCAACATATCACCATTATATACCAGATAAATAAATATTTTTCAACTGGAATTATTTTTAATTGTTCAAATTCTTTGAGTGTTACACAAAGCTTTTCAGCTTTGCCAACTGGATGGTCTCCAGATGTGAAAATTCATTTCCCATAACACAGGTGGTATGAACATGGCTGAGAATTGAGGTGAGGGACCTACATTGGAGAAGGCTGGCATAAGGCAAAGGTTACCTGTGTGACTGTCTTCTCCCAGTTATTTCTACCCATCCAATCCAGGATGGATATAATCTGAGTCCTGTCAGCCAAGAAATGTCAGCTGGCAGGGACTAGGAATCATGTCTTTTCTGCCTGCCCTCTAGAATATTCTCCTTTTTGAAGTTAGTACTCCTTTTTGAGGAGTACTCATCTCAAATGATCTAAGCCCCAGAGCTCACTGTAACAGCATTGCCAAAAAGTCATTAAGAGTTGTTAACCTAATTTTGCAAAGCCTCTTCTCCGGTAACATTGTACTGAAACTAGAGCACACAAAACCTTTGCCAGACCAATTCTCCAATACAGCTTGTTTGCCTGGAATCCACACTGTATAATGGACATTAATATAATAGAGCCAGTCCAGAGATATTTCATGAGAAGAGTACTCCACTCCTCTGCTTGCAACAGAATCCCTTATGCCACCAGGCTTGAAATTTTGGGCTTGAACAACCTGGAGCTATGCCGCCTACGGCCTGACCTAAGCATCGTAAACAAAATTGTCTGCTACTACATCCTACCTGTCAATGACTACTTCAGCTTCAACCCTCAATAATACGTGGGCAAACAATAGATACAAACTCAAGGGTAACCACACCAAACTCGATTGCAGAAAATATGACTTCAGCAACAAAGTGGTCAACATCTGGAATGCTTTTCCTGACTTCGTTGTTATATCCTCAAACCCCCACTGTTTCAACCTCAAGCTGTCTACTGTGGACCTCACCCTATTCCTAAGAGGTCTGCAAGGTGGCATGAATAAGCGCACCAGCATGCCCACCGTCTCTGTCCTACTGTCCCCATTTATTTGTACTCATATCCTTTGTTCATGTTTATACTTATACCTGTTATCTTGTACATGTTTGACAAACCAAATAAAATAAAATAGTATGGCCCCAACCCTGTTGGCCTTTGAGAAGATCTTGAAAACCAAGTAATGCGCCAGGGCGTATGGTCCTGAGTATCTGTAAGGACTCCATTTCCTGTTTATGTCGACACCTATGAATTATAGCAGTGGTAGTCAACCTGGTCCCTACCGCCCACTTGTGGGCGTTCCAGCTTTCATGGTGGGCGGTAGGGGTTTGTCCCATACTGAAGCACTTTCCTTTTTTTAATTTAATTGACTTCCCTACTTTATAAATCACCATTACTGTGGAACCGGTGGGCGGTTAGAAAATTTTACTACTAACAGAGATGCAAAAGTGGGCGGTAGGTATACAAAGGTTGACTACCCCTGAATTATAGTATCTCTTGGCTGCTATTACTTCATTTTTATTTTTGTATTCTGTTTTAACTGGTTACGTGTGCTCATGAAACCAGAATCACTGGTTTGAGATGGGTGGCTATACAAATTGAATAAATAAATAGACTTCAAAAAAGAACATATTAAGAACATATGGCAATCATTTTTAAAAAAATTGAGGTAGTTCTATTTATCTGGAATGATACCTGGAAAGGGAGCTGAACTCTTGATTAGGAAAGGCTTCTCTAGGCAATCAGACTATAGAAATGTTTTGGTTTAATTAGAATGATGTGATAGTATAACACAGAATAAATGACTGAACTCAGTAATCGCATCAGAATTACATGAATGTAGAGGATTTTGGAGGATAGCCATTTCTGCCTTACACTGAAGATATGCAGTCTTTGTAGCATCAACCATGACTTTTATTGGAGCTAATGAATGTGCTGTAGCCTAAAGATTAATGATACATTTCCTTTTTTTTTTGTATAGTTAATCCTTCCCCAAAATAAACCTTCTAAAATGACTGGAACAAGGGCTAATGAGAATGCATCACCTGCCCCAAGAATTAACATAGGCAGATTAAATATTGAACAACTGCTGCATATGCTTTGGTCTGCAGTGTTGGGGTTCCATTATTTATTTTTCTTTATGCAGTATGTAAGAAAACCAGGAGGAGCTATCTCCATAAAAACCAGGCCAAACAGAGTTAATCTATAAGTACAAGTTATAAAGACTTTGGCAAAATTCCTGGCTTCCTTGAGATTTCAGAAACATTCAAACATTTGGTTTCAGCCTGGTGGTTCACAGTTATGTGGGCGACATCTAACAACACAGTGTTTGATATGCTTTATTGATATTTTTTATCCAGAAAGCCCATGACTAGGTTGAGATAACATGAACACATAGAATGAATTTATGGTGCAGGGACACCAATTCAGGCAGTTAAAATCAAAGAAATTTCAGAGGTGTTTCCTTTGCCACCTCCTTCTAGTAGCTATCTTCAACCTCAGTCCTGATGTTCAAATCTTGATTCATAAAACCAGCATATCCACATTGCTTCAGACCTGTTTCAAGTAGATTGTTTGCTCTGTTGATAACGTTATAGGGCACAATGTGTATCTGATTAAGGCCATGAGATAAATGGTTCATCCTTTTACTTGACCTAACAGTGTTTTCCTGAGTAGATTAACCCAGAATTCTGAGATTACAAAGAGCAGTGGAGAAGTAACTATGGCTGGGTATGGATGCCTTTGTTAGAATTAGAACATTATAAACCATAGATTTGATCTTCACATCATAAAAGAGACAACTGGGGTTAAGGTGAAATGATCATATCATTCCTACTCATGTCAAAGTCAACACGAAAGCATTCAGCCACATTTCAATCGATCTTATAAATCAGCCCAGTCTCTATTCATTTTTTTTAATTAGTTTATCAGAATATAAAATACAAAAGAAAATGAAACTAATGAGAAAAAAGGGGAGGAAAAAGGTAAGAGGAGAAAGTGTAGGATAAAAAGGGAGGGGAAAGCATTGACTCTGACACTTGGTAGAAGATAATAACATTACAACATCCACTTTTTGCTTTTACACAATAATATATACTAGACATTTTTAAAACAACAAACCATCTAAACAGCAAAAACCAAAATCAAAGTTATATTTTTTTAAAACCTCAAACACAATATCCAGAGGTGAATTGGCCCGGTCTCACATATGAATAAGGCTGAAAATCATCCTGATATTGCAGATGCTGTCAGGATAGGGACTCGTAAGTGCAGGCAGAAAAAGTTGATAAGTGCAGCAGCACTTTGATAGCGCAGGGTG
This sequence comes from Thamnophis elegans, assembly GCF_009769535.1. Lineage (NCBI taxonomy): Eukaryota > Metazoa > Chordata > Lepidosauria > Squamata > Natricidae > Thamnophis > Thamnophis elegans. The sequence continues at coordinate 40,803,240 of NC_045542.1, forward strand.
TTTTGTTCCCAATCCTACTCAGGCTTGGCTTTTCTCCAGCTATCTTTAACATACAGTAGCAAAGGATGCATATAATGCAATATAATGCCGGGATCAAGGATCAAAAATGACACATAGAGGTACTTCTGAATAGTTACTTTATTGTTGTTCGCCTACAGACAGAAATCTTGCCAGATTAAAACAACTATCTGCAAAGTGATTGATATACTTTGTAAATTACTAGGGAGGGGTCCTCTTTGCCTTCTTCCTGTCTATCAAACATTTCAAGTTCTGCTGACTCTTTGCTCTCTGGAAAGCAGCCCCTCCCCTCTGGGACTCCAGACTACATTCTACCACATATAACTACGTCAGGCATGAAATGCTCTAATTTTCGCTACTGGGAGTGCGCGTGCGTGGAGCACTTGGAACCAGGAGTGTGCTTGCGTGCAGCACTTCTTCGCATGCGCAGAACCTTATGTGCAGAGCATCCGTGATGATGTCTGGGTGAGTGGGTGGAGCCTCCTGCCACCACCACTACCGGTTTGCCCAAACCAGGGCAAACTGGCAGACTATCACCTGTGAATTATGTTCTATTTCACCTTTATTCTGAGCCCATCTTCTGCTTCCTACAAAAAAGGGAAGGAGTGGGGTCTAACTGATATGATTTTTTTTGTAAAACAGGGACCAATTTTAACAATGCTCCCCTGCCCCTCCCAAGCTTTGCTTGCTGGTTGGAATTCAAGGTATAAATGCAATCAGAGACAAGTGAACAAATGATGCTATTTACAGTCTTCAGAAACTGAAATATTGAGACCTTAACTCAGTTTTGTGGACAGTAAAAGCAACACTGGCTGATAACTGCCTTTAGGATATCTTAAGATATTTTTTATAGCTGATGTCCTCTAACAGTAACCTGCAATGTCTAGAGGAGAGAGAGAAGATTGATGGGAGAGGGAACATCTATTGTCAAGACAATGGGTTAGATAAACAATGGTTAAGATTAAATGGGAGGGGGGATTATGAAAATGTCTCAAGTAGGAACACTCCTCCCTCAATTCACACGCATATAATAGAGGGAGATAAAGGCAAAGCTTCCCTCGCACCTGTGTGCTAGTTGTTTCCAGCTCTAGGGGGCAGTGCTCATCTCCGTTTCTAAGCCGAAGAGCCAGCGCTGTCCAAAGTTGTCTCCGTGATCATATGTGGCCAGCATGACTCAACAGCGAAGGCACACGGAGCTCTGTTACCTTCCCACCAAAGTGGTCCCTATTTTTCTACTTGCATTTTTACGTGTTTTTGAACTGCTAGGTTAGCAGAAGCTGGGACAAGTACCGGGAGCTCGCTAGGGATTCAAACAGCTGAACTGCTGACCTTCTGATCGACAAGCTCAGCATCTTTGTGACTGAGCCACAGTGTCCCTTTTAATAGAGGGAGACGCTGAGGCACAATTACAACATTCTGATACTGTATCTAATCGAAATAAAAAAATAGTTTTCAGACTTTCATGGAGTCTATTTCTTGGTCTTTTCTGCCCCATAAGGCCGACACAGTGTGATAAAAATGTGATAGATTGATACAGAAGTAAATGCTTAAATCCATCCAGGTTATGCCATCACACTTTTCAGAAAACACATCAAAAGCTTTTGTGAACAGTGTTATGCCAAACAATGCTCTGCAGATCAAAAGCTCTGGAAATACCCCCAATAAGGATCCCCAGAAATTGGGACCAGCCTGAGTGAACAAGGACAGAACAGAAAAGAAAAAAAAACCCTGAATATTCATACCAGACTCAGAACTATGATCTCCCTCATGTATTCACTGAAATTTCAGTTCGACTAGGATGGGTCTTGTTCATCACAAAGCATTAATAGATTAACAGAGTTGGAAGGTACCTTGCAGGTCATCTAGTTCAACCCCCCCTGCCCGCCCGACCGCCCACCCCAACCAGGACATCCTACATCTGCCTCCACCTAGGATCGAACTCACACCCTCCTGATTGTGAGGCGATAGCCTCACCTCTAGGCCACAGCAGCAGGTTAAGAGAACATGAGGGGTAGATGTGTTCTTAGAAAATGGCATGGGAGGGAAAGATTAAGATTCTTTGTTTTTAGGGCAATATCTCTCAATTGTCAAAGCGGTCCATATAGCTATTACTCAGAGAAACACTAATTTCAAGGAAAGCTCATTGAGGAACTCTCCCATCTGAGGATAGGAGCAAGGGACTTCAAGCTTCCTTCTGATCTGTTTCCTAAGCTTAAGCAGCTTGCCCTAAAGAAGGCTTTCAAGGGGAAGACAGAGACCTGACTCATTCGTAACCATAGCAGGAAAGACAATAGAGCCAGAAGATGCGGGGGGGGGGGATCTTCAAGTGAAGATTTAGTAACTCAGATTGGCAGCTAGACCCCAAAGCAACTGTTTTAATTTCCAAGCAGCAAGTTGTATGCGCATACAGGAAGCCCCGGCTTGCAAAACGAAGACGTTCATCTGTGAGATATTTTTTCCTCCCATTTTCCTTGCTCCATTACAATAGTCTTTTCTTTTTATATCTTGCGTCCGGCGTTGCCTTTGTAGTGGTGCAGCCTCGTCTTTCCTACAGGCGCAATGTTGCCAGGGAGAGGCACCCGGCACCTTCTGGTAATTAAAACCTTTATAGAGCATGCATATTTTAATTATGACTTGTTTTAATGTTGAAAGTATTGACTCAGGCTGCCCACATGAGACACAGCCACACATTCCAGCAGGGCCAGCAATGACGGCCAGTGCATTCCTCAAGAGTCCCAAATATTAAACAGACATGCACTCGCGTTGAGCCCCGTCTGGTCTAAATATATATAAACCAGGAAGTATAATGGGGTGGGGAGGGGATGTCAGAGAGGTGGGAATAAACTTCCATATGTTGGAAAGTTAACCCAAAGTTTCAGATTAAGTGGCAAAACAGCGGCTGCAACAGAGAGCAAAACATCTGAGTGGTTGTAGACTTTGACTAGAATATAATATGTCTTTGTTAAGGGACAAACAGGAATAGATTTTTCCCTAGAATTGGCCTCTAGTTCTGTTGCCCGGAGGGATCCAAATGCTCTCAAGTTTCAACCTGCACAAAGGCAACTTTCTAAGCTCCGCAGAATTTTCATCAGTGGCAAGGATGTTCAAACCACCATCACCACCCCCCGCCCCCAGAAGTGCCCTAGAGAAAGCAAAAGGTGTAGACGGGATGGAAATCTCTCAGCTTGAAAAGTAACATGATAGTAATGAAGGGCAAACCTAGACAAAATAATAAGCAAGAATTCAAAGAATAGAAAAGTTCCCTGCATCTATTCATTTTGTTGACTAAAATGGAAAGGATTAGAGTTCATCTCCCACCCCCCAAAAAGCATTTCTTAATGGTTCAGCTCAGGCTTTTGGGGGGGGGATGGGCAGAGAGGATGCAGGTCATCACCCATTCCTCTCTTTCATAGCTCACTGTTGGAAAATATCATTCAGAGCCAATAATAGTGGGCAGAGGTGGTAGTCAGCCAGTTCTAACAGGTTCTGGAGAACCGGTAGTGGAAATTTTGAGTAGTTTGGAGAACCGGAAAATAGGCTGACACCCCCTCCCCCCTGCCTCCCAGCTAACCTTCTTTTGTTGCCTTGAACAGGAGAACGGAGCTGGAAAGCAGATTGGTGGGGTGGGGAGGGAATGGCGACTTTGCAGTATCCTTCCCCTGCCATGACCACAAAGCCACGTCACACCCACAAAGCCATGGCCACAGAACCGGTAGTAAAAAAAAAATTGAATCCCACCACTGGTAGTGGGGTATCTGTAGGGTTTGGTTTAAAAAAATCAAATGGTAAGTACAACGATACAATCATTTTTGTGTGTCACCTTGATTGTTCCATCTCAGCTGATATCTTTGTTTTTTTTCTTTTTTAACCAACTCCCATGGACATCCCTGACTCCACAAGTTCTTTGGAGACACTGAACAGACAAATGAACTCAATGGCCAATGATAATTTCTTTCCTCATCACAACCTTTTATTTGTAAAGGAATAATACTTTGTTGTTCATAAGTTCCATACATGTTCAGTCGTCTTCGGACCATTTCTATAAAACAGGAAGGGCAAAGGCCAAGCAAACCTATTTGCAACCTCACCTAATTTCACACTGGTCCTTCTTATGAAATCTAGTGATGTCTTCATCTGCTGCTGATAGAAAATTAAGTGAAAGGTGGTGTTGCTTGCACCACTCCCTTGCTAGCATGGAAGATTTTTAGCTGGTGTGTTCAAAAGAGTTCTGCATTCTACTTAAATTGTATTTATGTAGAGAACTAGCTGGAGTATACATTATAATGAACATTTCAGTATTACAGGTAGACTACAATTGAGCTGAAAACTTCAGTTGCTAAGCAAGACAAGTGTTAAGTGATTTTTACCCCATTTTATGACTTTTCTTGGCAGAATCAAAAGTGAATCATTGCAGTTGTTCAGTTAGTAACACGGTTGTTAAGTGAATCTGACTTCCCCATTGACTTTGCTTATCAGAAGGTCAGAAAATGTGATCCTGGGACAGTGTACAGGCCAGTTCCAAGCGCCTGAATTTTGCTTACTTGACCATGGGGATGCTGCAATGGCCGTAAATATAAAAAGCAGTTGTAAGTCACTTTTCAATACCACTGTAAATACCACTTCAAATGATCACTAAATGAACTGTTGCAAGTCGAGGACTACCTGTAGCTGGAGTATACATTATAATGAACATTTCAAAAGTACCAGATGATTGAAAGACATTGTATGGTGCTTAGAAACCCCTCTTATTACTAACCATTTCCCCTGATATATAGGCAGTCCCATTCAAGGCACAAGTCTCCTTAATAGCCCCTTATTGCTCTGGATGCGGTGGCTCAGATGCTGAGCTTGTCGATCAGAAAGGTCGGCAGTTCAGCAATTCGAATCCCTAGCGCCGCATAACAGAGTGAGCCCCCATTACTTGCCCCAGCTTCTGCTAACCTAGCAGTTAGAAAGCATGTAAAAATGGAAGTAGAAAAATAGGAGCCACCTTTAGTGGGAAGGTAACAGCATTGCGTGTGCCTTCCGTCTTTAGTCATGCCAGCCACATGACCATGGAAATATTTTCGGACAGCGCTGGCTCTTCGGCTTTGAAACGGAGATGACCACCACCCCCTAGAGTTGGGAATGACTAGCACATATGTTTTGACCTTTTTATTCAAGGCCCAATTCTCCTTAATAGCCCCTTATTGCTCTGGAAATTTCCACTCAAACTTAGGGTAAATAAAGGAACAGAAGACTGACAAAAAAGATAGGGTTTGAGGTTCTTTTTTTCCTAAATAAATGTCTTTGTTTCTTAGCAACCATTCAATAGGTAATACCAAACCATCCTTGACTGCAAATATTTGTATTCAGAATGGGTTTCTAAAAATCTTCCTCCTCCTTGCTGTTGTTGCAATCCTAGCCTGAATGTCTCCCGTGACTTCTATGCAAGTTTCAGCACACCTTTTGACGGGGTGGGCATAGCAGCAAGCGAATGGACTGCTTGTCACCTGATTCTTGAGATGCCAGCAACGAACTAAGCAGATTCCTGGAACGAGAATGCTGCTCCAAATTGGGGTAAATGTTTAACTGGGATTCATGTTGTGGCTTTTGAATTGGTTTATTCTTAACTCAGTCTCCGCTTCCTTTATGGTCACTTTCGTGATTGCAGGCATGAAGGAGTGAAGGAAAAACACAGTAAGTAGCTCTGTATTCCACATTGTTGAAACTATTACATTTATGAATTGGATGGGAGATCAGTGGGTTTTTTTTCTGCTGATATTCTGTATCAAAAACAGACACAACTAGGGGATCAATACAGTGTTAACATTATCCCAGGAGTAAGAAGAAGATAAATGGCTTAGCCAAAAAGAAATACAGAGGGAGAAATCACAGCTGTCTGACAGTAAAACCTGAAGTTGTGAATTATTTAGCTTTCTTAGTCTCTGTGTTTTTTAGCCAATTGGGCCCTATGTACAAAAGCAGTTATAGGTTCAAAGTGTGCGGGGAAGAAAGAGAGTAGCCCTGAAAAACTCAAGATTGATTGGAAAGAATGTGTTCCCCCCTCCCTAGAAATCAATATTCTCAGACTACCTCATTTGAGAACTATTGGAATATGAAATCCACATGGGTTTTAAAAGATTCATAATCAGGAGTGCACAGGAAATCTAATCTAATGAAAGAGAAGCAATCATATTGAATTTGATTTGATCCTAAAACAGGAGTTTTGAGAGAAGGAGGGAGGGATGTTAATGGCACCCTAACATTTTCCATATGTGTTCCTCTATACTATAGGTATTTTTTTGAGGACGAAAAATGTTCCATTGCTCGTGAACTCTGTCATTCTTTTCTGGGGGGGTTGCTGTGGGTTGAACAATAAATACAGCCCCTTCAGGAAAGACATTCTCCTCAGCATTATGCTTATTTGGAGGATTGAAATCTGAGGAGAAATGTTCCCAGAAGATAGATATTCACAAAAAGGTCAGGGTAAAGGTCAATGATGATTAAGAACTCAAAAGGAAAACTCTACTGATAGCAATAATGGTTAGAAATACAATAGAATTAATATGGAATTACAATAGATAAGAATTGCTAGATGATTTTTCACCTATTATATGAATGGTGTCTTTGTGTATAGTGTCATTGGGTTGTATCTTTGCTCTCACATGATATTGCTACATGCTTTCTGTAGTAGTATTTTTATTTGAGTAATTCTTTGAAGTATATAAGTACCATATGTTCTACTTTCATTTAGAGAGGCCGACCCACAGGTTCTATTCAATGATATGACTAAGTCATAGGGTGACTTTGCAAGCACAAATGGCAAATAATGATTGAGAACAACATTTTTCACTTTTTAAGTATATACCTCGTAGGCTGATGTAAAGCTTTCAGCAGTTTTTCATCCTGGTTGGGCCTGTTGGGGGTCATAGTTCAGCAACAACTAGAAAGCCCATTATTGTTTCTCATTATTGCATTAAAATATATTTTCAGGGATCTCCTTCATAACATGTTCAGAATAATGACCCTTCCCCAGGCAAAGTTCACTAGAGCAATAACATCTGAGAATTCGTCTGAGAATTTTCAGAAAAAGTTTGGCAGAACCCACCTATCTTGACCCAAAGAAGGGTCAAGCTGAAGAAGTTTCTTGAATGAGAAGTGAAACATCTTCAAGGAAAAACGAAGAAAATCCAGTTGCCTTTTGAAAAAGCACCTTTGGGGCAACCATGACCTGGATGACCAAGCATCTCCATAGACATTCTACCCTATCTTGACTTTTTTGAATTCCTACTTTCCATAGAAGTCTTTCTGCAGTTATTTGCTTATCTAGGAATTCCAACTAGTCTGTCTCAAAACATCTGAATATTATTTAATTGTCTTGGTTTTCTTTCACTGTGCATGCTCAGTTCTTGTAGCCTTCTTTGTTGGCCTCCTCATTGCCAGAACCCACAGACCATGTTCCTCATGTTGCACATTGCTGAACTGGTCAACTTCAGTGGAGGAGGAGCTAGGCATGGCATGCTGCCAGTTACATCATCATTTGCGGTAGATGATGATGTAATCCCTTGTGCACCATGCAGCACTTGGCTTTTGTGCATCAGAATAACATCTGCCCCCACCTTTTTCCACCCTGACAGATGGGACGCAGCTGGTCATGGTCAATGGACATTTCCTTGCCCTTGCTGGTCCTTCTGATTGAAATTTCTGAGAAATTTCCAAGGAAGGCTTTTTTCAGGAGACCATTTGAAAACAAATGAATTAGGGATATTAAGAGGGAAGGATTTCTAGACAGGCTTCCTAGACAGATTTCTAAGCAGCTTTCTATTTCGAAATGGCTTTTATTCTTAAATTGCTGTGCATATCAGAATGAGACAAAGTATAATAAAAGAGTCAGATTTTCCCACTTAAACTCGTGGCTACCATAGTTATGGAAAGTTTGAAAAGCCATTGCTTCTTCAAATAAGGGTAAGACTTCATTATTATTCGCTCTTGTTTGTCCTGTCCTAAATACTACTGGGGTGTTCTGACCTAGGCTTCCCAAGAGCATAAAGTAAACTCCTTATCCCGACAAAAACCCCTTTTATTAATTTACTGTGAATTTTGCTCATTCACATCCAGCAAAGTCTTTCTGTGATTTACTGTCACAGACCTTATCTGGCATAGAGAGCTGCCAGGCCAATATTTGCAAAACTTGGCAAGGAGTCTCGGAGAGTCACAAACCAATTAAGTGAACTAATTGTCTCCTGCAAGCTCCACTCCCCTTTTGCTTCTCTTTTATTTCATCTGGGAGGGGTCATTCAACATCAATCTGTGGCCTTACTCCCAAGTCAACCCCTGTTCTTTAGCTGTTCTCTTCGTCTGGCAATTTTGCACCTGAACACACTGGGAACAAGCTCTAGCTATTTGTCTGCTGATATCTGACTCTGAAGGCAGCTGATAACTGTCAGATGGCCCTGGCCCCATCTCTGCCTCTGACACAGAGCCCTCATCAGAGCTTTTCCCAGACTCCAGGACTGGCCATCTTTCTCCCCAAGCTCCTCTCTGTCCGAATCTGCTGCCAGCTCCCCTGGCCGCTGGTGGGCCACAGCATGGGGAGGCAAGGAGAGAAGATTTTTGTAGGCTACGGCTCATTTTTGTGGTAATTAAAAAGATCCAATAATACTCAGAGACAGGTGGTAGACATGATTTTTGCAAAATAGGGCAGCTCCAGATGTCCATTCCTTTGGGGAGCTAGTCTGAAGCAAAGCATGATGGAGAAGGGATTATTTTCAGTGCTTTCAGTGCTTTTCTCTCCCCTTTAAGTCTTTTTTCTTTCTCTACTCAGATTTCTGGTCACAGCTTTCTTCGTGCCTGAGGCAGAAGCATTTGGTGCATTCTCATGAGCATTTGTGAGAGCAGGAATTCAATCTCAGCAAGGCTGAGTAAAACAGGTTTTATAACAGGAACAGAAGGGAGGTTCACTTAGAGGAAATACATTCTATGAATAGGCAAAGCTTACAACTTAGCCAACCGCATCCTATCAGAAGGGTAAAGGAAAGCTATGCTCCATGCTCATGTGTCTAAGAAAAAAAGCAGAATGGAGTGACCTCAGAGTAGCCATCCCTTACTTAGACAGAAAGTAGGCAGACTGTTGGATAAAGAAAGGTACAGAGTAAATGCTTAACTTATGGTCTCTTACGGTCAGTCACGAGGTGATGAAGTATCACCAACACCATTGAAACTGAAACTGTAAGAATTTATGAGCAGGGGTGTATAGAATTCTTTATTGGCCAAGTGTGATTAGACACACAAGGAATTTGTCTTTGGTGCATATGCTCTCAGTGTACGTAAAAGGACAAGATACATTCATCAAGAATCATAAGGTACAACACTTAATGATACTGTAGTCATAGGGTACAAATCAGCAATCAAATCATACTAGGAAACAATCAGTAGAAATCGTAAGGATACAAGCAACAAAGTTACAATCATAAGTGGGAGGAGATGGTTGATTGATGAGAAGATTAATAGTAATAGTAATGCAGACTTAGTAAATAGTTTGATAGTGTTGAAGGGAATTATTTGTTAAGCAGAGTGATGAGGTTTGGGACAAAATGTTATTGTGTCTAGTTATTCTGGTGGGCAGTGCTCTATAGTGTCATTTTGAGGGTAGGAGTTGAAACAATTTATGTCCAGGATGTGAGGGGTCTGTAGATATTTTTACAGCCCTCTTTTTGACTCCTGCAGTATGCAAGTCCTCAATGGAAGACAGATCGGTAGTAATTGTTTATTCTGCAGTTCTGATTATCCTCTGAAGTCTGTGTCTGTCTTGTCGTGTTGCAGAACCAAACCAGACAGTTATAGAGGTGCAGATGACAGACTCAAAAATTCTTCTGTAGAACTGTATCAGCAGCTTCTTGGGCAGTTTGAGCTTCCAGAGTTGGTGGAGAAAGAACGTTCTTTGTTGTGCTTTTTTGATGACGTTTTTGATGTTAGGTGTCCCTGTTAGGTCTTGAGATAGGTAGATATATAGAATGTATTGGGGTAACCCATACAAATGCTTGATCTTGCTACTTCTTTCTTTAAATTTCAATATTGTCTTTTTTCCTATCAGTGACCTGGTTTAAGGCAACAGTTAAATCAGGAATCGATCTCCTGTAACCTCCAAATCTCATGTTATCCTCTTTGTAACCCCATGTCCCAGCCAATCATTTTTGGTTAGAAATAATAGTATTGAATCCTGATACTTTAAAAATATAGAAAAAACAAAGAATTTCTTACATAGGTCCTAAGGTAAGCTTCATATACAAGTAGTCCTTGATTTATGACCACAATTGAACCTAATATTTCCATTGCTAAGCAAGACAACTGTTAAGTGAGTTTTGCCCCATTTTACGATCTTTCCTGCCCCAGTTGTTAAGGGAATCACTGTAGTTGTCAAACTAGTAACACAGCTGTTAAGTAAATCTGGCTTCCCCATTGACTTTACTTACAGAAGTTTGCAAAAAGGGGATCACATGGGACCCTGCAACAGGCAAAAATACATGCCAGTTGCCAATCATCTGAATTTTGATCACATGACCATGGGGATGCTGCAACCACTATGAGTGTGAAAAATAGTCTTAAGTCACCTTTTTTGTAACTTTGAACAATGACTAAATGAATGGTTGTAAGTCGAGGACTACATCTACATAATTAAATCATCCAGGAAACCCTAGGTGGTACTTCAAGAGAAAAAACCTCCAGAAAATCTTGGCTTAGTTCACTTCGCAGCATCTATAACAATAGCAGTTAGACTTATATACCGCTTCATAGGGCTTTCAGCCCTCTCTAAGCCGTTTACAGGTTTAGGTTTAGGTTTCGTTTTATTTATATGCCGCCGTATTCCCAGCGGGACTCAGGGTGGCTCACAAACCCAAGGGGGGGGGAGGGAAACACAAAAACTACAAATACAAGCATTTAAAAATAACCAACAGACACACAAATCGAGAGGAGAAGGGAACTCATCAACCCCAGGCCCGCCGACACAGCCAGGTTTTAACGGCTTTTCGGAAGGCCTGGAGAGAGGTGAGGGTCCGAATCTCTGTGGGGAGTTCGTTCCAGAGGGCCGGAGCTGCCACAGAGAAGGCCCTCCCCCGGGTCGTAGCCAGATGGCATTGGCTGGTAGACGGAACCCGGAGGAGGCCAACCGTGTGATCTAATGGGTCTTTGGGAGGTAATTGGCAGCAGGCGGTCTCTCAAGTACCCAGGTCCAATACCATGAAGGGCTTTATAAGTGACGACTAGCACCTTGAAGCGTATCCAGAGACCAGTGCAGCTTGCAGAGGATAGGTATAACGTGGGTGTACCGAGGTGCACCCACAATCGCTTGCACGGCTGCATTCTGGACTCCGAATGCTCTTCAAGGGCTGCCCCATGTAGAGCTCATTACAGAGTCAGCATATTGCCCCCACAGTCTGGGTCCTCATTTCACCCACCTCAGAAGGATGGAAGGCTGAGTCAACTTTGAGCTGGTGAGATTAGAACCGCTGAACTGCAGATAACAGTCAACTGAAGTGGCCTGCAGTACAGCATCCTAACCACTGCGCCACCTCGGGTCTATCTTGAGTGGGTCATGCTCTCTCCAGATGGGACATGTGATTGCTTCGATAGCTACTAAAATTTATCATTTTCAATAGGGGAAGTATCTTGCCACTATAAAGGTGGACTACAGATAAAATGACTATGGGTTTAGCACTGTTTAGAGTCAAAGAGACGCGGTGGCTCAGTGGCTAAAACTCTGAGCTTGTCGATCAGAATGTCGGCAGTTCGAATCCCCAGTGCTGCGTAACAGAGTGAGTCCTGTTACTTGTCCCAGTTTCTGCCAACCTAGTAGTTCGAAAGCACATAAAAATGCAAGTAGAAAAATAGGAACCACCTTTGGTGGGAAGGTAACAGCATTCTGTGCACCTTTGGCGTTGAATCATGCCAGCTACATGACCACGGAGATGACTTCGGACAGCACTGGCTCTTCAGCTTTGAAATGGAGATGAGCACTGCCCCCAAGTGTTGGGAACAATTAGCACATATGTACGAGGGGAACCTTTACCTTTTACAGTCAAAGAACGCCAAACTTTGTAGTAAAAAACCAACAACAACACAGGAAGTTCAGTTTAGAAGAACAATAAGAGAGGTACCCCATCAGCTTGGAATAGTGCCAACCACTTAATTGCCTAAAGATCCTAGGACTTCACCCAGCCACATGGTTAGAGGAGGCCTGTGTCAGATTGCAGTTTCTATACGGGGATGCAAACTGAGCTCATATTGTTCTTATGCTCCCTGCAGGGCCTAGCTGCTTTTAAGGCAAGCATAGTAGCAGTCACATCGGGGTTGTGGGGACCAACTTGCTGGCGGAGGCCAAGGTTGTGTCTAGCCTAGCCTTCCTCAACCTTTTGCCCTGCAGCTGCATTGGATTATTTTGTCCAGATTCTCAGCCACAGCAGCCAAAGTGGCTGGGAATTCTGAGCGCCGAGTCCAAGACATCTGGATGGCGCCAGATTGGAGAGAGCTATTCTAGTACAAAACACTCTCCCCACCACTGGTTATCCAGATGCTTCAGTTACACTAGAATTGAATCTGTTGATTTCACAACACCAGGCAGAGAATCGACTTTGGGGTTGTTGTTTTTTTCTTGAAAGAAGCAGGAATAACTCAAGTCCTCACTTCAATGCATTCTACCCAAAGAGAAATAATTTGGTTAAATAATAGGAAAACAAGGTAGTGTCTCTTTGTCTCTTTCCTAATTATTCCTTTTAAATAACTTTTTGTCCCAGAACAGTGAATAGTAACTATATTTGTAAATGGATTTTACTAGCATTATTGCAAAACACAGCTTCAAACTTTGGAAAATTAACACCGCCACCTATTCATTTATTTGAATCCTCAACTATGTAAGCAGATGCAGATTTCCATTGGAACAGGCTAATATGGTGACTTTTGAAATAATATGTATTTTATATCCATTAGATGTCTTTTGCAAACCTTTCATACATATCCTCCTGTTTATTGTTGTTGTTGTTGTTGTTAGTTGCAAAGTCATTTCCAACCCATTGCAACTCCATGGGCAACAGGCGTTCCTGTCCTCTACCATCCTTTGGCATCCATTTAAGCTCATGCCTGCTGCTTCGGTGACTCTGTACAGCCACCTCATTCTCCGTCATCCCCTTCTTCTTTTGCCCTCAATCTTTCCCAGCATTAGGCTCTTCTCCAGTGAGGCCTTCCTTCTCATTAGGTGGCCAAGTATTCAAGTTTCCTCTTCAGGATCTGGCCTTCTAAAGAGTAGTCTGTTTTGGCTCATGCTATCCACAAAAATGAGATTTTGACAAGAAGAACCCCATCTGTTAGGGATGTATTGGTAAGACCTTAACTTAGAAAGATTTGCAATGTGTCAAACTAGATCTTCTGGAATTAGAATCAGAAGGTTGCCAAGATTGGGAAAGACTGATGTGAACAATGAGCTAATCAAGACCCCCAGAAATGGGACTCCCCATTAGCTTCTTTGCCTGGGTATATTTAGCTCTTTGAATGCTGATGATTTGACAAGCAGGTGCAGCCTTATCTAACAAACGGCTTGTCAGATGATCTCACCAGTTATTAAGCCATAAAAGGCCAGGCTCGAAATGTCTTCCTCACATTGAGCAACACTGAGAAAATGGACATAAATGCTTTGTTTCAGAAACTGAGTTTATAACTCTAAAACATTGAAGGAAGTCCCCTATATTTCATTTTAAATTTAATGGTAGTCATGTATTATTTTTTGAAACTAATTTGATAAGATGACTATAAGATGAGATGACTGCCCTTTGGATGTTCCCTTATATGGAAGACCATAACCTGGCAAAATCTTCAGCCTGAAAGATCTATTTAATGTATGATATAATACAGAATGCCAAACTTTATGGACCTCTAATGCAGTTTATGGATGTCTAATGCAGTTCAGAAGTGTTCCGTGCTTTAAACAAGCCTGCCTGGAAAGCATACAGACAAGTTAATTTAGCAGAAGCAACCTTGATTGTGATACTCGGGATTTCATGGAGCATCACAATAATCTGAACAAAACAGATTGTTTTGTCCAGCTAAAGAAAAGCTGTCCTATAATTATAACAACCCTTTTCCTACAAAAAAAAATGTGCACCATGAAAAATATATCCCTCACGCACACATACGTGCAAAATGGGAAGACACCTCACGCCATTTAAATAACTAAACATGGTTACACACACACACACACACACACAAACACACACACACACACACACTGGTCTTGTTGTATTTGGGTCTTTTCCCATGTAAGATTGATTGTCTTGGCCAAGACAATCTCAATCTTACATGGGAAAAGACCCGAATACAACAAGACCAGCATACCTACACCTGTGAATATATATGAAACATAGATTAGATCTACAGTATCTAACTGCCATGTGTTGGTCAGTACTACATTGTCCCGTTCTGTGTGCATCACCCTAAAAATTATAGCTGAAGACCAAGTCATACTAGCAGAGCATATACTTTTGATCTAGTGATGCTTCATATTGGCCAATAACTCCTTAACTACTCCCACTGTTTTTATCAGCTGCATTTTATTTGATCATATAAGAAATCCCTATATTTGGACAGATTCTGGGCCTGACGGTAACATAGTAGTGAGAATAATTAATAGTAGTAGAGTGTAGACTGTATCTGAAAGCTACAGAGGCTATTTATGGATTGAGATGTAGCAGATTGCCTGGAGCATTATCTGTGGAAACATTAACCACCTTGACAGGCTAAAGCATCTTTTACTACCTGTGGTAGATACACCATTAGAATCTCTCCATCGATAGATAAAACTTATTTGGATGTTGAACAATGCATAGGGGAGTGCTTTTGAACACTGGAAACTTCGCCTACTGCAGAATATGGAATCGATCACAGGAGGGAAATCTTGCTGAGTTTGAAGCAGCTAGAACAGTTGCTACTCTTCTCTGAATCTGCCCTTAATATATAAACAACTTGGCAAATGGGATCCTGAAAGAATTTTGTATCTATCTTAACTGGCCCAGAATACTGATTGCCTCAGTTTCCTTGCCTGATCTTTCCAATCAACCTTGGGAGCTAGTCAGAATCCTTATCTTCGGAATTCCCTTTCAGAGAAGCTTGCCTGATACAATGTTAATTTTGTTTTTTAATAGTGGCCATGGAAAAATATTTCTTTTTACATCTTGCAATCCACGGATATGATTGGGCAGACAGGTAGACATCAACATTGCTGGTGTTTTCACTTCCCTCAGCTTTGGTCAGTCCCTTTTATGGTAGCTTGGGATTTAACTGTTAATTCACCTCAATTTTCTCTTCCTATGACTGGATCAAATTGTCCTATGTCATCTCTCTGTGCTTGGTTTGGAAATACCGGTATGTGATGACGGTCTAACTCCACAGACTAAAACCAGATTTGGTTGAAGAATCACCAAACGGGGGTGGGATGAGGTGAGGTGAGGGCATAAATTTGGTATTTAAGATATTCCTTAAATGGCCAAGAGATTGTTGCTCTGTCTGACTCATGTGAGTTGTAATATACTAGACTATCCCTTACAGGGAAATTTATTCAGTAAATAGCAGTGTCGGCTTTTTATGTGACACAAATATCGAATGTAATAGAGGAATTAGAGAATGTGTTCTCCATTTCCATTTATTGTACTTTGTACTTTCATTGCTAAGCTCCCCCACAGTACTTTGCTGACCTTGCATGATGACAAAAAATGAACAATTTAGTTCTCATATTGCACACCACTAGGATATACTATATATAAAGGCTAGCTATAGCAAAAATTTAAAATATATATCTTGAAACAGGGCAATGAGAAAAAAACTTCTTTGTGGTTGACAAAAAGAAAAAAAATCCTCACAAAAGTGGTGGTTGAACTTAATTTGAAGGAGCTTAAAGCTTTTCAGTCTTACTGGTCTACTTCTGACTGATTGGTAAAGTCAGTTTGAATATTAAATCATATAGAAAAAAAGACAGATTTTGGTGCTTTATTGCCCTTCATGCATGTACAAAACCCTGTAGAAAGGCAGTTTTCTTCATGTCAAGTGTATGATTATAGCCTTGTTATTGTTGCTGCTGCTTATCAAGGTACATCTGCAGAAGTTTATTTAAAAATTAACATTGCCCAAATTTTTGAGATTCACTGTGCAGCATTTTACATACTCTTCTTTTCAAAAGATGAAAAACCCATTTTACCAAGTTCTACATAGAGCCTGAGATCTATATAATTATGCATGAATCTGCATTCTGTTTATCTTAATCTGTGATGTGATGTGCTGTTGTGGTGCTGAAAGGATAGCGCCTATTCTTAAAAGAGTTGTCAGGGCTTTAAAAAAAAACAAATCAATGTCCCCCAAACTTTCTGTTGGGCCCAGGAGTAATTCAGTTCTCATTTATTTGTTGAAATAAACTGAATCTGTATTATAACTCTAGAAGCTGCTCTTGAAGAATAATTAGAATAATCCGTACCCTCACCACCCTTCAGACCTTCCGCGCAGCCCTCAAGAACTGGCTATCCTGCCAGGCCTGGGGGTAGAGATTGATCTGCCCCCACCCGAATGTTGGATGAATGTTGTTTACTTTTTAATTATATGTAATGTTATATGTTATTGTTTGTATCCCCCTTCCTATGAGTTGTTAGCCGCCCTGAGTCCCCTCAGGGAAAAGGGCGGCCTATAAATAAACCCATTCAATTCAATTCAATACAATTAGGTTCTTTTCTTTGCATTGTTTTATTATGTACTGAAATGCAGCTGCATTTATAGGAGAGATTAAATTTAATAAGGTCCAAATTCCAATTCCTTCAATAAAAGACATACTTCACCAGCTATGACCTTTTGAGAACATTTGTAAAAATTGTTGGAGGATCTCAATGTCCCTTCATATCAAAAGCCACTTTCCACTGATATATTAGTTTTCAATGGGCAAGGTTTTTGTTTCACCAATTCTTGATTCCAAAAAGGCAATTTGACTGTATATTTCTAATATTACTTGGAGAAAATACCTATAATTTAAATGCAATTTTGAGGACACTTGGAACATAACAGAAATATGTCATAGTCAAAATGAAAAAGAAGCCCTTCAATTTATAGTGCAATAATAGTTCTATAAGAAGCTCTGCAAACACTGTATTATTTGTTAACAATGACATACATCCATTGAGTTCTTCAAGCAGTATAATTTAAGCCTGGTTCTCATTGTTAAATTTTACTAAACCATTACAGGTAGTCCTCAACTTAGACCACAACCAAGCCCAAAATTGCTGTTACTAAGCAAGACAGTTGCCCCATTTTACGATCTTATTTGCCACAGTTGTTAAGTCAACCATCCTCGACTTAACAACCACAGTTGAACCCAACAATTCCGCTGCTAAGCAAGACAGTAGTTAAGTGAACTTTGCCCCATTTTACCTTTCTTGCCACAATTGTTAAGTGAATCACAGTTGTTAAGTTAGTAACACAGTTGTTAAGGAAATCTGGCTTCCACATTGACTTTGCTTCTCACAAATTTGCAAAAGGTGATGACATGACCTCGGGACACTGCAACTGTCATAGATAAGAGCCAGTGGGCAAGAGTCCGAATTTTGATAATCATGAGGATGCTGCAACAGTTGTAAATATGAAATCCAGTCATAAGTCACAGTTTTTCAGTACTGCTGTAACTTCAAAGAATCGCTAAACAAATGGTTGTAAGTTGAGGATTACCTGTACAATCAAAATCAGAGTGCAGACCAACAGATGCTGCAACTTACAAAATGGTCATGTGACCAAGCACAATTGTAAAGTCAAAAAGAACAAATGTAAAAGCCGGTATGGAATATTTGTACAAGACTTTTGCAACCTAATTACTTTTGTTTGCTAAGTGATTTAGAAGCCATATTAGGATAAAGTCTTCCAAGCTGGTTTGTCATCTAGTTAAAGTCTTCATCAAGCCGAGAGGAGGGTATCTAACTGAGCACCATCAACCCATGATTTCATAAACTTGCTGAGGAAGAGGGAATTTCCATGTCTTCTTCAGCCTGATCTTTTACTCTTAACTTGAAGAGATAATTTTTTCTTCCTATTTCTCAACTGCTTACCTGCCCTTTTGCCTATTACCTGTCACTTCAGGATTTATTGAATCTATATTACTTACTTATACAGTTCTTGTGAATCTGTTTTACTGGCAATTATAGGGACAACATGTTCATTTGAGTGGTTTTATGATAAAGTTTATGAAAAGCTACACAAACATCTTATTCTGGTTTCCATGGAGGGAAGAAAAAAGAGATGGGAAAGTCTGAAGAAGTTAGAAACATGATATTTCCTGGAAATGAACATTTTTCCTTAATCTGCTACTTTTGAAAAAAAAATGTAACTCAAGATCTGAAGTACAGGATAGCCCTTGATTTATTACCACAATTGGGACCAGAATTTCAGTTGCTGGTAATTTAGTGAATCATCATATGACAGGACCTAATTTTACAATCATTTTTGCCACAGCCGTTAAGTGAATAATGAGATTATTAAGTGAGTCCAGCTTCGCCAATGGACTTTGCTTGTCAGAAGCCATATGGCCACAAGACACTTCAGCCGTTATAAATGTGAGCCAGTTGCCAAACACCTGAATTGTGATCATGTGACTGCAAATGTGGTGTAATGGTTGTAACTTCAAGGATGGGCCATAAGTTACCTTTTTTGAGCCTATTGTAACTTTGGACTATTGTTAAATAAACAGTCATAAATTGAAGATTATTTGTAAAATTCAAAAAACAATATTGATAATTTACCTAGGATTCATATATCTAGTTGATAATTCAACCAATCTTTTTTCCAATGTACATAAAAGGAGCAATATTTAGCAGTTGCTATTTGAAATTATTTTATTATAAATATTAATATTAAGAACCTGTTTTCCAATTAATAGGAAGAAATTAAATAATTCATTAAAATGGCAATCATGTTATCACTTGAATGAGTGTAAGACCATTACAGAACTGTTGTATAAGAAATATGAGAGATGTGGATTGCAAAAAACTGGTAAACCAGGAGATGACAAAAATTTAGCACTTCTTATCTCTTTGATGCCATCTGGTGGTTGCCTGGATTTTGGCAGCCTGGATATTGTATCTCTGATAATTCTGCAATTAGTTCTCATCACATTTATGGGCTTTGCTTGCAAGAAAGTGTTTATAGGATTGAGGTTAAAAAAGAAAGGCAACTAAATGTAAAATTCCAGAAAGGTGTCCAGAGATCATTCAGATTTTTCAAATCGTCTCTTCTGTTGAAAAGATTTTGCCAAGCATACTTTCTCTGTTGTATGTGAAAAAAGACTTGAGAAATATGGTGAAGAAAGGCTGTCTAGTTGGATAAGAGGGGGCATGGCCCACAATTGTATAATGAGTGAAGAAAGAGACTCAAGAGAGACCCTCCCTGACTTCTCAAACTGTAAAACAGACGGTGGAAGAATTGTACTTTCAGATCTGCAAGATTCTGTTAATGTTTCCTTAAAATAGAATCGGTTCATCTGGTCGTGTTTCCTATTTGGTCTTCTTGGGAAAGCTGACAATAGAAATATCCAGAACATGGCCTTCTTTGACATTATTCATGGATGAATAATGTTTTCAGGAAGTCCTTTTCTATCATCATTCTGCTTATCAACTAATTCCCACAACACTGCCAATAATTTACTAAGTCTGTATTACTATTATTATTCTCTTCCTTCCTAGTATCTATCTCTCTTATGACTATAAGCATGTTGTTTGTATCTTTCAATTTATATTGTTTTTATTTGTTTCCTAGTACAATTTGATAGCTTATTAGTAACCTTGACTATCACTAATTGTAGTATCTTTTTATTCTTGATTAATGTATTTTATTCTCCTTATGTACACAGAGAGCATATGCACCAAAGACAAATTCCTTGTGTGTCCAATCACACTTGGCCAATAAGAAATAAAGAATAAATCATTGACTATCGTTCAGAAGAAAAAAGACATTTGCCTATTTTGAAATTTTCTTTTCCAACCTCTAGAACCAAGTGAGGGAAAATTAAATAGGAAATATACTTTATGGTGAAATTTTTGCAGCTGCGAGAAAAATGGATAAAGACATCAGAAAAGAACTTCGTCAATAATTAATAGTTTTAAGAGTGCATAGAGCCTTAAGGAGACATAGATTGGTCACTTGGGTGGCCTCACATTAAGTGCAGGTTTTGACGCCATTTACAAAGAAAGGATACCCTCAAGATAGAATTAGGATTATTCTTCATCATGAATTTAAACGTAGGTATAAATGGGAACAGCACATGAAGCATATTCAACATCCAGTACGGAATAGTAATTTTAGCATGAATTATTTGGGAGTATTTCCAAGCACGGGGCATTTGCTTTTTCTATTTAAAATCAGGAAGACCTAATGTGTGTTATTGCAAAATATAGGAAAAACAGACAAGCTCTCTCCTATGAAAGAAACAGTATCATCTTGCTACATTCAGCTTCATTTACCAGAGATCATGCTTTTTCTTCCTATAACAGAAATGGCTACTGCTCCCAACATTATAATGTATAGTTACGTCGGTTGGATTGATGTTAAAATAGTTACCTTAGCAAACGAAAACTTCCATTGACGGTAATTTTATTATTTCAAAAGAAGATCCTTAGGGCATATCCACAGTAACTTTGAGCAGTTCCTACTACAGACTGACGTTAGCTGGACTATCTTTTAAAAAATTCTGCCCAAGTTGGGGTCATCATCTAGAAATCACTGCTTTCATAGTAGAGCATAAAAACTCATGCAGACATTGCATGCATTCCTCCCCTCCAAACTATAGAGGCCTGTACTTCATAGAACATATAACATAGAATCATAGAAGTGGAAGGGACCTTGGAATTTTCTAGCCCAACCCCCTGCTCAAGGCAAGAGACCTTATACATCCCACTCATATAGTTGTCCAGCTTATTTTTGAAAACTTCCAGTGATAAGAGTACCCACAACTCCAGGAGGCAAACTATTCTATTGATCAATTATTCTCACTGTCTGGAAATTTCTCGTTAGTTCTATGTTGGATCTGTCTTCCAGCAGAGCAACCTGACAGTATGAATGGGGAAAATTTTTATTTTTTAAAAAACTCTGTTCTGACTTAACATTCTGTTCTCTGAATGTAGAGCTTTTTTCCAGACTAAGTTTTTGGATTTGCACTAAATTTAACTATCCAAAATTCCTTGTACATAACTTATTTCTAGCCAGATCTCTTTGTACCCAGTTCTCAGTTTTAGGATTCTCATTGTTCTGTGATGCAATATATATATATATATATATATATATATATATATATATATATATATATGTATGTATGTATGTATGTATGTATGTATGTATGTATGTATGTATGTGTGTGTGTATATATATATATATATATATATATATATATATATATATATATATATATATATATATATATATATATATATATATATAGGGGCTGGCTATTTTGAGGTTTAATTATGCTTTATTTGACTGTGCAGACATTTAGGCTGCAGAAATGGAAAATTAGAGAACTTATTTCTGCAGCCCAATGCTGCCTGCAGCTTTAAATCTGTCAGCTCATGAAAGCTCTAGCATGTACTTCAATATGCTTAATGGCCTAGCAATATGTCATGAATTAACATAATGGATAAGACAAAAATGTGAAGGAGGGACAATTATGAATCGCCAGTTCTATATATTTCTATTTTATGCATTTTAGCCTGAAGTAAATATATATAGCTGTTGCCCCGTGTATAATTTTGTCCTATATTGAATTTTTATTTAAGAACAATCCATTCCA
Source organism: Thamnophis elegans (assembly GCF_009769535.1). Classification (NCBI taxonomy): domain Eukaryota; kingdom Metazoa; phylum Chordata; class Lepidosauria; order Squamata; family Natricidae; genus Thamnophis; species Thamnophis elegans. Next base: position 40,825,087 of record NC_045542.1, read on the forward strand.
GAATCTATAGAAGCTTAGCTAGTTTAAACTAGTTTCCTGATTATATCTTCATTTCAAAAAGTCAACAGTTCCTTCAGCAGTTAAAGAATAATGTGTTCAGTCATCTCATGATTTATGTGATATGTGCAAATACCATATGTAGGCAAAAACAGGTAAATAATGTTAGTTTTTTTTCACTTTTGGGCAATCCTGCCCAATCCTGCTGTTTTCCTCTGCAGTGCAAGCCAAGGTTATATTTCTGCTTTTAAAAAAATAAATTTGTCTAGTTCTTCAGAAAACTAGTGACCTAATTGTCTATTCATTATTTCCTGATAAGTTGCAAAGTATAATAAGATGGATGAAAACAAATCCAGTCTATTTGTTTTAGAGTTTAGGAATCTTAATATGCCAAGGTACACGATTCCTTCTCTCTTCTGGGGGAGGATATGGGCAATTGTTCTTTCTTCATTTTTATCCATAGTAGCATATTAATAAATGCTGAATGCAGTCTGTCTGTCTGTCTGTCTGTCTGTCTATCTATCTATCCATCCATCCATCCATCCATCCATCCATCCATCCATCCATCTATTTATCATCTGTCGATCATTTCCTATTTATTTAGGAAAGCTGTGTGATTGCAAAAGTAATAATCAGTGGTGGAATCAAATGGGAGGGAATAAATAATTATTTATCAATCATTATTATAATCAATCAATCACTATTCCTATTGACAAATGCTGCAAGAGGACAGAAATGGCAGCATGTCCATGTCTTCCTGTTGCCAGAAGCACCTAACCTGTGGACAGCCATGGACCTTCAAAGAAGTAGATAAACTGGCATCCTTCTTCCACCAAAATAATAAAAACAGGCAAACTTTAGAGCCATGTGAAACCCTTCTTGACAGAATAGTGGAAAATCTGCAATACACCCAATAAAGTTAGAAGCAAGACATACCTCTCTTTCTTGGTTTAAATGAACCTTGGGTGTACAGGATTTTTTAAAAGCAGGTCTAGCCTTCTTCAAAAAAAAAAAAATTAAATCTATTTTCAAAAGGAGACTGTACCATCATTGATAAAGTTTGCAATATCGTATCCAAAGCAAAATTGTATCATGATAGGAGAAAACACAGTCGCTTAAAACTGAAGCAGCTAAATATGACATTAAGTTGCCTCAGTTATGGATGAGATTGTGGCACAAAGGCAACATCTGGAGAATCTGTTTATGGCATTATTATGAACAAATGAGGATGAACTATAAAACAGTTCCTCTCCTCCCCTCCACTCCCGCTTCCTAGAAAACATTTGCCACTACCATGAAGTAATTAGTCACAACACTGATTAACACTCAAGTATCATAGAAAAATGCTCTCCTTCAGTAACAGCACAATTTAAGAAACATGACATGGTATGTAAATCAGAAAGCTGAGTGCATCTGTGCATTTCTTATCAGAAATATCACTGATAAATAAAGCCTTGCTTTAAAATGAGGCTATTGTGTTTATCACAATGTATGTGTCCTCAAAGAATGTATTGCCTTCTTGGAAGACAACAAGATCTCTATGCAATAATGTTTCATCCCTGCCCATTATTAAGCAAAAAACCTGAGGTAGACAATGGTCCAGCATGTTCTGTGTTTCTTTGTTTTGTTCTTGAATGGGAAGTGGGCTTTGTGGTCACTGAAGTCTTCATAAACAGTTCAGGGCGTGTGTGGAGAACAATGTCCTCAGAATGGTGTTAGATGGGTAAGAACAAAGAGAAACAACTTTCTGTTTGGAAAAGCATGGAGAAATTCAGTGACTGTAATTGGGTCCAGATTGCCAGCAATATCATGGTATGGTTTGATTTCACTTGTTGACATTTGTGCTTCAAGCTCTCGGATTGGCCTGCAATGAAAGAGAGAGATGGCAGCGTTCTTCAGGAATGTTTGCTAACAATGTGTTGCAAGATAACTTCATCCATTTACCATTTGCCTGGGAATGAAGATTCCTTGTTTCTGCTTTCCTCAGGATATGGCATGACGTCACTGCTCCCAGCTTGTTTATCCCTTCTTATAACATTACTGGCTTCCTTCCAAATTGTTTTATGTTATCTGTGCTTCCTGCGCTGAGTCAAACTACAGTAAACATGACAGCTACCCTGTTATGCTAAGAGATGCAAATGCCACAAACCCTTGTAATACTGTGCTTCATCCTTCCATGTAAGTAAACCACTTGGAGTGTCTGCCGTCCTTCATATTTAAAATATTCCAGTGATGTTCTATTCAGGTAAATCCATTTGGCACTTCAAACTACTATACAACCCACATACCGATTCTTCTATCTCTAAAGTATTGTTAACCTAAATATTAGATACAAAAAGTGTCAATAAGAACATTTTATTTAATTCCTAAATTCATGATTTGATCTTTTCAAAGGGTTCCTTTTTTCACTGAGATAGAAATTGGTAAGACGAGAAAGACATGGCTGATCAATTTTCTTTTTACTTTTTGACTATCTAGATAGGAAATTGCCCCACATAGGGAGAAAATCATTTATTTTTGGCTCACTCTCACCGAGACAACTATGTTTCTGGTAACCTTTCATTGGAATACCAAAGCCATGTCAGAATATGAATATTTATGATGCCAAAATCTGGAATTCTGTGCTTTAAATCAAGTTACGAGCCATCTTCCTTGAATGTTATTGCATACCTGATGGAAGAAAAGGAAGGATGAAGGAAGAGTTAGTGGGTTGTTATGAAATATCCTCTTCTATTATCATACACTAAACAAGCAAAGAAACAAACAAATAAATAATCCTCTTCATTCTCCATATGTACTGCCAAAGGGGTTAAGGCGTGCTAGCAAGCCCCTTTTAATTATGGGATTTGAAGATCTTCAAAACTGGAAGGTCTCTAATAAATAAATAATAAACAAACAAACAAATTGTTGCAACTGAACATTGATATTGCTTAGTTCTCTTTCTCTCCCTCCCTCCCTCAGCACATTCAGTACATATACACATTCCTGTTTATTCAGTGGAGAGTTAAACTTTATTCTGAAATGTTCAAACTGGATGAAACTGCATTTAGTTCAGTGTGATATCTTCCAGCAATTCTTTAAAAAAACAACCTGTAATAAACTGTGTAGAGATTATTACACATTAGACTGTAATACATTAACTTCTCAAGGGTCAGTTGTATCTTAGCAAGGCTAAGAAAGTTTTGTTTCTCAAAACATTTTTCACGAGTTACTCGATGGCAATAAACAGATTCCAAGGCTCCTTTAGGCTGATTTTATTGCCCTCCTTGTTATTTCTACTGTTTCATTTGGATATCCTATTTAATGCCTTTATGATAAGATCTACCCACTCATTTTATTATGTTTGCCTTTGGGGAATAAAATGAATCTCTGACTGACCTGAAAACAATATAAAGCAAAGCTGTTTTAAACCGGAATTAATGAGGGGTGGAACAGCTGACTTGGTAGCCTATTAATCTATTTGCTTGCTATAAAACCAATGACTATATAACACGCACAGAATATTGTTTGCATCTACTGTATATATTGTCCTTCTTGCAGAGAACTGAGCACTGTATATACCAATTTCCCCACCTTTTGTTTGTGATAAGATTCTGGAAGGTCACTATAAGAACTTAGTAGAGAATTAAACCCACTGTTCCCCACTTAAAAGCCAACTCTTACACCAAACTTGCTATGGTGTCAAAACAATTCATGATGAAGATTTGAAACAATACTTAACGTTGAAGAATATTGTATTTCTCCTGGAGAAAATCAATCAGTTAGTCAAACAATATTGTAGCTCAGCAATACCTCTAATAGATGTCATAGTAAATATTTGATTTGATTTTACTTTATTTGTATGCCGCCCTTTTCCCTGAGGGGACTCAGGGCGGCTCACAATTCAAGGGAGGGGAAAAACAGACAAGTTACAAACATGAAAACCATACACCATTAAAAAAAACACAACAGTCATACCATTCGAGTGGGGTTGCAAGTCTTTAGCCCCAGGCCTGTCGGAACAGCCAGCTTTTAAGGGCTATGCGGAAGGCCTGGAGGGTGGTGAGGGTACGAATCTCCACGGGGAGTTCGTTCCAGAGGGTCGGAGCAGCCACCGAGAAGGCCCTCCTCCGGGTAGTTGCCAGTCGACATTGGCCGGCTGATGGAATTCGGAGGAGGCCTAGTCTATGGGATCTTATTGGTCTAGTGGAGGTAATTGGCAGTAGGCGGTCTCTCAAGTACCCAGATCCATGAAGGGCTTTGTAGGTGACAGCTAGCACCTTGAAGGGCACCCGGAGATCAATAGGCAGCCAGTGCAGCTCGCGAAGGATAGGTGTTACGTGGGTGAATCGAGGCGCACCCATGATCGCTCGCGTGGCTGCATTCTGGACAAGCTGAAGTCGCCGAATGCTCTTCAAGGGCAGCCCCATGTAGAGCATGTTGCAGTACTCCAGCCTAGAGGTCACAAGGGCACGAGTGACTGTTGTGAGAGCCTCCCGGTTCAGGTAGGGATGCAACTGGTGCACCAGGCGAACCTGGGCAAATGCCCCCCTGGTCACAGCTGACAAATGATGTTCAAAAGTCAGCTGTGGGTCCAGGAGGACTCCCAAGTTGCGGACCCTGTCTGAGGGACGTACTATTTGACCCCCCAGCCTGAGAGATGGAACACTTGGCCAATTAGTGGGAGGGAAGCACAGCAGCCACTCGGTCTTATCTGGATTGAGCACAAGCTTGTTAACCCCCATCCAGTCTCTAACAGCCTCAAGGCCCTGGCTCATCACGTCCATCGCTTCATTTAGTTGGCACGGGGCGGACAGATATAGCTGTGTATCGTCCGCATACTAGTGGTATTTTATCCCGTGCCGTCGAATGATCTCACCCAGCGGTTTCATGTAGCTATTAAAAAGAAGGGGGGACAGGACCGAACCCTGCGGCACCCCATACGTTAGGGGCCTAGGGGTCGATCTCTGCCCTCCGACTAACACTGACTACGACCTGTCCGAGAGGTAAGAGGAGAACCACCGTAAGACAGTGCCTCCCACCCCCACCTCCCGCAGTCGTCGCAGAAGGATACCATGGTCGATGGTATCGAAAGCCGCAGAGAGGTCAAGGAGTACTAGGATGGAGGCATGACCTCCATCCCTGGCTCTCCAGAGATCATCGGTCAATGCGACCAAAGCGGTTTCCGTGCTGTAGCCAGGCCTGAAGTCTGACTGGAATGGATCTAGATAACTGGTTTCCTCCAAAATAAGACAGGTCTTATTTTCTTTTGACCCCCAAAATAAGCACTTGGCCTCATTTTCAGGGAGGTCTTATTATTTTTGAGGTGCAGGAGGCAGTGAGCAGTCACCTCATGGCTGCTGCTGTGTTTCAATATGTTGGGGAGGGCTTATTTTAGCACATGCGCTCAAAAGCCTGATTGGGCTTATTATCTGGGGAGGTCTTATTTTCAGGGAAAGAGGGTACATCATTTTGCAGTACAAGTAAGAGCTTTAAGAATTATTATTTTCTATCTATGGATGGATGGATGGAGGGGAGGGAGGAAGGGAAGAAGGAAGCAAGCAAGCAAGTAAGCAAGCAATGTTTGAAATATATCCTGCTTTTTTAAAAAAAAGATTACCCACAAAAGTTCAGTATATTACTTGTAATTGTACATCATATTGACTGTAGACATAACACGACTGACATCATCACTCTCTATGGAAAATATTATGAGCACACCATACATGAACAAATATCAAAGAGAACAGAATGCGATATTTCAATATGAAATCTTGAAAGCATTTGGCTTGTGTCTTTGCAAATGAAGAATGACAATGGGTTCAGAATTTGGATACAGCTTCAACTTCACAGTGTTTGACGAAAAACATTTAATGGCATTTTAGACTATGATATAATTTTGTATGTTACAAACTTGAATTAATGTACAAGGATTATTTGCCGTTGGAGATTAAAAGTTAGAACTTGGAATGAAATTTGTGTTTCAGTGATCACATGAAACTATTTTATATGTTGTAGAATATAAATATACCTGGCTTTTCAAAATGGTATCATTGAGAAGAAACTTCCCTCCCTCCCTCCTTCCTTGACAATGCCCAAAATTGCCTAAAATTCTGTTTTCTACATGCCATAGAAGGACTGCTAGCTCAAGTCTGTGAAGTATTTTGGTATCTTAAATTTGAGGAATGTCTTGCAGAGTAAACTTTCATAAATGAATCAGGTGAAATGACCTGAGATCATGACAGTATTTCTTGCAAAGAGTTTACAAAATGTTATAAAACCTCCTTGTACTTTCTTGTAAATTTCAACTTCATTTCTGTACACTTCTCCCCAATCCCCAGCAGTGAGATGACTAAAATGTTGCCATGTCATTTATTTAGAACTTACTTTCAAGGAAACATAAATGATACGGTTAGGCAACTGACTGGTGGGTCAGATTGACTTGCCCATGTGCTTCAGACAGCCAGAGGTCAAAAGCCTGATGGAGGCTTTATTCTCTGATGCATTTGATTTCTCCTGTACATTTCTTTCTGTACTTTCCTCCTCCTCTCAGTTCTTACGGTAATAAATGCTTAATTCTCAGAGTGTTGGAGAGAAGGCGATAGAACAAATTGCATTATGTTTCATTACTTTGAGATTTGTTGTTATGTGTCACTTAGTAGTCTATAGTTATATTAATAAATAAGCAGCAATGTGATGAGTTTGCCCCAGGTCATTTCTATCCAGGTTTGAGTTTCTTGTGTCAGCACAGAAAAAAAAATGTAGTATGGTTTTCTAAACCTTTTGTATTAAACTAAGCTTGAAAAAAGTTTATTTTATAACTGGATCACTCTTTAAGCTATCCAATATTATTATTTAATTAAGTTAATTTGTAAAGTGATTGTCCTGTAACTAACATGGCAACCCTATGCCTGTTTGCTCAAGAGTAAGTCCGCCAATATTTGACTGGTTTACTCACCAATTCACTGAGTAGAATCAAAAGATGTGGTAGGATTACTGAAGCCCATGGTAAGGACTCGTGGTATTTTTCTGAATAAGAAAACATAAGGCTAGTCCTCGATTTACAACAACAATTGAGATCAAAATTTATGTTGTGAAGCAAGGCAGTTGTCAAGTGGATTTTGCTCCATTTTACAACCTTTTTTGCCACAGTTGTTAAATGATTCTTTGAAGTTTAGTGAATAATGTGGTTCTTGTGTATCTGGTATCCCCCTCCCCCATTGACTTTGATTGTCAGAAGCCATCTGGAAAGGTTACAAATGGTGATCACACGATCCCGAAACAATGCAACTGTCATGAGTACATGTCAGTTGCCAAGCGCCCGAATTCTGATCACGTGACCATGGGAATGTTGCAATGGGCTTAAGAGTGAAAACTGGTTATAAGTCATGTTTCCCAGTGCTGTTGTAACTTCAAGAGGTCACTAAACAAATAGTTGTAAGTGAAGGAATACCTGTAATAGAGCTTAGTGAAAGGGTTTTCTCTAAAATTCAGTTGAAAAAATGAAAAGAAACTAAAGTACTGTATTTTCAGAGTATAAGATTTCACCCCCTAAGAGAGTGAAAAATTGGGTGCATCTTATACTCCGAAAGTAGCCCCCCTCCAGCCAGCCCCCACCCTTTGACCGTCGCAAGTCACATTTTAGACCTGTTCCAGGCTGCATAGCCCATCCATGGCTTGTCTTTTTGGCCTCTGTGCCTCATATTTTCAGCCTCTGAATGCTCCATTTGAGACCTGATCAAGGCTGCGGGGATCGCCAGAGCACATCGCGCCCACTCACAACCTGCGAACTAATGTGCTGAAGCTGACCAGGCTAAGAACGCTAGCCAGGTGAATACCTGCAGGGACATGCAGTCAGGGGAAGCAGGGGAGGCAGAGCCTCAACACTGTCATATAAAAAGAAAAAATGTAAAAGGAAAAAGGCAAGAGCTAGTTGCTGCCAGAGTCACCATGGAAGCCCTCTGCTTAGGGCTTAACTGTTTAAAAAAGCCTCTAAAAAGTGCCCTCTACAGGAGGCAACAGGAGAACGACATGCCTCATCTAGTCTGACTTTTTATGATCACTCGAGCAGAGTTAAGCAAGGGTTAAAAGCCGAAAAATTCCTGATGTAGCTGAGACATGTTGTTCTCCTGCCTCCTCCTGTAGAGGGTGCTTTTTTAGAGGCTTTTTTAAACAGTTAAGCAGAGTCATCCAGGGTGACTCTGGCAGCAACTAGCTCAGCCTGACCTCAGCTCTTGTCTTTTTCCTTTTACATTTTTTTCTTTTCATGATGACAGGCAAGAGCAGAGTTGAAATCTTCTCTAAAACAGCTGGAAAAGGTACGTGTGGGTCGGAGGGAGGGGGAGGAATTCAAACTTCATCCTCCTGGTGCAACTTTGTGTGTCTGTGTGTGTGTGTGTCTGTGTGTGTTTGAGAGAGAGGGGGAGGGAGGGAGAGAGGGAGGAAGGAGGGGAAGGGAGAAGAAAAAGAAAAAGAAAGGAGGAAACTTATTTAGCAAAGGAGAAAAACAAATGCTGCCGCTTTAAATCGGAACTGAGGATGCCTGGCTGTGGAATTCTGGGAGTTAAAGTCCACAAGTCTAAAAAAATTGCTGCCTCACCAGCCATAAACCTTACCGCATGTCACTGAATACCTGGTAGGCAGAGGCAGATTTTTTTTCTTATTTTCCTCCCCAAAAACTTATACTCCGGAGCTTCTTATTCCCAAATGTATTGGGAATACATTTAGAAATCTTAAAGCAGCATTTGACGGAGACTCAGATAGGTGACTTCAGTTCAGGGCAAGTTGTTGAAGTTTCCCTCACTGTGAAAGCCTCTCTTTAAAATGTATCCTTCATCCCTAGCTGTAAAAACAAAACAAAAACAAAACTTAGTTCTGGGTCTTGGGAGAATGTGTTGCATGCACAGTGTTAAAAGTGCCAAAGCAAAACACTGGGTTCATTGTGAAACCTTTGGGTGAACAGTAGCAAGACATTAGGAAGAGAAGTCAGGGGAACAACACTGAAAGGATAGAAGGCTGTAAAATCATTAGAATACTGATTGGACTGTTTTACATTTCTGCCAAGATATTTCAGGAACTGGTATGAAAAAGATGACCCAGCCAGAAGTTGCACAAGAGGAAGGCCAGCCAGGTAAGAGGGATGCTTTCCTCTCTCACCCACCAGGAAAATAGGATGCAATTCATAACACTATAAAGCAGAACCGCAAACCCACACTTGCCACTGAATGCTTTTTATGATAATTGAAAAGCAATCTGGAAAGATATAATTGACCTATTTAAAACAAATTGGTCAGTAAATATACCAATTATTTAGCATGAGTGGACTATGTAATTGTAACATGTACATCATATGATTACAATTGCCGCTTTGTTTGCTGAATTGGCTTTACTTTCAGCAAACGCTCCCCCCTCGCCAGCCCCCAGACAAAATTGCTGAGTCTGAGACCTTGACCTCCTGCCATTTTTTCCCTCTGATTATTTAGCCCAGAGATTCCCTTCTTTCATTTGCCTACAGGCAATCTCTATTAAAAGCGAGATCTTTTCCCTTGAGGCGTCATGCTAAAGTTATTTTTTTTTATTTCTCACTCTGCCAAGATGGAAGGTGCTTGCAAGTTTCTAGGCTGCTTTAGATGCAGCCAGATAACACAGAGAATGATTTAGCTTTGAAAGAAAGTCTGCATAAACCCCTTATTCAGAAAAATCACATTTTTCTTCCCTCTTAACCTTGCTGTGTGACTTTTGAAATCTAGAGCAGTGATGGCGAATGTTTTTCTGCTCAGGCATGCACGCAATAGCGCATGCATGCATGCCCACACCCATAATGCAATGCACTCCTCAGCGCATGCACACACAACTCCCTGCCCTACCCTCTGTATGTGTGTAGGCCTCACTGAAGCTTCCGGATTTCTGGTGAGCCTGTTGGACCATTTTTCGTCCTCCCCAGGCTTCAGAAAAGCCTTCGGAGCTTGGGGATGTGAAAAATGGGCCCATCGGGCCTACTGGAAGTTCAGTAATGATGGTCTGAGGAGGCTCAAATGTCTATGCAGAGATTGGTAAGTTCTGGGGCAGTAGCTAATAGCTCAGGGTCAATTCCACACAGGAACACACAGACCCATCTGAGATGAGGGACTATTCTACAAAGCATCTCCTCTAGCAAGGCTGACTGCCAAAAGATTGATGCTTTCAAATTGTGTTGTTGGAAGAAGATTCTTGAGAGTCCCTTGGAATGCAAGGAGATCAAATCAGTCAATTCTGAAATACTTTGGCTTCAAAATGAGAAGAGAGGACTTATTGGAAAACTTATTGGAAAAAGGAAAAGGGGATGGCAGATGGTTAGATAGTGTCATCAACACAATGAACATGAATTTGAAGAACGTCTGGGAGGCAGTGGAGGATGGGGTAAGGGGGTTAGTGTGCTTTGGTCCACAGGGTCAGGAAGAACCAGACACGAATTAGCAACTGACTAACAAAAATATTTTATTAGATTACTATACTCTAAACAGGAATTCTTTTTTTCTACATCAAATTGATGCGTCATTTGTTGGATTGTCCAAAGATAGTCCTTTATTAGAGCATTATAGATAGAAAGTGACGAAGTCTTGCTATGGTGGGGTTGCTTATAGGGATCTTTGTGGAAATAAAGACAAATATATAATCATACCAAGGCTCTTTCAAGACATCAAATGTGCTGTCTGAGACAGTTGTTTCACTCTAGTTAATGAAGGGGCTGGCTCTCTGTGGACCTTATGGAGATAATAAGGCCATTTCTGAACCTGTCTCCCTCTCTTTGTAATGAGCCCTCTTGAGCAGCCCAGTTGTGTCTTAAATGAAAAAAAGACTTTGTGGTACTGCCATGTGACAACTCTGCTTGTACTCAGACCTAGATGATATCCCTGAGATGGATGTCCTTGGAAAAAATATTTCCAGCTGGAAAAAGGCATGATAAGATTAGAATGCCATATATATTACCCAAATGAAAAGAATTCTTCCTGTTGTTCATTGACACCTTTATTCTTCTCCAATCTCATCAAAATCAAACATGCTAGAAGGCTCAATTTCTCTTCCCCAAGTCTATTTCCTCTCCTTCAACTCAGCCCTGAGCCAGTCCCAATCTCTCTCTTATAGTGGAAAAATAAATTTTGAACTCAAAGACACTTTTAATTAGAAGCAGGGGAACTGCCGAGACTCTCCATTGAGAGTCACATGAAGAATGGGAGCCTCACAGAAAATACACACAGATTATTTTAATTGTCTGCCTCCGAAAAGGCTGGCATGCTGTATATTTTTAGCGCGCGGCATTTCTATATCCTTTTCAAACACTTGCAAGTCACATCCTCTTCTCCAACTGATGCTTGAAGTGTTGCCCAAATACACAATTACAAAGTCAATTAAAACCCAGTCCCTGTTTTGTTAATTTAAACATAAAAAAGCATACATAGGTTTTAAAAGTAATTCTAAAATACAAGCAAAAATTAAAACAGACCCAATTGACCAGAACATGAGAACCAAATTTAGAGGGAGGGAGGGAGGGGGAAGGAAAATAATCCATTTTTTAAAAAAAACTGTTAAAAGGATTGAGCAAAGCCACAACAGTGATTTAGAATTTAGCTGAAGTTTAGCAGGCACCTTTCTCCCCCACTCTCCTATTGTGCTTTTCCCCCCTCCCTTCTTGGAAATATCCAGTACTTGATGCGGAAGCACAGACCTGGGTGTCTGCCAAAGGTATTGTGAAGTGCCAGTGTGTCCTAAATGTTCAATGAGCTATGGGAGCCAAGGTTGCTTAGCATCCCATAGAATCGAGATCGCAAGGAAGAAAGGCTAGCTGTACTGTAGCTTTTGGAGATAGGGTGCATACATAAATAAGAAAATTAAGACGGACACAGGTTTCGTTCCACTTCAGTGAACCTCAGTGGTCGTAGTAGCAAGCAGCTTGTGCTGATGTTACATCTCCAATCTTGGCCAACCTAACCGGTGAGTGAACTAGGGACCTATATGAAAATAGATGTGTTGGGGGGAAAAAAACCTAGGCTTCGTAGAGGTGGGATAAATAAATGTTATATTCTTTTCTCAACTTTGCAAAGAGAGCAGGCAAATAGCTCTTACGGGAGGATGATATAGTACCACTACATAGCAAACTAATGCTGAGGATAAAAAAAACTAGGGTAGGACGCTTTGTTATAAAACAACTACTAAGGCCATCCTGTTTAGATTCAAAACTATGGCGAGATCCTAGTTTCATTGACAGAACTGCAAGTAACAGAGAAGAATCCATGGGGTAGAAATTTTGTTTCCTGTCCAAGGAGTGAAGCTTTCCACCTGCACCTGATAAAGAGCAGTTCTTTAGTATATTAAATGCCATTTGAGCTTTCTTTGGGGCATGTTGCTCCTCAGTAGTTCAAGAGGTGATACTTGCCCAGAAATCAAATCAAACTGATCTTTATTGGGCTCATTTACCAGAATAAATCCGCAATGAAAGAAATAGTTCCAAATAGGATCTTGGTTGTTTACCTTTGTTGTTATTTTTTTGACCTTAGGGTTTCTGGAAGAGGTAACGACATTGGTAATAAACACTGAGTAACTTCTATAATCAGAATCTCATTAGTGATGTTCTCTGAGCTTATTTTAATGAAATTGTATCTCGAGAAGCATAGATCGTGGAATACTTGGAACTGAAAAACTGGAAAAGAAAGCAAACAATCAGCCAGCAAAAAAGAAAAAAAAAGAAAAGATACCATTAGTTTAAGAGTTGATGTGGAAGAACAGGGAACTGTAACAGAAAAAGGATGAGTTTGTTACTGAGAAAGTATAAATGTGCAGTAGCAGTAAGAGGGTCAAATCTTGGACCAAAATTTAGAGAATCTGCTCTTCTCTTGTTTTGCAAAACACTGATCACTGATTATGGATATATTCTACTTTTTTCTCCCTCTTTCAATATTGCACTATGGATTTCCTATCATTCTGCAAGCCGGCTTATTAATTGCCGACTTCCATTGGTTTCATCTCCTCTTAAGCCTCCAAAACTCTTAGCAGGTATCTTGGTCTCTCGTGTTCAGTTGTCTCCCCACCTCTCCCCCGAGCTCCTTGATCTGCCTGCCTGCCCGAGTTTGTCCTATGATCTGACCCATGATGAAATAATTTTCTTGCTCTAGGTGTTTGCTGAAAGACTTTCTCCCACGTTCTGCCTTAATATCTCTTTTAGGTGAATCCTTTAGCAGTCAGTTTCAGATTGTCTTGTGTTAATTTTGATATAAAGAGTTTCAATAAAGATCGTGTAGCTTATATTACAAGATCCTCATGAGTATTATTCTCTGAGGCCCCTTAATGCAATCTTTCTATTTCAGGAAACAGATATTGATTCAGAGCCCAGCAATAGTATTTTCAATTAATGTCTGGGCAAACGTTCTTATTCTTTCCTTCCTTCTACTATGATTTTCTGCAGATTCAGATGCCTACAGATAAACAAGCATTTTGCCCCAAGGCCATAACCGCAACCCACTTAAATTCTAGACAACTAGAAGAAAGAAATGTTTATATGGGAGCCCTGAGAGGAAGTAATTGAAGCTGGAGTTTCCAAAACACGCAACTGGTGACTATTGACATTTTAGTAATAAGATGTGGAAAATAGGATTCATATTAATTCCAGCTTTAGATTCCACTAGCTCACGCATCTCCGAGAAATTCTGTGAACGTTAACCTGAACCAAATACCTAAATTATATGCTCATGCAAAAGAGGGAAAAAAGAAAAAAAAAACTTAAATGGTTACATAAATTTTAATGAAGAGTTTTCTAGGATCAAGGAAAACCTGGGTGAAATATGTGACACTAATACTTTCCAGAGACCTTTCTGGGGTTTTTTTTCTTGTTAGAGTAGCTAATCAACCAGAAACTATATACTAAATGCATAAGTTAGGGAAAAGTGTTGTTTGAATATATGAGACATTGACACAGGCAGAGTTTAGGCAGATTCTTCTAGTTATCACCTGTTCAGGTTTTTCTCTCTCTTTGATTCAACAGACCAGCAGATACTTGTGGTATCTTGAAGGTAAAGAGTTCAAAATTTAATTTTGTAAAATTTCTACACAAACATTTGTTCATATTTTATGCCTTTTCCCTAATATCTTTATTTTCAATAATTTCCCCCTCATGCCTTTTAATCTGCAATTTTAATATAGTCATTCTATTTTTCTCCCATAATCAGAAACAAAAACTTGGAGAAACATGAAAATAGAAAGACAATTTATGTATCAACAGGTGCTTTAGTATAGGAAATGCACATTAAACTAGAGTGGTGAAATTATCTGCTCATTGTATTTGGTTTTAAGTCAACCCTTTAATATTAGTTCATAAAGACGATGGAAAAAACCTGTTGTTTAAGGAATAGGCAAATCTGTCAATTTGGTATGCTTCTTATATTTGGATTTTTAAAAACCTCATATTATTTTCTTCCCATTTCCAAAGAAATGTTATACTTCCTGTTAATTCCGCTCTAAAACAAGGTGAACATACTTTTCAACTACCTGTACCTTTCTCAAATCAAAAGATAAGAGTTTTTCCCAACATTAAGTGCAATATTATTCTGTAATGAATCTGAGAAGAAAAAAGTGGCAACTATAATCAGAACATTAAGAATGTTGAGGATGATAAGGATACAACCTGAAAGGGAGAATAGTTTGTAGCAGGTATTCTGGAAGGGGGAATTGGCATACATATTTCATACAATGTGTAGTTCAGCTATCAATATTGTGATCAATGCACAGCCAGAGAATGAATAGCAAAGATACATTAATTTCTAAATAAGAGCCAAGGGTGGCGCAGTGGTTAAATGCAGCACTGCAGGCTACTTCAGCTGACTGTAGTTCTGCAGTTCGGCTGTTCAAATCTCACCGGCTCAGGGTTGACTCAGCCTTCCATCCTTCCGAGGTGGGTAAAATGAGGACCCGGATTGTTGTTGGGGGCAATATGCTGACTCTGTAAACCGCTTAGAGAGGGCTGAAAGCCCTATGAAGCGGTATATAAGTCTAACTGCTATTGCTATATGAAAACTGACCCCTTAATTTTTTTCTTTGTTAAAAAAACCCCCAGGAAGAAACAGTAGGATGGAGGAAAAATATTAAAATATTATGTTTAACAATAATGATTTCTGAGTTCCTTGAAGAAAAGAAGAATCTTAATGATGACATACTGTTCAGACTAAAGGCATCCCATAGTTCTAATAATGCGAATGGTTTTTCAAACTGAACCTGACTTCCAATCATAACCAGGTTGTAGGTTCACTTACTTCATTAGGCTCTACTAATAAAAATATACTTTGTAGATAGCTTTGTAGGCCTTAAATATCGTATTCCTCCTTTTTTCTCTCTTCCATATTATATAATATCTATGAAAGAATATAAAAAATAGATGATACAAATGGAAGAATCAGCTACAGGTAGTGAAATACTGATGGATAAAAAATAATCTGAAATATCATAACACATTCCAATGCATCATTAGAAGCTTCTGATATTATAAGATATTTCGTATCAATTTTTCTTATCTTTTCTTTTTCTAATCAACAGCCTGTAAGATGGCTGGCTGGTTCGATTGAGGTGATGCTTATAATTAATTGATCATAGGCAGATACAGGTAGATCTCTGAGTCCCACTTCAGAAGAATGACTAATTAAATTATGCCTCCCACAGAATAACTTTGCATGCAAAAAATAACATTTAATTTTAAGTGGAAGCCATTCTCAGAATATTATTTATAGAATTGGGTCGCATCCAAAACTGAATTTTAGAGTTTATCTCTTAGTTTAAAGTATATGTATAGTATTAATTTACCATACTTTTTTTAACTATTTACAATCTTTCTAGCAATTTGAATGGGTTAACCAAGCACTTTTGCCACTTATTCTCATTTCCTCCTATCCTCATTTCGATCCATCTTATACTGGAATTCCCCACTAAGGTGCTTTCATGGATGGAAAGGAAACCTTGCAAAGTAAACATTTGTGAGCACAAGATGAGAGCCAGGAAAAAATTGTTAGTGTGACAGTACACATTTATATGTGCTCCCATATCTTTAATGTATACTATGGTGATATTCAGCTTGAGAGTACTTGGATTTATACATATTAAGATGGGACAAGATGTGAAAGGCTGTTTTAGGTTTTCCTAAAATTTGTCAAATATTGTAAATTGATGGGATTCAGATGCCTGCCCAGATTTCCCAGGAAAAAGGACTTAGGATCAAAGCAGAAAACTCAAGGAAAATAGCTACTCACGTTCTAATTGCAGTGAAAAGGTCACTGTTATAATTATTAGGAAAGAGCTTGTATAATGTTACCCATGCAATTCCATGATATAACGGCATATGGTATATTACCCTGTTTCCCTGAAAATAAGACCTCCCTGGTTAATAAGCCCAATTGGGCTTTTGAGCGTATGCTAAGCCCTTTCCCCAAAATAAGCCCTCCTACCATGAGGTGACCACACTCGCCGCCTCCTACACCTCAAAAATAATAAAATCTCCCCGAAAATAAGGTCAAGGGCTTATTTCGGGGGTCAAAAGAAAATAAGACCCTGTCTTATTTTATGGGAAACATGGTATAGGCACTGGAAACAAAATAACATGAAGCTGAGAAAGATAATATGCTGAAAAAGTTGGATCTCTTTCCCTAATTGAAAATTATGCCAAACTAGGAATATTTTCATTCATAAAAAAGAATAACTATAGGGTAAACCAGAAGCTTTTATAAGTTGGCGTAGTATATCCTTAATAAGCAGACAGATTCCCCCCCCCCCCCGTGCAGTGTTAGAAGTTTGGATTTTCCATGAATACACAAAATCAAATTTGTATGCAGTCTACAAAAATGTTTGGAGCAAGGTTTGTTTCAAAAAAAGAAACCGGGGGGGGGAACAAAGGGGGGGGAGAGAAAGGGAGGAGGGTGTTGAAATATTTGGAGCCACCATGTTTTTAAGTGGTGACAATGCTGTAACTAGAAGATTGTTTCCATTCATAGCCAGATGAAAGTCAGATGGTTCAAATGGTTATGATTTGATTGGTTTATTCAGGGCTTCTTTGGTTGCAGCTTTCCAACTGTATGAGCATCAGTGTTCATAGGAAAAATTTCCAAAACTGAATGCAATGCTATATTCCAAGACAATTAACAGCAGAAGGAAACACTGGACTTCCAGGAAGGAAAATTAAGATTAAGCATGAAGAGAAACTTTGTTGATAAAAAGCTTAGCCAGAGCAACATTAACAGGGGAAGTTGTGAAGATGGAACACATCTGCAAAAGAATCTTTAGATCAGAGTGGAGACTGCATTCCTTTAAGACTAATATTTCAAGGACATTTGCTAGTGACGAACCTCACAAATTCTTTTTCCTTTCTTTAACATCATCATACCCTCTTTTCCATTTCCTTTCTTCAGATAGCTTTTATGAAAGATGGTTAAGAATTGTCTAAAGTTGAAATAGTTAATTTGCAGTGCATTTTCCCAACTCTATTATCTATGGCTGACTAAGGTGCAGTTCTGCCATTATCTTCATAGGTTAGTTACCTATTTGATGAATACAACTGTGTGAAGAATAAATCTCCTATCTACATTGTATGGGGAAATATACAATGCACATAGTATGTACATAATGAGTGGCTTTATAGAGCAAATATCATGAGCTCTTTTTTTTAACTATAGTCATTAAACTGGGAATTAACTGAAAAACTTCATAGCATATTTCATTGCTCTATTAAGCAAGAATCAAATTAAAGATAATTTGCTAAACAATACCAGGAGAAAAAAAATCACAAGGAAACCCTTTAATTCTTACTGTCCCCCCCCCCTAATCTTTTCCAAATAAATGTTACTAAATATAATTCCAATGAACTAAGGAACTAAAAATTAAAAATTGACATCCACTATTTTAAGGCTTTCTTTGCACTAGTCAAATGGTGTTTTCTGACAACAGCTAAGAACATAAATGGGATGAGCTGGATCAAAAGTTTCAAAATTCTAAATTTATTAGAAGAAGAAAGGATGTCAGAGTATCTACTCTTAAAAGAATTAAACTAGTCATACTGGTATCTAAATAAGCCATCGGAAAAAAGAATTCCCCATTAATGAAGGATCCCATGGAAAAATTCTACAACAGTTTCAAAGTACTCCTGGGGATGTAGGGAATGGAAATGATAGTGGAGTATTCAAACTGCAAAACCTCTTTGAATCGGTGCATTTAGTTTCACGGATTATATTAATCTGAAAATTGCATGCATGTAGTTATTTAGGGTTTTGGCAGTGGAAACATTTTTTTTCCTGTAAAAACAGCAATAGCAATAGCACTTAGATGTATATACCGCTTCACAGTGGTTTTACAGTCCTCTCTAAGCAGTTTTACGGAGTCAGCCTTTTGCCCCCAACTATCTGGGCCCTCATTTCCCCGACTTTGGAAGGATGGAAAGCTGAGTTAACTTTTAGCCGATGAGACTTGAACTGCCAAACTGCTGGCAATCAGCAGTCAGCAGAAGTAGCCTGCAGTACTGTACTCTAACCACTGTACCACCATGGCTCAAAAATAGAGTAACACTCTTTTTACTCTGAAAATTATTGGGAAGAAGTGCTTCAGAACTTGTGCAAGCACAGCATTTCTGTTATTCATTAAAGCAACCTGTCTTTTTATGATCTTACATGTGAGCCTGAAAAATAGTTGTGGCTGCTTTGTGTCATATTAACTTCAGTGAGTTCACTCCTAAAAGCAAGCAATGGCTTTTTAAAGGTTTTTCAGAGCCTGTATGAAGCTCTTCAAAGATTATAAGGCTCATCTTGAAGCTGACTGGACATGGGGTAGCAGTACACTGCATGCTACTTGCAATCTATTATGCATTCAATAAAACAAAACAAAACAAAACAGAGACAAGGGTTTATAATCTCCTTCAGAAGGTAATTTGAAGATAAAAATCACTTGTTTTGCATGCCAACAGTCATGCATTTTGAGAAGGATCACACTGAAATGTCTCTTCTGGTGCAATTACCTAAGTACAATTACCTAATTTGTGAGGTCTGAGACAGTAGGAAAGATGATTGTGAATGCCTAGCTTATTGTATGTTGTCTTGATCTCAGCCTTATGTTAGCTGAGTAGATTCAGACAACTTTGACTATATTGTTACATCATTCATTGAAATTCCCAGCCTTAAATAAAACTATGGAATGTCTACAACTAGATTTAGACAGAGCCAATTCTTACACTTAGTTGAAAGGTCAAAAAGCCACCCAGACATAGTCAACTATTGTCCAAATAGAAATACCCCTAATTTGGGAGGTCAAACCTGTATCAGTTGCACATGTTTTTGGAGGAGACTTATTAGCTCAGTCTAGGTTGTAGCCTCATTTTTGTGCATGGCCAGTCATTTTCACCCTGCTAGATAACCACTTGTTGAAGAGAAACAAAGAGGATATGGCTCTATTGATCCTTATTTTTAAACCTCTTGGTAACTTTTGGTTCTATTACCCATATATTCCTGGGCCACCTTTGTGAGTTTGAATTGGGAACATGATTCTGCTTCCTGAGGGCAGCCTCAGAGATCAGCCCTGAATGATTGTGGTCTGGACCTTAGTGTTATGTTGTATGGCAGCGGTGTCAAACTCTTGGCCTGTGGGCTGGATGCGTCATGTACTGGCCATGCCCACACCTGGTTTAACGAAGGGGGGAAAGTTGGGATACATCACATGACAGTTTGAGACCCCTGTTGTATGGAGATGCTAATATTGTTTCATATATTGTATAATATTGTATATATTGCATAAATCACATGTATTACTTTGACAGCAGAGTTGGGCCATAAGATAAAGTGCCATTACATAGGGAAATGGAGAGATAGGAAATATGTATTTTATTTTTGTTTCCATCCAAAATACTGCTTAGTAGGTAGCTGTTCCTTGATCTAACTTTTGACTGACCAGAACCATCTATGTCTAATATGCTTGAAGTTCAATTCATCAGCAATCTTGAGAACCCTAGGTCTCCATTCATCTGACTCTTGAGTTTTTAAACTCATTTAGAGTAAATAGTTATTTCATAAACTTGACCATACAAGTTAATATCAAGCTTCTTCTGCCTTTCTCAAGCTTTTGAAGAAGAAAGTTGTCAGCAAGACAAGTCAGGAATTTGTCATTTAACAGAGTTTATCTCTCACAGATGGCAAAGTAATTAAAGTTTCCCATCATCATGTTCTTTGAAAGATCTTCAGTTTACTTTTGGAAAATATTATTCACGTTATTCCATGGTTGAACAAACAATAGTTTGCATTCCCTCCTTTACTAGTTTTTGTTATTGTGAACCACCCAGTGCTATAAGATGGGCAGCCATACAAAACTGAAACTAACTTGGATGCTATCTACAGTATCACTAAGTTTGTTCCTTTGGCTTTTTGAGCTGGTGTGGAGAGTTTTAGTGAAGAGGACACCTTTTCCCCTACTATTACTTCTGCTCCTTTTGAACAAAATGAATTCTTCAATTAATATTCTTTGTTCACAGGAGTTACTCCACCAAGTTTCTCACATCTTATGAAAGAATATTTGCAGTGGTGGGATTCAAATAATTTAACAATCGGTTCTCTACCCTAATGAAAGGCATGGCTCGGTGGTCATGTGACTGGGTGGGTGTGGCCAACTCAACGTCACTCATGTGGATGGGCACTTCACCTTAGCTGTTACAATTTAATAAAGGTTAACCAGAGAGGCAGTTTCCGTTAGCAGGGCAATAAAGATTAGACTAGAAACAAAACCAGAATGTTTCCTTCCTGCCTTCCTTACAGGATTAGCCCTGTAAAGTGGGAAAAAACAAAATGAGATTTCTTCCAACAACTGGTTCTCCGAACTGCTTAGAAAGTTAACAACCAGTTTTCCTGAATAGGTGCGAACTGGCTAAATCCCACCACTGATATTTGCCTTTCTCTACTAAGAGTCCAAATCCAACTTGTATTTGTCTCATAATCTGAGCATTATAGGACAACAAAGGCCACAAACTTTATAAGACACATTTTTTTAATTTTTTTACTGAGTAGCTAATAGGCCCCATTACTGCAATACCTTTCTTCTTACAGTATAGAAAACCAGTCATGCAATTGCTTGTACTAATAACAGCTGTGTAGAAAACAGCCTTTTTCCATTGAAGGCCAGTCTTTCTACTGGGAGATATCTTAAAAATCTTAAAAAGGTGTAAGATATTTATTATTATGGATTTTCAAAAACTGCTTTATGTATTCTTCTTACTTATAATTGTTAATCATTCTTTTAGATATCATGGCTTACTAAGGCACTGTACTTTATTAGTCTTAACTTGAGTTATATTATTCATGTTTATATGATTAATACTGTATTATTTTATATCCTACAAAGCTATAGGCATATGACAAATAAAAGTATTATTTTAATTGCCTATCATTGGTTGGCAGAGGTGAATCAGAGCAGGTATCTATGGGATCCAGCAATCCATTTTTAGGAGTCCATATTAAAAGCTTCTCAACCAGATGAGGTAATTCTGCTACATGCTTATTTGATGGGGCAGTATTAACAGCAGAATATGCAGTTGCCTTTTTTCTCCTGAGCTAACAGCACATGGTAATGTGCTGTTATCCATGCTAAGATATCCAACTTATCTCTCTAGCTGTCACCTGGTGAACTTCACTATCTGTATCACTTCTGAAAACCAAACTTTTCTTGACTGAAAAGTAATAGTGACAAACAATTAAGCAACTGAATCAATAGTATATCCATAGACTCATAGGAGAAATACTCAATTGAGATCTTGCTTGGTATCCAGCCATACCCAGAGTATTCTGCCATCCTTTAGATTCTATCAGTTTCTGGAAGCAGATGATAAGGGACTTCTGATCCTTTAGACAAGATGTTCCACGACAATACTGTTTGGCTGCTCACATCTCAAATTATTTTTCCTGTCTCTCATTAAGGTACATGTTAAAGATACAGAAAGATGTTCTACAATCTTTCACATGCTGAGTTTATTGAGATGTGAGTGACCAGTATCGTTCTCAAGTAGTACAAACATCATGGAGCCTACCCATCATGGTCATAGCTCATGATGGTCATAAATGCTACCCAGTTACAGACTGCCCAAAATGTGGTCACAAGACCAACAAGCAGAATTTTGAATCTGGGTTGTAAGTGCCCCTCAGGTAGGTCTACTGGAATTCTGAACAGTCACTAGAAGACTAGTCATAAAATGAGGACTATCTGTACATATATCAGCTTATCACAAAGTCCTGGAAGCCATGCTAAAGTCTGCAATTTGGGTGGCTGAAATGATGAGCAGTTTCCAAGTCAAAGAACTTTATTCTTGGCACTATATTTCATTTTCAACAACTTTGTGAGTGCAACAGGTAAGATTATTTCTATCCAGAAGATAGGTGTTGAAGAACTGGCTAAAGGCAGCCCTCTTTGTAAGAGATGGAATGGAACTCTCGCCAGATGCCAGAGTTGGCTATCTCCTGAGAATACATCTCCTAGTTGTTTTCCTCTGAATCCACACCTGGGAGAAATGTTGTGTTCTAGCCACTGAGAAGATTTTCAGTTATACAATATGAATCACATTCTTATTTATGAGATAGCTCTTGAAAACGCAATGAATGAAAGTGGGAAGGGGTGCTTAAAGCCACAGCTACATCAAGTCTATGAATATTTCCAATAACTGCATTCCAGAAGTATTTTTGGAACCACGAAAGTTATGTTGTTGTTGTTTTAATGAAGGCCACATTCTGAGGATATGTCACCATATGTCACATTCGTTTTTGTCCTGGAAAAGAAAAGGAAAGTATGCTAGATTTTTAAGTGTTTTGGAAAAGTGTATTCGCACAGCTGACATTATTGTTCATATGGCTAACACATCCTGAATGAGATGGACTACACTCTGTGGGGCAGATATTTCACAATGAAAAACTGGAGTGTGGGGGAACATTCATTGTTTTACTAACCTTTTTGGTAACTCTAAATTTGTAATCTCTGCTTGTAAAAGTTATGTTTTAAGAAGCTTAATACAGAAGGTGGTTGGGGTGGGGTGAGAAGGGAAAAAAAATGAATGTATCACTGAAGTAGGAAACTTTATGTCTAACAACTGTTTTGAGTTCACGTTTCCATCATTCTCACCACATGAATTCTTAGGACAGATAGATAACTTTCTCTTGCTATTAAAAAATTAATTAAAGTAAAGATAAAGTAGCACAGCAAATAGATGATACTAAAAAGGTACAGGGCAGAAGTAACATAACTGATTAAACTACTTTAGACTACAAATTATATAACCAAGTAGCAAGCAATAAAATTCTCTACAAATATATACTTCAAGTGTAAGGGAAAAACATGTAAATGATTCTCAACATTGTCTATCATATTTGTGAACACAGAAATTGGAGAAGCTATATTAACTTAATTTGTTTTTGCTGTACATTATAGCAATCAGATTGCACTTAGTATATTGGGGTGAAACACAATGGCTCACCCTCATCTTTTTAACTATCAAGGATACCTTTAATCATAATCTAGATGTTAAGACTTAAAATAAACCCAAGAGATCCTCATGTGAGACTTCTATTACCAAAGCCAAGTGAAACCATAAATAAATTTTGGGTGAATATCCACATAAGAAAGCAGTCACACTATTGTCTAAAATATGCCTTGGTTTTAAAATTTAAACAATAGGTATTTTTGCTTTGTAGATATTTGGGGGAAATCCAGTACTTTTATGGGAGATTTAGACATAGTTTTTCATTGGAGATGCCAAAAACATAAAACGCTGATAGAGGTAAAATACATCTCAGTAGGTGGCAGCACCTGTATGAACTTTTCTAGGTTCAGAAGGAAAGCTAGGTTGGACCTCTTTTATATCTATTTATTTTGCAACATTTGCAAACCTCCCAGCCAATTAAGAATCTGGGAGATGAACAACAAAACATGGATAAAACTCTGTCAAATAGTAAAAATCGTGACATACATACATATACATATACATATACATATACATACATGCATACATACATACATACAAATAAATAAATAAATAAATGATAGATATCTACAAATAATTTGGTCTAAAGGTACATTGAAATAATTGTTGTTTTTTCAATACTTTGCAAAAGTATTGGCGATAGGGAAATCCAGTTCCATCACCCAGAGGCTACAATGGAAAATATTTGCTGTCTAGACCAATCTCCATCTACTTCCCATTGGGAAGGATCTTTGGATATTAACACCGGAAATCTCTAGGAAATAGTAGAACTGACAAATAGACTAGGGAGTTTGACATACATCTCAGAGAAGTTCATAGAGTTGCCAGGGGAATGACCTGACTGTATCCACAGAATTGTTGTCAAGCACAGGTTGAAGGATACTTTGACCATGAGCACTGACTCAGCATCTCAGTCAGTTAACATACCAGGTTAAAGATAAGATAAAATAAGACAGAAGTTGAATAAATCACTATCACTGGAAAAGGGCGTTCCATTGAAAACTGTATATTAAGGGTTAAGGGTGCAACATAAAAACAATCTATTTATTGTTTCAATCTCCCATTTAAGTTAATAAGGATTCCACATATGGCTTCAAAACTGGGAAGCCAACTGAAAATCTCAAGCCTTTGCTCTTTGTTTTTCTTTCCCCTCAGGTTATAAATGAAAAGAGAGGGACAGATCAACAGATGACTGAACGTGTCTCCTAAACTAATTTCACAATACCGACCTGAAGCATGGCGGAGCACACCGATAAACTTATCAGCATAGAAGCAAATAAACTCAAACATTCACAGAGTTACCAGGAAACTACATCAGTGGGGATTAAAAGAATGCAAAAGCGATTCCTTCAGAAAGATGGCAGTTGCAATGTTTACTTCAAACATATCTTCGGGGAGTGGGAGAGCTATGTGGCTGATATTTTCACCACACTGGTAGATATCAAGTGGCGCCATATGTTTGTGATCTTTTCCTTATCTTATATCCTATCCTGGTTATTGTTCGGCTTAGTGTTTTGGCTCATTGCGCTCCAGCATGGAGACTTATTGCCTGAAGAAGAAGTCACTCCCTGTGTGGATAATGTCAATAGTTTCACAGGGGCCTTCTTATTTTCCCTGGAAACCCAAACCACCATAGGCTATGGATCTCGCTGTATAACCGATGAGTGTTCTGTAGCAATCCTGACAGTTGTCCTACAATCTGTGTTAGGCTGCATCATTGACACGTTCATTATTGGAGCTGCCTTAGCAAAAATGGCCACTGCCCGAAAGCGAGCTCAGACCATTCGCTTTAGCTACTATGCAACAGTAGGCTTACGGGATGGTAAACTTTGTCTGATGTGGCGGATAGGTGATTTCCGACCTAATCATATGGTAGAAGGAACCGTAAGAGCTCAGCTCTTGAGGTATGTGGAAGACAAGGTGGGCAGGATGATATTGGAGTACAAAGACTTAAAACTGCTAAATGATCAGATCATTCTTGCCACTCCAGTGACCATTGTCCATGAAATTAACCAAGATAGTCCACTGTATGATTTTGACAGGAAAACTCTGGCTAAGGACAATTTTGAGATCCTGGTTACATTTGTTTACACTGGAGATTCAACAGGAACATCACATCAGTCAAGAAGTTCCTATGTGCCAAGAGAAATCCTCTGGGGACACAGATTCAATGATGTTCTGCAACTGAAGAAAAAATACTACAAAGTCAACTGCCTGCAATTTGAAGAAACCACTGAGGTTTACGCTCCCTATTGTAGTGCCAAGTATTTGGATAAAAAGGAACTAGAATACACAAGTTGTGATAAGACAACAAATGGAGAACCAGAAATCTCCTCCTCTTCCTCTTCCTCCTTCTCTTCTTCCTGCTCCTCAGGAATCAGAATCAGATCATTTAGTGCTGACGCTTTAATTATTCATTCTGAGGTTTCTGGAGAATCAGTCAAAATTTCCAGTCCAATGGAGCTGCCATACGACAGAGCTCTGGTGACATTAAACAGAATGTCAATGGAATCCCAGATTTAGCAATCAATGACTTTTGCAGAACTGTACAACTAACTATAACAGCTATTAAGTGCACAAAGTTCATTTAAATTCTAGTGGTCAGATCCTCGAAATAAAGAAGAGATTTACTGACAAAATGTTAAGATTGCACTCTGCCATTAATATATAACTAGCTGTTAACAATTATCTTTTTTACAAATTATAAAATTCTGCATAGTGACACTGAAAGTTATTTATTGAAAATTCAAACTTGTTATCCCTGAATTTGCAGAGGTAATTATTTGAAATATTAATCACATTAGTCTACAATTTAGACATATTTTGGAATTGATCCAGGTTTATATAATTTTTGGAGATAGACCAGATAGTTTTGAAACAACTAATCTTTGTTTCTATGTAAATTTGTAGACTTTTCTTCAATGTATGCATTTTTTTCTTCTTTAAAATTACAAGTAAAAAAATAACTTTTTTGGAAATGAAAATACTAAGATCACATATAAACTATGAGGAGAAAACACTGATTTCACAGAAAAATGAAAACAAGTAACTAATTTTGCCAAAAGCACCTTATTTATTGCACTTTACATTAATAACTGTTACTGATCTGATGTGGTGATATAAGGTCAAATATATTCAAGTCTATATTTGTAGTATTTTCAAACAGCAGCTTTTAAATCATTTAATATTTATGTGCAGAAAATGTTAAAACTTATTTTGGCCTATTTGAAGAAAACAGAAGTGTATAATGTACAGTAATGCTAGGCCTGGTTTTTACAATTAATATATAAACATTTTCTCCTCAATAGTTGAGACCATCTATTATTTTATTTTTCATTTTTAAGTACTTAACTAGATCAGGGCATTTTGTTTTCTTTTTCTATTTTGCAACCTCAACAAGTGATCTGTAAACCAGACAAACCGGTTCTTTTAAGTGTAGGTTGATGGCTCTTAATTCCCATTACAAGTATCCTTAAACTTGCTCTTGAAAACCTGGCTTCTGACAAGCCCTCATTGGTTAACTACTCTGCTGGAGAACTAAAACATACTTACCTAACTATAACTGTGTATTTTCCAATCAGTAGCTCACCGGTTTTTCTGGGCAAACATCAGATGCGGTATTGGAGGCACATGAGAAGAACTGTTTATGAGTATCCTTCCCTTAAAAGTGTTAAACTGAAAATTGAAAATGTGGACCACTGATGCCCTTTACAGAAGTTATGGATTTTATTTTATTTTAATTGAAAATAATAGCTATTGTGAAATGAGAAAAAAATCAGCACTAATGAACATATTGACAGAATAGAGCTTTTGAATAAAATAGACATATTAATGGGTTGGTTGTACTTATTTTATTATTTGTTAATTACAAAGAAAAAAACCCTGAAACATAAATCTATTATAAGTCAGCATGATCTCGGGGGTTTGTATAAAAATGAGACTTGTGGGATATACAGTAATTGGTTCATGGTTTGCCTTTATCTGATATAAACAGCAGGAAAATACAGTATGTACACAATGCGTAAAATTATTTGGGAAGAGCATAACTATAGTTAGTAGAAAAATTTAAACTAAGTGGTGTCTTTAGTGTCTTTATATAAAGAACTTCAAGCTTCTTTAATGCAGGAAAATATGCAAACCAATATCACATTTCAAGGTGGAGTTGGGAAAGATAAAGGTAAAACAGTCATTTAGGTGAGATGAATGATGTAGAAATTGAATGAATGAATGAATGAATGAATGAATGGCTGCTATGCCTAGCTATGCAAGTGATTTCCAAAATTCTGCAAGATATCAAGATTCTTACAATACTTGATTTTAAAGTATAACTTTTTATAACTCTATCATTCTTTAAGGGGTGGGGGAGGCATAAGACCATTTGTTTTCACTACAGTGGGTTGACACTGCCAATCGTGTGGAAACCGTTAAGTGTTCAGTAACCCAAATGGAAAACTAACCAGTTTGGTAAATGCCAGACCACATAAAGAATTGGTAAATGTAAAAGTGCTCCTGGGAAGAATGCTCTCTGAAATGAAGTTGAATCCATATGGAGGTTTCAAAATCCTACAATGTGTCTCCTAAACCATAGCTCAGGTTCCACTTCTAGAGATGGAATAACATATAGTATCAGTTGAACAGCTCCTTAGCAAAATTCTGGAAAGGATATGAGAGCAGGGGAAAACAGACTATTTTGGGAGGCAGCTTTCTTTTCAGCTTCAAGTGGTTTATTATAACTAGAAGTGTCAGGTATTTGACCAGGAATCCTTGCATAAGGGAAACAGCTCTGCTTCCATTCTTGCCTGGGGAGTTGAGTTGGACACAAGCCAATTCAAGTTGGCCGTCTGACTCAGTTCTGTTTACATCCTTTTTCTGTCTGTACGTAATAGTGGTGGCAGTTAGAAAGACATCAATAACTGGAAGTATATAAACAGGTAGCAATACTGCTCTTTAGTTCTGATGGTTCCCAGATTAAACAAAAAAGTGGGTACTTAAGTGCGCTGGTAAAGTAATTCTCATTTTTGAAAGATGTGCCAGATAAGAGAAAAAAGTCAGTGTGCATCACCATAAGTTGCTATTATCTCATTCTGAGTCCAAGTTTATTATCTTTCACAGAGGAGAAAGCACACGATATGGTAACTGGATACCAAAACAGTTGGGCCTGTCCACACTTTTCCCAAATGTTTGAAATTCATCAAAGTTCCTGGGAATTTTTTTAATGTGATTCCCCAAGAAATGCTAGCAAGGGGATACTTATAATTCCTAAATACAGACCGTATTATTTAAATATATCTGAATATTTGGAGTAAAACCTTTATCTCCAAAAGCTGATACCAGTTGAACGTTTCAGAGATCCAGCTGCACTGAAAGTTGAGCTTCCGCCAACCTCTTTTGGACTCTTTCTGCAATGGAACTCAGGCTCTTTGAAGACCTAAATAAACTTTCTTCTTCTAAATAGAAAATCAAATTAAGTGCAAGCCAACCTGGCTGTCACTTCTTGACAAAAATGAGCTCCGGGGATAAAGCTTCACTCGCATCCAGTTTATCCCTGTAGTTTTAAATATATTGCAAGAGGTCCAGAGCTGTGCATCATTAATGTAGCTGTGTTTTTATTCATTATAGTTCATTTGCCATCTTATCTGAGACTTGGTTTTCATCCTGGAAGTCTTCCAAAGGGATGTAATGCAAACAAATAGCCAAATGCCCTCACTGAACCCCATTCTCCTGCAGTCTCCTGTGGTGGAATATTTGCGGTCATCAGGCTGCCACCTTGTGGTTCAAACAAATACAGGTTTTAATGGGTGAGGAACTGTAGCATGTCATGTGTAAGGAAGCATTGCTGGGAAGCGCTTGCAAGTGGAAAAAGTGTCTCAATGTATTTCTCGCTTCTTATTTTGCAGAATATTACACATACTGAAAATGCCATTTAAACAACAACAGCAACAGAAGCTTTGGTCACATGATATAAAAAAGATGTTGAGATGCTGAAAGAGTGCAGAGAGAAAGCAACAAAGATTATTAAGGGGCTGGAGGCTAAAACATATGATGAACAGTTGCAAACTGGGTATGTCTAGCTCTTAACAAAGAGAAAGACTTCCAGTATTTGAGGGGCTGTCATAGAGAAGAGGGAGTCAACCTATACTCCAAACCAACTTATGAAGGAGAGGTCCAATTTAGAACTAAGGAGACATTTCCTGATGGTGAGAACAATTAATCAGTGGAATAGCTTACCTCCAGAAGTTATGGATGCTCTATCACTGGAGGCTTTTAGGAAGAGACTGGACAACCATTTGCCCAGAATAGTCAACACTAGACTAGAAAATCTCCAAGGTTTTTCCAACTCTTCTAATCTATTAAAATTATCCTAATACAAATTCCCTTTGAAAGGCTCACACCCAGAATTATGTAATGCAGTAATTATTATAATTGATAATAACCTACTGGTTTTTATGTTAAGCAGAGAAAAGTATCTCTTTCAGTGGTGGGATTCATTTTTTTAACTACTGGTTCTGTGGACGTGGCATGGCTTGGTGGGCATGGCAGGGGAAGGATACTGTAAAATCTCCATTTCCTCTCCACTCCAGGGGAAGGTTACTGCAAAATCCCCATTCTTTCCCGATCAGCTGGGACTCAGAAGGCAGAGAATAGATGGGGGTGGGGCCAGTCAGAGGTGGTATTTACCGGTTCTCCGAACTACTCAAAATTTCCACTACCGGTTCTCCAGAACTGGTCAGAACCCGCTGAACACCAACTCTGGTTTCTTTGCTCGACATAGATTTTCTTCTTCGGCCACTCCATATTCCTTTCATACTTAACTGCCTGGTCAACTATATTGCTTTTCAGTCCCTTTCGCTATTTCTTTCATGGAATGTTTAATTTAAATGTGTGAATCAATGTCAGAGCAGATAGTTCTTCACCTTAATCTTACTTGTATCCTTTAGACTTGGTACATCTGATACCTCATCATATGTCCCCTAAAGGAAACACTTAACTCACAAAAGCAGGAAGTACCAAGTAGGTGGCAAAAGGCTTACATTGGAGATGCAAGAGATCCCATGAGAGATCTCCTGTTGATAACCTAGCATAGGATCAAACAATCTGTTGTTTTCCAGTTGTGTTGTACTGTAACTTCAACAATCTCTTGCCGTTGCCTACCATTCCTGGGACAGAAGAAAGTGGAAATCCCAAAAATATGAAAAAATATGAATTTGCTTAGCTTCGAATATATGAGAACTGTTGTCGGGGTGGAAACATGCTACTGCAGATTATTTGGCTGTAAACTCGTGTGCATTTATATCCAATTCCCAGAAAGCATAGCCAATGGCCCCAACCACATTGTAAAAATTGCTGGCACCATCCTTTTCAGCCAGAGTTCACAAGAGAGGGTATTAATGCTGAAAAGGGTTGAAATAACGGGAATGTTTTTGAATGAGGTCCTTCCAGTTTGTCTTAATTCTCTGCTGTCTACAAAGTCATTAATATAGTGAATATTTTCCTTTTACAATATGGATCAGCAAGAGGAAGAGGGCCTTAGGCCGTGGAAGGAAGGAAGAGAACAGCAGTGAGACCAATGTTCAGGGTAAAGCAGGGGTGAAATCCAGCAGGTTCTGACAGGTTCTGGAGAACCGGTAGCGGAAATTTTGAATAGTTCAGAGAACCGGCAAATGCCACCTCTGGCTGGCCCCAGAGTGGGGTGGGAATGTAGATTTTGTGGTATCCTTCCCCTGCCACACCCACTAAGCCACCCAAAGAACCGGTAGTAAAAAAAAAATATTGAATTTCACCACTGGGGTAAAGCCTAAATCTCTCACTGGGTTCATTGGAAAGACCCCACCTCAATCTCTCTTAAGTTGCTGAATTTCACACAGTTATTTGTATGAATGTTGAAATCAGTCCAATGTTTTAGTTGACAGGCAGTAAACACCTCAACAGTCTCACTTGTGTAAATCATAAGCCCAGATTCTCAACAGATTCTGCTCTGAACAAGATTCCAATTATCTGCTGATGTTCTTTTTTCTGTTCTACTAAACAACTTATAAAATCCCATTTACAGTATTCCCATCTCTATCTCCAGGTGTTGCTGTAAGTGTATTTTTCCTTGATTAAGAGGCAGACAGCAGCTGGATTCATTGATTCATCCAAACTATGAATCAATTTGTTCAGTTTTGTTTTAGGGTGAAGCATAAACCTAGCTACTGGAAATAATATGCTTAATTGTCCTACATTGTCAAATAACTGCTTTTTGAGACAAATCACCATCACCATCAATAGCCTTAAATTCTGGCAGTGTATAGATGTGATAAATGAACAAAAATGCATATAGTGTACTAGGCTTTACTAAATAGTGATGAAGATATCAAATCTTGAATTCTAATTGTGTATTTGTACCACTGCTTTTATATTGTATATATACACATCTACAGAAGCATGCACGATGACAGTATTGTTTATTTGGCTAAGGCTAAATGCATAACAAAATTAATACCTCTACAAGGAACATTCTGAAGACAGCAGCTGTCTATGTTGTGGCACAACATAACTCCACCAAGGAGATATCCATTTCAAGAAACTAAATTCTGCCAGGCCACATATGTTTGCACACGCTGGGTGTGTAGTTGAAGAAATGTTTTAGCATTTGGGGGGAAACCCAATTATCTGAGAAAAAAAAATCACATGATTTTTTCATGAAGGGATACACATAACAAACTCAGAGGTGAACTCTTCCTTTATTAATACATAGCAGTGTTTTTCAATTTTGGCAACTTCCATCTTGGCAATTCCCCAACCAGCATGCCATACACTGTGGGATTCTGGGAGTTGAAGTCCACACATCTTAAAATTTCTGAATTTGAAAACACCAATATATCACCACAGGAAAAATAATAATTACATTGTGCTTGAAATATAAAGTACTGATTCTGATGTTCATTATAGAACCTGGCCCCATATAATCAAAGATAACAGAACAGAACATCTTCTATTTGGCTGCCTACTTTTCACAGATATAGTCTTCTTATTGTGGCCTCCAGATGAATTACAGCTTTAAGAATTCTCTTTTGGCATGCCAACAATATATTTTTACTCCTGGAAAATAGGTCCCTAATGATCAGGTTACATGGAGCCAACTCTACTTTAAAACTCTGACCATGAAAAACAATTGGCAGATTAAAAAAATTAAAACAATTGGATATCAAGTAAATAGTTATTATATATCACCAGCACTATACAAATAATATTTGTGGAGAGAAAATAGAGTTTAATGAACTGCTATTGTCACTATAAAGAAAAAACTCAAAGGACAATAGGTAAACCTTGGAAGTAAAGATTAGATTAGACCAAAACAGAACAGTAGCTACCATCAGTACAAAAAGAGGATAGAGTACGGGTGTCAATCTCGAGGCCTGCAGGCCAGATGCGCCACGTGCTGGCCCCACCCCGCCTGTATTTACAGTAGGTAAATAGGAAAATATCAGCATTCACCAAATCTTTCAAAAAGAAAAATCCCTAACTGAAAACTCACCCACACAAAAATTGGAAATATATTTTCAATGAAGTATACATGATTATTTTAACATCTAAGAGGTTTATCAACTCCCTATTGTGGTTAACCAGTTTCTTAATACACTATCTCAGATAATGATCTACCTAGAATGAGGAAACATAGTAACAGAACATTAATCTTTTTTTAATGACTTTTAAACGCTAGATGAGCCTGCAGATTCAAAATAATTCTGTGCATCTTTTTTAATGAGTCATATACTGCAGTGACTGGCATTTTTATGCAGATTCTTGACCATTTCCCTGGACACTTGGTAAAATGGAGCTTTATCTTTCCAAATCTTTGCAATGTTTGTTGTTAATAGAATAAGAACACTAGCATAGAAGATATCCAACAATCAGTGGTGACCTATAAACAGTTGATTCCAAACATTATATATATTTATGCCTGCAGAAGAAGACAGATCAGTAGCATGGGAAAGTTTAATCCTTCACAAGGATTCCAAGGTAGGTTAGACTGTTACTGAATCAGTTGAATAAATACAACTTTCTACCAACAAAGTACACAACTACGTGAGTTTCATTTTGTATAGTGCCAGATACACTCTGAAATGTGACTGCTCATACAACTGATAAGAGGACATCCAGTCTATTATAGGCCGCAAAAATTGCTAAGAGGCCATCTGACTTTCCAAAGCGGCTTTCCCCAGTGATCCATGGTTCTTTTGTGTTAAATCAATTACACAATGGATATTTGAGAATAACAACAACATTGGAGCTCTTCATACACCTTCAAGGAGAAAACACGTGATTTCTGAAAGATTTGCTAATTCCTTCAAGGCCATGTATGGGAACTGTAAAAAGACACACTAATGGCCTGAGCAAGAAAAAAAGTAGAGATTATTTAAAGTAAGGGAGCTTTGAGAAACCCCTCAGAGAGCTGCTTTTAAAAACTGTTGCATTGATAGTTACATTCCTTGTTGATTGGACTTTCAGTAGTTTCACTAAATGTAAGACTACAGGCAGATGTGTACATCAGAAGTAGCCCAAATATGAGGCCACATTTCACCCAACAACTTTTGTTCTTTTTTAAATAAAATAATGTACACATAATTTAACAAAAAAACCAAAAAAGCAAAAAAAAAACAACCCAAAAACCCATTTCATCCTGGGTTTTGATTTCCCTCAAAAGCATAGGACTTGGTGTCATTGTTGCTAAAATGCAGAGCTATCATTCATGGGTAAATACGGTTTGCTTGATTGTACATAAAGAGATGCAGACTCTAGATAATGTAATGCCATTAACATGACATCAGGTGTCGCAAAATTTGGTACAGAGTGTACTGTACACACAAAAAGCCAATGGCTAATCTTCTCTTTATTGAAGCACATCAGTTTTTTTTAAAAAAAGAAAATAGAGAGGAAAAGATAGGATATATACCACCTTTGCATGTGCTGGAAATGAATGCAGCCTGTTTTTTTTTTTTTTTTTTTTACAAAAGACCCTTTACAGAATATTTGAGTTCAGAATGTCAAGAAAATAAGCCTCTTTCCTTAATAAGCTTTTTGGAAGATATTATCTACTCCTACTATTTATAAAAAGTCCAAATCCTTCTAACAAACAGGCAAAGTTTCTTCCCTGTGAGCAGAACAGAAATCTGATCAACACCTGTTGTTTTCCTCCCACAAGATACTTCACAAAATAGACTATTTCACTTTAAGCAGCTTTTATTTTGATAATTGGGATGATGTTTCACCTTAGATCACTCTCCCAATATTAATTTCACCAAAATGTACCAAACATCTGGCTATTCTCCACACCCCTTTTATGAACCCTCTTAGAACAGCAAAATCAACATCTGTGGTTTATAAGGAAGAGGATGAAAGCATTTTCACACGTGGTTGCATTTGTAAATTGCTGGCTCTTAACCCTTTTCCTTCCAGGAATTGTCAGTTCGCTTCTGTCAACTCGGGGAAGGTAAAGGGTATGTTTCCAGTATCCAGACATATGTTTAATCAACTTTGGGGGGGTTGGCAGTTGGTATATATTTCCTTTCCTAAAAGTCTTATCTATAACATCTAGTAGTTCTGAATCAATAAGTTGTCATTGTCTTCAGAATGTGCTTGGCATTCCCCTTTAGCCATCAAACCATGTCAGCAAACAACCATCTTTCAATTTGCATAGTCTTGCTCCTTTGCTGTTAACTATAACTAGGTGCAAAAAAAAATGAAGGTGATTTTTTTTACTTTACCTGTCTCTATGCTCTGTGTTGCTTTTATGGGCCAGGTATATAAGTATAGCATTCATAAAAAATAGCTTGCCACCTGGTCTCTTTTTTTTAAACTAAGCTGCATTTAAAGACCAAGCAAGGATTCATACCTGAATTAAATTTCAGTATTATATAGAAACAATGCTAAAGTGTTAAGAGAAAAAAATGTATTTAGAAAAAATATGCATACTGGAAAAAGTAGCCACGAAAGTGTGTGCTGTCTTTCATGGAAATTGATGAGTGAACCTGGAACTGAGGATTGGAAAACTGATGTGGTTATCCATCCTTTATTCACACAACTGAATTTAATTCCCAAGACACTCAGAATTGCAATTACAACCAGTCCAGTTGTACTGTTCTTATATGAAAATTCACACGTGTTGATTTTTAAGTGCAATTAACTCTACCTTCAATACTATGCATACCAGAGGTGGTATTCAACAGGTTCTGACCAGTTCTGGAGAACTGAGTTTGGGGAACCGGTAAATACCACCTCTAACTGGCTCCACCCCCATCTATTCTCTGCCTCCAGAGTCACAGCTGATCGGGAGGAAATGGGGATTTTGCAGTAACCTTCCCCTGCAGTGAGGAGGGAATGGAGATTTTGCAGTAACCTTCCCCTGCAGTGAGGAGGGTATGGGGATTTTGCAGTATCCTTCCCCTGCCATGCCCACCACACCCACTAAGCCACGCACACAGAACTGGTAGCAAAAATTTTTGAATCCCACCACTGGTGCATACTGCTGGGTCTCTATCCTGATACCTGTTCAAGACAAATATGTATATGAGAACATCTCTCAGCAAGCTGAGTGATGCATGGGTGGATGTCAAGAAGATAGATGGTATACACAGCAGCTGGGCTAAGTATCTGCAAAGAACTAGAGTATCCACATCTATCCCAAAGGGATAATGCATAATTTCTTTATCTAGACATGTTACTTATGATTTCTATTGTTGTCTTTAAGAGAGGAAGAGAGGAAGAGAGAAAGGTAAGACACCTTCTGTTCAACCAGGTCTCACTCCAACCTTAAGTTGCTTAACTTCTGTGTATAATGCTAAGGCAGATTAAGAAATTCCTTCCAAAATTTTACCTCTTTTTCTGTTTTGGCCAGAGGGTGATGGGCTATCATTTTGTTCACACTGTTTACTATTATATGTGGTGGTGGGGATTGAGAACATGTGGCTTCATTGATAATACTTGTACTTCTGGGGTGTCCACTAGAGACCAATGTGTTAGATTCCAATGAAGCTTAGGGTAAGGTAAAGTTTCCCCCGCACTTGCATGCTAGTTGTTTCTGGCACTAGGGGTGGTACTCATCTCCGTTTCAAAGCCGAAGAGCCAGCATTGTCGGAAGACGTCTCCATGGTGATGTGGCCGGCATGACTCGACGCCAAAGGCACATGGAGCGCTGTTACCTTCCCACCAAAGTAGTTCCTATTTTTCTACTTACATTTTTACATGTTTTCAAACTGCTAGGTTGGCAGAAGTTGGGACAAGTAACGGGAGCTCACTCCATTACGTGGCACTAGGAATTTGAACCGCTGAACTGCTGACCTTCTGATCGACAAGCTCAGCATCTTAGCCATTGA
This sequence comes from Thamnophis elegans, assembly GCF_009769535.1. Taxonomy (NCBI): domain Eukaryota; kingdom Metazoa; phylum Chordata; class Lepidosauria; order Squamata; family Natricidae; genus Thamnophis; species Thamnophis elegans. Next base: position 40,861,918 of record NC_045542.1, read on the forward strand.
GCCACCATGTCCCCTAATGAAGCTTCAACATGGGCCCAAATGCTGAATTTGTTGGGGTGGGAGAGATCATGGACTATCCTGGAAGAAGACATGGCCGCCTCTAATCTTGAATCCACTATGTATTAATACTCCTAGTTTGTCAACTATTACAATAAGTTTTTCTGAAAAGCCAGCTAAGTTTTCTTTCCAAATAGTTTATCTTTAAATTTGGAAACATCCCTTATTGTCATTAGCAGTAAGTAACAGCTACAGATTAGATAGGGAAAAAAAGCTTTGGGGTTTTGAAATTGTTTATTAAATACACAGTCTTCTTCCAGAAAAATACAGTAATTTGTATAACTGTTCAAATTATGTCTTAATAGCATTGCTACTATATACGCCATCAACACAGAAGCTATTTGTGACTGAATAGAAATTGAACAAGTTGTAAAGCAAAACGAATGGGAAAATAAACATATTTTAAAAATAATATGGGTGAATGTATCATATATTCTACACTGCAAACAGACAATAAGTTATTGAGCCAATAACTAAAAGAAAACAAACCTTCACCTTTAATAAGGGTTAACATTTCAACTGTATCTCACCCCTTCTTTCTTAGGGTAGTAATGTAACAGGAAAAGGTCGTTTTTTAAAACAAACTTTTCATGTAACATCAACTTCCTTGTGTGCTAGTCATTAAGGAAACATTTGTCTTTAAACAGATGGGTTTACTAAGCATTTAACAACAGCAAGCATCTGAAGCTGTGGTCCTGAGTTGTTTCTGGGCTTGTAAATCTGTGTGGAAAACAAGGCACACACCACTAACTTTTATGCAAGGAGGAATTTGGGCTATATGGAAGATTGACAAGAGTTAATTACAATTCTATCCTCAGGTATCTTTAACAAGATCTGGATAAATGAGGCTGCAAAACTGTGATTTGTCTGAAGCCTATTGGGAAATTTCACTGTGCTAAACAAGTTGGTTGTCCCACATCTACATCTATCACTATAGCCAGACTATTTAAGTAACAGGCTACACTTTGTTTGAACTCCTATTGAATTCTGGTGCTAGCAAAGTGTAAAAAACTCAATGATAAATAAATGTATTTGCTTCTTTGCTCCAAATTATTTGAGTCTATTACATATTAAGATAGATTAATAGAGTTGGGAAGGGACCTTGTAGGTCATCTAGTCCATTCTCCCACCCAACCACATCCCCCAAGCAGGAGACCCTAAACCATTTCTGACAGATAGCAATCCAGTCTCTTCTTGAATTATACTTAATGGTATAAAAGAAGATGGAGAAGAAATTGATTCCCAAGTATTTTCTGATAGTTTTCAAATGTTAACCAGATCTTTTATTCCCATCTTTTCTTCCCCTTAGGTAACAATAATTAATGTAATGTAGGAAACCTGGATGTTAATCATATGATCTATGATATTTCTGATGTGGGTTTTGTTACTTAACAACCCTTAATCCTAAAATCAATCCAGGAAGTCTACAAATAGGCATCACCATTGCCAGGACCTCCGCAACATCGGATTTCATGCAGCTAAATGGTAGGGTGTGTTTTTTAACTGCCCTGCAAAATATACTGCATTAATGTAAGGGAACCTACTTCTGATCCTTCAAAACTTTTTCCAGAAGAGTAGCTCATTATTATCTTTATCTGACATTTAGCCCCAGCAATTTAAAATATAAAAAAGAGGACATTTAGTCCACATTTATGTTTGTGCATTTTCAAAACATAATAGCACTTCGGTCAGGCTTGTGCAAAATATAAATCAAATATAGTGCATGCACAGACAATTGACTTTTCAAATTCTATGTACTGTAATATTTATGTCATTAATATGAGATAACAAAAAATATGTAGATGGGCCTATCTAGAGCAGAGGTTGGCGATTCATTTTCCCAAGGGGCCACATGAGGCTGTTGTAGAGGACTGCTTGAAAATCTCTTTTAATAAAATTGATTACAATTGCTGCATTCTAGTCACATCTGCTTTCTAGCGACATGATTATTTTTACTCCGGCTCTCTTTGGGTGTTCATGGTCTTCCTCTAAAATTGCATTATAAGCTAAAGCAGTGATAACAAATCTTTTGGGTTTGGCATGTCAAAAATTCAGAAAATGTCTGATTTGACTCTGCTGGCATGTGTCTGTCTGTCTCTCTTTCTCTCTCACACACACAGGCACACACACTGAACAAAAGAGAAACAATTCTCTAGATCTCCCTGGTATTTAGGCCACCCTGAGGCAGGGCCTGAAATAGAAGCCTGGCCCTTGACTTCAGCCCTGGTACTACCATTGCCACTCAAAAAGGCCGCCTTGCACTATTCCCCAGGCCCTGCCATGAACCTCTTTCCTTCAGGCGGTCTTTCTGTTAACCTGAGGCTGCTCCGGGTCACACAAGGCCTTTGTTCTTGAGATGATTTCGGAGAATGCTCTTCTACAGCCTCTGCAACCTTTGAGAAGAATGCAAAAGCAAGTCCTGTTCTCACATGATATTTTGGAGGCTTATGTGACAGTATGCCCCATTCTCATGTAGACTCTGAAAGTCATGCCGAGAACAGTGTTGCGGAGTGCTTGTGTGTCACCCGAAATGTCACAGCAGGTCACCTTTGACACACGTATTATAGATTCGCACTCACTAATCTGAAGGAAGGCAACGATTGCTTTTCTATCTCTTGGAAAGCTATGGCACGAAGTCAGAGAGCATGCCGCCATATTACAATAGTCCTCGAGTTGCAACAGTTTGTTTAGTGACCAAAGTTACAACAGCACTAAAAAAAGTGACTTACAACCATTTTCCACACTTATAATCATTGCAGCATCCCTGTGGTCACACGACCAAAATTAAGACACTTGGCAACTGGCATATATTTGTGACAGTTATAGCTTCCTGGGTTCTGTGATCTCCTTTTGCAACCTTCTGACAAGTAAAGTCAATGCAGAAACCAAATTCACTTAACAACCGTGTTATTAACTGCAGGGATTTACTTAACAATGGTGGCAAGAAAGGTTGTAAAATGGCTCACTTAATGTCTTCCTTAGCAACAAAAATTCAATTGCGATTGTAAGTCGAAGGCTACCTGGACCCTCCATACATGATTTCTGGAAACACCGGAAGGCAGCTCCAAAGCAAGATTGAATAAAGCAGTTGGCCAATGCTACGTTCATTCGATTAGTAATTCACAGAACAGTATTTGTGAAAGATACACTTCATAAGTGAAAAAGAAACTAATTATACACAGTTCCCCCTACATCTAAGTGGAGTTTAAGCCATTAAAACACATTATCCACTGAAATAACTTGTTGATATAGGAATGTGCATTTTTGACCATGTGCCATATTTTTCTTGTAGCTTTTTTTCTAATAAAATTATGTTAGCCAATAAGATTATTTCATCTGTAATCTAAAGTTGTTTCCAGACAAGGCTTTTATTATGCAATTGCCTTGCCTTATTCAATTTTTGGAAACTCTGGATGATGTCTTATTTTTCTAACTTTCTCCCCCCCCTCACAATTCCATGGTTTTCTTACTATAAAAATATCTGATAAAGAGTGGAATAACTGCAGTCATCTTTTGATTGATGGTTCCTGAGGCATTCTGACAGGAATGTGCTCCAAATGTTAACAAATAAAAAGCAAATGACAAAGTCTGGTAAATGAAGTCTCCTATTGTCAGAGTTTTAAACTAGAACGTATACAGCAGTATACAGGTAGGCCGCAACTTATAACAATTGAGCCCAACAGTTCCATTGCTAAGCAAGACTAAACAAGACAGTAATTAGAGTATTAGACAGAATGGAGTAATCTTGCAAAATGAAAACTTCTCCATGTAAAAGTAATATCTTTCATATTAATGTCAAAGATGAAGAAAAGTAAACAGGTAGTCCTCAACTTACAACCATTTGTTTAAAGACCCTTCGAAGTTACAGCGGCACTAAAAAAAGTATCTTATGACCAGTTTTCACACTTACGGCTGTTAAAGCATCCCCATGATCATGTGATCAACTTGGCAACTGGCCTGTATTTATGACAGGTGCACCATTCTGGGGTCATGTGATCATCATTTGTAGCCTTCCCAGTTGGCTTCTAACAAGCAAAGTCAACGGGGGAAGCCAGATTTGCTTACCATATGATTCACTTAACAGCTAGTGATTCGCTTGACAACTGTAGCAAAAAGATTGTAAAATGGAGCATAACTCACTTAACAATTGCCCTGCTTAGCAATGGAAATTGCGAACTCAATTGTGATTGTTAAGTCAAGGACTGCCTGTACTTATTGCTGCTGTTTTAAGTTTAAAGGAAGAACAGCCCATTAGTGAGCGCTGAGGCAGTTAAACTGTGATTCCCAAATCTGTGAATCTATGTGGACCATAGTTTGGAGAAGGGACGGACATCCTATTAGAACCTCCCTGTCCCAACACACATACATACACAAACACACACACACACCTACCTTCTAAATTTTGTCCCTTCTGGAGGACAACAGGTCAATAAATGCTTGTCCAAACTGAAAATCTAACTGTAAAATGCTTTTAAAAGGAAGAACTTTACCTACTGCCCAGGTGCTGGCTTAGATGTACTTGCTGATGACTATCAATTCATCCAACTGCTTTCTCTCCATTTCTCTAGCTGTTAGGCCTTATCCTTTGGGTCAGAGGAGCCTATCCATCTCTCTTGCTCATCCAACCTGGAAGATTAGGCTCCAATCCCCAGGTTCTTGCTTTGCATTTTTCTCTAGGCATAAGTTTGAACTTATTATACACTAGAGGAAGTAGTCTTCCTGGTATTTGGAGTCCTCCCCTTCAGGACTACTCTATTAATGGAAGACTCATTGCCACTTTTTTTTTAATGGTCCTGCTGAATGATTTTCTTCCTCAGCTTAATACACAACACTTCCCAGAGGCTGTGACCACTTAGTATGCTATCCAAAGCTTACCGAATGAACTCAATCCCTTAGGCTGAGCCACAAATTAATTATTCTAGCCCAGCATGTGGTACACACAGCACATCCAATTTTGAGGTGGGGGGGGCTGAGTAGGAAGACAGAATGATGTGATCAATCAAGCACTTGGCTGCTATTCCTCTAAGTTTGGGAAACTTTTACTCACTTCCACTTCCTCCTGCCTGAAAAAAAAAACATACAAAGGGAAGGCAATAGTAGGGCCAAGGCAAGTGAGCCAATGGAGATAATTGGTACCATCATTTACTCAGCCTTCCTTGCCCAGAGAAAACAAAGCAGGATGATTGAACAGATAGTAAGCAAAAAGCCAGTGCTAATTGTACTGTTGTGAATTGACTAGCTCTTTTTGCAGACAGGCTGAAATGCATTCAGTCGAGGTAGTAACAAGTTCCTTGGGCAGACTGGTCTGCTTAGAGAGCCTCAACACCTACTTCTGCTTGGTCACTTACTGTTACTGAGCTATGCTGCCTACTGGGCTCCTTGTGGTAAAAACACAGCCATCTACCTGGATTTTCTTTTGGGTAGTACAATAATGGGGCTTCTACCCAACACTATAAATGGTGGCCTTTGGGTGAGCTGCAAAGTGACATGAGTATCTTCCTTGAAACAAGACATGACCTTTCTCCTGCCTTCTTCCACGGGATAGTGTCGAGAACTGGACACCAACCTCACCAAACCACGTACAGACAGAAGAAGGGAACCTAGAGGTGGAGCTCTTGCCTCACAATCAGGAGGTTGTGAATTTGACCTAGGTAGAGGCAGATGTAGGGTCTCCTGCTTGGGCAGGGGCTTGGACTATATGACCTGCAAGGTCCCTTCCAACACTGTTAATCTGTAGTTATTCTTGTTGTCTGCACTGGGGAGCAGGTACACTGCTCGTGCCTTGAAGCAACACCATAATGTAGAAGTAATTCGCTGTTGGGGTGCCAACACTCTATATCCACTCTCTTCTTTCTTGCTATTCTCTCCTGAGAAACATAATTCAAGGCTTTTTTTTGTTTTGTTTTGGAGGAAGGATGGAGTTCCTTTCCCTTAATTTTTTCTCTTCCGCTGAAAGGAGAAATAGCTATTTATCCTTTCTTCTTTTCATCAATGGTTCTGTTTCCCTTTCAAGTTAAAAGGGGCAGCTTTAAATCCCCTCCACCAGTCCTAGATATTTAAAATCCCAGGTAATTTTGCCATCAGTTTTATTACCTCTTATTATATGCAATCAAAGGGTGTATGGGTGTTCTACAAAATCACATTTTTGGGGGGTACAGGGAGCACACATAGGAATTTGAGTTCTTTTCAATGCCGCCTTCCACTGGTCTGCTTATCCATGGATGATTTTTAGGGGCTCTAATAAAAAAAAAACACAGCAGTTTGAACTACTCATAAATAAATGCCTTCTTTTTTTCCTGCTCCCTTCTCTTAAGGTCAACAGGCCCAACCTCAGCAGCTGGCTGATCACTCAAAACCACCGTTTATTTTATTGTTTTCATTTCCCAAGCAATGCCCTCCTTGCTTCAACCATTTCTCCTTCTACCTACATTATTGTACTTCAGCCCCGACTTCCCCCATAGACTAGAACAGGGGTCTTCAATCTTGGCAACTTTTAAGACTTGTGGATTTCAACTCCCAGAATTCCTCAGCCAATTCCACAAGTCTTAAAGTTGCCAAGGTTGGAGAACCCAGACTAGGAAAGCCCCAGCTACGCTCCGTCCTCCAGGAATCAAAACGATCCCAACAGCCTTGGGATTTCAGCAGATGTTTCAGAGCGACCGGCACCGAATTCTGCAGGAAGAAAAGGAGGCGGATAAAGTTGCTCCCCCGCTGCCTTCTGATTGGTCTTTGAAGCAGAGAGGAGGAATGAATAGACCAATAGGCACCATGAGCAGGGATGCGGGCCGGGAGGCAGTAGGAGGCGCTGTCTCGGAGTTGGATGAATTGTGAACTTTTGGAGGGCAGTCCCCCCCCTCCGCCCCGAGATATTATTTTAGACACTCACTGATTCAGCTGGCAGGGAGGTGTGTTTTTTTAATAGCAGCCACTGGTTTGACGGCAGACGCGTGTGACCTGTGTGATACTGTACATAAACACTGATTTAAGCGGCGGAGAGTTGTGATTTCATACAGCAAACGCTGATTTATGTGGAGAAGAGACTTAATGGGCGAACGGCTGTTTCAGGCCCAGATAACAATTTAACAGTAGCAGAGTTGGAAGGGACCTTGGAGGTCGTCTAGTCCACGCAGGAGACCTATACTAGGGATACTACCTTTCTGATCGACAAGCTAAGCGTCTTAGATAACTTTGATAAGAACGGCGATTATTTCTACTCTTAACTCAATCACGGAGAATAGGCGATCGCTAAAAGACGACACCTATTTGATAGCTCGTAATCAAATTAAAGACCCCGGTAAAAAGAGCGTAGATAATTTTCGCGCCCCAAGCCGCCAAAAGCAAACCCCGTTCGAGTTTTCTGAAAGTCGAAATCTGCTAAATCTCCCACAATACTTCTTCCAACTTTTTCTGCTCCCTTTTTCAACGTCTCCCGATTTTTACTGCTTCCCATAAGATCCCCCCACTTTTTTTTTGGCTAATCAGCTTTTCACACCTTCTCAATCTCCCCTTCCTTTAGAAGGCTTAACCTCCTCCCCCGCCTCCCTGAGCTCTCTTCCTAATTGGATCCATTCCTTTCTTCCGGCTCACCACCTCATCTTACCACCCCATGCTTAATACGGTCCTAACCCCCCCCCCTTTTTTTTTTAACAAATTCAATTTCAATAGGATGCTCTGTTTTCCCCTAACGTTGCATTTACTCGACGGTAGTCTGCACTTGCTAACTTCTTGTAGAAGCAGCTTTTTACGGGTCTAGGCACAAAACTCCCTGCGGGGTCAACCTGCAGGATACCCGGCAGGTCTTTCAAGACCGGACCTCGGCACAACTCTTCTTCCCCCACCGCGTCTGCCTCATCGCAACCCCTCGTTAACTCCTCTCATCCATTCTTCTTTGGTTGAATAATTGGCGAGCCCTCCGTCCAGTTTGGCTGCGTGCAGCTCCCTTCCGTCCACGGAGGACCGGTGTCTGAATAAATCGACCCTAGATTTGTTTTGGTTTTTTTCCCTACCTCTGCCCACCTCCACTTTATTTCTTATCTTGATGCTGGTCTTCCGCCTCATCAGAGCCACATTTCCAAATCTCCGCGGCTAAGCAGTATCCGCCCAGCCTTCCTTCCCCTCTCCTCACGTTCCCCGCCATCTGCTTCGCAAAATCCGTCCCCAAGGTGTAGCAATCGCAGGACTTCCAGCCTCAGAAATATTGGGGACAAGGCGGATCCTGTTCCCGGGGGGGGGGGGCGCAAGGTACCCGGTTTCCCCCCTCCTCCTTTTGCGCACCGCCTAGATAAACCTTGCCTCTTTCAATATACGTTTGCGTTCTGCAGAGTTGCGACGGGTCCCCGCGAAGACTTCGGCGCAACTGAAGGGAGCGGAGAGCTTCCCGGAATTAAATTTTCACTCCCCCCCCCTCATTTTCCCACCGTCGTCCCTCCACCCCATCTCTCCCTGCTCGCTCGTGCCCCATCACTCTACGCTTCCTTCGGCAAGACTCCCTCGGAGGAGCCGCTGCAAGTCAGCCTCGGGCTCCGCAAGCCAGCCCCGCGATTCTCATTGGTTTGGTTTCAAGAGGTGGAGACACATGAGCCGGTATTAAAAATCACATGGGTCCTTCAGGCGGTAGCTTATTCAGTGGTTTCATTTGCAAGGGGTGCAGCGGTTAGCAGCGGACCTTCGGCATGCTTGTCTGGATCTTACGCTCTTGTTCATTATAGTCATTCATTGGGTAGCTTAAAACTCACCCGCAGGTAAGGAAGAGATTCTTTTTTTTCTCCTCCCGGAGAACATCTAATCGTCTTTTTTTCTAAAGGAGGAAGAAATAGAACTTGCAAATACTTTGGGACTGTTGATACTCGATGCAGAATTCCAACCCCCAAAATAATATTTCTGAGTGTCGGGGAGGTGAAAAACAAAAACAAAACAGTCTTCTGGATTGAATAGAAGCGGAGAGATTTTTTTTATTTATTATTTCTTAAACTCCCCATTTTGCGGCTGCTTTGCAATTCTCCTTTGGATAGTTGGCGAAGTAGTTTCCAGGTACTTTTCTCGTTCATAATCGCGGCGATTTATGCTTTTCACTGCAAGAAGCCCACTTTGCAGTGCTGCTCTGCCTAGAAGTTAGCAAAGAAAGCTGCTAGTTATTAGTTTCTCTCTTCTTATTTTTGCTGTTTCCTTTTTTTTTTTTTTTTGGCCCGTGATTACAAAAAAAAAATAAAAAATGCTGTGACTCAGGAAAAGGTCACAGCATCTAAGCCGTTAGGTTTGCCTAGTGCTCTGTATCTTTCACAATCACCTAAAATACCACATGTTGACTATTCTTGTTCAGCATGCACAGAAGCCTTGAGTGGATTTTTCCTCTTTTTTTGAGAAAGGAAGAGAAAAGAGGGAGAGTGAAAGAGAGAGAGAGAGATGGATGTTGTTATAGGTGCCAAGAACTGGAAGCAAAAAAAAAAGCTAGTGAGAGTTTTACAGCTTAGGAGAGATTGCATCACATTAACTTGATTCATTAGAAATTTTTTCCCCATTTAGATTAAATAATTTTCATTATGCTTAAAGCCTAATTTAACAGATTTTGACATCTGAAAATAGTTTATTCTTGGAACGTTTTAAATTGGGATCAGCTCCAAGCAGCTTTAAGGACTACTGTGAGCAATTCAGACCTCTTCTTATCATGCTCTTCTCAACTGGGGTATTTCTGCTTTCCGGATTGTGCTGGGTGAGCCTCTCTTCTAGGCATGATATATGTTAAGCTGCATGCTTAATATGCTACACAATATCCAGTCCTTTTTCTATATTTCCATCTACAAAAAGTGGCTTATCAGTGATGCTGTCATTTGTAGTTACATCGTCATCCTCATCTTATATAAACAAGCTGGCTAGGTGTGTTGCCAGCATTGCTGGCCCTTTTGTTTTTTTAAAAAAATGCTTTGATTATGTCATTAGGAAGAGGGGGGAAACAGACTGGAGAGGGGATGAAGACACTGCGAGTATTGGGAGACTGTAAGGAGTCTGGCAGACTTAGAAGAAAAGAGCATTGATGTGAGCTCTCTGTTCAGAGCCATTCTGTTTACTCAAAGGCACGGGCAAGGAGCAGTGAGCTTCACTTAGCAACATGTGCCTTGAACAGCCTCAGTAGAGGTGAATGCTGGCAACTGGGAAATAACTGCTATATGCTCATTAACTATTTCTCCCTCCTCTTCCCTCCCCAGTCCTTTTAGCAACTAAAATCTCTCATCAGCCCCTCTGTGCTATGTTTTTGCTCCAAAGTTGCTATGTAGATGCAGAACCTATCAGCTTGTACCCCTTTTTCTTGATTCTCTCCCAATGGTCAACACCTACTTCCAAATTCTGAATGGAGGTGTGGGGGTGTTAAACAAAAGACTCACTTTCCTTTTCTAAAGCTGTAGAAGGGCTTTAAAAAAGTCACTTGAGCTGATCCATGAAGCTACTCCCAGGCATTTTTTTTAAAAAATTGGGATGCGAAAGAATCAGCTCTATGGGGCAGTTCTGTAGCATGTAGACTCACAATTCAGTTGGTGTTTTCTCCAGGTGGAGTGTGGGATGTCTGCTGGTGGGCAGGAAAAAAGAGAGACAGGTGGGCTCGAGGGACACACACGCTTTCTGATGACAAGTGTTTTGGTAAATATTTGCAGCTATAGGAGGAAAATGCACCGTCAAGCATGATGTTTGATACCCTATTTTGGATAACAGGCTACATTGCTGAATGGATTGTGTATCTGTAATAGAAGAGGAAGGGAAGTTTCTGCAGCTAAGAAATGGCCATTCTGTTGCTAGAAACAGTTTCTGATAAAGCACCTTGCAGAGTATTTTTTGCCAAAATGTATACTCATTTTGTGCATTTGGAGGAGGACTGCCACTCACGGCATTGAAGGAGTTTGCTTTATATATATGTGGCGTATGTGCAAAAAATGTATCTTCTAAATATTTCCAGAGCCGATTCTGCCTGGATTGGTATTAGAAGCCAAATTCCTAATATGCTGCTCTCATCCTTATCTGGAGATTGAATGCAATTGTTAACCTCTGACCCCATCCCTTTTTCTTGCTGCTTAAAGGAATGTAATTTATGGAAAAATAGCCAAGACTGTAATAAACTGAGTGTGATGTGCCAGCCCTTTATTTTCCAAAATTCTAGATGAGGTCTCAGAGCACTCTAGAGAGTTATAGTCCAGATTTTTTTCTTGAAGGGTGAGTTTATCTGACCTCCATGGAGGCTTTGCTTCCAAATATATAGTGCTGATAATAATTTGAATTTGAACAAATGCCCACAAATCAATTTGTTTAAATCCAAGGGTTCTTCTGTCTCATTTCTCTCCCTTTCTCTCTGTATTTTACAAACTGAGAACTGATGTGCATTTGAAAAACTCTGCATTTTTGGAAGTTGCCAGTAGACAACACAGCAAAAAGCTTGCAGATGACAAATTTCAGGAAGTTACTAATAAAAAACCAGGATAGAATTCTGCTTATCCCTCTGCTTTATATGTTCCTCATTCAGCTATTTAGAAAGAAATCTCTCTAAGTACATAATATATGCAGGTGGAATTCAGAAAATTAGACAAAAGTTTGAATAATATACAAATTGTACAATATGATTAGATGGCCATAATATTTAAGAAAAATTCCCTTCTCTTGTTAAGGTTCTAGATTACTAAAACGTATGGCATAAACTGATACTATGGCACACAAATTGTTACTCTGTGTAATTTATTTGATATCCTGCCTTTCCTCAGGAGCTCAAGGCAGCTTACATGAAGATCTCCTTTCATTTCATCTCCACAGCAACTCTTTGGAATAGATTGGGCTGAGAGAAAGTCACTGACTCAAGGTCATTCAATAAATGTTCACAATGAACTTAGATTTGAACTTGGCTCTTCCCAGTTGTAGTACAACACTTTAACCACTTTATTCCACATTGGAAAAGCTTTGATATTTCACTTAAACCAGTGATTTTTTCTTCTTCATTTAAGTCTCTGTGTGGGATTTCATATTGTTCCTTTTTAAGGTGCCACATTATGAAGGTGCTGTCTGTATAACTATAGAAAGGAGGCTCTGAATAAGAGGTTTGCCATCAAGAATAAAAACAATAAATCAATGCAGCACTACTAATGCATTGTCACCTACTGCATTTTTAAAATCTTTGGATTTTTATGCAAAATGTGATATGGATATATTTCACTAAGGAAGAAAACTGAATAGCAATAGCAATAGCAGTTAGACTTATATACCGCTTCATAGGGCTTTCAGTCCTTTCTAAGCGGTTTACAGAGTCAGCATATCGCCCCCATAGTCTGGGTCCTCATTTCACCCACCTCGGAAGGATGGAAGGCTGAGTCAACCTTGAGCTGGTGAGATTAGAACTGCTGAACTGCAGATAACAGTCAGCTGAAGTGGCCTGCAGTACTGCACCCTAACCACTGCACCACCTCGGCTCTCAATGTTGCTGTGGTTTTGGTATTTAAAAAGCTACAGTCCCATATGCTGGAAATAGTCTACTTCTAACTAAGCCTGCATGGGACTTCTGATATGCCCAGAGGGCATTTTCTTATGATTAACCGTGCTTAAAATTATGAGTTTTATGTTTGCAACATGTGATGTTGCAAGGACACCCAACCACTATTAAGCAAACTTGAAAACAATGATACTTTAGTTTTGAATATAATATATTAAATACAGGCAGTCCTTGAATTGCGACTGTAACACAGTCATAAATCATAGTTTTAAAATGGATTGTGACCAGACCGACTCTTACTACTTTTTAATGGTGGTCATTAAGCGACTGGTCATAAATTAAGGACTACCAGTATATACATGTATGAGTACTGTTCAGCTAGCTGATCACGTTTTGTCAGACATTGGGTGGGGGCGGGGAGAGAGAACCATAGCTCTTTTGCTCTTCAGGTTCAAGAACATACTTGTCTTGTAGAATTCTATTTTGGTTGAAGAATATTTTAATTAACAGCATTGCTTGGGAAGAATTAAAGCCATATGTTATAAAAGAAGTCTTAAATGAAGAAGCAGGTTTTTAAATATGCAGGTAATGTGATGAAGATTAGCTGCTAATTGGTCAGTTGTATTTTGTGGTTTAGATTAGAACATGGATCCCAATCAGGGCTCTTAATTGTTGTATGTCACTAATAAGGTAAAATCAGGGCTATTATTTATCTTGCTCATAAAATGCTTTGAATTCCTTAATCCCAAGTTTTCTTTTTCCTTTGTAACTATCCATCCATCATCTGCCCATCCGTCTATCCATCCATCTATCTATTTTTGCGTAGACAGCAAAGGACACATGCTTATTCAGTTATACCCATTGGCTTAAAAATGCAAGTGATTAAAAGATATAACCTTCCCTTCTTAAAGTTATTCTTGGGTCTTGTTCAGGTTTCCATTAAATATTTACTGCATTTCCAATACATTTTGTAGATTTCATTCCATTAAAATAGCTACCATGAAACTACTTTGCTTTCACAGTCACAAAATTAATAAAAATAATATTCAGTTGTTGCTTTCTAATACTTTTTAAGAAAAAAAACTTTCAAAGAGAAATCAAACCTGTTGAAAATGGATTAAAACAAGAAATTTAAGAGGTTTTCTATTCCAAAATCTCAACGTTGTGTGAAAGCAGAAAACTTGGCAAGGGATATGGGTTGCAGTGTAATATTTGGTCTTTAAAAAAGAATTCCCTTTGATATCACTTGAAAGGTTTGTAGCAGTCTTAAGCCAGATCTGACAAGCTGAACCTCCAATGCCAAAATGCTATCAGAATAATCCTGTTGCTGAATAGTTTCAAAAGGCTTGCTGTCTTGTTTTGCAAACAGGAATTAGATGGCATCTCTAACACTTTCTGAGACATATACAATTTTAGAGTAATATCATTATGGTACTTTTAAAAAATATAAACATTTGATCTGTGTATGTTGCAAGGACATAGATGCTATATTCAGGATATTTGATGTTGATTTTCTTTTCAGGAGAGATTCTATTTGATTCTACAGCTATGCTAAGTTACAATTGAATAAATTATGTGTTCCTTGACTAAACCAAATTGAGCATGCCAGGAATAAAAAACAGAGTGGTAGGAGAGAGAAAGAGAGAGATGTTTCTAGCATTTGCTGATTCTTTTTTCCCTCTTATTACAGGTCATGTCTCTTCCTGGTTAGGGTTGTGAATATCAGAAGGTTCTTCTTGGCACAGTCAAGTTTGACGGAGGCACCAGCTTCTCCCTCATTTTTTTCATCTGAGTGTGTTCACAAGAACATTCAAAACTGTTTCTCCAAAGAGTTCTGCAGAAACTCAGACTGTTTTCTAAAGCAGAAGCACCAGAGTCCACGTCGGAAGCGATGGGCAGCGTGCGAACCAACCGCTACAGCATCGTTTCCTCGGAAGAGGATGGTATGAAGCTGGCAACTATGGCAGTGGCCAATGGTTTTGGGAATGGGAAGAGCAAAGTACACACCAGGCAACAATGCAGAAGCCGGTTTGTCAAGAAGGATGGCCATTGCAACGTCCAGTTCATTAACGTGGGTGAAAAAGGTCAGCGATACCTAGCAGACATCTTTACCACCTGCGTTGACATCCGCTGGAGATGGATGTTGCTTATCTTTTGTCTGGCTTTCATCCTCTCCTGGCTCTTCTTTGGTTGTATATTTTGGTTGATTGCCTTATTGCATGGGGACCTAGAGGAAAAGGGCAAACCTTGTGTGACCGAGGTGCGCAGCTTTACCGCAGCCTTTCTCTTCTCCATTGAAACGCAGACCACTATCGGCTATGGCTTCAGGTGTGTCACAGATGAGTGCCCTATTGCAGTCTTCATGGTGGTTTTCCAATCAATAGTTGGCTGCATCATTGATGCCTTCATCATTGGCGCTGTCATGGCTAAGATGGCGAAACCCAAAAAGAGAAATGAAACTCTCATCTTCAGTCACAATGCTGTGGTAGCCATGAGAGACGGGAAACTGTGCTTGATGTGGAGGGTTGGCAATCTGCGCAAAAGCCACCTGGTGGAGGCACATGTGAGAGCTCAGCTCCTCAAATCCCGAATCACCACCGAAGGAGAATACATCCCTCTGGATCAAATAGACATTAATGTTGGGTTTGACAGCGGGATAGATCGTATATTTTTGGTCTCGCCCATTACAATTGTCCACGAAATAGATGAAGAGAGCCCTTTATATGACTTAAGCAAGCAAGATATGGACAATGCAGACTTTGAAATTGTAGTCATATTGGAAGGCATGGTGGAAGCCACAGCTATGACCACTCAGTGCCGTAGCTCATATCTAGCAAATGAAATCCTGTGGGGCCATCGCTATGAGCCGGTCCTGT
The DNA here is from genome assembly GCF_009769535.1 of Thamnophis elegans. Classification (NCBI taxonomy): domain Eukaryota; kingdom Metazoa; phylum Chordata; class Lepidosauria; order Squamata; family Natricidae; genus Thamnophis; species Thamnophis elegans. The sequence continues at coordinate 40,877,311 of NC_045542.1, forward strand.
TTGAAGAAAAGCACTACTACAAAGTGGATTATTCCAGGTTCCACAAAACATACGAAGTGCCGAACACGCCCCTTTGCAGTGCCAGAGACTTAGCTGAGAAAAAATATATCCTCTCGAATGCAAACTCATTTTGCTATGAGAATGAAGTTGCCCTTACGGGCAAAGAGGAAGAAGACAGTGACAATGGGGTGCCTGAGAGCACAAGTACAGACACTCATCCAGAGATGGACCATCTTAGCCAAGCAGGGGTGCCCCTAGAACCAAGACCTTTAAGGCGAGAGTCTGAAATATGACTAGGGGTGGGGGAGAATACTTTCTGCAATGTTTAAAATGTATCTCACCATAACGGGCATGCTGCATTGAGAAGTGGCTGCAAACAGGTTTTCAGCTGATGGTACTGTTGGACACAGATGGGGCAAGCAGCCCCTAAGGAGTCAAAACCTGAGCTGGTTTTCAAGTGCTGTCTTCAGAGTAGGTACAGCAAGGCGTGAACTTGGAACCTGAAGCACTATGTCTATTAATTGCTAAAAGGCACATAATGTTGTAGAATAAATTATGTATATATTTTTTTACAAAACTTGAACTTGCAGGCAAGCTTTGGTTGAGCTCTATTGTTTGTTATCCATTGTTTTCCTCCCCAAATGCTTCTCCCTTGGGAACAAGAACATTTTTAATGGCATAACCAAGGCAAGAGTTTGCCTTGTGGTGTTTTTTTTCCCCTTTTAAAAATTGCTGCTAACTACTTGAACACAAACTGTAATTATTTTTGTCGCAGTTTAATACTTGTTTCCTTTTATATATATATGTATCCTTTGAAACACAGAAAAAAGAGGGGACCTCCCCAGTCTTGAATTTGTTTATTTTAAAGCTCTGTCCATCAATCAAGGGACTGGCGAACTGGGAAATCTATTTGTTGAGGCCAGTAGCTCAGTACCTAGAATCAATTTCTCTCACTGACTATCCAGTTACAGGAAAATTCTTATGTAACACAAGGTCATGTAGTAGCCTATAGCAAGCTATTTTTTTAAAATAGTGCTTGGAAATGGCATGAGATTCATTTCACCCAATATATGTTTTGATTTCCAAACTACCAAAGTGAATACCAAAGAAAAAAGATGCACACTCTTGCACAGTGGACTTTTTATTTAAATACAACAGGCTGCTTTCAGACTATTTTTCCTCCCCTTCAGGTCGTTCACATGTGTATTTTTTTTTACTGCACCTTATTCCAACACTCAAGTTTAGAGTACAATTGACAGTCTTTTTTTTTTTTGCTTCATTGCCCTGGTCTAGGGCAATTCCACCAAGAGTTGTTTAATTGCGACAGGTAACAAATCTAGATATAGGTAGTAGATAAATAGGCTTCCGGGTTTTTTTAAAGGAAAAAAAAAGTTGAGTCAAGGGAAGCAAACACCTGTCCTTTCCTGTTTGTTAAACACCAGAAAATGGGCATAAAATTGAAGGTTAAGCCATGTATACATTCCAAAGTAAGGTCTAGGATCACCTATAATAGAAGCAGACTGGCATTTAGGGGAAATGAACCATTACATGTAACCAAGGGTAGGGTTATGCTCTGTCTAAGTTACATTTGTTAGAAATTGGCAAAGTGTTTGTTCAGCCATGTAGGTTATCTTAAGTACTGGGAGCACAGTTGCCGCAGAGTCTCAGGAGAGAAGGAACTGACATGGGGTAATCTGATGTAAGGTTCGCCATGCAGTGGCTTTGTGTGTTTTTTGGCATAACTTCCCTTTACCAGAATAGGAGAACAGAAAATGACACTGCCGTTATGTTCTGCACAAGGGAACATTCGTTTGAAGTGAACAATACTGTAAAAGATTTCCCCTTGTTTGTGGGTTTAATGAGTGATACATCTTAGGGTGATCAGTGGGTGTAGTAGCTCTACCAAAGCCTTTGAACCATGACTTTCATGGTATTTTTGGGTCACTGGCCAAGAATGCTGTAACACTTATCTGTGCCTCTAAGATCAAGTGTACCCATTTAGCTGCCCCCTTAGTGTCCTCTCCAAAGGCCGAGAAGGAGGATGTCACGAAGGAATCACGCTCCAGATTCTTTTACAGTATTGAATCTCACTGTATGCCATTAAAAATAGCTTGTTCTGGGTCTAGTACTGTTGACTAAAACAGAGCTCCAACGAGATTTGGGTGTCCCGATTTCTCTGTCTAGAGACGTAGCATTTTCCCAGAGAGGATGGAATTTAAGCAGAGTTAGATGGATTTGAAACTCGAGAAATTTTTAGCTGTAGACAGTTTTTTTTTTGTTTTTTTTCTCTTCCTCTTTATCCAAATATTGTTTCTATACCATAGACTGAGGCTAAACTCTAAAGAAAACAACCACGCTCTATGGAGAGTTAAATCCGCATGGCAACCTGACTGGAGCCCAATCAGGAAAATAAATGAAAAGCAATTGAAGGTGATTTCTGCTGCTATCGTGATATATATTTTTGCAAAGGAAAATAAAAGTGCAAACCAAAGAGTATTTAGTAATATGTTAAACAAAGCAAGGCAGAAGCTACTCCAAAAGTGCACAAAGTTCCCACTTGCAGAACTTGAGGCATTAAGTGAAAAGGTGGGTTGACAAAGTGTTGAATATATATTCATTTTTAAAACACACTCAGAAAGGGATTTTTCTAAAAACCGTAAATGTTCATTTTTTTGGCACAGAGTTGAGATTTCCAAGATGCAGGGTTTTATGTTTTCAAATTTTTAAAAACAAATAATGTACATTTTTATAAAGTTTATCAAGTATTTTCATATTTAAAGCCAAATGTAAATAGAAGTCCATTTTAAGAAAAGGAAAAAGAAAAAAATGACAGGAGATAAGGTCAAGTTGGCATCATTTAGAACCTACGATGCTGCTGGTTAGCATGGTTTTTAGCAAATATTTGCAAGCCTTATGGGATTTCTAATGCAATGAGTTTTTTTGTTATTTATTTAGGCATGGATGTTTAACTTTATTGTGTTTTTTCCCCCCTTGCTATTGGCATTTTTTTTCATGTCAGATTGCTGGAGATTTGATGAGAGTGAATAATCACTTGCACTCTTTGTTGGATTATAATTTTTTCTTCAACAACTCTTTGTCTTTCCTTGTATATGTATCTGTTTTTGTGTGTGTGGGAGGGGAATTGCTACAGAGAAAGTTCTTACATCATGGTACCTAATGGCCCTAACATGTCTCTATAATTATTTTTAAAATAAAACAAACAAAAGCATGCCCGAGGAGATGTAATCTGGGTCCCATGATCCTTCTAAAGATATACAAACGAGTTATTTTCATAATAAGGGCAATTATGCCTAATCATAAAAGGCATTTGTTCAAAGAGTTGAGATAATATAGATCTGTGATGCAATCATTGACCACTTACACTGATGGGAAATTTCCTACTGATTTTGCTGGAATGTGAATTGCTCACTCAAGTCACCAAGCTGCAAACATGAGGTCAGGGACAAACAGTAATTTTCCTATTCCCTGAAAAAAGAAAGCCAAAAATACTTGAATGGGGGCCCTTCATATACGGATCTGTTTTACACAAGGCATGCTCAAGAGAGAGAGAGAGAGAAACTATGAATTGCTACTGCTACCGTACTCATCTGTAGTCCGGTGTGCAAAATTAAATGTTTTTTAAAAATCACTAAGCCCACTATTTTGGTTGGGGGCTAAGACATAGTTAAAACCACAGTTACTCTTCCATCTCTTGTGCATGCTTTTGGCCAAGACAAAGGGTTCTGAAGTGGTTATTTTTGTCCTCTTATGTCCATTTTGTATGTGTGTGTTGGGGCGGGTGGTTAACAAGGTAAAACTGAGAAGTACTGTAATGTCTTTTGGAAAAAAAATGTTGGCTGCTGTTAACTGTTTTCAAGTAGCACAGGGCTGCGTAGTTGCCATCCCACGGGCAACCTGAGAGAACTCCTTTTTCTTTCTTCTCATAAAAGGATTTCTGTCCAGCAGCTGTTTGTAAGGTGAACAAAACTATAGGCATTTGACAATCCTTCTCCCTTACGATTTCCTTACTTGCAGCCTTTTGTATCAAAGTCTTCCTAATGTACTGCACAATTCATGGACTGTACAGATTTTATATATATATTATGTCTTATTTTATTATTTCTAAATAAAGAAATGAATATTCTTGCACTTTTTATGTTACTGTTTTTTTTATATATATATATATATAAATATAACCAACCCCACAAATGATTACCGAGGTTAATGGCACAGTCACTTATACAACTACACTTCTTTTGGGCATAGCTGACTTTGCTTCTTGAGTTTGCTGGGCATTCGTGTCCTGTGGAAATAGCAATAATTGGCTCTTTATAATAGCTGAAAAATAAAATACATTCAGGAGGTTAATGCCGTTTGCTTCTCGATCCTCAACTCTACAACATTTCAAGAAGATGCGTCAGGATTGTATTTCCTTAGCAGCTTTTTTACTAGTGTAGAGTCCCCTACAATTGCAGTTTCTTGTATTTGTAGACAAAACAATCCTTATTCTTCATTACTTATCATAGATTTTACAAAAATGCAAGCCTTTCTGGTGGTTTCCTTATCCCTTGCCTTTTTCAGGCCATGCAACATTTCAGAAAGGAAATCCTTCATATAGCTTCATTGGTAAACATTTTGTGTCTTTTCTTCAATTTATTCTGGACAGCTGAAGTCTCAGTTTTGCCTGAGATGGAAGAAGAAAGAAGGTTGCAGTGACTAATACAGCATTAGGAAGGCTGCTGTTTATGATGCATTATGTTTCAGCCCGGTGATAGCACAGCTGAATTGAAGGCAAATAGTGACAGCCTAAAGTCGAGGCCCTAACCTTTGGGGGCCAAATACACTTGGCATTTGGAGAACGTCTTATGGACATGCTCAGGAGAAATTGCTGCAGTTTCTAGAGGATGATTTTTTAAAAGATCATTCTTCTCATCCTAGATGCTGTTACCCTGCCCCCACCCCTGGGAGGAAAGGGGGGAGTATAATCTATTGCAGTTTCTTCCAACAAAGCTCCAGTGCCAGTTATTAGATTTATATCCTGCCTTTTCCTCTAGGATGGGGATGGCAATCCTATGATACGCGTGTCACAAGAGACCACCATACATTTTTTGGTGACAAACAAGAATGTGTTGCTGTTCTCTGGCCTCTGGACTCTCTAGAACAGTGGTCTCCAACCTTGGCAACTTTAAGACTTGTGGACTTCAACTCCCAGAGTTCCTCAGCCAGCTTTGGTGGCTGAGGAATTTATTTATTAAGAAATATTAATATAAATTAATATGTATATGGCTGGGATGTTTAAGCTGGTGTTCTTAGAAATTCAATCTATTCCCCCCCCCCCTTGATTCCAGCATAAGTTAAAACTTAGAAGCAATTATTTATTAGATTTTTATCTTGCCCTTATTACTTTATAAGTAACATTCATAATACTCCTTCTCTTCTTTCCCCCCACAAAAATCTTGCAAGGTGGGTTGGGATAAGAGAGTGACTGGCCCAATGTCAGGTGACTTTCATGCCTAAGGTGGGAATAGACCTCACTGTCTTCTGGTTTCTAGGCCAGCCCTTTAATTACTACACCAAACACTGTAATTTTTATTTGATGTTTTATTTGTTATTGATTAATTGAATTTAGATGGGGGAATAATTTTGTTTGATTGTCTCTGATACTAAATTTTACCCTGAGTTTTTTTTTAGTTTGGGTCTTGCACATAAACTGCTGAGAGACTATTTCATGATAAATGCATGAAATAAGTAAGTGACTGAATTATATGTGCAATGTGATCCAAAGGGGGAAAAAACCCAATATTTGTCCAGGATTTAAAGCAAAGATACTCGCCAGGAAAATTAAGAAAACTTTCAATCCAGCTATGCCGAATGTGAGTATCCCACCCTGACAGTACTGCTGTTATCAGTGCCACCATCTTGCTAGCTTAAAAAAGAAGAAGATGAAACTGTATGTGCTCACTATTTCCATGATGCTTCAATCAGACAAGTTTTAATGCCTGGTGTTCAACATATCATCTCTTCCTTGACTTCCAAGAGCTTCACTAATGGTAAGGAAGGTTTTCAGAGGAAGGTCACAGAGTCCTTAGCATACTTTCCAGTTCTTCAATTACTTCTTTAATCAGCAAGGATATTGAGCATAACAGTTTAAGGCAATTTGCTAAATTCCAAAGCAACAAATGTGGAAAATAGCATCTCCTTGCCATTTTGCAAATTACAAATTACAGCTTGAGATATAAATGTTGCCTTTTGTTTCTATTATTTGATTTTTGACAAATAGTGAGCTATGCTTTTAGAAATAGCTGACATGTTATACTTCTTACCCTAAGCAAAGTGTAGAATTAAGTAATGATAGAATCTTATAGGAGCTGAAGATGACATTTGACCTTTTTTTTTTTTTTTTTGCAAATTATGCTGTAACTGCCTGTGAACTGCCCTGTGTACATATTCATCATAAACTAATCTGGAGTTTGAAACCTATAAAATAATATAACCTTCAGTTTCTGGGTGATAGTATGATGGCTACATGTTTTTACAGGTTGATATTTTTGAGATTTGAAATGTCTGCCTTTCTTTGCCTGGTATTTCTGAAAATTGTGACCTAATATCTCTGAAAGACTTTCATAGATTTTCACGAGTGTAGGTATTCTGGTCTTGTTGTTCTGGTCTTGTTGTATTCGGGTCTTTTCCCGTGTAAGATTGAGATTGTCTTGGCAACATTTCGGCGAGATCCCACTCGCCATCTTCAGGCTGCTGTTTTCGGCTTTGTGTCTGTTGTTCTTTTGTGTTGTAACAACCTGGGTAGTGGATGGGGTTCGTTTGTTGACTAGGGCTGGTTTCCAGATGTCTGGTAGGCAGGAGGTATCATCATGTTTATTTATGTTGTGGGGATGTTTCTCTATTTCGATGGCTTCCATAATTATTCTCTTGTTGAAGTGTTCTGTTTTGGAGATTAATTTGGTTCCTTCAAAATCAATTTCATGTCCTGTTGCTTTAAGGTGCTGGAAAAGGGAGGAAGTTTTTTCTTTTTTTCCTTACTGCGTTCTTGTGTTCTGCGATGCGTGCACAAACATGCAGCCAGCACCTCAGCCACACAGGATAATACGAAACAACCAACCAATCTACAAACATCAACTCCATCTACCAATCAGGATGCAACTACATAGCCAATCAACCCACTTACAGCAACAAAGCCAGCACTCCACACCTCCCCACCAAGATTTATAGACAGACGACAGTTCCGACCACGCCTTACTCGCACAAGCACCAAGCCAAAAACATCAGCCTGAATATGGCAAGTGGGACCTCGCCAAAACGTTGCCAAGACAATCTCAATCTTACATAGGAAAAGACCCGAATGCAACAAGACCAGCATACAACTATCCAATAGAAATCTATTCATGCCTGAACTAAACACACTTCTGGAACAAGAAGGTCCAAAGGCTTCTAATTGTCGCAGATACGGTACAATATTTGGCTAGAACCTAGAAACCTCCTGATCATGTAATTTAGGTGATAAAATTAGGCTGGTAGTACATGGGTGCCATCTTGTTTTTCAGTTCTGCGCATGCACAGAACAATTTTCAGTGGATTTTTTCCCCATCTTTTAAAGGTTTTGCGCATGCAGAGACTTTTTTATTTGCAAATGCAGTTGCAAAATTTTTGAGGCACCAAACTGACAGCAATGCCGGCAGCAACCCAATCTTGGAGAGCAGTCTGGACAGTTTGCAATTAGAGGGAAGATTAAAATCTGCCCTCCAAAGAATATGCTGGCACCTTCATTTTCAATGAGCAACGCTTAAAGGAAAATAAGAAATATCACTGAAAAGCATTTTGTTCCGTATGCCCCCCAACTTGTCTTTCAAGATTCCATACCTTTTTTGTCTTTTGGAGGGGAAGGTGGGGGGGAGGAAAGGAAAGAAGAATCCAGAAGTTATTTTAATTGTCATTGGACCTCTGCTAATGTGGGTCCACAGAAACATTCCTTTGGACTCATTCGTCTACTCTTTTTCTGATTCTTCTTTTCATCTATGCTAAAATCAGATGGGATCTCCTGTAATATGCTGGATGAGATAGTGCTTTTACACTTAAAAGTTCACCTCAGCCTTAATCCTTTGTTGTAAAGCGAAGTGCCTTGGAAATTCTAGGATTTGGGTAGGCACAAATAATGAATGGCCATCAAGAATCTACAAGTGCAAGATGGGAAGTCATGTCTTGTATAGAGGTGTAAAAGAAGCATGATGTTGGGCCACATAGTCTCAATTTGTTTAATCTATGCAATCTTACTCACCAAATGTATTTACTCTTTTTTTTAAAAAAAGCTTATATTTTATAAATTTCCTTAAACCTTCACTTTTTAACCTAGGTTCACTATATCAAACTAATTCACCTATTATCTGTCTCTGTTCAGTATTAAATAGCTGTTTTTTAAAAGTGTGCACAAAATTTACCATTTTATACTGAATTAATACTGTAACTTGTTATGTTTAATCAGTAGCATAATAATCTATAATTTGTTTTTTCCAGTGGTAATTTGGCAGACTTTGGTTAACACAGTTCTTGGTGTTAATATAATAATAATATAATAATTCTTAAATCATTCTTAGGATTCTCATTTTAATATTTCTTGGAAGTATATTTATGAGGATTATTTATAATTTAGAAGTAGGGCTGTTCCAGAACTCTGGATAATCTCATTCCAAAATACTTGATCAGACAGAAATACAGCTGCTTTTGAAAATAAATATTTATTTCCTTATTCATTGGCAGCATTTAAATAATTTTATATGATAACCATTTGCAATCTACATCTAATATAGTTAAAAGAATATTAAAATAATGTGTGTGTGTGTGTGTATGTGTGTGTGTGTGTGTATGTGTGTGTGTATATAAATCAGTCTTGCTTTATTATATGTAAGGTTTTGAATTTTTAGAATTTTAAGCAATAAATCATTCTGCCTAACTATTTAAAAGGCATGTGTGAATTTTAGTTTATCTTTTCTTTTGTAGAGCTCCTGGATATAACTTGTGAATTGCAAAAGACTTAAATTATCATTGAAGTCAACATGTGGGCAGTGCCAACAAAAATCATAATAATAATCATAATAAAGCACAAACATAATATAATGAAGAAGTAAGCTGAATAAACTTGTGGTTACTGTGTTTATATTTTTGGCTTTTTAAACTAGTGCATTGACTATTGCACTTCAGCGCTCTTTACAATGGTATTGCATCAGCATTAATGAAGCTCAATAAATTAATCAGTCTGCTCTCTTTCTAATTTTTACCCTCATAATGAGCTTCTTTGCAAGTGACCTTGCATGTAGAGATGATCAAAGGGAAATTTGCTTGAACTAATAATCTTAATTGCAATAGTATTGAATTCAGATAGTCGAATATCCATTAATTGGCAGAAGAATGAGATTATACCAAAATAAAGCAATGTCCTTCTAAGTTTTGCCATTGTAGAAGAGTTAACATTTAAATTCCAAGAGTTCCTAAAACATCACAGACTTGCTAGCGTCACAGCTCTATTCCTTCTAAAATTCATGGAGTCCCTTCATTTGGACAAAGTAAGATGGCTTGCATTCAGATAGATATTCAGAGGAAGGTATAAAAAAAAGGGAAGCAGGAGCAAGAGATAGTGGATATGCTTGAGTTTCAGAGAAATTATTATAATTGTGTGTGCTAACAGTATGCTTATCAAATAATCATATCTGTAACAGGCCTTAAAGATGTGTATCTGATCTTTTCTTGTCACCAGTTCCTGTGAGTTCCCACTACTAGTAGATGGTGAAATCAGGATTTGACCAAACCATCTCATTGCCACCTAGCCCTGAAATCTAAGAATCTCTAATGAAAAGTCAGAAATTAGAGACAGAACAGATTGATTGAAACAGATTGATGGGACAGAAGGAATAAAATAATGTACAAAACTCTGATGAAACTCTGTTAAATTATATTCTAGACATTAGTTCATAAGAGCAGAACTGGATACAATGGGATCAGGGTCTACAAAACCAGAGTTTTGCATGATTTGCTAGAACCAGGTCTTCAAATATGATTAACTATCAATCATCTATAAAAGCAGGTTATGTCAATTTCAACAGTCTTGCTCCTTTAGTTTTTCTTCTCTTGAGTTCCTTCCTCATGTTGCATCTCCATTTCCAGATACTGTATGTTCAGATGGCTGTGAATCAGACCTCCAGTTGAAAACAGCAAGCAGTTAGAAAGACTTAGCAACTTCTGCCCTGTGCTTATTATTCTTTCATTTAAACTTATCCTCATTCAATCCCATTATACACATCTTTGGCAACCTGCATGTGAAAGTAGCATTACCTGTGTTTATAACTGCATGTCATTGGACAAAAGTAATGTTCTCTATTTTCTGGAAGCAAAAATAATTTCCTGGAAAGCAAAAATAATTTCTTGGAAGCATTCACACTTCCTTCCCATAAGCTCATAATTCTGCAAAAATATATTGATTTAGGATGTAATTGATTCTTACAGTACTTTTATATTAACCTTTTGCATCTGTTTTTAATCCATTGACAGTACAACATACATCACTTTCTTGAATCAGAATCAAGCTGCCACTTGATTTCAATAATCAAGATAATCAAGATCATGATCTTATCCTGACATAAGGAGAAAACCCTTCAATACACAATCTTTCATATCAGCCAAACTCCTGTGTTACTCCACTGTGTGGAAACAGTAGAGTATGCCTTGTTTTAGGAATAAAATTGTAGCTGTGCTGTAAATAATCTCATTTTTCATCCTTAATGATCAACTTCCAGAGTTTTCTAAATCAAAAAGATAAGGAGAGTGTGTGTGTGTAGATCACAAGCTGAGGGACAAAAAGGACAAGTATAAAAATGGAAATATGGGCTTATAACTAGAACCGAATACCAGCAAATAGCCCAAATCTGCAAGGCTACTTGAGTCAGGAAGGGTAAGGCTCAGAATGAGCTAAGATTTGCAACAAATACCAAAATAACAACAAAAAAAATCTTTTGATATGTAAGGAGCAAGAGAAAGTCAATGAATGATTGGTTCACTAATGAGGAAAAATGGAAAGATGGTGATGGGCAGCAGAGAGAAGTGGAACTGCTTAATTTATTTTTGCATAAATACAAGGAAAAAATAGTCTAACATGTTAAAAGCTGTGGGGAAAATGAAGAGGAATACAGTTCAAAATAAGTAAGAAATTGGGTAACTTAATCGTTTTGAACAAGTTCAGGTCTCCTGGACCAGATGGTTTACATCCCAGGATATTGAAGGAGCTGGCAGATGCAATCTCCGAACTACTGAATGAAATCTTTGAGAGTTCCTGGAGCACAAGGAGAGTGCTAGAGGATTAGAAAAGAGCTGATGTGATTCCAATCAATCCAATCAAAGTGGGGGAAAGTGGATCCAAACAGACCAATCTACTTGACATCAATACCCAGGAAAATCTTGAAAAAGGTATTCAAGCAGTGGATTTTTTGCTTAATCAAAACAAGGTGTTTTGTTTAAATATTTTATTTCTTTCTAGCTGCTGGAAAGGAACAAGGTGTTTAATATAAGCCAGCATGGATTTATTAAGAATAGATCATGCCAAATAAATCGTATTGCCTTCTTTGATAAAATGACTAAATTAGTGGACCAAGGAAATGAAAATATATTTAGATTTCAGTAAGTCATTTGATAAAGTAGACCACAGCCTATTTCTTGGTAAGATAGAATGCAAGATAGACAGTACCACTACCAGATGGATCTGTAATTGGCTGAGTGTGTGGTCCTCAATGGAACTATAGCTACATGCAGTGGAGTGCCTCAAGGTTCTGTCTTGGGCCTAATGCTCTTCAACATCTTCATAAATGACCTAGATGAGGGGATTGAAGAAGCACTCATCAAATTTGTAGATGACACACAGCTGGGAGGAATTGCTAATACTTCAGATCTAATTCAAGATTCTGAAGAACCCTGACAGATTTGAACATTGGGCCCTATCCAATAAAATTCAGTTCACTGGCAAGAAAAGTTAAATCCTTTACTTAGACAAGAAAAGAAATAGATGCACAGGTACTGGATAGGTAGTACCTGGCTCAACAGTAGTACCTAAGAGGGATCTAGGTGTCCTGGTGGACCATTGTTTAAGTATGGAGTCAGAAGTGTGCTACAGCTGCCAAAAAGGCCAAGATAGTCCTAGGATGTACCAACAGAAGGGTGGCAACAAGATCATCAGAGGTAATAGTATAATACTGCTCTCTATACCATATTGGTTAGGCTTCATTTGGAATACTGTATTTAGTTCTGATCATCACAATACATAAAAAGATGCTGAGGCCCTAAAAAGAGTGCAGAGAAGAACAACAAAGATGACAATGGGTCTGGAGGCTAAATCTATGAAGAATAGCTAAAGTAACTATGGTAGTATATTTAGCTTAATGAAAAGAAGACCGAGGGGAGACAAGATAACAGTCTTCCAGTTCTTGAAGGGCTGCTACAGGGAAGAAGGCATCAATTTATTCTCCATAGCACCTAAGAGTTGGACAATAAGCAATGGATAGAACTCATCAGAGGGAGATTCAACCTGAAAATAAGAAAGAATTTCCTGACAGTAAAAACTATTAAGCAATGGAACAGCTTGCTCTATCACTGAAAGTTATCAAGAAAAGATTAGGCAGCCATTTGTCCAGGAAAGCATAACGACTGTTGCCTTGAGCAGGGCGTTGGATTAGAAAGCCTTCAAGGTCCCTTTCAGCTCTATGAGATTATGGTGTGTGTGTGTGTGTGTGTGTGTGTGTAATTTACAGCCCAAGAAGTTTTTTTTCTTCATTATTTTGATTCCTTCTGATGTTGCTGAAATAGTCCACAATATAAAAGAAGCATGTGCTGGCTTAGAAAAGACGATGAATCATGCAGAACTATGCTTTAGACCAGCGATGGCGAACCTTTTTTGGCTCGTGCACCATAAGTGGGGGGAGGTCATGTGCGGATGTGCTGCACCCATAATGCAATGCGTGACCCCTCCCCAGTGTGCATGCATGCACTACAGGTGGTCCTCCCATTTTTTACATTTTTTTTCCTCCTCCCCAGGCTCCAGAGGCTTTATAGCAGCCTCCCCTGCCCCCCGGAAGCCCTCCGGAGGCTTCAGGGACCTTCAGGAGACTTCCCTGAAGCCTGCGTAGCAGTCAAAATGACCATCCAAGTTCATTCCCGAACTTCCGGTTTGCTTGGAGGGTCGTTTTAAGTGCTCTGAAGGGTTCAGGGACCTTCAGGAGGCTTCACTGAAACCTCCGGAGCAGTCAAAACGACCCTCCGAGTTTGTTCCCGAACTTCCGGTTTGCCTGTAGGGCCATTTTTTTTGCGCTCCGGAGGCTTCAGGGAAGCTCATGAAGCCTCCGGAGGGCCTCCGAGTGGGGGGGAGGCTCTTTTCACCCTTCCCAGGCTCATATAAAGCCTCTGGAGCCTGGGGAGGGCGAAAAATGGCTTTACAAAAGGGTGAACTCAGCTGGCCAGTACACACGTGCTGGCCAGCAGACAGGGCAGTGTCTTGCGTGCCCTGACAAATGGCTCAGTGTGCCACCTGTGGCACGCATGCCATAGGTTCGCCATCACTGCCTTAGACTTTTCAAAGAAAAGACAGGTGTAAAAGCCACTGTTAATACAACTCTAGTGATGATATCAAGGGAGTCTGGCTCCATTTTAATTTTCCTACCATTTTTCATATGCTGTTCAGTGAACATATGGAGAAATGGGATTGCTCTCACCCTGAAAAATTCTGTGTTATCAGCCAAACCTCTGAAATGCAAACTACACTCATACAGTGGTGTGCACTCATAGCATGCAAGTGATTGAGGATTCTGTTTTTCATCAATCTACATCACTTGAAAAAAAGCTTACTATGTACAATCTGGTTACGCAAATGCTTCTTTCACGTATTTTACTTGAATTTATAGACACTGAAATCAGAACAAGCATGATACTGATTTCTTCCTTCCCCTTTCTATACTTATCTGTGAAAAGAGGTGAATGTCGCACAATTTGTTTCTTGATTGACTTGGGTTTTATTCACAATAATGCAAAATTTTGTTCCTTGCAAGATAGGCTTTGAGATCGTTTTGACTGCTGATGTTCACAAAGTTAAAAATTTGTCCTTCTCTGGAATACAAGATTTTCTTGAATTTCTACAGGTAGCCCTCAACTTAGGATCACAATTGAGCGCAAAATTTCCGTGGCTAAGTGAGACGTTTGTTAAGTGAATTTTGCTCCATTTTATGACCTTTCATGCCACAGTTCTTACGTAAATCACTGCAGTTGTTAAGTTGGTAACATGGTTAGTAAGTGGATCCAGCTTCCCCACTGTGAGCAGAAAGTCACAAAAGGGGATCACATGACCCTGGGACAGTGGGACATTGCAACTGTTATTAAGTCATATGCCAAGTGTCTGAATTTTGATCATATATCCATGAGGGATGCTGCAGCAGTCATAAGCGTGAAAAATGGTGATAAATAACTTTTTCCAGTGCCATTGTAATTTGGAATTGTCACTAAATGAACTGTTGTAAGTAAGCCAAGATATTGCCTTCTGTGTTTTATATGATAGTTCTAGAAAATGTAGTCTTTACTTTTGAGATTTCTGATAAATATTCCTTATGTAGCTCTTGAACAATTGCATTCTGTGCCATCTGTCTTCTCGGCTGTATTTCTTGGCTGAGAGAAAATGAAGGATATAATCTTAGGATGGGTTCTGCTATCCTAATGCCTCTGTTTGCAGCATGTGCTGCCCATAAGCTTCAATACTATAATCAGTATTAGAGGAAAACCTAGCACTATGAAATTGCCAAAGACTTTGTTTTGCATTTTTCATTTCCAAATTGCATTATCAATAGAGCAAGAATATGCTACGTGAAGCTCTTCTGATGTTACTAAATGCAGCATCCTTCATCATTGGCCAAGCTAACTGAAGCATCTTGGAACTGTAGTTTGGCAACATCTGGAGAAGCATATATTCTGAACCCACTATTAATGGCATAATGTCCAGGCTTAGTGTTTTGTAATGTAAGAAGTTGTGTTACATAAAGGCAGAGGATTTGTCAGCATTGTTTGCACTGACTTGAAAGTTTTGGCTTTCCAGGATTTCAGTGAAGAGTCTTTTTCAATTGCCAGCACTGAATCTGAGAAGTTCTAGGAAGGGAGCTCAGGGATTTTCATGTGAAAAACAGATACTTGTTCATGATGCTCTGCCCATCCTACTTCCTACACATTCTCATTTTTTTTTTAAAAAAAAAGACTTTCAGTGTATTTTGATGAACCTTATGTATGTTGTGCCACTGCGGCCAGAGATAAGAAGGATGCTCTATGTTTTTGCTATTTCTTCTCTTTGGCATGAATTTCCTCCATTGAAATAGATCTTTCTCAAGCTGTGGTGGAAACCCATTGCTCATGTTCGCCTCTTGACAGATAAACCACAGCACAGTATCCCTTCTGGCGCTTCCTTCCGTTAAGATCAGTGCACTTCTAGGGCTGAACAAATACTAAGTGAGCTCTCAGAGTTTGACTTGGCATCAAATGCAACCGTTGCAACTATTTTAATACAATTGCTTGTGTGTATATTTGAATTCTCTCCATCATTTTTGACTCGGTGTTGTTGATCTAATAGGTGTAGGGTTTATTTATTTTTATTATTCATCTATATTACCGCACATACTCATCTCGGTTCAAACCGGTTTCATTTGCTTATACTATAGGCCTTTGTTATTTCCAAATATATGTGTAAATTGGAGGAAAGGGCCAAAATGTCCCAAAAATATTGCCAAATATTAAGATGAAAACAAATAGAAGTGTGCAGTCTTAGGAGAAGATCTCTTGCATTTGAATCAACTAGGAATGTAATTAATGCAATCACACTCATTTTCTAACTAGTCATTGTGGCAGCATTCAGCAAAGTCAGTCGGGGCTCTTGACACAAGTATTTGATACAAGTATTGAGCTAAGTGAATTAAACATGATACAATATAGATTCCCATTTGTGCATATCTAGATCATTATCAGTTGATGCAGCAGAGATTCTGATTTATAAACATGCTGGTAACAAAATGATTAAATTATTGAAAGCAGTAGCTTTCAATAATTTAATTATTGAATAAATAATTTCTGAAAGAAGTAGCTCAGGGTTCTTTTCTTTTTTCTTTTCTTTTCTTTTCTTTTTTAAAATATGTATTCCTATCACCTGGTAGGACAAAAAAAGTTTCCTGGTCTCCTGATTTTGTTCTCTTGACCATTATTTTAGGAAAATGAAAGCATTTTTGCTTCCAATAATATATAAGCAAGTGGTTTACTTTTTCATTCAAAACTCCAAAGCTTCCTAGCCCTCAACTTTGACTGAATCTTTCCACATTTTAAATGCTACCTGTTGTTTTGTCATTGTTATGCTGAATCTTCATGATCTGTCAAATCTGATCCTGGAAAATGGATAGAGTTCTTATTCATTATTTAGGGAAGAGTTTGATAAAAAGAGAGAAAATCATCTTCAGCTGCTGGATCATAAACAATTGTTTGCAATGCAGCGTGATGCTGAATGGATTAAAAGCATTTTTCATCCTCAGAAGAGGTACTGTATGATGGTATTCTCTTTTCATGTCTAGATTCTGAACTTTCCCATTGCAAGTTTCTAATCCCTGATGTCTGCCATCTGAACTGGCAATACCTATCATTGACCCAAGTCTACTGAATTCAGTTTGGGTTTTTTTGCCTTCTTATTATGCTAAGTGAAATAGAAAGAAATTTCAATCATCCACAATGACAATTAATCTCTGTCTTGAAGAATTTGGAATGTCTCTAGCTTCAGTACTGAATATTGAAGACATTATGTAGCAATATATTTGGATATATAAACCGAAGCATTTAACAGATACTTGGAAATCAACTATCTTTTTCCTGATTTTATTAATACAAATAGAAGTAGGGCTATATTAAATTGCTGGGAAAAAATATGTGTCTTATATTTAGTTTCCTGGGAACCTGACAAGAAGGAAAAACAAGAAACATGCAAGCAAATTATCAGTTTGGTTCCTTTTCTATCTCTGTTTCTCAATAGAGGTGGAGGTAGCATACAGAAATGGGTTAACACTGTCCTTTCTCCGATTGGACTGAGTCTGTTTACTAATTAATTAACAAGCTATATAACCCACCCCCGTGAGTGACTCCACCCAGCTTTTGACTCAGTCCACTCTGGACAGTCATGTTATCCGATCTCTCCAGTAATTGGAATTTGTAGTCTCATTTGAAATTATTCTGACTGTAAGTAGTTGTGAAAAAAGGGAAGTGGGCTGGTATCTCAAAGCCAAGGGGTCTACCTTCTGGGACTTTGAGGCTCTCTGGGGGAGGCTCGCTGAGGCATGACCATTCAGCCTTGAGCCACAGGTGTGTGTGTGGGGGGGACGCGCACTGACAATTTCCAGCCCAAATTACACCTTACCCACTTCCCTGGAGTTAACCCCCTCACCTGATTCTGACAGCTGACTGAGCAGCGTGAGCTGTGAGGCTGCAAGGGAGCCATCCGGCAGCACCTCAGACACCCCCCCACTCAGATTAATTGATGGAGCCGCTGAGGCGACAGGAACGGAGGCTTGCTAAGTGCTGAGCAGCACGTGGCCCTTTCAGAGCTTTTCTCAGAATGGAGGACCTTCCCAGCAGCTGAAAAGAGGCACGTGCAGCCTTTTTCAGCCCGGGAGGCCTCACAGGAGCCGGCAAGAAGCACCGGTGGCCATTTTGAAGGAAAATTTGGTGCAACCACCATTTTGTTTCTAGCGGTCATTCGCTGGGGCAATGGCAGATAGCAGCATGCCAGAACAGTCCTCTGTCAGGGAAAAGGAGAGCCAGGAAGGATTGCTCTCGATTGCCATGGGGGCCGATGCTCCTGCCCCCCCCTCTTCTCTGAGCTGCAGCGCAACCAAGCCTCAGGATAAAGGCTCTAAGAGTTCTAAATACGCAAGCAAGAACTCTAAACTGAAGAAGGCCTCCAAGCCTGGCAGAAGGGAGTCTACCCCACAGGACAAAACTGGCCCCACCACCACTCTTCTGCCACCAGGGAAGAGAGGAGTCCCCTCGGCAGTGCCAGGTCAGACCACTGCACCCCACTTTGGACACTGGTCCCTGCCCATTTAGTCCAATGCTGTCTATGATAACAACTGGGCTGTGGGGGCAATTTGTGGAGACTCCAGGCCCTATGGATCCATGTCCGCTAGGGAGACATGTTGAGACCACCTTTACACCCATGGCAGCCGGCCTCCGCCCTGAGTATGCAATGCCTGCCATACCTACCATGCCTCCTGATTACCAATATATCATTGCGGAAGCCATTAAGCAAGGGATTGTGGCCGGTTTACAACAACATACTCCTGCAAGCCCCCTATCAGCCCCCCAGATGCACACCGTCAGGGGGAGGCCCCCAGAACCAGAAATGGATCAGTTGCCCCAGTGTTCTCGCCGCAGCAGTTCTTTTGCTTCAGAAGAAGGGGAGATTAGGGAGGCCAAGTTATCGGAAGACGAAGGAGGCGCTCCTGACAAGCCTGTTGCAGTAGGGCTGTTTCCCCTGGCCCTATTCAAGCCACTGCTGTCCAAAGCAAAAACTGCAGCTGTAATGGGGGGGGCATGTACAGATCCCCGCAGCATCCGGGGCAACCACATCAGCCTCCATGTGGTTTACTGAGCATAAATTGGAGGCAGATACCATGCTTGCCCCCTAGTTATTTGTGGACACCATCCAAAGACAGTGGACTACACCGATATCCGGCCCAGCTCCTTCCAGCTTACTTTGACCTGTGATAGATGCCCCTATTTCGGCCCCCCATTCCAGCACTATGCTTCCTGGATCTCAGGAGGCGGTCCTCAAACCAGAAGATAAGAAAGCAGACCAGACCCTTCAGTGTGGCCACCAAGCAGCTGCTTGGGCGGTTTGGGCATCCGTGGCAGCTTCATTTTTCTCTCGATCTAACCTGTGTTAGCTCCAGGACTGCAGGAGAGAATCCCGGCCGGGGACTTCAGAGCCCACCAAGACCTTAATAAAATTGTAGCCGTGGTGCAGTTTTCAACTGATGCCATCTTGAGTGCCACACGTTTCGCCTCCCGGGCCATAGTGTCTTCCGTGGCCTCCTGCCGGCTTCTGTGGTTGCGCCAGTGGCAAACAGACGTATGACACAAGTGGCGCCTGGCGTCAGAGCCATACAAAGGGGGGGACCTATTTGGGGATTCCTTTACACTGCTCCTAATTGAAGGAAAGGATAAGCGTAAAGTTCTACCCACTAATTATAAAAAGGGGCCTTACCGACCTGGGCCTTACCCCAGGCATCAGGCACTTAGGCAGCAGGATTATGGGGGCTCATTTAGAGGTCAGGATTATGGTTCCCCTAATTTCAGACCACAAGGGGGGTTCGGCCAATGCCAGAGGCAGCAATCGTATCGCCAACAGAGGGGCAATCAGTGCAAGCGGCCCTTTTGCAGTGGGGGGAACCGGTACTACCGCAGACCATGAGCAACCTCACGTTCGGTTCCCCATTGGCAGGAGGTTATTACACTTCGCAGAGCAGTGGGAGTCCACCACTTTGGACCATTGGGTCAATTCTCTAGTTAGGGCAGGTTTGGCCCTTGAGTTCCTATCTTCTCCCCCATGTTTTTTCATTAGATCCCCAGTTTCTAGCAATAGACAGTGGCAGATATTGATGACCTTGGCCATCCAGCATCTTTTGGACATCGAGGCTGTCCAGCGGTGCCAGATGACTAGCGTCACTAAGGGTTCTATTCAATGTTGTTTGTTATCCCCAAGTCCTCGGGGGTGGGGTGGGGTTGGAGGGCTATTTTGGATTTGAAACATCTTAATAAATACTTGAAATTTCGAAGGTTTAAAATGCATTCCTTGCAATCAATTTTACATGAAGTCAGACAAGGGGATCTATTGATCTCACTAAGGCATACTTACATATTCCCATCCTCCAGGAACACCGTCGTTTCTTACATTTTTGCTATGATAACTGCCACTACCAATATAGGGCCCTGCCCTTTGGCCTCTCATCCACCCTGCGGGCATTTACGAAGCCCATCTTCGTAAATGCCCATCTAAGGACTGTGTCCATCCGGATCATGTCTTATCTAGATGATATATTGTTAATGTCATGTTCTGTGGAAGGGGCTACAAGGGACCTCGACTTCACTCTTCGGGTGCTCCAATCCTATGGGTTCTCCGTCAACCATACCAAGAGTCAATTTACACCCACCATACGTATCTTGCACCTTGGAGCTTGGATTGACACAGGGAGGCTTAGGTTTTCCTCTCAGAAGAGAGACAGGATAGTCTCCGCCTACTGGCAGCCCAGGTAGAGAGGGAGCAACAGGTGTCACTGGCTACCTTATCTAAGCTACTGGGGAAGATGGTCTCTGGCATTTCTATTGTACCCTGGACCAGACTGTACTCCAGGGACTTACAGTAGTTCCTCCTTCCTTTCCAGAAAGAATGGAGAAGCACTTCCCTGGCTAGGGTCACCCTACCTAGAGAGGTGAGGCAGTCCTTAGGCTTGTGGAGGTAACCGGCCATCACAAGAGGGTGTCACTTTCTGGTGGACGATAGAGTCACGATCACCACGGATGCGAGTCTTCGAGGTTGGAATGCTCACCTGGGCGCATATATTGCGCAAGACGGGTGGACAGAGGAGGAGGCCACACTTCCCATTAATCTGCTTGAGCTCAGAGCCATCCGTCTGGCCCTCCTATATGTACTCGCTTTAACCGACAACATAACAGCCAAGGCTCATGTTAACAGGCAGGGGGGGTACCAGATCGAGAACATTGATGGAAGAAGGTAGCGAGCTAGGCCACCACTGCAGCGTGGAATACACAAGCTTCCCTGGATGAAATCTGCAGGGCAGCTGCTTGGGCGTCCTCTTCGCCCTTTATTAATAATTATAGGCTGGACAAATTTGCCTCGGCAGAGGCGGCTTTTGGCCATAGGTTCTACAGGCAGTACATTTGGACAGATAGTCCAGCAGTTTCCTCCCTCCCAATAGGGACTAGCTTGGGTATGTCCCATTCCTGGATGCTATCTCCACCTTATTGAGAAAGGGCGTTGGTACTTACCTGATACGCTTCTTCTAATAGAGTGGAGATAGCAGCCAGCCCTGCCCTGAGGGGAGACTGGGTCCTTTGAAATTTGGAATGATGAAGGCTGTTTGCTGTATATGGTTTTGCATTGCCTTTTTATGTTTGAACGTTGCACTTGTTTGTTTACTAAAGTTTGAATTTTGGATAACACATTGAGTCTGTTGTTTTTTTTCGCCGAAAGCTGGGTGGAGTCACTCACAGGGGCAGGTTATATAGCTTGCTAATTAATTAGTAATCAGACTCAGTCCAATCGGAGAAAGGACAGTGTTAATCCATTCCTGGATGCTATCTCCACTCTATTAGAAGAGGCGTATCAGGTAAGTACCAACACCCTTTCTCTCGCATGCTAATTATTTATACCACATCATGCAAGTGTCTTTAAGTAGGATGAGTGTAGGACATAGTTTTATGCTAATCCAAAAAAGATACTCGTGGGAAATATAGGTGCTGTTCAGAATCTGTGATGCAGTTTCTAACTAACACAACTACCATCACAACAATATATTATTCTCTCTACTCTCTACTCTTTCTTCTTCTTTTTCTTTTTCTCTTTTTCTTTCTCTTCCTCCCTCCCCCCTTCCCTCCCTCCCTCCCTCTCTCTCTCACCTGAAAACTGAATTGAGCCTTGTGCCAAGGACCTCTGTTGTGATACTTTCTACTCTGTAAGAATATAAAGAAAGCTTTCTTTGGTCAAATCTTTATTTAATATAACATTCTCTTCCCACTAGAAATGGCTAAATGTGATGGAAGGCTCACAAGCGTGGCATGATGACAAACAGCATCCACAATAGCATCTTTGTCTTGAGTTACTTCTATATGATACTTGAGGCATCATACAATTATTATGGTCTTGAACCTTTCATAGCCTTGTTCTCCCTAAAGTGGCCTAAATCCCCTTTGGAAGTCATCCAAGTTGCATTCAACCTAGTTATGAAAATAGAAGTGATAATGGGCTCTCTCATTCTCTTTTGGAATTGCCTATGCTGCTATCCCTTTGTATTTGATTACTTCCCTTTATTTCTCATTCCACTTCTATGGGAGTAATATCTACTGAAATAAGCAGGAAATACTTGACTATAGCATTGGTAAATTCTTCCTCCTCTATTTGTTCTTATCCTTATCTTGCTTCATTATATTTTTTTTTGTACTTTAAAATGAGAACAACCATAATCTTCCTAATATGATGTCATCTGTTGTGAATTAATCTTCTAAATCTCAGTTCATTAAGTTCTTTGCTATATGCATGGAGCTTTTTCCGTCAGCTGCATTATACCATCCATCTAAGGTTTCTTTGAAACTTGCGATGGAAATATGCAAAGAGTGGAAACACTACTATTTGTAAGGTTAAAAATAAGTCACCATCAGATATACATATTTTTTGTGTGGATCATAATCCAAGTGTGTATTGACTATCCAACTATCCTACATATGGTAATTCAATTACTGTCATTGCTGAAGTTATTTTTTTTCTTGTTACATTTATTGTGTGGATATTTAAATTATAAAATCCTAGAAATTCAAACCAAAACAAAGATATAGAGTATATATACTCACAATCAAAATACACAGAGATGGAGTGGGAGTACTTGCGTGTCTGGTTCTTTGTTGTGAACAAAGCAAATCCAGCAGTCATTATCAGTATGTCCATCCAATATATTCTGGGATAAACCAGGAGACTTTTCAATTGACCATTGTCTACTAGCATTAATTAAAAATATCCATTGATGAACTTTTTTCAGAATCATTAATACAATGATTATTTTGGTCAGTCACCTCTCTATTTACTCTGTAATCCAGGAATAAACCAGTCAGAATATCCAATTACTTAACCCTGTCCTCGTGTATATGGATGACATGGCAAATCACAGATGAGTACTTCAGACTGTCAACAAATAAAACCTAACAAATGAATATGTAAACATATGAATATGTAAACATTCAAAACCAATATATTGGTATTTGTAAAAAGAGCCATAGAGCATTGTTGGTTAATTTATGGAATACAAATTGAATAGATTCAAAGCTTTACATCCTCATACTTTATAGTCTATTGGGCCCCATAAGAAGGATGCTAAATTATTCTAGAAATTCTCAGCACAATATTCTTTATATTAATTAATACATTGGGCCATTATTATGGCCTTTAAGCCATTTTATTTTGCTTCAGACAAACCAGTTTTCTTCCAATGGCTTAAAGCTCTTTGAGGAATAACCTCAAGCACAAATTCTATATGGTGAGTCTTGAGTCAAATGCCAATTCACAGCCTCATCCAAATTCTTAAGGGCCATCTTACAAGAATTCCCAATAGCATTTTGTCACTTGATGCTGGACATGAAAATAGAGATGAGGATCCAGTTCAAAAAAATTGTATTGATTAAAGCTTAGCTTAGTGTTATTAATTTTTTAAAAATAGGACATAGAACACAGGGATAATCTCTTAGTTACACCAAATGTGTTTGTGTGTGTGTGCGCCTGTGTGTGTATTTATAGATTTTCACAGGTGTAGGTATGCTGGTCTTGTTGTATTCGGGTCTTTTCCCATGTAAGATTCATCTCCAGAACCAAACACCTATCCGACAAAGACCACCTGAAAACTGAATTACACACTCTCACAAACGTATTAATCTCCAACGGATTCCAAAGGAAAACAATTACCAACCTAATCCAAAGGGAGACTCCCCCGAAAAAACCAAGACACAGAACAGGACAACGGCATCACCCTCTTCCCTTACATCAGGCACCACAGATAAAATCAGCAAAATTCCACAAACACAATATCAAAACAGCCTTCAACATTGACAAAAAAATAGCCAACATTTTAAGAAACCCCAAAGACAAAATCCAGCTAGAAAACCAAGGAGTCTATGAAATACCAGGCAAAATCTGCCCTGCAATATACATAGGACAAACGAACAGGAGAATAAATGCACGCATTGCAGAATGCAAGAACACAGTAAGGAAAAAAAAAGAAAAAAACTTCCTCCCTTTTCCAGCACCTTAAAACTACAGGACATGAAATTAATTTTGAAGGAACCAGGTTAATCTTCAAAACTGAACACTACAACAAGAGAATAATTATGGAAGCTATTGAAATAGAGAAACACCCCCACAACAGGTATAAACGTGATGATACCTCCCGCCTACCAGTCATCTGGAAACCAGCTGGTAAACAAACGAGCCCCACCCACCACCCAGGCCGTTACAACACAAAACAATAAGGACCCACAGCCAGCACCAATTAGCACCAATCTACCAATCATGATACAGCCACACATCCAATCAATTCACAACGGCAGCACTCCACCCCTCACCCCCCCACCAAGATTTATAGAAAGATGGCAGCTCTGGCCATGCTTTAAGCCAAAAACACCAGCCTAAGGATGGCGACCCCTCTCTCTTGATGAGTGTAAGGCAAGCTTTTCTAATTTCTCTTAATTGTGTACAGGACATTATTATCTGAGGGATTGCTTATTTTCTGTAATGTCTTCTTAGCCAATATGATCTGATAGAGTCAGGGTGCTTAGGCTTCCTTCAATTAAACACTGTCTGGATTTACCATCTTGTTTTTTTTATTTGTATTTATTCTATATATTTTTCTTATTCAAGTTGCATTTTATTTTCCTGATTTATTGTGAGTCATTCAGGAATTGGATGACGGTTGAATTAAATAAATTTATATTTTTCAATTTGTATTTATTTGGGATCAATTTATTTATTTATTTGTCAACAAATACAAGGAAACAAGTATGAAAACACATGAAAAAATGACACAAATAAATGGATATAAATAAGCAAAACATAGCCATAAACACATAAAAAGAATACATATAAATGGGAAAGTAGGGCAGGGATGGTAGGCATGCTGGTGCGCTTATGCACGCTCCCTTAGGGACCTCTTAAGAAACGCGTAAGGTCCATGGTAGAGAGCTTAAGGTAAAAGGTATGGGGGTTAGAGCAGTGGTGGGATTCAGCCAGTTCGCACCTATTTGGGAGAACTGGTTGGTAACTTTCTAAGCAGTTCGGAGAACCGGTTTTTGGAAGAAATCTTTTGTTTTTTTCCCACTTTACAGGGCTAATCCTGTATGGAAGGTAGGAAGGAAACATTCTGGTGTTGTTTCTAGCCTAATCTTTATTGCCCTGCTTACAGAAACTGCCTCTCCAGTTAACCCTTATTACCATTGTAACAACTAATGCGAAGTGCCCATCGACCTGAGTGACATTGATTTGGCCATGCCCACATGATCACATGACCACCGAGCCCCGCCTACCCAGCTGGTCATTAGGGCAGAGAACTGGTTGGTAAATTATTTGAATTCCATCACTGGGTTAGAGAAACTAACAACAGGATCAGGTAGGGTGTTCTACACATTTACTACTCTACTGCTGAAATCATTTTTCCTGCGATCAAGATTATAATGAATTACATTTAGTTTGTATCTATTGATAGCCCTTGTGTTATAGTAGTTGAAGTACAAGTAGTCATTAACAGGCAGGATGTTATGGCAGATTATCTTGTGCAGTAAGCTCAGGTCTGAACTTAGATGGCATAGTTCAAGATTATCCAGGCCTAAAATTTCAAGCCTGGTGGTATAAGGAATTTTATTACAAGCAGAGGAGTTGAGTACTCTTCTTGTAAAATACCTCTGGACCCTCTCTAACGTTTTAATGTCGGAAATACAGTTCAAGGAGTCTCGACTTTATGGCTGATTTATATCTCTTCTGCATAGGAGCCCTTGTACTGAACTAACCTCTTTGAACATTAGCATGCATTGCTCATTAGGTCATCTTCATAGTTATATATTAAAATATTATTTTAATCATTCAACACTTAATTTGGAAATAATGGGAATCCCTCTGTCCAGGCAAAGAAGGGGATGGAGAAAATGGCAAGATAAGTCATTTTTATTTAAAATAATCTGGAGAACATAATTATCTCTGAGAGTGTCCTTTCTCTTACTCAGAACTTTTGATGTCTGCCTCACAAATTTCTATATCTCTGTGAAATCTTTTTCAAGTATCTGAATTTCTCTCAGTGCAGTGATGCAGTGTCATTCATCCCTAGGAGATATAATGTACACTGGCTTTGTTTCACTACACTGATGTCACCATTTGTGTCATTTAGTGAATACTGACAATCAATATGGAAATCTGAATTTAAGATTCAGTGACAGGGTTACAGCCCTGACTTTATTTGACCTTCTCATTTTAGTTGATAGATATAGCTGAAGGCCTTTTTCCATATCACCCATGTTCCAGAATAGTCTTTTGGCCTCTAATTTATTTTACAGAACATCAGACAATTGTTACAAGCATTTTTTTAAAAAAAAAGATTTTTGGAATTCAGTTATTTATCAAATGTATTTATTTATTATATTTATTTATTTAATTTATACAATATATTTACAATTGTGTATATTAACAATTACAGCTGCATTTATTAATTTCTCTGTGTAGGCAGTCACCCTATGACAGCTGTACCTTTTTTGCTTCATTATATTAGTATATAAGATTAGTATAAATCATCTACATTAATCATTTGCTTTCTGTGTCAGCAAAAGCAAGTTACAGTACACATGACTCAATATGCAGCAAATAATTGTGCCTTAGATTAATGCTTTTGCAATTTTTATTGCATCACCACTTGTTTATTTTCGTCTCTAAGGGAACAAGAAAAGTGAAGTTTTCATTGTTTTTGTATTGATTTTTTGTTCCACCAAGCTTGTAGGTCAGCTGTCTTACAAATTACAATCAGGCTATTGTATTATCTGTATTACAGTATTTCTGGTTTTTCCCCCTTTGCTATGGCAGATGACAGTTTACATCTGCTCAACTGAACAAGAATACCATCTACTGTAACTATTGATAACATAGTCTCCATTAGACACTTTAACACCTATCATTTCCATACTTACATGGAAAGAATCATAAACACAAAAGCTTTTTCTTCTGAATTTCCTAATATTTGATTGTAATTTCTGAGAATAGGTGAACCCTGGGTTATAAAACTAAGAGTATTTTTTTAGACTTCCAGGCAATTTATTGCATTGTCTCTTCCATTATACCAGGGGTGGTCAACCTTTTTATACCTACAGCCCACTTTTGTATCTCTGTTAGTAGTAAAATTTTCTAACCGCCCACCGGTTCCACAGTAATGGTGATTTATAAAGTAGGGAAGTCAATTAAATTAAAAAAAGGAAAGTGCTTCAGTATGGGACAAAACCCCTACTGCCCACCATGAAAGCTGGAACACCCACGGTAGGCGGTAGGGACCAGGTTGACTACCACTGCATTATAAATTACCTCTCTGGCACAGAGCCAGTATACTTTGACATTGAATTTAATGGAACAAATATTTCTCCCCACAACAAATTCTCTGTGTTGAACTGACAGTTTTGTTATCAGTTGCTTCCAATGTAATAAAAAATAATTACTGCCAAAATTTCTTGACCTAAAATGACACGTGTGTGCATGCACAGGCATGCACACCAGTGGTGGGTTGCTAACTGGTTTACTACCGTTCGCTTGTGCTTGCGTGTGTGCTTGCGTGTGTGCATAACATTTCTGGGCATGCGTAGAAGCATCCGGGCAGGTGGGTGGAGCCTCCTGCCACCACTACCAGTGTGGCCGAACCAGGCTGAACCAGCAGCAACCCACCTCTGTTGCACACACACAAACCTTCAAGACGGTCTTGATTCCTGGCAAGTGCCTGAATAAGTCCCTGTGGTTTTCTTGGCAAGATTTTTCAGAAATGCTATTGCTTCCTTCTTGGGGCTGAGAGAGAGTGACTGGTCCAAGATCAACCTAGCTGGCTTTGTTCCTGAAGCAGGGCTAGAACTCACCTGGTTGCTAACCTGGTGTCTTAATCACTATACCAAACTGGCAGTCAAAATTATTTTGAGTAAATCTTTATATTTACTTTGTGCAATGGATGACAAGGTGTAAGACATTGCTGATTACATGCTATTTGCTATATCCCAAACCTTTGCCTCTGTTTTAAAAGAAAGGTAGCAGGCTTTAAAAATGAAGAACTCCAAGAGAGAATAAAAAAGGCAAAAATAAATAACAAACAAAAATATTTTGCGAACAAGCAAAGAAACCCTTTGCAATGGGATTCCCACCAACTACCATTTGGACTGCTGCCCAATGAACAGTCCTAATTTGAAAAGATATGTTCAGCTGGACACTTTCCTCACTTCCCAGGCAATCATCTCCACCACTCCCTTCTGCAGCACTGGATTGAAAATCAGGAAAATTAGATACTTCAGTGTGAAATTATGATTAGTTCTATCACATATAGTATTATTTAAACACATTCTGCAGAATGTGGTAGTTTTATCTGCAGGGCATGAAATTCCTGAAAGCATCTCCTACACAAAAGAAATTTAGCATTTGAAGGAGTTTAGACAAAGAAGGTGAGAATTATCAAAATCAAGCTTGCAATGATAAAATCCCAGTGAACCACTCCAATTTCATTCAGCTACTTGTATAATTTGGTCCTTAACAAGTCCTGGCAGTGAAGGTCTTTGTGCCTGCCTGCCTGCCTGCCTGCCTGCCTGCCTGCCTGCCTGCCTGCCTGCCTGCCTGCCTGCCTACCTACCTACCTACCTATCTAATCTAATCTAATCTAATCTAATCTAATCTAATCTAATCTAATCTAATCATTTCAGCCATTATCTATCCACATCAAGATGAAGGCCCTTTCATATGTGTGTGTGTGTGTGTCTATGTATGTGTGTGTGTATGTGTGTGTGTGTATGTATCCCATAGAGAGATCCCATAGAAGTAAAAAGTTTTTGCCAATATTTATGGATATTTCATTTGGTCAGATAAAATATCATAGATAATTTACCTGTAGAAGACTGAAATGCATATACTAATTATCTTAACTCTTTAAAATTTCCTTCTCATTGAGACTGCAGTCCAATATGATGAAGAAATTATCAGTAAAGATAATTAAAATAAAAGTAAAGAGGGAAATAGTTATAGCAATATAATTCAATGTGAATAATAGTTGCTTCCTATGAGATTAACCTTGGAAATTTCATTCTGATAAATAAGGATCAGACTATTGTCTTCTTCAGGCACACTAAATGATTTAAGCAGTGATGTGCTTCCTTATCCTTTAAACGTCAAGAGAAAACTTCAGTGTGGGCTACGCTGCAGAAAAAAATCAATATATTTATTCAATAAGCAATGCCTACTACTTAGTACGTGCTTTGTCTGTTCTGGGCAAAAAAAAAAAATGAACAGTGCTATAGCAACGTATAATCAGGGAAGTAGAAAGCATTGAATTTGCTCTCAACTTTTCACAGATGACCACTTATATTGTGTTCTTAACCTGAGAGCTAGAAAAAACAGTAAAATTTCATTTCACAAACCCCCAACTCAATTACTTCTTCTTACCATCATTAATTTCAAGAGATTGTACCTAATGAAAAAATGTTGCTTTGTTTAGAAGAACATGTAGGATCTTTATAGACAGCATATGCAAGAATATATTTGTGACCTAAGTGTTTCTTCTTGAATTCCAATTGTTCAGAAGGTTAGACTATTTAGAGCAATTATTGGATTGTTTAGGTGATAGTTAGACATGATTTTATAGCTGATGTATCCTTTCAAATTAAAATGACAAGATAATGGCAACATATGAACATCCAAAGTTCACTTATGAAGCAGTAGGATAGAAATAATATTAATACTGTTGACCTTTAGGAAAAAATTCTGAAAATATTATGGGTAGCCAAGAAAATAAACAAATGAATCATACAATCAATTGATCTATCCAGAATTCTCCCTCAAGGCTCAAATAACCAAGTTCAAATTATCATATTTCAGACATGTTACAGTATACAAAGATCTAGTTGGAGAAGTGTAAATGACTAGGTTGATGGTTGATGACAGAATGGATGGTTCAGTTAAAACAAATGAGTGAGCCATTGGAAAACCTGAAGAACCAAGTTTATCCTGGAGATGATCTAGGTATTTATATGATTGCTAAAAATCACCTTAGACTTGTTGGCATATAATCAATCAATCAATCAGTCAATCATACTAAAGACATGGAAAAACTGGGTGATTTGCAAGTTCAGAAAGTGAATGATACTAAATTAGATTTAACTGTGATTACTTTTTAAAATATTTATTTATTTGTTCATTTAACATATCTCTGTACTTTGTATGGACTCATAACAATGAACATCTGACAATCATCTGACAAACAAAATAATACAAAATTATAACCATCAAACTTGTCAAAACCTTTCTTAAATTATTATAACAAGAAGTAATAGACATAACAGGTATACTGATAACAGAATATAAATAAGCAGTTCCATTTTTAAGGCTTTTCAAAACATCAGGAATTACGAAGCCGTTTGGGTTTCTAATATCTTTCATTTCTTTGGCTTTCTTTTCTTACTCTTTTTGTACAGTTTGCATCATCTAGCTTATCCCAAAATGGAACAATGTGATGGGTATATATATCTTTTAACCATTAGCTATTATAGGAGAGATGTATAAGATATCCAGGGAGGGGTAGCATCTCTGGTGGAGGGGCTTCCTGCATTCTTTTTAGGGTTGTTCATTCACTTTTGGTCATCATCTGGCACTCACCTCTCGCCTGTGGCTCCAAATACTGTAGATGTAACACGGGGCTATACCCTAGTAAACTGTCTCAGCAGATGGGCAAACCAGGAAAGGGTAGCTGATGGGTCTTAGACCTTTAGTGATGTAGGAGATTTATCTATCCAAACATCTCTGTCCTCCACTCTTACTTTTAGTATTGTGCCAGGTAATCTTAAGGAACTTCTCCTCCCATATAGCAATACCACTAAGATGTATATACTGCTTCGCAATGCTTTACAGCCCAGTCTAAGTGGTTTACAGAGTCAGCCTATTGCCCTCAACAATCTGGGCCCTTATTTTATGTACCTCAGAAGGATGGAAGGCTGAGTCCACCTTGAAATGTTTAGAATCGAACTCCTGGCTGTGGGCAGAGTTAGCCTGCAATCCTGCAGTCTAACCACTGCACCACTCCAGCTCCTATTACCTCCATCTATGGACTGTCCATTTAGCAATGATTACAAGTGACAATGATATCACGAAAAAGTGACTTATGACCTAGTCTCGAAGTTTTGACAGTTGCACAATGACTGAGGGTATGAGATCACAATTCAGGCAGTGGCAACTGGCTCTCAATTACAACGGTGGCAGCATCTTGCAGTTACGTGAATGCAGTTTGTGACTTTCCCAGCCAGCTTCCAAGAAGCAGAGTCAGTTGGGGCAGCTGGATTTGCTTAACAACGGCATGGTTCACTTAACAATCACATTATCCACTTAACGACATTGCTAAAATGGTCATAAAATTGGACCTTTTGTGTGATGATTTACTTTACAATTGCACCAACAGTGGAAATTCGGGTCTCAGTTACGGTCGTAAGTAGAGGGTTACCTATACTTTTACTGGTTTTAATTCATGGTCCTATTTTGGAACATACACCACAGAGAAATCTTATCAGATTCATTGCTACATTCCTGTTATCTGGTGATTATTTAGGAAGCATTTAATAGCATTTGTTTTACATTACAGGGGCAGCCTCTCTATTTGAAAACCTGCCAGTTTGATGGTTATCTAATCTAGTGGACAAAAGGTAAGCTGAGAAGAGGAGCAAGAAAGAAATCTATTCTGCTTTTACTTGCATGTCGTTTTAAATTGTTAATATTTAAAATATTATTTTCTTTTAAAATGCGTATATTGCTTGTCAATTGACCCATGCGTATTTGCAGCCTGAATTAGGGGAGTTACAGTTTTGAAAAGGCAAGAGAATCCCACAATTTCAAGTAGGAAAGCATACATTTTTAAAATCCAGATAGAATCGGGAATTTGATCCAAATCCATTCTGAATGTATTTTCAAAAACTGCACAACAGTACAAGCTAATTTTGAACATGACCTATTAAACATTATCTCTAGAAAGACACAATAGTACAGGATCACTGATATGTTTAGGGTGTCTTATTTGACACAGAACCCTGGGTTCAGGGAAATATAAGCACTCTCTGATACGTTAGACGGCTGTTTTCAATTCAATTGACTTAGTGTACCTGTAAGCTGAGAAGAACAATCTTAACTTTAATTAACTGTCCTCAAGTGGGTATAGGTGCTCGGAAAACAATAAGCTATCAGTTTAAATGAGTGGCATAACTGAGGTTCAGGAATACAGATAGTCCTTGACTTAAGATAAAGGTTTCCCTCGCACATATGTGTTAATCATTCCTGACTCTAGGGGGCAGTGCTCATCTCCGTTTCAAAGCCCCAAAGCCAGTGCTGTCTGAAGACGTCTCCGTGGTCATGCGGCCGGCATGACTAAATACCAAAGGCGCGTGGAACGCTGTTACCTTCCCACCAAAGGTGGTTCCTATTTTTCTACTTGCATTTTTACATGCTTTCAAACTGCTAAGTTGGCAGAATCTGGGACAAGTAACGGGAGTTCACTCTGTTACACAGCACTAGGGATTCAAACCATGAAACTGCTGTCCTTTCTCATCTTAGCCACTGAGCCATCTCGTCCCTGTTTCCTTGACTTACAAGAGCTCATTTAGTAACCATTTGAAGTTATAAAGGCACTGAAAAAAAAGGGACCTATGACCACTTTTCGTACTTACAACCGTTGCAGCATCCCCATGGTTATGTGGATCAAAATTCAGACGCTTGGCAACTGACTCAAATTTATGACGGTTGCAGTGTCCGGTGTGTGTGTGTGTGTGTGTGTGTGTGTGTGTGTATGTTCATGTCTTTTGAGTCCCTTTTGCAACCTTCTAACAAGCAAGGTCAATGGGGAAGCCAGGTACTCCTAACAACCATGTTACTAACTTAACTGCATCCATTCACTTAACAATGACAGCAAAAAAAGGTTGCAAAATGAGGCAAAATTCACTTAGCAACTATCTCACTTAGCAATAGGAACTTGTAATTACCTGTAATACACTTGCTGTTTCTAGGGCTCATATATTTTAAGACAATTCTCTTGTCTTTGACCTTTTTAAAAGAATATTATCAGCTTTTTTAATTAAAAAGAAAGAAAATGTTATTACTTTTAACTTATGCAAGAGTGACATGAAATTCCATAACTAATGGGTTAGGGGGAGAAAAAAAAACAATATTAAGACATTTGACCTGGCAATCAGAGTTACTGATAAGTTGTTTATGGTGATTAAGGACTCAAGGAATCATCAGCAGATGATGAACTCACCTGACCTGAGGCATGAAAACCACCTGAATGATTTTGGTAGTCACTATGAGAGACAACCAGGTTGAGCACAAGGGTTGTCAAACATGTCATCTGTCTCAGCTCCCTTCATGACTACAAGAGAGTCCAGCCCATCTTGAATTCCATTCACTCTGTTTTGACCGTTAGTAGTTCAGATTCTTGTCAATAGCATTAGTTTACAATAAACCTCTATTCATTTGGACTGCTTGGACTCCTGAATTCCTGAACATGACAGTCACTCTCTCTCAGCCCAACCCTCCGCACAGGTTAGTTTTTGTGGGGACAATAGGAGGAGGGAGGGTTATTGTGTGTGCTCACCATCTTGAGTTATTTATAAAAATAAAGGACACGAACTCACAAATAAATTTTGGGATGAGATCTATGGCAAATTGCACTGTTAGTCATATGATCTCTCTTTAGTGAAAGGGTCTTTAGTATTTATCCATAGATATATGACCCCTGTTTGCTTATATTTGCCAGGTGCCTTTTCCTCATACAGCAACTAGCTTTGCATTGTTAAGATAGCAATAGTAAGTCACAAAGGCAACATATGGCATTAAGTTAGTGCTTGGATATGTGTGTTTACATCGCAAAACTAGCTTCCATAACCCAATCCAAGATTCAGAAGATTCATGATTGAGTCCAAGATTGGCGACCTTCCTAAATCCTTCCAACTTTATTGAGGTGCCAGACTCAAGGGTGCAATTTAAGTACTCATACCAAAGGAAATTCCATCATGTGTCAGGCCCGGAAACCATATTTTCCATTGGGCCTTCAGGCCTGCCATATTTTTCTGCTGTGGGAAAATGGGAGGGGGGATTATATGGAGTATGGGGGATAATTTAAATAACACTCCTTTCTCAGAGAGTCAAGGACATCTTGCCCTGCACCTGGAATAATGTGACTGGGAGGCATCTCCAGTTGGGATGGTGTCTGGTTGGATCATGTGATGGACATATGGGTGCTGAGCAGGGGCTGGAAGCATCCAGATTCGAGTTTTCCCAGATGTGCCAATATGACATCTCTAATAAAATGGAGCTCAAGCCTCAAGAGTCTTTTTTCATTGGGGGTGTTATTTGGAACCCTGACATCATGCCTATGGGAAGAATCTTTCCCTCATGCCTATGGAAGGATGTTAATATTAAGTGGCAATAGAGCAGCCACTTTAATAATTACAAAGGAAGATGTTTGTGAAGCATTTTTGAACGAAGCAGGATGCTTTTCTTTATACTGAGCAGGGAAGCAGGAACCCCACTGGACAGCAAAACCATTGTGTGGAACAAACACTTTTTTCTTGTTTATAGTTTCATCAAGCATTGCTGTTTTGCTGCTCTTATACAAAATAAATTGCCTTGTTAGATAAAAGATGGGAAAGGAAGGGAAATATCTGAGAAATCAATTTGTAGGATACTCCACATGTCGGATGGGGGGAGATGAGGAAGGAGGAGGATTTTATGGTGTCTTACTCAAAATCAACATGCTATATTTCTAAGCTTAAAGACAAAATGTTTGTTTTAGTTGTTCTCATTTCAATGTTTGAAAAGTAAATAACTATCTTTATCATGTTGTGTGGTGGAATCAATTTCAGCTTAAGATTTATCTGTCATTCCCCCCGCTCTTTTTTTAAACAATTTAATTCAGTTGGCCTTGGGAAAAGTGAGTAAAAATCTCAGAAACCCATATTTTTCAGGAAATCATTTTATGCTGTGTAGATTTTTAAAATTCATTCTATATCTCAAGTTTTTCTTTCTTAAGAAGAGAGGAAAACTTTTGTTTATGCTACCCTTTGCAAAAAAGATCAATTTTATTACATGTTGATATATTTGGAAATAGCAAAATTATTTCTACCTGCCAGCACATAAACAGTAATCTTTTCAGTAATTTAAATAAAAGTTGACCAAGGGCACAAAACTCAACATTGAGAAAATTAAGATCATGGCATCCGGCCCTCCCAATTCCTGGCAAATGGATGGGAAAGAAATGGAGGTAGTGGCAGATTTTATTTTCCTGGGCTTCACTGCAGATGGGGACTGCAGCCAAGAAATTAAAAGATGCTTGCTCCTGGGGAGGAAAGCTATGGCAAATCTAGACAGCATACTAACAACCAGAGAGATCACCCTGCCAACAAAAGTGCATATAGTCAAGGCTATGGTTTTCCCAGTTGCAATGTATGGCTGTGAAAGTTGGACCATAAGAAAGGCTGAGCGCCAAAGAATTGAGGCTTTTGAACTATGGTGCTGGAGAAGGCGATCAAACCGGTCAGTTCTAGAGGAGATCAACCCTGACTGCTCTTTAGAAGGCCAGATCCTAACGATGAAATTCAAACACTTTGGCCACCAAATGAGAAGGAAGGACTCGCTGGAGAAGAGCCTAATGCTGGGAAAGATGGGCAAAAGAAGAGGGGGGAATAACAGAGAACGAGATGGCTGGATGGAGTCACCGAAGCAGTAGGAGTGAGGTTGAATGGACTCCAGAGGATGGTAGAGAACAGGAAGGCCTGGAGGAACATTGTCCATGGGGTCGCAATGGGTCAGACATGACTTCGCAACTAACAACAAGGGCATGAATGACAGTGAGTAAAACCTCCTGATCCAGGGAAACCTATAACTGGTACACAAAATGGAACTGTGTAAAAACGATTCCAGGTGTAGCTGCATCAGTTGTTTATGGAGTAGGATACCCAGACTGATCCAGTTCCAAATAAGGAAGTATGACCCTATTGAGAGTCAAACAAAGATTATCCCGGAATAACTCTGCCTTTTTGGGATTGTATGGCTTGGAACTCAGGTATAAAACTAAATATCATCAGTGTTAGATCCATGTCAATAGATCATCTTCCCCTACTTCATGCAAATAAAAGGGGAAAAAGTGTTAACTCTTGTGGCACCCCACAGATGACTGCACTAGTACTCAAACCAGAGGTGGGTTACCTACCAGTTCGGATTGGTTTGGCCAAGTAGGTAGTAACTCAGCCTGCCAGGCCCCGAACTGGTTCTCTTGGCGACGTCATGGCCACTGCCATCTTGTTTTTTTGCACTTGCTCGTGTAGCATGCATCAAGCGCAAGCGCGCATGTTCCTGAGCGAACCACTCCTGACTCAAACTTTCACTCCTTCCCCTCATTGCTATCAACTAAAATTGCCCAGATAGAAGGCGGGGGCACCACTGCAAGATGGTGCCCCCTCCTTAACCCTCAGATGATCAAAAAAATTACCACGATTGATAATATCAGAGGTCACTGAAGAGAACAAAAAGACCACACTTCCCTTATCTCAGTTCCAACTACAGGTCATTTTCAATGGCAGGGGTGGGCAGCTATGATCCTTTATGACCTGTGGATTGCAACTCCGAGAATTCCTGAGACAGCATGAAATTCAGGAATTATGGAAGTTGAAGTCCATAGGTCTTGAAGGGACCAGAGTTGCCTACTGCTGTTCAAGAGCAATTAGTAGGGATTTAATGCTGTACCTAGTTCTGATGCCTGACTGAAGAGTCAGATAATTGGTTTCCTACAGACTTGGAACTCTGGCCAAGAGTTCATGGCAGACAGAATTATGATACCCCCATGGAAACACTGACCCCTATTCTTAGAGGTTTTCTCTGAGCAGGAAAAACAGGAAGAACAAGGGACCTAGGCTGCAAGTGTCAGATCTGAAATCTCTGAATTCTATTCATATTTTCAGGACAATCAGTTCAACTAATTCCAGATAATCTTGCAAGACATGGGCTCTGTACCCTCATTAGGACCTTTCCAGTTAAAATTCTTCAGATTCATTCTGAGCTGAATGTTGTCCTCCAGCTGCTCCACAAACTCTTTGAAATGGTTGATAAAATGCTCTTCTAGGCCATCCTTCTCCAAAGGAACCAGATCATTTTAGGTAGGACTGGTATCCAGGATTCTTAGGATGCTCATAAAATGACAATGTATGCTTGAACTGGAGCTCTTTCTTGTATTCAGATTCATTCTTCACTTTTTACTAGCAGCACTCCAGATGTCTCCTGTTCTACCACTTAACTTCTGAATTTCTTTATTCCCTCAAATGCTGGCTTTTGATTTAATTAATGTCATTGTGTTCTGCCAAATCTGGGAAAGAGTTGGTTTGGAGCTGACTTCCTTTGTTTTGTGCAAACAGGCTGTAGTATTGTACACATTGAAAAACAACATATGTAAAAGAACTCTGACACCTAATACTATTTATTTCACATTGCTGGTGTAACTATTTCTAGAATTGTGACATTTTGTCTGCAGAACTGCTGTAGCTATAGATTCAGGGCTCTCTAATTTCCCAAAGGTAAATTCATACCTTATGCCCAGGATTAATCATCATATCTGGAATTAGGACTATAAATTTTTGTTTCTAATTTGTTAGATTCTTAGCTATTCTGGATATGCCTTAGGTGTTTGGTTGTGGCCTCTTGTAAAGCTAATATGAGATCTTATCTTTGAGAAAGATGGTTGCAGTAACTTTCAAACACTAAAATCACCTTTATCCCAAACCTTTTCTTTTGTAGGAAAATTCCTTCCTTCCTTCCTTCTTTCTTTCTTTTCTTCCTCCTTATTAAGTAATATGCCAATAGTTTCCAAACCTTTAGTCAAAATCCTAAATGCTCTTTGAATCATCAAAGCACTGAGTTTGTATAGATGATTAGCATCTATTACAATTTTTAGTGTCATTTTCACTGTTCTGTAATTGGCCAATTACCTGACAGTTCTTTGAAGTGCAATGCTTATATATATAAAGTGTAAACGTCGAAGATATTTTTAATTTTAAGGCAAATGAATTAAAGAAGTAATTCTCATTCTGCTGGGCACAGATTCTTAAATTTCAGAATCAAAGAATAATGGAACTCTTGCCAAAATAGCAGTCATCAAAAACATTTGGAAATATGTTTTCTATCCATTTCTTTCAGGAAAAGCTGGTTATTTATTTTTCTGCCTTTTTTTGAGAAGAAAGTCTACCATCAACATTCAGGCTGCAATATAAGCTGCAGTGCAGGGTGAGTGAGAGTGGGAGACAATGCATTTCCAATTAACTTCCCACTCAGGGCCGACATTTGATTCAGGCAGAATTCAACAGAAAGCAATTTTGTTTTTACTTCTGTCTGCCATAAAGTATGCAAGATTTTAAAGGTGACAATAGAAGACATATCACAGAATGACATGCTGAGAAAGTGGAGGAAGAGTTTCCATGAAACTGGTTTTACTTGCCTGTCTTAGCTGTGGTGAAATGGATACCCAGACTGACAGCTTTGTGGGTCTGGAATAATGCAATTATTTTAAAGCTACAACTGTTTTGCCAGAGTCTCAGTTAACAACTAGGGGGATTATGTTCCATTATACACCTGGCCTCAATCTGATACTGCATTTTTAACTACAGGAAATAGGATGGGGAGACAGTAGGCAATTTAGTATGATTTGATTTAGAGCATGAGGTTTTTAAAACTTTTATTAACTGTGCTAAAAGGTGGCATTGAAATTTTCAGGTTAGGAAACTTTGCACCAAATGAAATACATACATACATAGAGCTATCAAATTTTTCCTTCCTTCTTTCTTCTTTCCTTTTTTCTTTCTTTCTTTCTCTTTCTTTCTTTTCCTTCCTTCCTTCCTTCCTTCCTTCCTTCCTTCCTTCCTTCCTCACATAGCTTCTTATATAATAATTATAATAATTCAGTTCTTATCTGCTTCTGTTTTGCCTCTTCTGGTTTAAATTTCTAGTCTATTAATATTTTAATATGTAATATTTTTAAATATTTTTTCTGTAGATTTAAAATAATGTTTTATAATCACATGCTACATTAGTGTTTTTAAGAAAACCTTTTCTTTGTAGAAAAAAGATGGCACTTAAAGCTGACTGACTGAATTTGTTGCTGACTCATAAGAATCATATAGATAAACCAAGCTGATGTATCTCCCTCAGATTTTTCAATGGTGCACTCATTGCCATTGTAACAGAGTCCATGCACCTTGCTACATATTGTCCTTGTCTTATCTTTCCTTCTACTTTCTCCAGCATTAGAGCCTTCTTCAGAAAGCTAGATGTCTGTATCATGTGTCTAAACTATGATAATTTGAGCCTGGTGATTTGTGCCTTGAGTGAGATCTCTGGCTTTATTTGTTCAATTATTCCTATCATTAGTTTTCTTGGTTGCATATTGTATTCGCAAAAGTCTTCTTCAACATCAATCTGTGTTATTATCATTACCATTTCAATCCAGCTTCTCAAAGTACAACTTTTTCTTTCACCAAGTATCACAGGGAGTTTATGCACTGTTCTAATCTTTCACTCAAAACTAAGTGGAATAAAACAAAAGAACAGTAACCTTCCAAAGATTTCTGAATTAGTATCAGAAGAACAGAATGACAATATTGTTTATCCCTCATATGTAAATGAGAGATCTTAAGAAAATAATCAGAAAGATTAACACATTCTGTAGACTTTTTGTACCCAGAAACATTAAAAAGGGAAGGATATGAATACCAAGCATAGGACACTTGCTAAGGGTCACTTACAATGAAGAGAGTATCTTCATTGCACTGTAGCGCATTACATTCTTTCATTAGTTACATTCATTCATAGCTCATTTTAATAACAGCAAATGAAACAAATGAAAAATCAGTTTGCCCTATGATGGCTTTCCACCCTAGGATTCCAAATCTAGAAAAATGGCAAGTTTTCAGAATATATCTGCTTTGGAACTGTATGTCCTTATTATAATCCTTACGTGTCAAGAGTGAATTTACATGTGAGGAATGACCCAACAATCCTGTTCCCCAGATAATTTGCTCACCTCCATGTGATGACAAGGCACAAAGTAATTTCCTCACAACTTTCTCAATAGCTTTCTTTTACTATTATCTAGAGTGATGTATTTTTTGCTTTATGTTAAAGT
This sequence comes from Thamnophis elegans, assembly GCF_009769535.1. NCBI lineage: Eukaryota > Metazoa > Chordata > Lepidosauria > Squamata > Natricidae > Thamnophis > Thamnophis elegans. The sequence goes on from NC_045542.1 coordinate 40,917,612, forward strand.
AATAGAAAAATATGCCAGGGTACAATTCAGATTTGCATTGCAGCAGTCAGGATTAAGGGTGGATGATGATTACTTTGGGTTAATCATGTCTATGGGAAGGCTCAGTTAATTTCTTAGTTGTTTGGGTGACAAGACTGACCAGAGGAACTTATTTAGATTTCCCAGAGTTATTTGGAGATAAAGCCCCATAAGGTTAATTGGCTAAGCCTTTTGAACCTATTTTTCCTGCTGCACAATATAGTGCCTCCCATAACCCAGTTAAATATTCTGTGCAAATAAGATTAGAGATTTATGTTATATGGGGTTCTTTCATTTATGGATAAATGATTGAATAAATGAAATATTTATTTACAGTTTCCAAACTGTACCAAATAGCTCTCACGTCTCAAGTTCTCCATAATATACATTCTCGAAAGCTCAGAGGTTCAAATTTGTTCAAGAAAGATAGTCAGCAGATTTGTTCAGAAGTTCCTAGGGAGAAAGCTGAATATTGTTAAATTAGGAGAGGTGTGAGGAATCACAGCAAAATCCTACATAAATGCATCTTTTAAATTTTAAATAATAGTTGCTGGTCTTTTGTGTGATTATTGTTTCAGCAGATGGGAAGAGAGGACATTAGCTTTCCCTTTCCTACTTTATTTCTAGTTGAAATAATATTTACTATGTGTATTGGAATATTATTTGACATCTAATATGGCCCTTATAAATTTAATCTAGCCTTAGTGATAAATTATGTGGTAGTAGGGAGCCATACTGTGAATATGAAGATTATTCTCTGAAGTGCAATTCTTGGCTAGGTTTACCAAATACAATGGGCAAAAATGTAATTGGTGAATTCATAGGTCAGTTGTGGAAATCTTGCCACTATGGGGATGGAGGCGGTTCAATGTGCAGAGTGCTGCAGGAGGCCAGGGAGCACAAAAATGGACCGGGTGAGGGCTGCACGTCATGTGGTCCATTTTGGCCAGCAGAGGCACTGTGGGCCAATCCTTTGATATTTCCAGGCTGGTCCCACAGGCTGGATTTAAGGCTTTGAGTTTGATATCCCTGGTTTAAAATGTTATATGAACCTAGGAAATAGAATTAAGCTCATGTTACATTAATTGGGGTCATTTTGGTCACATCCATTTTTATTTATGTTGGGAATATTAATATTTTTTTCACTGCTGAGAAAGGGTTGTAATGGTAGTTATTTTTCAACAAAATAATTGACTGTGTATATTTTTGTGTATGGATAAACACAAAACTCCCTAACATTCTGAGGGTCAGAATATAAGAAGAACCATTTCTAGATTCACATTATAAATAAAGACGACAATCCATCTCAATTAATGCATTGGTCCTTTTTATGTAGTTTTTTAAATATTTGTGTTTTAATTTTAAGTACCAAATATTTTAAAATGTTTTTTAATCTTCTGATTATTTATATTGTTATTTATGATATTGTAAATCACCCAGTCACTTGATAATAAGAGGGATGGAATATAAATTTGAAAGAAGAAGGATTGATATTTGTAATTAGGCAGAAAAATAAAGGACTTGTTAAGCACAATCTTTCTTTGTAATGAACAGAAAAACACTGCTGAGAAAAATCTTATTTAAGGTGTGTAATGAACTGTTTGAACATATATAACCTCCAAATGCATATAGTAAAAATGTTTGCTACTGAAAGAAAAATGATCTTTGCTAAATTCACAAATGTAGTGATTAAATCCATCATAACTGAAGCAGTTTATATACACTAATTTTACATATGTGTGTGATATACATTGGTTGTGAGCTGAAGCATACTAATACCACAGAAATACTGTATTTTTCAGAGTATAAGATGCAACTTTTCATTTTATACTCCAGGATGAAAATCTGGGTGCATCTTATATACTGAATACAGCTATTTTGGGCCTTCCAAAACCCTGCCTTGAGCATTCCATTTTTTGCAAAAATGGACACGCAGAGGGTTTGGGAGGCCTTGCAAAGTGTTCCTGGGGGCAGAGGAGGGCAAAAACGAGTGAAAATGGGCCTGTGTTTCACAAAAACGGCCCCATTTCCCCCTCCCACGTATCACGTTTTTTGCCCTCCCCGGCCCCCAAGAGCACTTTGCAGGCCTCCAAATGCTCTGCATGCCCCATTTTTCACAAAAAAAAACAGGGTGTGCAGAGGGTTTGGGAGACCTGCAGAGTGCTCCTGGGGGCTGGGGAGGGCAAAGCCTTTTAAAAAAATCCTGGTGCATTTTACACTCCGGTGCTTCTTATAGTCCAAAAAATACAATACTTATGTACAATGAAAGGAATCAGAACTATATGATTTCATCCTCCAGAGGGGTAGCATTCGACACAACTTGTTCAGTGTTCAACTGGTTTTCCAGATGTTTTTGGATTGTACCCAAGACAGCTATTGTTAGTGGTCGTATCTTTGCTTTCTTTGCCACAATCATTTTACTTTCTATCTGTAGGTCTTTGTATTTTGTGATTTTCTTCAGTTTTTTTTTCATTTTCTTCTGTCTTTAGATATTGCCACTGTATCCAGATTTTTTTGTGGGTTTCTTATGCGCAATTAAGTCTGGAGTGTCATCTGGCTTCAAACAGATTCTTGTCAGTTTGATTCTAAAGTCCCAGAGCACTTTAGCTTCTTCAAACCAAATAGGAGAGACATAGACTTCAATGGATAGTTAGAACTGCAGAAAAAAACAATTAGTAGTATAGCCTTTATTGTCATTGTACAAATAAATACAACAAAATTGTTTTTAGCCTCACTGGTGCAATCCATGACAACAACTACAAAGAACATAATAGTATAAAGAATAATCCCAATGCAAGTAATTAGGGGAAAAGGAAAAAAAGAAAAAGAAAAAGAAAAAAACTAGATACATTTCCATCTGTGCGTGGAATTGACACCAGCCTGCCTTCCATTCAGGACCTGTATATTGCACAAGCCAGAAAGAGGACTGCAACCCCTCACATCCTGGACATAAACTCTTTCAACTTCTTCCATCAATTCAATACTATAAGGCAGTGATGGCTAACCTTTTTGTCATCACATGCCAAAAGCATGTGTGCGCACACCCATAATGCAATGCATGTGTGACACAACTCTGCACTCCCTGCCCCAACCCCCTGCACATGCTCCCCCCATCCTCCCACGAATGTGTGCGCAACACACAACCCTCACAGCCCGTTTTGTGCCTAGCAAGCCTCCCTGAAGACTCCTGGGACCAAAAATGGGCTGGGGGGCTCACCATACACCCCATGTTCCCCACACACTATTGCATGCATGTGTGACCCTCCCCACTGCCCCCATGCACATCTCTCACATGCATCCTGCCCCCAGCGCATGCACGGCATAGACCCGAAAATCAGCTGGCCAGTGGGATGTGTGCGCACATGTGCAGTGGAGCTGAGGTGGGGCTACGGCTCAAATGCCCACAGAGGGGGCTCCTCATGCCACCTGTTGCATTTGTGCCATACGTTCGCCATCACGGCTATAAGACATTGCATGCAAAACAACTAGATACAAGGCGAGTTTCCGCCCATGCCTAACTCTGCTAAACAATTAATTCCCACATCATTGTCAACCTACCTAGTAGAACTGTATTACTATCGTCCCCATCTTTCCTATTATCTATTTTCTTATTTTCTTATGACTATTACTTTGCTGCTTGTTTCTTATGATTTATATTGTTTTATTTAGTATCCTAGTATAATTTCTGTTGATTGCTTATTTAGTATCCTATGATTATTATTGCGTGTTGTATCTTACGATTTATGATTATTGTATTTTATGATTATGATCATAATTTATCACTTATTGTTTGAGAGCTTATGCATTGGAGACAAATTCCTTGTATGTCCAATCACACTTGGCCTATAAAGAATTTTATCCTTCCTCCCTCCCTCTCCCCCTCTCTCTTTCTCATCTATCTATCTATCTATCTATCTATCTATCTATCTATCTATCTATCTATCTATCTATCTATCTATCTATCTATCATCTATCATCTATCTATCATCTATTTCATTTTCTATTATTTTTGTGGCCCCACTGGTTCTTGTACATCGTTGTTGCTTTACCATGCTGTTGTTTGTGATTAGATTCTGTGCTGTTTTCTTGAAGCAACTGCCTAGGTGTCCACTGTTTCTTTATGGGTTATTAACATGTAATAAAATTGATTGTTTTTGCAAAGGACGCATACATTTTCCCCTTTTTTTGCAGAAAGAGCATTTACTGTCTGTTGCTTCTCAATTATGACCGTATGCCCTCCCCCCTCCTCTTTCCCCCCCTCATGTTGTTGTTACTGCTGTTGTTGTAATGGTTATGGTACTGGTGAGTACCATAATGAGTAAATATTTGAAATCTAAGGAGCAGTGGGACAAAGGAGAAAGATTTGAGCATGCTCAATGACTTCTTGATTGGGAAGTGAATATCATAGTAAATTGTAATGCCTATTAGAAGTCAATGTAACGCCAAATAAAGCTTCTTTGGATATACTGGAAACAAAACAAAAATAGATTTCCAACTAGTGATTATATCCTGTCCATAATAAAAAGTTATATAACACATCACTAGGCCAAAAATCCATCAGTAATAAATCTTTACGAAACTTAAAATGGGAATTGGCTGAATGGAGGGAGACACTGGTCCATAAAATTTCCACATTAAAAAACCATTGATCTTTTTAAATTAAAAAAATTGTCAGGACAATGGACAGTTTGAGAAGGAACAGACAACTTTAAAAGCGGGGGGGGGGGATCGTATTTGTTACAGAGAAGACAAGCTTATGTGATCATTTGGTTCAAACTAACATAACAAAAACTAAATTTTCCTGTCCCTTTATTTTTATGATCATCTGATGTCTAAATAGCGATGAGACAAATCAAAAGCTTGTTGGTGGATATTCAATGTATGACATTATATTCTGTTTAATCATATATGGATCTCTACCATGATTGATTCTATTTTGATATCTCCTGTTAAAATATGTAACAAAATGTAATATTTTGTTTCTGAAGTTAATATACTAGGCATGTGCTATTTTTCTTTGGCAGGTTACTACAAGATTTTTCATAAGTAATGCTGGCTGAATCAGGAACTGAATGTACAGTAATTCTACTGTCCATGTGAAGTAAATGTGAATGATAATATAAAGCTTTTTTTGGTAATAAAAAAACCAAAAATAGAATAAAAGTAGAAACTTGGGTTGGAAAGGTTTTATTGCATGAATAAAATCTTTGATTCTTCCTGCCTGTAAATTATAGCTGCCGCTACACTACAGCTGGGCAACATAGGATAAGCAAGAGACATGCCAAAATACTACCTGAACAGTGGTTAAGGAAAATGAAACCAGAAAATAAAGAAGTCACTAGCCTTCAACTGAGGGATGACCAATCTAATAGCTTCATACCATTGCTAACTGTTGTTGCATCCACCTATTTTTTTCTGGGGTTGAAAAGATTTCAACAGGTAAATTCCCAAAAAATAAAGGGGGGGGGAAATCTCATTGTCTATGCTTTAAAAAGTAGCATAAAATCAGAACTACTAGAATATTTCTGATGAATATTTACATTGCATGGTAAATGAAAATAAAATATATTGTCAGGAATATCTAGCACTAGCTCATTTATTTATATTAGGGATGTACAACTTTTTCAAGCCAAGGCCCTTCTTCAGAATTGACCAGTGCCAAGGTCTGTATAATAGCCAAGGGTGGAAGAAATTAGATGAATGAGTGTTAGCTTCAGAATAATATTTAAATAATTTATTATTACTACTTCCCTTCTAACCGTTTAAAAATTGTACTTTGGTGGAAGTTTGTGAAAAGTACTAAAGACTGTACTATACCCAAAGATTCATGCTATATGCTGGGTTTTATGTGTTTTGAGAGGGCATGCTAGGTTTGCATTGAGGCATCTCAACATACATACGTTTTTTTCATTGTTGCAAGCTCTATTTCTGTAGGATTTTGTGCGGTGTCTTCCCTTAATTTCCATATCAAGAGACAGGAATACTGTCTGTATGTGTGTGTGTGTGTGAGAGAGAGAGAGAGAGAGGGAGAGGGAGGGAGAGATGATCTCTGTTCTTGCAAGCACACTGAGAGAAGGGACATTTCCAGAAATTGAAAGAGAACTACATTCAATAATAATGCATAGTCTCAAATAAGTAGCATAGCAAAGAGACACATTGGTACTTGGGAGCATTTAAGGAGCTTTCTTCAATTCTTCTAGCTCACTGTTTTCTCTATTTCTGCAAAATTTGCATTGTGGATTGATGGTAAGTCTCTTCATTGTTTTATGTAAGACAGCTTGCCTTTGGGCCCAGCTAAAAGGGATATCACCTGCTAAAGTGAGGGCTGCAGAACATATTTTATCTGCAGCCCAATGCACAATTTATTAAGGCTAATCCTGGTTCATTTCAATGCTATGGCTTCTACGTGAGTTCATTCCTATGCAAACTGCACAGTATTGAAGGGACTTAATGTACTGATATTATAATACTGGCTTGTACTAATGCTGAAGATTTAGTATGTGCTACTATATGTAGTTTTATAATTGAGAAAACCAGTGGAAAATCACATTAAAACTACATTGGATAACTATTAACTGTATGGCTGCCAAATATTTCTGCTGGCATGATGGAGCGCAATGTTCTACAGGTGGAATCATAAAGAAAGGAAATCAAATTTTATTTTTCTGACCTTGGAAAATCAAAAAATGAGCAAGCCCCCAACTCCACTTCCTGGAACAACAAAAACAGCCAATTTCATTTCATTTCTTTTACTTGAAAAAAAAAATAAGATGGAGAAAAGCTGGAGATGGAGTTCTTTCCTGGTTATGCTGTGTGAGAAATGCACCTGTTGTGAAAAGAGGAGATGATGATTATGTCTTTAAAAGGATGTGCATATCAAAATCTGCCTCATTCAGCTTTATTTCTTCTCCATCATTAAACCCAGGAACATAACTAAAAGGAGGGGGGGGTTATAAATTTGCATGGCCACATTACAGGAGCTTCTTATCTACCTCTCTCTGGGAATATTTGTCTTTCACTTGTTAAAACGAAGATCCTTGGCCTTAGAGGAAAACATACGTGAACAAATTAACCCCATAGGGACCTCATGTGCTGCCCTCGGTCACAATGTGTGCTGTAGGATTCTAGCGCTTGGTACATTAAGAAGGCTAATTGCCAATAGGCTAGATTCTAAGAGAAAGGTTTTCATGTCAGCTGCATTCCACAGTGCTTCTAATCCAAATGATTTTAGTAATTTGGGAGGATTATTAGAAACAGGGATTCAACAGGGCATGCATACAAAAAGCACCAAGTATGCTTTTTAAAAAGCGGCTTCTGACTTGGCAATTATGATTGCCAGTGATTGTTGGAAATGGTAATTCACAATTGGGAGACCATCTGCAGCTATTTAACAGACAATTTCACTGAGTTAATAACTGATACGAGCACCATAGAATTTTTAAATATTTTATGTGAATTGCGGGATTTGGTGTGGCCTATGTATGTAGATGGTAGAGGATGGTGGAGAACTGGAAGGCCTGGAGGAATGTTGTCCATGGGATCATGATGGGTCGGACATGACTTTGCAATTAACACAACACAACAATGTATGTAGAGGAAATTTTTTGTGTAAAAATAAAGACAATTCATAATCAATAGAAATCTGGAGATATTTTTTTCCTATTGCTTTCAGGACTATGAATATATATCCAGCATTAAGGACTGGATATAGTGCTGTAAAGAATTAGAAGACCAGGGTCCAAATTCTGATTGCTATAAAAAAACATGGGTGGGCTTTGCTTAGCTTTCAGCCTTACCCGTTTCAAGTTTACATAGCATCTGAGAGGGAGCATTTGTGCAGTTGTACACTGATAGTAAACTGTCTCCTATCTTTTCTGGCTTTCATAGTATGATGCTGCTAGCCATAAACTCATGTACTTTACCTTCATCACTGCTGTTTAAGGCTCAGCAGGAAATGAGCTGGGTCTTCTTCCTGTTCAGCTGATTACTAGTCATTTGCTTTAGTCAGACACCTTCTCAGCTTGTTATTTTCTTGCTTTCTATTACATGTCTTTTTTCCATAATCATCAATCAATACTTTTAATCTGGTTTTTTCTCTCTCCCAAAACTGATCTTTTAAGCAAACCTTGCAGTAAACTTCAAATCTGTTTCCTTCAAGTCACTTTGGAAGGCCACATAGACATTCTGAAATAAACTGTTTTTTATTATTAACATTTTTTGCTGGGATAAATGTTTCCAAAGATAAATGGTGAAAAAGAGATTCTCTGAATGTCAGACCTGGAAGCCATTTTTTTAACCTTTTGGACTTCAGGCCTGCCGCATTTTCTACTGTGGGAAAATGGGAGGGGGGATTATACAGAGTGTGGGTGATATGTAGCCATAATAATATTCTTTCTCAGAAAGTCAAGATCATCTGATCTTGCAGCTGTGATGAGGTGACTGGGAGGCAGCTTCTGATTTGAATGGTACCTGATTGGACCATGTGATGGACATGTGGGTGCTGGGCAGGAACTTCCTTTTAGGTGGGGAAAACCTGAAAGCTTTCAGATTTGGGTTTTCCCAGATGTGCTAATATGACATCTTTAATATAAAGGAACTTTGAGGAATCTCATGCTTTTGAGTCTTCTTTTGTTGGGGGTGTTACTTGGAACTGTTAGGAATATAATCTAACAGTTGAGTTGGCAATATGTAAATCATGTAACAATGCTATACCTCTTTCTTTAAATCATACTGTAAAATGTGACTGGTTGCTGTTTTCCTCAATCAGCCATAATAGGGAGCCAGAATGACTGTTAGCTCTCTGTTTGTTAGATGCTGGGCTGATCTGATCTGAGTGTTTTTGGAAGCTGGCTGTTAGAAAGTGCCGTGAGCTATTGTAAGTTTTGCAACTGCTAGCAAACTTTGAGTACCAGACTGTTTGTATGATTATGGACTATGTTATTTGGATTATCCCTTAACTGAAAGACATTGATGACTGGTACTGTCTTATCTGTGTATGACTTGGACTGTTTGATGGACTCTGATACCTCTATTTCCACGAAAGTAAAAGCCTATTTAAACTGCAGTGTCCCTATATGCTGGTTTGTGTGTTCTCCAACACAACTCTCACAACGCTTCTCTGAATGTACTCGCTCTCCCAACAGGGAGCTTACCTAACAGGAACCATGACACTGAAAATATCCCATGGCATCCTAAGTCATAGACTTGGAATATCCCCTTCAGTCTATTCAAGGAAGAATGGCCTGGACTTCAAACAGCATGACAGATTCATTTTGAAACCCTATATATTTAAGCCCTATATATATTAAAAAAGATATATTTCTATTCCAAAATAACCAAATAATTGCTACAACTCTATAGCTATGCATATTGAACAGCGTTTTGGCTCCCAGGTTTTGAGGGTCAATAGTCATTGGACTACATGAAGTAGAAAAAAATATGTTTTGCTTGGCTATATTGACCTATGATTTCCTGTCCAACCTCGGTTTAAGGGGAGAGGGTGTCACAACTTTATTTAGTTTTCAAATATCCACATTGTTCAAATCCCATATCAGGAAACATAGTCTGCATATTCATGTTTAACCTTTTCTATCAAAAAAATTCATATTAGGGACAGGCACTGTATATTCATATTATTATACCCCATCTCTGCATTTTGCATTTTCTTATTAGTTCTAAATTAGCAGAATCTGTATGTTATGGGATTCTATCTCGTTTTATTTCAGAGAAATAAAAACCGATATTAGCAGGAAGTAGATAGGAGGGATAACATTAGAAAGAATAACATTCTAGCATCTAGAACAGAATGTATGAGTTATTAGATGCAATTGACGCAATTGTAGTAGTTGCACACTTGTTTTACATGCTGGAAATAAAAGAGAGTTTTGAAATACACACTTATTCATAAGCACATTTATTACAAGTGGAGTTTTTCATTTCAACTGATGGCCTTTTGTTCTTTTAAGGGGAAACTTTTTTTATACTTCAGTAAGATGAATAAATATGTACAGAGTAGCTAAATGACACTGGAGTTTTGGAGACATTACAAATGGATCAAACTGGGTCACATTTCTAGTCTTTTCCCACTCTGATCTAAACATTTGACAGCTATGAGCTGGGAGTTGATGGAATGTTATATTTCTTATATTACAGGGACAATTGAGTCATTTGTTAATGTATATTTCATTAAACAGCTCTCATTACTTACCCCCAATCAGTGAAGTTATGCTACTTCATTTTGCAACCATATTTAAGCATGTAAAAGGAACATAAAAAATATAAAGAAATAAATATATTCAGAAGTGGTACCATTTAAACAGGGCTGCGGAAGAGGTCTATCAGCTTTGTCCATTACACTGGATTTTGGTACTGTTCAATGACAACACTCTTCTATATCTGCTTTAAAAAAAAAATCTGCTATCACTGCTACTATTATGATGGCATGCTCAAAATAACCATAAAATTCTACTGTGGCTTAGCTAAGATTGTATAAAAAGTAATTTTCTTCAAGTTATGCCCATCTGAATAGTTTTCTTGGCAGCCATACTGAAAGGGTTTGCCACTGCCTTTTTCCAGAATGGTTTTTCCAGTTTTGCAGTATGATATTCCTTGAAAGGCTCCAGAGGTGGTATTCAGCAGGTTCTGACCAGTTCTGGAGAACAGGTAGCAGAAAGTAGTTTGGAGAACTGGTAAATACCACCTCTGACTGGCCCTGCCTCTATCTATTCTCTGCCTCCCGAGTCCCAGCTGGTAGGGAGGGAATGGGGATTTGCAGTAACCTTCCCCTTGAGTGGGGAGGGAATGGTATCCTTCCCCTGTCCCGCCCACCAAGCCATGCCCACCACGCCACGGCCACAGAACTGGTAGTAAAAAAAAATTGAATCTCACCACTGGAAGGCTCTCACCCAAATACCAACCAAGTGTTCAGCTTCTAAGCCCAGACAAGGCCAGTCAGATGCTTCCATTTGTTGCAGCTACTTTGAAATTTAGAGAGACCGGAATGAAGTTTTAGTAGCAAATTCTCTATTAGTCAAGGTGACTCATTTTCTTATTTAGTTCACTTTTTTCTATCATAGGATAACTTAGCGTTTGGGTTTTAAAGAAACAATGACATTAATGTTTGAATTAGAACTATGTTCTTTTATATCCATTTATGCCAGGATATAAAATGGGTGTCAAACTTGATTTCATTGAAAGCCACATCAGGGTTGTGTTTGACCTAGTGGGCTGGGGTGGCCATGGCCGGGAGGGAGCATGGTTAGCTTGATGTCACTTGTGTCAGGAGTGCCTCTGGTGGTCCAATAGCTCTGCCAGCAAAAACGGGCTCCTGAGCTCTGTTTTCGGCTAGGACTGCCTCCTGCAACCCACTGCCAGCAAAAACTGAGCTTGGGAGAGCTGCATGCGGGGCTGGTCCTTCATTGTTTTCAGGGCAGACCCGTGGGCCAGATCTAAGCCACATCCGGACTGTGGGCCTTGAGTTTGACACCCCTGATATAGAATGATGAATATTAAATAATCATAGAAAACAACCAATATACTGCAACTAAATTTGTTAGGGGTGTGCTGGCAATTTTCTCTCCAACACTTCTTAAGTTGAAAACAAGTGTAACTATCATAATAAAATTGGACAAAATTACATTTTTTCCTTCCTTCCTCACTCCAAGCAAGTAACATGACAGCTGTATACTCACAAATTAAACTCCAGCTGCTAGTTAACCTGATCAGCTCTGAGAAGCATCATTAGGAAAGAACAATAACCTATTCCATTCTTTCAAACAAGGTAGAGCTCAAAGCAAATATAAGAAAGTGGGACAAGGGAGTGAACTTTTGTATCTTTTGTGTTGGAAAGGTGAAACCCATGGTATTAAATAGTCAGGTTAATATAGGGCAGTCACACTGGAAGGGAAAGAGGGACATTAACTACTTTTGCTACCTCTGGATTTCTTTAGAAGGATGAACAGTAAAAAAATGAAACAGATAATTTGCAAGAATAATCTGCAGTATGGCATGCAAAAAGCAGTGCCACACATTATATTTACTGTATAAATCACATTACATAACATGTACATAAATAATTGATTTCCCGAACTGCTTCATAAATGGTTTTATATAACTAAATTATAAGTGGTTTCCAGATGAAGAATGTTTAACATAAGTCAAAAAGCATTATTCAGTTAATGTCCGATGTTCTTGAATTTATTTATTTATTTATTTATTTATTTATTTATTTATTTATTTATCATATAAAAAGCAGGTTGAATGAATAAGTTGAGAAAGGTCAAGAGGCTTAAAAAAATAGATAATGGACATTGACTAACTGCCTCATTAGATTTCCTGAATAAGACTGGTGATCATGTAATAAAAGCATAACCCAGAAAACCCTCCCAAAACATTAAACCACTGCTCTATCTAAAGAATGGACTGGTTAGAAATGAAAGAAGTCATTGTCTGTTTACCCTGTTATTTCATTGAACAGGAAAGACAAATTTAAATTCAAAATACATTTAGAAGTATCTTCTTAAGAGCTTTGATTACACTCTGTTGAACATCCATGTTTTCAAACTGAAAACTCAGAGAGGAGTAAAGTTGTGAAACGTATAATGAAGGCAGATAATGGAAATATACACATCCTGTGGAACTGTGCTGTGTTCTAAAATCAAATGTAGATATTGGGCAATGCTGATTATTTTGCCATCCAGGAAGAAGAAAGACTGAAAAATACATAAAAACTTTTGCATAGGGTGTCCAATGCTTTACGCCTGCTTTCTTACTCTGACCTTTGGATGCAGATATGGATCTTGTCTTCAGGGGGTCTTGTCTAATATTACATGGTGATATTTCTACTCATGCACCTGACCTCTCCTCACTGTTCCCTTCTCCTAACACCATATGTTCACTTTCTTTTCATACGTGAACAGACTGTCAATGACAAGCTATGTTAATCACAGAACGTGTAGCTTTCATTCTTCTTTTAACCGTACTCATACTCATATGGGTCCTGATCTGGGCTAGAGCCATTTCGTTGGATTGTGGGTTTGGATTCTATTTGGATTGTGAGTGTTATATATGCAAATGTTAGAGGAGTGTTGAGTATGCAAATAACTGGGGGGAAGGAGTGTTATATATGCAAATGTTCCCTGTTACCAGCTCTCTGATTGGCTGGTCATTTGACAGTTGCTTTGGGCTCGAGTATAAATACCCTGACAGTTGCAGGGATGTTTTTGAATCGCTTGTCATCTCGCAATAAACATCTTACTCTCTGATTCCATGGCTCCTGCGTCTTTCCCTCACAAACATATATATAACACTGGCGACGAAGGTGGGATCGCGATTCCGCAGAGCCTGGACTAAGAATAAAACTAAACAATAAGACAGTCGCAACGCAACCAAGCAAACGCGAACAGAAAATATTTTGAAGACCTGTCAGAGCTGCAGCAGCAGTTGCCACTGCCTCAGGTTTCGCCTCCGATCAAGCCAACCTGAGTAGATCCACAGGCACGGACTCCTTCAGTCAAAGGGACGGGCAACCTATGCTTAACCTTGGCTGGAGCCGTCGCCTCTGCTCAGGGACGAGCTACGAATCACGTGGGCTCAACCGTGGCTGAAGCTGCCTGTCTGCCTGCCTCTCTGCCGAGAAGATCTACCAGACACAACTTTAGAGACTGTCCGGTCTACTGTTTGCTACTGTTACAAACGGTATTGTTGTAATAAACAGATACTGTTGCCTAATACAAACTGTCTGCAGCTGCTGCTGCCTGGAGCCTCTGCTGCTCCACCTGCATTACAAAGCTGCCTACCTCCCAAGGCCACCTGCCTTACAAAGCTGCCTGCCTCGCAGCTCCACCTTCTGTAAGGTTTACACGCTGACTCCACTGCTGACCAACAACCGGGAGAAGCGAGGCCTGGCGCTGGACGGGAAGCTGAAGCACGAGGACACCAACCTGCCTCCAAAAAACCAAAGTTACCGACAGGCTTGGACTTTCTTTGCACACAAAGCAAATAACTGGGGGGGAAGGTGTGTTATATATGCAAATGTTAGAGGAGTGTTGAGTATGCAAATAACTGGGGGGAAGGAGTGTTATATATGCAAATGTTCCCCGTTACCAGCTCTCTGATTGGCTGGTCATTTGACAGTTGCTTTGGGCTCGAGTATAAATACCCTGACAGTTGCAGGGACGTTTTGAATCGCTTGTCATCTCGCAATAAACATCTTACTCTCTGATTCCATGGCTCCTGCGTCTTTCCCTCACAAACATATATATAACAGTGGAAGGTGAACTTTCCTCTGCTGACACATTAATTTGAAACTCTTCTACCCATCTATGACAATTGAGAAAACTCTCTCTCCACTGGCACAGTGAACACTCACTCTAGATAGAGCAGGGGTATCAAACTCGCGTCATCATGGCAGCATCACGTAACCTATCACAACTTCCCCCCCTTCGCTAAACCAGGTGTGGCCATGGCCAGCCCATGATGCATCTGGCCCATGGGCTGTGAGTTTGACAACCCTAAGATGGAGGCTCCATGCTCTTCCACTGGGGTTAAATCAGGGGAAAGTGTGATTAACTTGATATCCTCAAACTTAAAATTTTGCGTACACTTGGGTTTAGAAAGCTTTCAGAAGAGTAACAAGTACTTTGCTATTCAGGTTTTCTGCTAATGTATACAGGGAAGAGAAATAGTGACGTTTTCTCCATGTTAATACAGCAGAGATGTCTGCAGGGAAACTAATGACCTGAGTGTTTTCAGTTTTGTCTATGACTATGCAGGACTTCCAATTCTTCCAGGCATTATGAGAGCACTTAATGACACAGTTTCCCTAAAGACTTTATCCATTCGCTAATGGAATAGAAATGATGCGTGTAAGTAACATAGGAATATAGTTTACAAAGGATGGGGTTCCTCCCAAGATTCCTCCCTCTCTATTGTTATTTCAGTAAAAATCTGGTCCAGGGCAAGTGCAGGTTCTGGCCGGCTTTACTGCCAGTTTGCCCGTGTGTACACTTTAGCATGCTTTGTGCGTGCGCTGTGCGTTGGATGCATGCTGCGTGCTCAGGACTGAGCTCTGATAAAAGGCACGGAGGCTTGGTTGCTTTAAACGGTTTAATTAAAACTAGAACTGTAACAACAACAACTCTCACTGTCTGACAGCTCTTTTATAACCCGAGCTGTCAGACGGTTAGCCAATGGGGCGCCTTGGCTTCTCCCGCCAGTCAGACAGTGCACCAGAACCAATGGGAGAGCTCCGCGGTTGACAGGCAGCTTGTAGTTCAATTAAAATTGTTCTGCGCAAGTGCAGAACTCAAAAACAAGATGGTGGCAACGACGGCAGCGACCAGCGAACTGGTTTGGAGGTGTGGCAGTCCTGGGTTGCTGCTGGTTCGGCTGAACCAGGCCGAACCACTGGGAACTCACTTCTGATTCAGGGTTTTGGCTAGGATGTCCCTCTTCTGATGAATTGTGTGTGTTTAGGTGCTACCTGATTTTGCCAACTTTGGTCTTTTTTTTTGTACCACGTTTGTATTTTATTTTATAACATACAAAAATTCCAATTTCAATTGAACAGTATGTTGTCTGGGTACAAATCATTTTAGGAAATAATAATCAAAGTGTTCACAACTATATTCCTTGCATTAATATTAATTATATTATTATTATTATTCGCAACAACAGAATTGTATCACAGTGGCCAGTTGTTTTGCCGGATTTGGCATTGAATACTAGTCGGGCCCCACCCAGGGCCTAGGACGTCATAATGTATTTTTGTAATATGCATGCAGATCCAAGCAGTGCAGCTTTTTGCATTTGACTGATGGTGATTTTGTCAATTTTTAACTGTTTTAAATGTAATTCCAGTGCTTTTGGAATAGCACCCAGTGTGCCAATTACCACTGGAATTACCTCTGCTGGTTTGTAGTGCCATAATCGTTGAATTTCAATTTTTAAGTTCTGGTATTTTGTGATTTTTTTCATGTTCCTTCTCGGCGACCCTGCTATCACCTGGTATTGCGATTGAATCGCCTTTGATCTGTTGTTCACTAACATTTGAATCTAGATATTGTTGTTTCCATAATACATACATTCGCTTTAAATAGCCTCTTTTTCCTGGCTCTGAGTTGTAATTAAAGGCCATTATGGCACGATTCTTCTTCTTCTTCTTCTTCTTCTTCTTCTTCTTCTTCTTCTTCTTCTTCTTATTATTATTATTATTATTATTATTATTATTATTATTATTATTATTATTATTATTACACAATTGTATCAAAGCAGCCAGTTGTTTCGCTGGATTTGGCATTGGTTACTAGTCGGGCCCCACCCAGGGGCCTAGGACGTCGTAACGTATTTTCGTAATATGCGTGCAGATCCAAGCAGCGCGGCTTTTTGCATTTGACTGATGTTGATTTTGTCAATTTTTAACTGTTTTAAATGTAATTCCAGTGCTTTTGGAATAGCACCCAGTGTGCCAATTACCACTGGAATTATCACTGCTGGTTTGTGCCATAGTCGTTGAATTTCGATTTTTAAGTCCTGGTATCTTGCGATTTTTTCAAGTTCCTTCTCGGCGACCCTGCTATCACCTGGTATTGCGATGTCTATGATTGTGACCTTATTTTTCTCAACCAGTGTGATGTCTGGTGTATTATGGGCCAGTATTTTGTCCGTTTGTATACGGAAATCCCACAAGATCTTGACCATCTGATTTTTCGGTGACTTTTTCAGGCTGATGTTCCCACCAGTTTGTTGCTGTTTTAATATTATAATTTTTGCACAAATTCCAATGGATCATTTGTGCTACTGAATTGTGCCGCAATTTATAATCAGTCTGCGCGATTTTTTTACAGCAGCTGAGTATGTGATCAACAGTTTCATCAGCTTCTTTGCAAAGTCTGCATTTGGCATCATCAGAGGATTTTTCGATTTTGGCCTTAATGGCATTTGTGCGGATAGCTTGTTCTTGCGCAGCCAGGATTAGTGACTCTGTTTCTTTCTTTAATGTACCTGTTGTTAACCATAACCAAGTTTGTTCACTGTCCGCTTTATCTTTTTTTTCCCCCAGAAATTGGCCATGCAGTGCTTTGTTCTGCCAACTCTCCATTCTTGATTTTATCACATCTTTTCTGTATTCTTGTTTCGTCTGTTGGGCCTTCAGTAGATTTTTGTTCTTTACTTCGATTAATAGATGTTCTTGACTTTCTTTTAAATAATCAGCCAGTGCATGTTTTTCTTCTTCAACTGTTTGCTTCACTTGTAATAATCCTCTGCCACCTGATTTTCGGGGCAGATATAATCTATCAGTATCACCACGTGGATGTAAACTGTAGTGCATTGTCATTAGTTTCCTGGTTTTTCGGTCCAAAAGGTCCAAATCAGCTTGTGTCCAGTTAACTATACCAGCTGTGTATCTTATAACTGGTATTGCCCAGGTATTTATGGCCTTGATTGTATTTCCACCATTCAATTTAGATTTCAGAATTTTCCTAACTCTGTTGGTGTACTCTCGCCTGACAATAGTTTTTACTTCTCCATGCTTGATGTTATCCAACTGCAGAATGCCTAAGTATTTGTAGGCTTCATTTTCTTTGCATTTAATTAATTGGCCATTAGGCATTTCAATTCCCTCACATGCAGTGATTTTGCCCCTTTTTATGGATACAGTGGCGCATTTTTCCATGCCAAACTGCATTGAAATATCGGTGCTGAATACTCGGACTGTGTTTGTCAATGATTGGATTTCTATTTCTGACTTTCCATAGAGTTTCAAATCATCCATATATAGTAAATGCGAATTTTTTTCAGCTTCTTTGGCTGTTTGGTAGCCTAATTTCATTTTTTTTAAGATTACTGATAGTGGGATCATTGCGATGATGAAGAGAAGAGGTGAAAGTGAATCACCCTGGAAAATTCCTCACTTGATATTAACCATTCCATAGATCTCATTCCCTACCGCCAACTCAGTTCTCCATTGTTTCATCACCTTTTCAGTAAAGGATGTAATATTTTTGCTAATGCCAGTTGTTTCTAAGCATTTTATGATCCAACTATGTGGCAGTGAGTCAAATGCCTTGTTGTAATCAATCCAGACCATATTCAAGTTCGTTTTTCTGTTCTTACAATTTTCTAATATCATTTTATCAATTAGAAGCTGATCTTTTGTGCCCCTGCTCCTTCTTTTGTTGCTTTTTTGCTCTACTGGCAAGATGTTGTTTGTTTCCAAATAATCCATCATGTTATCTGCAATAATGCCTGTGAGTAATTTGAAGGTTGTTGGCAAGCATGTTATTGGTCTGTAGTTTTCAGGTGTTGTTCCTTTAGTTGCATCTTTCTGAATCAAGTATGTTTTTCCAGTTGTCAACCATTCATCAATTTGGCCCTTTTGTAAAATTTCATTCAGTTGCCTGGCCAATATTGCATGTAAACTGGTCAGATATTTGAGCCAGAAACCATGTAATTGGTCCTTTCCAGGTGATGTCCAATTCTTTACCTTTTTAACTCGATTTTTGACCATCTCAGTTGTTATTTCTAATACTTGCATTTGTTTGTTGCCAATGCTTTTCTCAAAGTCATGTATCCACTTTGCTTCCTTGTTGTAGTCCTTTGCATTTTCCCACAATTCTTTCCAGAATTCAACTGTGGCCTGTTTTTCTGGTTTTTCACTTTTGGTGTCACCATTTACATTAAGACTTTGATAAAAACGCCGTTGGTCTGATCGAAATTGCTGATTTTGTTTATATTGGATGATTCATGCCTCATATCTTTCAATTTTTCTAGCTGTTGCTGTTATCTGCTGTTTTACAATCTCTACAGCTTCATTGATGTTTCTTGTATCCAATCTATATCTCCTGATTAGCCGATCTATGATTTTGTTGTTTTTAAGCCGTTGCTCATGCATGTTCTTTAAGTTACTAGCATCTGCCCTTAATTTTTTGATTTTTTGTTCTAAACGGATTTTCCACCTTGGCTTTGATGCTTTTCTGTTGTGTGACTAGGTACTTTAATTTTAATGCCTAGTTCATTAGTGACTATTACAGCTGCGCTGTACATTAACTGGTTTGTTTCCAAGATGGATCCCGGTTCAATTGTTGAAAACACTGCATTAACCATTTTCATGATAGGGGCCAAAATTTTCTTAGGCACAGTTTTTAGTGATGGTAAACGTTGCCTTTCCACATTAAGCAGAAAATGCTCCATGATCTTATCCTTCAATTCTTTTTGTTTTTGAGTTAGTTCATCAGTTGGTTCAGTGATAACTGGTTCTAGTGGTCAGTGACATGGAGTGAGTTTTATGGTTGGTGAGGCAGCTTTTTAGACTTGTGGACTTCAACTCCCAGAATTCCACAGCCAGGCATGCTCAGTTCCGATTTAAAGCGGCAGCATTTTTTCCCTTGCAAAATAAGTTTTCCCATTCTTTTTTTTCTCCCTCCCCCTCCCTCCTCCCTCTCTCCCTCTCTCCCCCCTCTCTCAAATAGACACACGCACACAGAGAACTTGGATCCCTCTCTCACTCACTCACTCTCAAACACAAACACAGAAGTTGGATTGGATATATTTTCCAAAGGCTTGAAAGCAGCTCCTCTGCCATACCACCCCAATCCCCTGCTGCCTTCCGATCGGAGCCTTTGATTGCAGGTGAATCACGTTGCCTTTTCAGTGAAGCTGGGCTTATATACTTTTATCCAGCTGTGTGTGTGTGTTTGAAAAGGCAAAGTGGCTCTGCATGCAATCAAACTTTTTGAATTTCTCCCCCTTCCCACACACACACCTTTTCCAGCTGTTTCAGAGAGGATTTCAACTCTGCCCTCATGAAAGGCCAGAGCTCTGAGTTAAACAGAGCTAGTTGCTCCCAGAGAACTCTAAAAAGTCTCTAAAAATGCCCTCTACAGGAGGCGAAAGAACACGTGCCTCATTTGCATAAGGAATTATTTGCTTTTTAACCCTTAGTTAACTCTTAAAAGGTGAAAAATTCCTTATGCAAAAGAGGCCCCTAGTTCTCTGGCCTCCTCCTATAGTTAACACTAAGCACTGTTCCAAGTCACTGTGACTTAGAATCTGGTAGCAACTACCTTGGCTTTAATTATTTTTTAAAAATTCTTTAAAATTCTTTCCTTTTCCTCATGACTGGTGAGGCCACGCCTCCCCTGCCTCTAGTGACTGCACATCCCTGCTAGTGGTGATGGTGTTATTTCCTTCCCAAGAACTTCTTCTGGGAGTTCTACTATAATGTCTTTAGTTGTGTCTTGAATATCAGTTATTTCCACTTGTGATATTGTTTTTTGGGTTTTGCAATTTGACTGAATTTCCTCATGTTCAACTTCACTAAACACTTTATTCCGTATAATAAATCGCCTTTGATCTGCTAGTCGTTGTTCACTAACATTTGAATCTGGATATTGTTCTTTCCATAATTCATACATTCGCTTTAAATAACCTCTTTTTTCTGGCTCTGAGTTGTAGTAACAGGCCATTATGGCACGGTTTTCATCTGCACTATATTTTTGTCATTTTGTTGGCTGGTCCACTTGTAGCCTACTTGTCGACGGATGTCCAGGGACTCCAACATCCGCCGCGGCCCTTGTTAACCCACCTGATGACCGATGCGGTATAAAATTTTTATTCGTTTCTTTCACCATATTATATCGGTTGGTGGGGTTTTTTTATGGGGCCAGTTGCCAACCTGACCCCAACCCTCCTCCTTTCTCATCCGGGCTTGGGACCGGCAACGGCGGAGTTGTTGTTGTTGTTGTTGTTGTTGTTGTTATACAATTGTATCAAAGCAGCCAGTTGTTTCGCTGGATTTGGCATTGGTTACTAGTCGGGCCCCACCCAGGGGCCTAGGACGTCGTAACGTATTTTCGTAATATGCGTGCAGATCCAAGCAGTGCGGCTTTTTGCATTTGACTGATGGTGATTTTGTCAATTTTTAACTGTTTTAAATGTAATTCCAGTGCTTTTGGAATAGCACCCAGTGTGCCAATTACCACTGGAATTACCACTGCTGGTTTGTGCCATAGTTGTTGAATTTCGATTTTTAAGTCCTGGTATTTTGCTATTTTTTCATGTTCCTTCTCGGCGACCCTGAATTGGATGTGTGTATGTGTGCTGTCTGAGGCATTTTTGTAAATCTCTATTTGATGTAGGCTCAATCTACATTATCTGATCATTGCCTTGGAAGCTGTTCTTTCCTCTGTCCCTCAAGGCCATATTCTATTCCCTCTTCACTCACTAACCCTTCTTTTACATTCCAGCAGTGCCTGGTACCTCCTAGGGGGATGATTTTACCTGTTCCTCAAATAGCCTTGGATTGCAGAAATTGACCCATCCTGGCTGCATAACTCTGAGTTTCATTACATCAGAAAGTCTATGGAGATTCTCAACACCCAAGTCATGGTTGACCCACATGAGCTTTTTCTTCAAATGGCAATGAGAGTTTCTTGTTTTTTTTTTCCTTTGAAAATGTTTTGCTTCCCACCCAAGAAGCTTCTTTGGTTCTAATTAACTGGTGGAGAAACTGAAAATGTGCTTTTCTCTGTCCCTTTATTATATTTTATTTAGCTTTTCACTATTTCGATCTCTGCTTCAATACTGGAAATTGAACTATTCATTTTGGCACAACCATGTATTATTTTCCACTTATATAGATACTAATTTGCCATATATGTTTGCTTATTGACTTTATTTGCTGAAATCCTTTTGGTCCTTGGGAAATTTCTTGGGTTTCTGCTATTCAAACAAGCCAGCTTTGATATCACTCATTCTCTGTTTGGGCCTGCCTCCATTATGCTAGCCAGCCATATATAGTATGGTCTATTCTCTTCATCTTGTTCTTTGAAATGATAGCAGTGTTCCAATATCTCGGGCCGCTACAAAGAAGAAGAAGGTAAGATAGTCTTCAAAGCACCTGAGGGCAGGACAGGAAGCAATGGGTGGAAACTAATCAAGGAGAGAAGCAACTTAGAACTAAGGAGAAATTTCCTGACAGAACAATTAATCAGTGGAACAACTTGACTCCAGAATTTGTGAATGCTTCAACAATGGAAGTTTTTAAGAAGAGACTGGATAACCATTTGTCTGAAATGGTATAGGATTTCCTGCCGAAGCAGGGTTTGGACTAGAAGATCTCCAAGGTCCCTTCCAACTCTATTATTCTGTTCCATTCTGTTCTATTCTGTTCAACTCTACTCTATTCTATTCTTTTGATCTGTATTGTGATAAAGGATGATTACATAGAGAGCAAATGACTTTGGTAGTGCAGACATTTAAAAAATGCATAGCAAATAAAATAAAGCATTTTATTTCCTCTACCACATTTCCAGATTTCTTGTTCTGGCCTATTTTTCCTCCTGCAACAAAACTGAGCTATGCAATTGATCCCCAGCTACTAACAGTCTGAAATGAGGCAGTAATGTACACTGTTTATGTGATGGCATTATACAGAATGTATCAACCAGGTAATCAATTAATTAATTATAAAGGAAAGTTCTTCTTGTAACACAAATCTGTTCAGGGAATCTAATTTCAGATAGGAATCCTGCAGCAAACCAGCTGAAGAGACAGCTTTGTCCTCACTTTTGGCAAGAGTGACTTTGCTATCCGTTCTTAATATTTCCAGCTGTGCTTTCATTTGAATGAAGACAGGTTTAATTTTAATTTAAAAACTTGAGCTTTTGGCAAAAGAAAACTTCGCTACAAAATCTCTAACCTATTTGGACCTTTCCTAATAAAGAAAGATGTCCTATGTTCTCAGCCAATCTTCCTTCACATTTTCTAATTTCAGTATTTGCATGTCAGCAGGAATGATTTAAGTCCAGGAAGCATTCTTTTACTGTCCAAGTAAAAGATTGCACATTATGATTGTCAGTGTGTAAAATAACAAAGATAAGTAGAGCAGTAAATCAGAGGAGCAAAGCAGGAACTAAAAAAATCAACCAGAATACGAACAAATAAAATAAAAATCAATTTTAGCATGGCGTGTTCCTGTCACATTATTGTGAATCAAATTATATTTATATAGGCTCCCAAAAGCGAATAGCAATATATAAATGAATCGAGGAAATATGTTTCATAATTATTGTAACAAATAAACCAATTTATACTTCTGCAGCTACAGACTGATAAAATGGGAATGAAAAATTAATGGAATAAATTGATTAGTAAAATACATGCTTTCTGCTTTCTCCTTAAAAAGACATAATTTATCAACCCAACTTTTATTTTAATAAGATTTTGTTATAGAGTTTTGAATAAGTCACCTAATGTTTATGTATTCTGTGTTATTTATAACTCAGTCTTAAGAACTCTCACTCAAGTTAAAGCATCTGTAGCTGATCATAATATTCTGTTTGGAATAGAAGCATAGGATTGATACCTTACTGGGAAGGGTGAGCTATTTCATACTTTCTTCATTGCTTTATTTTATATCATATTTAAATATTTATATAATATATTTAGAGACCACCCATTTCCCTCATAGATCAACTCTGGCCTTTACATTAAGTGCAGTAAATAGTGGCTAATAAAATAGCCTGTTTCCCTGAAAATAAGACCTCCTAGATAATAAGCCCAATCGGGCTTTTGAACGCATGTGCTAAAATAAGCCCCCCCTCCTCAAAAAAATATTGCAACAAAGCAGCAGCCATGAGGTGACCATGCTCGCCACCTCCTGCACCTCAAAAATAATAAAGACCTCCCCAAATATAAGGTCAAGTAAAAATAAGGTCAAAAGAAAATAAGATGCTTTCTTATTTTTGGAGAAATACGGTAACTGACTTTCAAAATATTATTTAAGAAATACATTAAGAGTTTTTATATTGTCAATGGAAAGGGAACCTTTAATAAAGGCCATGATTCATAATGCAGCTGGTTTAGTCAAATGAAACCTTGCATGATCATCTATGAAGCAATATTGATATCTTCAAAACTGAAGATTTTACTTCAATTGGGAATTGGGTGAAGAGAAATGCAGACAAAGGGAACTTTTTAATCATAATATGCAAGATGGGGATCATGTCCTCTTGTGACATTCTAAGTCATATTCATCAGCTTAAATGTTGATCAGAAAGCTAGTCATTAGGAATCCGGACACTTTTAAGATTACCGTAATTAATAGTAATGCAAACTTAATATAAACTTAAAGGCACTATCTAATAAAATGAAATTCAGTGGTGAAAAGAGTAAGGTTCTACATTTAGGCAAGAAAAACAAAATGCACAGGTACACTATAGGTGACACCTTGCTCAATAGTAGTAACTGTGAGAGGGATCTTGGAGTCCTAGTAGACAACCATTTAAATATGAGCCAGCAGTGTGCAGCAGCTGCCAAAGAAGCCAACATAGTTCTAGGCTACATAAACAGAAGGATAGAATCAAGATCATGTGAAGTGTTAATACCACTTTATAATGCCTTGGTAAGGCCACACTTAGAATACTGCATTCAGTTTTGGTCACCATGATGTAAAAAAGATGGGGAGACTCTAGAAAGAGTGCAAAGAAGAGCAACAAAGATGATTAGGAGACTGGAGGCTAAAACATTTGAAGAACGGATGCAGGAACTGGGTATGTCCAGTTTAATAAAAAGAAGGACTAGGGGAGACATGATAGCAGTGTTCCAATATCTCAGAGGTTGCCACAAAGAAGAGGGAGTCGAGCTATTCTCCAAACCACCTTAGAGTAGGACAAGAAGCTGTGGGTGGAAACTAATCAAGGAGAGAAGCAACTTAGAATTTAGGAGAAATTTCCTGACAGTTAGAACAATTAACCAGTGGAACAACTTGCCTCCAAAAGTTGTGAATGCTCCAACACTGGCAGTCTTTAAGAAGATATTGGATAACCATTTGTCTGAAACGGTATAGGGTTTCTTGCCTAGGCAGGGGGTTGGACTAGAAGACCTCCAAGGTCCTTTCCAACTCTGCTATTGTATTTCATGTATTGTATTTGTATTTAAGAAAAAAAGAAAAAAAAAGAAATCAAAGAAAGAAATCTTTCCCAATTAAGCATTCATCCTCAAATCATGAAGAATGATAACTTTTACTTGGAGACTTGCATGTATCATATTATAGGTTCCCTTTCTCCCTATTGTAAAAGTATGTAAGTGACTGTTTGTGTAAAAACCTTTTACACAAACTTTTATTTATACATTGCTTAAAACTAGGGCTACACAGTGATCCAGATTTAGAGGGTAAAATGGGATTCAGAGCACCTGGATGAGGATATAACACCTGTGGGGACACCTTAAAGCAAATGTATCTTTTCCTCTGAATGCACAGCCAAATGAGTTATTTAGAATTTCTATCACTTTTCAACAAAGTCATGTGAGTTTCTTTTATTTTTATACTTTCAGTTGTACAACATGGAGTTTCTGATAGTTCGTTTTGGTAACAGTTCCTGCCCATTTTGAAATAATTGTGTAATATTGCAGAATGGTAAATGAGAAGACTCTATCTTTTGATGCCCTAACATGATATGATAGAGAAAGCTCAACTGATATCTTAGACTCCTATTCCTGTCCTTGCTGTTTTGTGAATTGATCTTCATATACATTGACCTGGATATAAAGTTCTTAAACTATTCATAGTACCTTCTGAGAATATCAGAATCCAAATGCATGTCATTTATAGGATTGTACACCAATGATGATGGCACAGTGGTTAAATGCAGCACTGCAGACTACTTCAGTTGACTGACTTCCAGCTGACTTCCATCCTTCCAAGGTGGGTAAAATGAGGACCCGGATTGTTGTTGGGGGCAATATGCTGACTCTGTAAACCGCTTAGAGAGGGCTGAAAGCCCTATGAAGCGGTATATAAGTCTAACTGCTATTGCTATTGCTAAGAAAAGGGGGAGCTACTTTAAAATTATCTCATTGAATGCTATGTGGACATCGCCATGTGCACTAAATATTTTGCCCTTCAAATTCAGATGTCTGAAAATCCCAATCAAACAGCATATTTTAATATGGTTTTAACTGTTGTTTTAAATTGCAGAGCTTCATAATGATGTTATTATGATAATTTATGGTTGTACTGTTATATTGCTTTGGAATCAACTTGTGAAATTGCTGAAAAGTATAAATATTTATTATTATTTATTAATAAAATTTATATTTTGCCAAACTCATAGAAGACTCTTGGAAGCTGACAATAGTGGGTATAATACAATAATCTAACAATTTATGGATTTAAATTAAAAACAAAAACAAATAACAGATAAATAAAAGTAATACCATTAATTTTGTTTCACACACTTTTTAGTCCAAATTATCCATAAGAATATCTGACATACATATACACATACAACACACAGTGAAAATCAGTGCTACATAAAGCGTAAACCTGGGATTTTTACACTGTATGAAATCAACTTGAAATAGAGCTATTCACACCATCTAAATCAAAGCAGCTCCTGAAACTCAGTTATCCACCATTTTTCACACATCTCAAATGTTCCAGTATGTTTTGTATTTAAAAAGTATCAAAATATAGAAAATCATATCTGGAAGAAAAATAATTTAGAAATGCATATTTTGAGCCGGGGGGGGGGGGGACAACAGAAAAGACATACATTTTGACTGTAGTTTCATAATACTTAATGTGGGCGCAAATCTCACTGAATTTTTTCCAAGTAGATAAGAATAAGAATGCACTCTTAAAATACACATTAAACATGTGTTTAAATGCAAACCTTATAAAAGTTTTTAAAAGGGCAAACTAAAATGAGACAATAAATAGGATGAACTCATTGGAGCACATCTGATTATATTTTTCAAAGGTGTGTGGCCAAATCTAGTGACATCCTACAAACACAATGAGAAGCTCCAATCTGAGAGAGCACAAAGGACTGTTTCTCTTTTATTCTGACATGACTCATCACTTAGTTTTTTTTGTCAAAATGACTTTAACTCAGACATAAAAATCCAGCAGAAGTTATTACCAATGAAGGTTGTGTGCAATAGACAGAAAATATTTGATGTTAGGAAAACCACTGTGGAAGGTTGTACAATACATTACAGTACAGCCTGATTCGCATTGAATATATGTTCGAAATGTTGCAGAGTATAGGAAAAAGCTTTCCCACAGGGTTTTATCTAAGGTTACTCCTTTTTTTCTATTCATACATGAATAAAAGACAACCATCCATCTCCCAATTGAATCTGCCTAGCTATTTTTATGGCCGCATGATCATGTCTGTGGGAAGTAAATTTATGCAAGAAAATACAGTCCACAGATGGTGTGGAGGCAACCTGGAGTGCTAAGTGAACTGAATGAGCTGCTGGAAACAATCATTAGGTATAACCTAGAGAAATTTGCATGCTTACCTTTACCCTCACACTAATGGAAAAGAGCCAGACTCTGTTCTATATAGAAACAAACCTACTGAAATCAATAAGACTCGAATAAACAATGGTTTGATTTTGAATAAATATATAAAGGGTGTGCTAATCACTTAAAAAACAGAATCACTTCTGTTTTCATCTGCACAATAGTATTTGCTGCAATTTTGATATAATCAATTGTTATTTAGTTGCATCCTTTCTTTTTACCAAGGATAGGTGCCCAGGACCTTTGAAACTATTCAAATACTTGATAGTCCTGGTTTCCCTTTTTTCCCTATAACTACTAACATTGGAGTGTTAGTCTACTTTCTGCCACATATATTTTAGTGCAACTCTTGCAAGAATTTTCTGGATCCATCACATATTTTAGCAGTCATGATAAATATGCCAAACTGCACTTTCCCCTGATAATGTTATCCTGATATTTCAGGCACTGATTTTTTTTTTAGACAAGTAAAGGATGACACATCTAAAATGATACTTGGTGACATAACAAAGAACATTAGAGGTCAGGGAAGATTAATTTGCTGTGGGATCAGCTGGAGAATATTAAACCTCTTAGCTGTAATCCTTTGATAACCAGTACTATCATGTAATCATCATGTACCTCCATATTAATTACTTTGGAATTATATGTTTGTTATTTAATCAAAATGAAAGATTCAGAAAACAAATGATCAACCTTTAAAATATTACACTTGGAAACAAACAAAGGTAAAAAGAGAGAAAAATAGAACTTGTGCATGTTTATACAGTTTAAGAAAATTTAGTTTAAGTTTGGAATTGCATAAAGTCAGAAATGACAGAACCATATGTGAAGGGATAAAGGAAAGTAATCTTGAAACTCATTCTAACCTAGTTTATCCAGGTCCACTAAAGTTTCAACATGTGGTCTAGTCATTAATACGAAGATAAACATAGAAGAAATAATAATAATAATAATAATAATAATAATAATAATAATAATAATAATAATAATAATTGGTTAACAACAGGTACATTAAAGAAAGAAACAGAGTCACTAATCCTGGCTGCGCAAAAACAAGCTATCCGCACAAATGCCATTAAGGCCAAAATCGAAAAATCCTCTGATGATGCCAAATGCAGACTTTGCAAAGAAGCTGATGAAACTGTTGATCACATACTCAGCTGCTGTTAAAAAATCATGCAGACTGATTATAAATTGCGGCACAATTCAGTAGCACAAATGATCCACTGGAATTTATGCAAAAATTATAATATTAAAACAGCAATAAACTGGTGGGAACATCAGCCTGAAAAAGTCACCGAGGATCGGATGGTCAAAATCTTGTGGGATTTCCGTATACAAACCGACAAAATACTGGCCCATAATACACCAGACATCACACTGGTTGAGAAAAATAAGGTCACAATCATAGACATCGCAATACCAGGTGATAGCAGGGTCGCCGAGAAGGAACATGAAAAAATCGCAAGATACCAGGACTTAAAAATCGAAATTCAACGACTATGGCACAAACCAGCAGTGGTAATTCCAGTGGTAATTGGCACACTGGGTACTATTCCAAAAGCACTGGAATTACATTTGAAACAGTTAAAAATTGACAAAATCACCATTAGTCAAATGCAAAAAGCCGCACTGCTTGGATCTGCATGCATATTACGAAAATACGTTACGACATCCTAGGCCCCTGGGTGGGGCCCGACTAGTAACCAATGCCAAATCCGGCGAAACAACTGGCCGCTGTGATACAATTGTACAATAATAATAATAATAATAATAATAATAATAATAATATAATATGGTATATAATAATATGGTATATAATAATATGGTCTGGATTGATTACAAAAAGGCATTTGACTCACTGCCACATAGTTGGATCATAAAATGCTTAGAAACAACTGGCATTAGCAAAAATATTACATCCTTTACTGAAAAGGCAATGAAACAATGGAGAACTGAGTTGGCAGTAGGGAATGAGAGCTACGGAATGGTTAATATCAAGCGAGGAATTTTCCAGGGTGATTCACTTTCACCTCTTCTCTTCATCATCGCAATGATCCCACTATCAGTAATCTTAAAAAAAATGAAATTAGGCTACCAAACAGCCAAAAAAGCTGGAAAAATTTCGCATTTACTATATATGGATGATTTGAAACTCTATGGCAAGTCAGAAATAGAAATCCAATCATTGACAAATACAGTCCGAGTATTCAGCACCGATATTTCAATGCAGTTTGGCATGGAAAAATGTGCCACTGTAACCATAAAAAGGGGCAAAATCACTGCATCTGAGGGAATTGAAATGCCCAATGGCCAACTAATTAAATGCAAAGAAAATGAAGCCTACAAATACTTAGGCATTCTGCAGTTGGATAACATCAAGCATGGAGAAGTAAAAACTATTGTCAGACGAGAGTACACCAACAGAGTTAGGAAAATTTTGAAATCTAAATTGAATGGTGGAAATACAATCAAGGCCATAAATACCTGGGCAATACCAGTTATAAGATACACAGCTGGCATAGTTAACTGGACACAAGCTGATTTGGACCTTTTGGACCGAAAAACCAGGAAACTAATGACAATGCACTACAGTTTACATCCACGTGGTGATACTGATAGACTATATCTGCCCCGAAAATCAGGTGGCAGAGGATTATTACAAGTGAAGCAAACAGTTGAAGAAGAAAAACATGCACTGGCTGATTATTTAAAAGACACCCAAGAACATCTATTAATCGAAGTAAAGAACAAAAATCTACTGAAGGCCCAACAGACAAAACAAGAATACAGAAAAGATGTGATAAAATCAAGAATGGAGAGTTGGCAGAACAAAGCACTGCATGGTCAATTTCTGGAAAAAATAAAAGATAAAGTGGACAGGGAACAAACTTGGTTATGGTTAAAAACAGGTACATTAAAGAAAGAAACAGAGTCACTAATCCTGGCTGCGCAAGAACAAGCTATCCGCACAAATGCCATTAAGGCCAAAATCGAAAAATCCTCTGATGATGCCAATTGCAGACTTTGCAAAGAAGCTGATGAAACTGTTGATCACATACTCAGCTGCTGTAAAAAAATTGCGCAGACTGATTATAAATTGCGGCACAATTCAGTAGCACAAATGATCCATTGGAATTTGTGCAAAAATTATAATATTAAAACAGCAACAAACTGGTGGGAACATCAGCCTGAAAAAGTCACCGAAAATCAGATGGTCAAGATCTTGTGGGATTTCCGTATACAAACCGACAAAATACTGGCGCATAATACACCAGACATCACACTGGTTGAGAAAAATAAGGTCACAATCATAGACATCGCAATACCAGGTGATAGCAGGGTCGCCGAGAAGGAACATGAAAAAATCGCAAGATACCAGGACTTAAAAATCGAAATTCAACGACTATGGCACAAACCAGCAGTGGTAATTCCAGTGGTAATTGGCACACTGGGTGCTATTCCAAAAGCACTGGAATTACATTTAAAACAGTTAAAAATTGACAAAATCACCATCAGTCAAATGCAAAAAGCCGCACTGCTTGGATCTGCACGCATATTACGAAAATACGTTACGACGTCCTAGGCCCCTGGGTGGGGCCCGACTAGTAACCAATGCCAAATCCGGCAAAACAACTGGCCGCTGTGATACAATTGTACAACAACAACAACAATAATAATAATAATAATAATAATAAGTTGGTCACATACTCAGCTGCTGTAAAACAATTGCGCAGACTGATGATAAATTGCGGCACAATTCAGTAGCACAAATGATCCATTGGAATTTGTGCAAAAATTATAATATTAAAACAGCAACAAACTGGTGGGAACATAAGCCTGAAAAAGTCACCGAGGATCGGATAGTCAAGATCTTGTGGGATTTTCGCATACAAATGGACAAAATACTGGTGCATAACACACCAGACATCACACTGGTTGAGAGCAACAAGGTTACAATCATAGACATCGCAATACCAGGTGATAGCAGGGTCGCCGAGAAGGAACATGAAAAAATCACAAAATACCAGGAGTTAAAAATCGAAATTCAACAACTATGGCACAAACCAGCAGTGGTAATTCCAGCGGTAATTGGCACACTGGGTGCTATTCCAAAAGCACTGGAATTACATTTGAAACAGTTAAAAATTGACAAAATCACCATTAGTCAAATGCAAAAAGCCGCACTGCTTGGATCTGCATGCATATTACGAAAATACGTTACAACATCCTAGGCCCCTGGGTGGGGCCCGACTAGTAACCAATGCCAAATCCGGCGAAACAACTGGCCGCTGTGATACAATTGTACAATAATAATAAAATCTATTGAAGGTCCAACAGACGAAACAAGAATACAGAAAAGATGTGATAAAATCAAGAATGGAGAGTTGGCAGAACAAAGCATTACATGGCCAATTTCTGGAAAAAATAAAAGATAAAGTGGACAGTGAAAAAACTTGGTTATGGTTAACAGCAGGTACATTAAAGAAAGAAACAGAGTCACTAATCCTGGCTGCACAAAACAAGTGATCCGCACAAATGCCATTAAGGCCAAAATAAAAAAATCCTCTGATGATGCCAAATGCAGACTTTGCAAAGAAGCTGATGAAACTGTTGATCACATACTCAGCTGCTGTAAAAAATCGCGCAGACTGATTATAAATTGCGGCACAATTCAGTAGCACAAATGATCCATTGAAATTTGTGCAAAAATTATAATATTAAAACAGCAACAAACTGGTGGGAACATCAGCCTGAAAAAGTCACCGAGGATCGGATGGTCAAGATCTTGTGGGATTTTCGCATACAAACTGACAAAATACTGGCGCATAATACACCATACATCGCACTGGTTGAGAAAAATAAAGTTACAATCATAGACATTGCAATACCAGGTGATAGCAGGGTCGATGAGAAGGAATATGAAAAAATCGCAAAATACCAGGACTTAAAAATAGAAATTCAATGATTATGGCACCACAAACCAGCAGTGGTAATTCCTGTGGTAATCGGCACACTGGGTGCTATTCCAAAAGCACTGGAATTACATTTAAAACAGTTAAAAATTGACAAAATCACCGTCAGTGAAATGCAAAAAGCCGCACTGCTTGGATCTGCATGCATATTATGAAAATACGTTACGACGTCCTAGGCCCCTGGGTGGGGTCCGACTAGTAACCAATGCCAAATCCGGCGAAACAACTGGCCGCTGTGATACAATTCTGTTGTTGCAATAATAATAATAATAATGATGATGATGATGATGATGATGATGATGATGTAATACACAGACTATCTCTAAACACTTCTCAACTTTCTATAACAAATGATTTGCAAAACCATTTGTCATGATGTGTGTGTCAGCTGCAACTTCATTTAATAATCAGGAAAGAAACCACTCAACTCCATTTGCTTGAAATTAAGTGTACTTTTACTAATTACAAATGAATAGTAGCGAAGCAAAGCTGAATCTGGTTAATTAGGTACAAAAGCAAAGAATATCATGTATAGTTCAATCCCCTCCCCTTGGCACCCCAGTCCAATTATAATTCACCCAACTGTCAGGTGGGAGATATCTTCAAAAAACATCACCAGGATGGAATGCTGGACAGTTAACCTTGGCGGGAAACTCCCTTCCTCCACATGCGCAATGAGATGGTCAGGCCAGCGTCTGGAATCTTCCTCCAGCACATAATGATTCCCTTCCCAAATACCATGCCCCCCTCCCCGTTTCAATGGAAGCCGAAGCAGCAGCAAAGCAGAGGCTGACAGTGTGTGTGAGAGAGGGAGGGGGGGGAGAGGTAGGTATTCCAGCACAAAAGTTGGTGGGTAGACATATCAGGAAAACCATATCTTGACCAACTTGATACCACTTTTTCTGAGCACACCCAGTTCCTACTTCCCCCAAATAAAAACCTCTTAACTTTAGAGAAAAGACATTCTAGATTCAGCTAAAACCTAGGAAATGATGAGACTTAGGAATGGTTTAAGGATTCAGAACAATAGTAATCAAAGGGAGACAAAGACATTTATCAGGGGGTAACAAGGATGCTAAAAATGGGTTATGAAAGACTTAGTACAAAATGTTCTTTGGTAACTTGCAACATTGTGGGAATGTAATTCTAGGTGAGGTCATTCAGAGTATCAATGTTATGCTCTAGAATATTTCTCAGGATTTCTGTCATGTACAGAAACTCAAATCAGAGCTGTTCCAAGAAAAAAAGTTCTCTACATTTTTTTAAAAAAAAACCAATGTTCTCAAGAATGCCACCTTAATGGAATTAAGTAAACTGATACTTGGAATTAATATCTAAGTGACCTTGGTACTTAAAAGATAAAAAGTGTTTGAAGGCATTAACCAGGTGGTATTTTCCGATACACAGAAAAAAAACTTTTAATAAAGGGTTGTGGGGGGGTTTGGACTTAGCAGTGGTTGCACAAATAGCATAGCACTAACAAGACTTGTCACATCATTTTCCATCCTGTAGTGTTTATATTCATATCACTTATCCATCAGTCATCATGTCCATATCAATATTTGTGTTTTATCATGCATGCTGGAAAATCAGCACCAGGGTTAAAAGAAATAGCTTTCCTCTGGGGCAAACATTTATTTGAAGGAAAGTATTGTTAGGAATTGGAAAGGTGAGATAATTAAGTTTATACATGCATGCGATTAGACTTTGAACAACAATACTGCACCTTTTGTTACGGGAAATGCCAGCATTAAATTATATACTGGCATTGTTTGGAATTTACTAATCTCTGATTCGGCTATAGGAGGAAACAGACTACCTCTGTCAAATTAGGTCATGGCTTCTAAGACATTTCCTTACCTAAACAGAAAAACAGAATAACCAAGAGTGGGCAGGAGGAGTAGGAACAACTTTTGATTTTCTGCCAGGTTTCCTATTCAGTTTCCTTGTGGGAATATGGCAAAGAGCATTGGAAATCTTCCTTCCTTCCTTCCTTCCTTCCTTCCTTCCTTCCTTCCTTCCTTCCTTCCTTCCTTCCTTCCTTCCTTCCTTCCTTCCTTCCTTCCCTCCCTCCCTCCCTCCCTCCCTCCTTCCTTCTTCCTCTAGTATTGAAGTAGCCAATTTCCCCACATTTAATTCCCCCAGGAGTCATGGGATCTGGATTTTGGATACATTCTGTAAGTTAGCCATTTGAAGTTATCTTGATTCAAAAATTGTTATCATATGATGCACTGTTTTGCCATGACATGAAGAGTTTTAGTACTATATAGATGAGAATTTTGTGGCCAAGGCTGATCAAACCACAAATAAAAGCAGAATAAATTTGGGCAATGCAAAGAATGACAACATTGCTTTGTTTGTTGTTCTCATCATTGTCTGTTACAGAGGAGCTCCTGTAGGGTCATTCTGTATATTGCAGGCATATCGGAAAACTCAGGAGGATCTTTAGCCAACATAATATACTGTATGTGCACACTTGAAACCCAAGAATACATTAAGGCAGAAGCTTGTCCACCTCAAGGATAAAACACCCACTCAGAAACTGAGTAACATGTTATATGCAGTACAATGCAGTGAGCCATGTGCAGATCTGTACATTGGGGAAACAAAACAACCACTTCATAAATGCAATGCACAAATTAGGAGAAGAAACACATCAGGACTAGATTCAGCAGTCCATCTGCATTTAAAAGACACAGGCCACTCTTTTGAAGACACCAAAGTCCATATTTTGGACAGAGAGGATTGCTGGTTTGAAAGAGGGGTTAAAGAGACAATTAATTCAAAATTAAACAGCCCTCTCTCAACAGAGGGGGAGGGATACAACATCATCTATCTCCAACACAGTCCTTTCAACAGTTCCAAGAAGGCTTAATGGGGAGCACCACCATTTGCACCACTCAGATGACCATGATGACAAAATAAACCTCCATATGACCTTAATGATGTACAAAAAGAATGAAAATGACCAGCTGTCTGCAAGGAGTATAAATCCTTCCATTCCCCACCATCCAGTCAGAGCTGAAGAAGCTTCTTGGATGAGAAGCGAAATGTCTTCAAAGAAAAACTAGAAAGTTCAGTTGTCTCTTGAAAAATAGCACCTTTGGGACAACTAGCATATACTTTTCACAATGCTACAATATAAACGTTTGAAAATTATATATCTGTAACTGTTTTAAGACATAATTGTGACTAAAAGCCAGATAGATGAAGCAATATGTTTTGTTATTAATGAAGCATATTTATTTTATTTCTTCATGTCTCTCTCATCTGATCATTCTTAGTTGCCATTTATTTCATCCTTACTTTCTCTTATTTCTATGTATATTAATGCATTCATATACAATACTTTGAATGCCAGCAGTTTCTCTTGTGCTTAATCACTTAATACTTTCAACAAGAAGTGATATTTAGGTATGAACATATAGCTGCAAAGAGAACCTTTGGTACTATCTCAGGTGCATTTCTTTCAAGAGAATCAGATGCCACATTTCACTGTAAATCTTCCCAACTTTTGGAAAAATTGATGGAAAAGTGAAAATACATTTTTCCATGTTGAACCAGCTCCTAAAATATAATGAACTTTGTCTGTCTGTCTGTCTGTCTGTCTGTCTGTCTGTCTATCTATCTATTTATCTATCTATCATCTCTCTCTCTCTCTCTCCCTCTTTCTCCCTCTCTCTCTCCCTCCCCCCCTGTCCTATCTAAACACAAATACATGGACATCTGACATATCACAATTGATTGATTGAAACTAGGTTTTGGAAAGCATATATTCACAGCACATTTACTACATAATATGCATAGACCTATTACCTCACATGGCAATTATCAGATTTATTGAAGATGCAGTTACAAGTTGTAACTTACAACCCAACCAAAATTCTGTGTATTGTGAAAAAAAGAGAGCACATGATAGGATGTTATCTATCATTTTTTTTGCAAAAAGTGATATTCTAACACTCTTCCATTCAGAAGAAAGTTTCCCAGGAAAGCTTTGCTTCGGAAAATTTTAAATTATTAACAACAACGATTTTAAAAGTTTTGCCCATGGGACTTCTTCTGTATTTATCCATTTCTCCCCTTTCCAGAAAGAAAGAGAGAGAAAAAGAAAAAAAAAGTCAGCATATTTAAATGAGAGCAAGAACAGAAGTAAAGATCATGAGATTTTTTTTATAATTCATAGAACAGATACATCCCAAATCAAGCATTGTTATAAACCTTGACTAAGCAGTCAAAACAAGTCCATGGCCATTGCTATGTTGCATCAATTGTAGAACTAAGCTGAAAGGTGACTTTAGGAGTTCTTGTTTTGTTTCTTGCTGTGTAACCCAATAGAGCCGTTAAATATTTAATTCGTTCAGGTTTGTTTTAAATGCTTAATGATGACATGATGTTCAAATGACTGCTAGGAGTCTCAGCAAGTGTGGCAGGGGTGCAGACTGACAATGATGTAAATAAATTAGGGTTAGGCAAAATCTGTGCTAGGTTTGCCATTATACTATATCATCTTATCATCTATGGCTTCAATTATAACACTGTAATAGTCTTGCTCTCTTCCTCCGTGTGTGTGTGTGTGTGTGTGTGTGTGTGTGTGTGAGAGAGAGAGAGAGAGAGAGAGAGAGAGAGAGAGAGAGAGAGGTGTTTAGTTATGTAACAGTAGCTCTCTCAAGAGGCACAGAGTTTTCAATAATTTGATAAGAGTGAGGGAGTTACATATTTTAAAATGAAGAGGTGGCATGTGGGAGCAGAATGAGATCATTTGAAACAAATCACTTGTTTAATTAAACTTTAAAATATTCAGTAGAAGCTGTCACAGGTAAGCTAGTGGGGTAAAACTAATTGTTTTGCGGAGGATGATTGAAAGCTTTAGCACAGAGTGCTCCAGGGCCAGAATGGGGCTCCCCACTTTCCTGAGTCAAACAGCGGGGTGAGTTTCAGCATGCAGGTCAGTGGGGACATAATCCTGTGGCTTGTTTTTAGTGCAAGGACTCTGCTCAGAAGTGTCCCCGAACATAATGTAAACGATTTAGTGTTTTTCACTGGCTGCTGTTCCTATGCTAGAGACATACTCATTTATTCATTGATTTACTTCCAAATGTATTTATACAGCTTTCCTCCAATCAGATGTTCTGAATCAACTTGGAGAAGCACTAGAGCAGAAAGAAATGTCAAAAAGAGGCCAGAATGGTAGGAGCCCTGGGCTGGTAACTGGTTCGGAACCTATCACAGATGCTTGAAGCACTGTCAATAGTAGAGTTGCTTGCATGGGTGTAGTAACATAAATCTCTAAAGATTTTTCAGTCCTGAAAATGCTTCTTGAATTTTGAGAGTACACGTTTATTGAAATTGAGCTGTACGCTGTTCAGTGGGGCTTTTGAGACATTTGGTGCAGGCATAAAATCCCCTTACCTTCGCTACCAGTTTGGAACTGGGAGTGTGCATGTGCATGGTGCTTCTGCTCATGCACAGTTTGTCCGTGATGATGTCTAGGCAGGTGGGCGGAGCCTCCTGCCACCACCACTATTGGTTTGCCCGAACCGGGGTGAACCAGCAGAATACCATCTCTGATTTGGTGGCTCTAGAGAGTCATCATACAAATGGCTCATTCTAAGCAAGAAGAGACTAAATACTTTAATGCAGACTTAAGTGTCCATGAAGACCCTATAATTGGATTATAATTTTACTTCATGTTACCTATATTATTTTCAAACATCATAACTGATCCTAAGAACCTTTGCTTTCACAAATGAATAGCTAATTGACACTACTAGGCTGGTTATTTATATTTTTTTTAAAAAAATAAAAACACCTACAGTATTTTATCAATTGAACTGGCAAATCACAAACCTACTCTGTAATGTTCTTAGATTATAAAACTGAATGTTTAGTGATGTTCATTAAATTAGAATTTATGTAACCACTGTTCCTTTCAAGAGGAAAGAGCAAATATTTGAGCTGTTTTGTGTCATAAGAAAAAGCTTTTCAGCAATGTGAAAAATTAGAAATGAAAAAGCTGTCAAAGACACATTTAGGAACATGGGGATTAGGTAAGAATGTCCAAAGCAGGGGGAAAAAAGAGATAGATCTGAGCTGGAGAATAAAATCTTGACAATGGTAATGATGAAATACTGTTCCTACTCTTTAGCTTCAAATTATTCCACAAACAAAAGTGACAGCATGCGAAAACTACTATACATTTTGTTCACCTTTTTGTAATTTGAAAAGAAATGACATATTCAGAGAACGCTTCTCATTTTCTGGGGAAAAAAATAAAATGACACTTCAATGAAAATATTTTGCCTTCCTATCTTTTAAGACTGAGCATGCAATTGCATATGTAATGCATAGGGCTATCATTAAACTTGCCTGATTAGTAAAATTTTGTGGCATTCGTTTTTTAATTTTAAAAAATTAAGAAAAAAAGTACAAGTTACATCCTAAGATAGTGGTGGTGAATCTATGCCATGTGTGCCAGAGGGGGAACTCAGAGCCCTCTCTGTGGACATGCATGCCATCACCCCGGTACAGAATTCACCAGAGTTTGCCAGCCCCGGTGGGTCAGGCATCTCGTTGGGCAGCATAGCGGGCGGGGTCTTTGCCCTGGCAGAAAGCAGGGTGGAAGAGAAGAGCCTGATGGAGCTGGAGCTGCAGAAGTGGAGACCAATGTTTACATCACCTTAGGACCTAAGACAAAAGGAGAGAGGGGGGAGAGGGAGGGAGGGAGGGAGGGAGAGAGAGAGAGAGAGAGAGAGAGAGATCTCAAAGGAAATTAATGGAGCTCATAGGTGCAGTTGACCTTGCACCATGAGGTTTCCCAGTTCTCAAGAATTGTTCCAATTTGAAGAACTTTATTAATCTGCTTCCTTGTTTATTTAGAGAGTTTAAATTCCATCAGGCATTATCAGATTCTTTAGTGCTGAGACATCATATTTGGAAATGTAAAGGAGGAAACTGTTGATAAATCCAGAATGATACGAATAAGATAATCTTGTAAAAAATTGGGACAGAATTTTCTGTGTCTCAAAGTTAGAGTGAAATATTATTATTCCCACAGACTCAAGAGCTACCACTGAGCCATTGCTGTGCACGTTAGGGTAAAAATTGTTGGAAACCAGAGCATATACACGCACACACATGCATGCACACACACACACACACACACAGTAATTTTATACTGTGAATATTTATCCTGTGAAAAAAACTGAAGGCAGCTTCAACACAGGAAAATATAAATGCTTTACCACAGGAGTTCTTAACTTTTCTGTCTTCAAGATCTACTATATTAAAGAGGGCTGAGAGTAATTTGAAGCTAGCCATTCACAAATTGGTGGCAGATAGGAATAGAACCAGAGGGCACCCAATAACTGTCACCAAAAGAAACATAATCTGATTTTAACAAGGAAAATATTCTATTGCTTATTGTTGTCAATAAAATGCCAATCTTTTTTCCCCCTGATGTTATCACATTATTTGCCTTGCTGCTTGAATGGACAGAAGTCAGAAAAGGCTACTTTTCATGCACAGGTGGAAGAGAGCTGGTAACTGACAGAGGGAGGAACTCATGCATTTCTGCCATTGGTAAATGATTAACAGCCTACACTTGTGCCAAGCAACCTGGTTGTACAGACCTATGCTTAGAATCTGTTCTGTCTCTCTAAAAAAACTGGTACTGGTAATAACAGATACACTATATAATTGGAGAAAATGGTTGCATGCATATTCATTCTAATCATTCAAATACATAATGTACCTTATTTTCATTTTAGTTCCCTAGCCTGTGTACAAAATTAAAAACAACCACACAAACTGGAATAAATAAATCAGTTTAAAAACTGGAATCATTACATTTGTAATGATAACTATTACCACTTGCAACTGGAAGTGAGCACTATAATCTATGTTGGACGAATAAAATATCTTTATACTGTATCCTAGAGCAAACAGTATTTTGGTCCCAGGCCAAAATTGTAACCGGCAATGAGCCAAGAAACAAGCAGTGATAGTTAACAAAACAAGAATGGAGCAATAGGTGAAGAAGAGGGAGGAGAATTAAAACAACATTAGGGACAAATTGAAATACTTTGGCCACCTAATGAGAAGGAAGGACTCACTGGAGAAGATCCTAATGCTGGGAACAATTGAGGGCAAAAGACGAAGGGGGCAACAGAGAATGAGGTGGCTGGATGGAGTCACCAAAGCAGTCTCTGTGAGCTTAAATGGACTCCAGAGGATGGAAGAGGACAGGAAGGCCTGGAGGAACATTATCCATGGGGTCACAATGGGTCGGACACAATTTCGCAACTAACAACAACAACAAGGGACAATCTTATGTAGATTACATTATCAACAGTGAAGGCAGCAATTAAGAGAACTAACTGTAAAGATAAAAGCTATTTCAGAACAGGTCATATTGTTCTTCTTCATCCCTATCATGGGGAAAATAGATATTTGGGACTTGAGGAGAGAATCGCTGGTGGGCTCTAGGATGCAAAGATTGAATCCTATGGTTCCTGTTCGTTCAGGGAGCTGACAAAAAACAAGAAAAGACTTGTGAGATATATTATTGTAACAAGCCATCCATTTCCAAATATCGAAGATAACATAGGCCCAATTTTAGAAGGTCAGTGAGTGACCATT
Source organism: Thamnophis elegans (assembly GCF_009769535.1). Taxonomy (NCBI): domain Eukaryota; kingdom Metazoa; phylum Chordata; class Lepidosauria; order Squamata; family Natricidae; genus Thamnophis; species Thamnophis elegans. Next base: position 40,958,562 of record NC_045542.1, read on the forward strand.
TCTGTATTATTTTTCAAAATCATCTGTGTTTAGAGATGACTTCTCCATCTCCCCTCCATGGTAGAACAAACAGTGGAAGTCAGGGCTGCTATGCAGCCAAATTTCTCTGGCTCTCTCGGCAGGCCTAGGACTGACCTCTTTCCTCATCCCAGACTTTCCTGCCACATGATCTTGGACAGGAAATCTCGCCTGGAAAGCAGATTGGAAGATTTGTCCTAATCCAAAAAGTGGTGCTTTATAGGACTTGGCCTAATTGTTGAATAAGTTTGGAAATGTCAAGCAAGCAATCATTGGCAATTGGAGAACTTTTTATAAAACAGGACGCCTCAGAGCAAAACAGATACTCAAGAATTTAGCAAGATGCCTCCTGTACAGAAAGAGGGTTTGTATCACTAAAACCGAAACAAAAGAATACCCCAATAGGAGAACATCTTGCTACTGACCAAGAAACTGCTGAGAAGTAATAGATTGAGAGTCCTATCTAAACTGAGCATTAAAAGTTTTTAGAAGCTTTTCATCTGAGAAACATACAGATTCTTGTCTTGTCAAATTCTTGTCACAGCAACAGAAGCATTGAGCTTCAGCTAAGACAAACCAACATCTTCAATTACTTTACTTCTATACAGATTGTGTGTGTAGATAGATAAGTAGGGAATGGAATAGAATAGAATTAGGAATAGGAATAGGAAAGAAATAGAATAGAAATAGAAATAGAATAGAGCTGGAAAGGACCTTGGAGGTCTTCTAGTCCAGCACCCTGCTTATGCAGAAGAACCTATACCATTTCAAATAAGTGACTATCTAGTCTCTTCTTAAGATAGGTACACAGATATACTGTATACTGTATATAGACCATTCTTTTATTAGTGTTGTTCTTGTTAGGGTTATTTTTTTCTAATATTTTGCTTCTCCAAACAAATTGTTCAACAGCCACCATTTTCTGGAAGATGTGTTGAAAATCTTAAATCCTGTTCAGGGAATAATTTTCTTTTAAATCCCCAGTGTCTTAAAGTCAAAGTTAAATAGAGCAAGTTTATCCAATTTGATGATCTAAATTTGATGGAGTAAGACAACTGTTGATAAGCAGAAAAATGACTTTTAAAATAGTAAATAAGATCAAAATGGGCAGTCATTATATACCATGACTCTTTTTCTTGGATTTAAAACTATAATGGTTAAGGTACTGAACTATGAAACAGCAGACCCAGGTTAAAGTTGCTCAAGACCACGAAAAGTCACTGCAGAGCTCTGAATAGGTCATTCATTATACAGGTCTGCGACTAAAAAACTGTTTGATTATTTTCATCTAATTTCCATGTATTTTGGTGTGCTGAAAACAAATAAAATATTGAAAAAACTCCTAGACGTCATGATTTGCCACAACATACAAAATTGTCTTCAAATTTATCTTTTTTTAAAAAAAGTTTTGGTATTTTTTTATATTATGGGTTTTTAACCAAATTTAAATTCCAAATTACTATTAATTAATTCACATAAGTGCATTTAAGATATAAAATGCCAAAAAAACCTTAAAGGGTGTGTCCGAGTTATGTAAAAAAAATATAGCACTGTACATCTGATGGTCAGCAATATATACATAAGCTAAGCAAGTTTTAAGTCTCTGCTTCTAATGGTAATCTTTCCTGAAGAATCCAGTGGGAGGGAGACACAGGGCAGATAGCAGCATCTCTGGTCAGTGCAGGGGGGTGGCTAGCACTGTGACATCTTGTGTACAGACACAGAGCTGCTCTCTCCTGCATGGCACACTTGTGCACGAATCATCATAAGGTTCTTGGTTCTAGGCTGTTCACACTTTTTCATCGCAACTCATGTTAGCTTATTATTCTTCAACTATTATGTTATGGCAGTGGTGGGTTTCAAAAAATTTTCGAACCTACTCTGTGGGTGTGGCCTCCTTTGTGGGAGTGGCTTGCCGGCCATGTGACCTGGTGGGAGTGGCTTGCCAGGCATGTTTTTTTTCTCTCTCTCTCTCTTTTTCCTTCCTTTTGTCTCTCTGTCCCTTTTGTCTTTTTTTCTTTCATCTCTCTCTCACTTTTTCTTTCTTTTTTATTTCTTCCTTTCTTCCTTTCTTTCTCTTTCTCTCTCTGTGTGAGTCTGTCTGTGTGTGTGTGTGTGTCTTTGCCTCTCTCTCCCTCTCTCCCTCCCTCTGTGTCTCTCTATGTGATTCTCTCTCTGTGTCTGTCTGTCTGTCTGTCTGTCTGTCTGTCTGTCTGTCTCTCTCTCTCTCTCTCTCTGTGTGTATATCTCTCCTCCCTCCCTGTGTCTGTGTCTGTCTCTCATTCCCTCTATCTCTCTGTGCCTCTGTCTGTCTGTCTGTCTGTCTCTATCACACACACACATAGACACAGAAACAGACACAGACATACATACTGTGGTCACCTTGTTGAGGGTTCCAATCACATTTGAAACACTTAACAACTGGCCTGGGGGCAAAATATATGGTTAAAAGTACCTGGCAGCGGCGTTCTTCCCTGGGGGGCTCCGCAGAACATCCCAAGACCAATGGCTCCGGGATGAGGGACAGAATCTTCGCCGCGGGCCAGTAAAGCTTCGTCCACCAGAGGCAGCAGGACCAAAGCCCCTCTCTCAACTGGCCTTTCCTCCCTCTGAGGGTGAGGGACCCGGCTGCCCCGCTGCCTCTGGCTTCCTTCCGAGAGTCTTCACTCTCCAGGGCTGTAATTGTGCAGGCTGTGTGTGCATGCTTATGTTTTCCACGGGAGTGACGGATGGGCTCCAGAATCGCTCCATGCTTTGGAAAACATAGGTGCGGGTGGGCAGCGGGGCAGCCGGGACAAGGGAGTGCAACCCGCACGGCTTGTTCAAACAGCAAAAGAAGGGACAGGAGAGGAGTTTGGCTGTTTGAAAAGCTCCGCTTGGAACTCCTCTCCTCTTCCTTCTTTTGCTGTATGTACATGCAGTGCGGGTCGCACTCCGTTGTCTTTCATAGCCAGTTCGTTTCCAATTGGGGTGGGGATCCATGGAGAGGGATGGAAAAATCGATTTCTTCCCCCCTCCCCCAATTGGAAACGAGCTGGCTGTGAAAGACAAGGGAGCGCAACCCACACGGCTTGTTCAAACAGCAAAAGAAAGGGACAGGAGAGGAGTTCCAAGCGGGGCTTTTCAAACAGCCGAACTCCTCTTCTGTCCCTTTCTTTTGCTGTTTGAACAATCCGTGAGGGTTGTGCTCCCTTTTCTTTCATAGCCAGCTCGTTTCCAATTGGGGGAGGGTAGAAGAAATTGATTTTTTCCATCCCTCTTCATGGATCCCCACCCCAATTGGAAATGAGCTGGCTATGAAAGACAAGGGAGCACAACTCACACGTTGTGTTCAAACAGCAAAAGAAGGGACAGGAGAGGAGTTTGGCTGTTTGAAAAGCCCCACTTGGAACTCCTCTCCTGTTCCTTCTTTTGCTGTTTCTACATGCCGAGCTGGTCACGCTGCCTTGTCGGCAAGGGAGCTTTGCAGCGACAGGGGCCAGTAGCGGTACCAGCGTTCCCGGAAGTTAATTACTTCCGGGTTCACCGACCAACCGGGAGGAACCCACACCTGTGTTATGGCTCCGCGAAAGTGTATTAATTCGCCAGACAGTTTCTGTTTCATCTGTGGTGAATATACAGTGTTGAAGCAACAGCAGAATATTACAGACTTTATGAAAAAAGTATACTTTGCATACTTTGGACTAAAAATTGGAGATCAAGATAAAGTTTGGGCGCCTCATAAAGTATGCAAACGGTGTGTTGAGGACCTCCAAAAGTGGTTTAAGGGTAAGAAAAAATCTTTCCGTTATGGGATTCTTATGGTATGGTGGGAGCAAAAGAACCATAGTGATGACTGTTGCTTTTGTTCATGCGATGTGAAAGGGTTTAATTCCAAAAGGAAGCATTCCATTTCATACCCCAATCTTCACTCAGCAATTCATCCATCCCCCATGGCACAGATATATCAGTACCCAAACCCCCTGCTACCTTGGAAGAGATACCTAGCTCTGATGAAGGTGAAGTCATACCTGAACCAGATGACGAATCAGGTTCTGACTTTGAAGATGATACAAGACCAAAATTGTTTTCTCAGGAGGAGATGAATGATTTGGTAAGATACTTGAATCTTCCCAAAGATGCCGCTGAGTTACTCGGATCAAGGCTGAAAAGCAGGAATTTATTGTTGCCAGGAGTGTCATCTTCATGGTTCAGACATCGTGAAAAGGAGTTTGTCCCTTACTTCGCACAGGAAGACAAGTTGGTTTATTGCATCAATGTCGAAGGTCTGATAGGTCAATTTAAAATCCAATATGATTCAGAGCAATGACGTCTTTTTATAGATTCTTCAAAAAGAAGTATCAAAGCAGTTTTACTCCACAATGTTTTTTACGCTTCCATACCTGTAGGTCATTCCGTACACTTGAAGGAAACCTACGAGAACTTGGAATTGGTTGGCAAGTGTGTGGGGACTTGAAGGTCTTGTGTATGCTCCTTGGCCAACAAGCTGGGTATACAAAATACCCTTGTTTTCTGTGTCTATGGGACAGTCGAGATCGACAAAATCACTAAACCAAGAAGAGTTGGCAGCCGAGGGTGCTAACAGTTGGTGAAAAAAATGTCCTCCGAGAAACTTTGGTACCTTCCCATAAAGTTCTTCTACCACCTCTCCACATAAAATTGGGATTGATGAAACAATTCATAAAATCATTTCCAAGAGATGGAGAATGCTTCAAATACTTGGTCACCAAGTTTCTAAGCCTGTCAGAGGCAAAATTGAAGGAAGGTGTGTTCGTCGGACCAGACATTAGAAGGCTTATAGCTGATCAAGAGTTTGTCAATACCATGATGGATCCTCAAAAAGAAGGGTGGATTGCATTTAAAGAAGTTGTACAGAAATTTTTAGGCAATAACAAAGATCCTCACTACAAAAAGATCGTCGGAAGAATGCTGAAAGCGTTTCAAGTTTTAGGTTGCCTGATGAAAGTGTATTTCCTCCAGTCCCACCTTGACTACTTTCCTGAAAATTTGGGAGCTGTGAGTGAGGAACAACGTGAACGATTCCACCAAGACATTAAAGAGATGGAAAGGAGATACCAGGGAAAATGGAGCATTACAATGATGGCAGACTACTGTTGGATGCTTCAGTGAGACATTCCAGATGCTACTCAGAAGCGTAAATGCACCAAGAGGAGCAAGGAAGAAGAATCAAGTTTAGTGTGTGTAGGTGAGCTCATTTCAGTTCAAAAAAGGATTTTCATGAAAATATTGTAATAAAACTTTAATTTTATAAGTCTATTTCCATTTATTTTGAGTCTTGCCTTATTTAACATAGTTACCTAAATTGTCAGGGAACGTGATGTCCTGTCACAAAATGGAGGTCATTTTCGGATTCAGCACACCAAAAAACATAAAGATTACGTGGAATAACCAAAACAGCTCTCGAAAAAGGTTTTTTTGCAGACCTGTGTATTACTCACCCTAAACTATCTTTCAGAGATGTTACTGTAAAGAAAAGTTGGAGAACAGATGTATATAGGGAATGAACCTAAAGCAGTAAATTAATAAATCAAAAACTACGAAGAGAAGGTATTCACAAGTATGTATAATAGTATGAAAGTTAGCATGCCCACTAACTACTTTTTTGTTACAGCTTTCTTGGACTATGTTTTATCAACAACTTTGATGTAGCCAAGAAAAAAAGCTTTAACAAAAAATAGCCAAAAGATAAAAACTTGTTTTGTTTGGATTTTGTTTTTTTAAATCAGCTACATAGAAGTGTCCAGACTACTACTTTGAATCAATTCAGTTTCTGACTTAATTGTAAACTAGTGGATTTATATGAGATCTCCATTAACTTACACAATATATTAATGCCCAAGTTCTTTCTGTTTATTAATGAGGTTTAAAATGCAGTATAATCTTTCAAAGGCTGCAGAAGAGATGTAATTGGATATTTTAATATCACATAGCATAGTAGCTGTCTAATACATGAAAAAGCAATACATTTATACATTCTTCACTCTGAACATAAACTTGCTTGAGTTACCTCTTCAATACTTGCCTTGAAGTCCTTTGAGACTATAGTGCAGTGATGGCGAAACATTTCAGCACTGAGTGCCCAAACAAGAACGCAGCTGCTCTTTGGGTTTCCAGCACACGCATGTGAGCTAAGCAACTGGTCTTTGCACATGCCAGAGTTCTGGAAACCCGAAGATCAGGTGGCCGGGGCACATATACGCACCGGCCAGCAGGTCTTTGGGTTTCTGGCACTCCAGCACACATGAAGACCAGCTGGCTGGCACACATGCACGCACCAGAAACCAGAAGACCATCTGGTGACAATGCACCTGCCCACAGAAAGGCTCTATGTGCCACCTCTGGCACACGTGCCACAGGTTTGCTATCATGGCTATAGTAAGGTGACCAGACGTCCCGATTTCAGCGGGATAGTCATGATTTATAACAATTTGTCCCGTGTCCCGGGGTGTTTTAAAAAAGTCCCGATTTTCTGGCTTCATGTTGAAAGCCCAGTGGATTTGCTTAAGAAATCCTAACCGGGGGATTAGGATTACCTCTGTATAACCTCTCTCTCTCTGTCTTTCATTGAAGATATTAAAACTTTAAAGCAAGAAAACGGACCCCCCGCCCCTTTTACTCACTTTTATAAGAAAAGATGACCCAGTACCACAGAGCTCCAGGAAATACTTGACTAGAAAGGTAGCGAGTGTTCCTTCCTGGATTTTCCGGAGGGGAGGGGCACGGCAATTGGAGGGTGGCTCGTGTGGAAAAAATGCTGGCAAAGTTTCTTTGAAAAATATTTCCCTGACTAATTTCACCATTTTAATTTGCTCAGTTCTTTGTATCTACATCATTCTGGATTGACTTGGAGTGCTCACTTGTGCCTGCTGGTAAGTGAGCTGGGTTTTTTTCTTTTATTTTTTTAATTTATTTTAAAATAATATTTTATTTATTGTGCATAGGATTTTTTAAAATAGTTTTATTCTGTGTGGATTCTTTTTTTAAATTGTCTTAGACTATTTAAAAAAAAGATTCTATCCAAAATAAATTGAAGTGAAACCATTTTTTAAAATTCTATGCACAATACTTTGAAATGTTTTACTTCAATTTATTCTGTGTGGATTCTTTTTTTTTTGTCTTAGACTATTTAAAAAAAGATTCTATCCAAAATACAAAATACCAGCTGCAGTTATTCACTTAAGAACTGTGGCAAGAAAGGTGGTATAATGGCCAAAGTTACAATGGCATTGAAAAAAAGTGACTGATGACCATTTTCATACTTAGCGACCGTTGCAGCATCCTCATGGTCACGCAATCAAAATTTTGATGTTTGGCAACAGATTTGTATTTATGATGGTTTCAGTATCCTGGGGTCATGTAATCACCTTTTGACAAAGTCAAATAGGGAAAGCAGATTCACTTATGCTACTAGCTTATCAGCTGAAGTTATTCACTTAAGAACTGTGGCAAGAAAGGTGGTATAATGGGCTTAGTGACCAAAGTTACAATTGCATTGAAAAAAGTGTCTCATGACCATTTTTCACACTTAGCAACCATGTTCACACTTAGCGACCGTTGCAGCATCCTCATAGTCACGTGATCAAAATTTTGATGCTTGACAACAGATTCGTATTTATGATGGTTTCAGTGTCCTGGGGTCATATAATCACCTTTTGACAAAGTCAAATGGGGAAACCAGATTCACTTATGTTACTAAATTATCAGCTTCAGTTATTCACTTAAGAACTGTGGCAAGAAAGGTGGTATAGTGACCAAAGTTACAATGGCATTGAAAAAAGTGACTGATGACCATTTTTCACACTTAGCGACCATTTTCACACTTAGCGACCGCTGCAGCATCCTCATGGTCACATGATCAAAATTTTGATGTTTGGCAACAGTTACAATTTATATTTGTAAATTGTAGTTATGTTGAAATAAAAAAAATATTACAATACTATTTTTGCGTTGTATGAAAATTTTTGTTGCTCCGTATAAAATTTTTAATCAATCCCCACCCCCCCAAGCCCCGGTCAAAGGTGTCCCTCTTTACCAATCTGAAAATCTGGTTACCTTAGGCTTACAGACATTTTTATGATAGGTACCTAGATGAACAGATTGGTTACCAAGTCCAGAAACTGCAATGATTCATGCTGGTGCTTTACCACAATAAACAAACAAAGAAACGTGGAGTTCACAGCAGTACAAACAACCTCATGATATCACAGCAGAAGAAGAAAAAATGCCCCTCTTATTAGCATACTGCTTAGCTACTCATTTTATTTAGGTTTCTACTCTGAAAGTAAACACATTTTGTTCTCTTCTCTCTTTTTTTTGTAAAAGTACTTAAATATCACTACCAGCCCACAAGTTTTATTAAAGCCCAAGCAATAAAACAAAATTGAGTAACAAAATTGAAAACCAAGGCCTTAAAAATCAAAGAAAATAAACTGAAGTTTATGATGTACTTTAAAAACCATTATAAATCAATAAAGATAATAAAGGTTTTTTCCCCTTTCCCATATAAGTATCATCAAGAATTTGGTTAGATTTATATCAGGAAGCTGCCTTGGACTTCCACCAACTACCTTTAATTTGGTTGTTAAATATGCAACCAGGCCTCCAAAGAAGATCTCAGCCTGCAAATAAGAACATAATGTATATGCAAAAATATATTAGCCCTCTTGTGCTGAGTGTATTAGTGGCATCAGTTCATCAGATTAGTTGGGGGGGGGATCAAGTCAATGCATTTTGTGGGTATTTTTGAGGAAGAAAAGTACTTTAATATTTTTTTTCTTTAAGGAAGAAGAAGCTTCTTGGAAATTCTTAAAAAGGAAAGTCTATGAAGACAAATTTACTTCTCTCATTGGGTTCTTTGAAATTTATTTTTTTTAAGTTTTTATTTTTTTTTAAATATGAACATTCCATTTTTTCTTAAACAGTATGTAATTTAAGTTGATAACAAGTCAAATACTGCTGAACCTCCATCAAACCAAACATATGTTTGGTTGATGACTTTAGAAGCATAGATAAAATACCAATCCATAACCTACCCTTATATCACCATCTTAAACTATCACTTCAACTATCACTCACTTATCACTGAGCTTCCCTCAGATGAACCTTCCAGATGTTGTCTGAAGAGGGATGAAGAGAAACATTTGCTCCAAGAGAAGTGACCCAGGTAACAGGCTTTTTTTTGGGAGGGGGGAATATAGTACTTTTTCTGTGGCTCAAAATTCCCAAGGCATTTTTTTACCTGAGGAAGAACCACCAAATTCTCTTAAGGGAAATATTATGTATAATTCCCAAAGGCTCGGAAATTGGTGTATAACTCAACTGATGAATATCTTTTTTGAATATTCTGGGCTGTACAAATAAAGGGATCCTTACCTTGACTCCGCTGGTGTTAGAGATGGGTTCCTACTGGTTCGGACTAGTTCAGCTGAACCAGTAGTGGTTTTTCGGTCTGGGTCACTGGAACCGACAGCGATCCAGGCCTGCCATGCCCCTGAACTGGTTCCCTAGCCTCTTCTCCCGTCGCCGGCATATTTTTGCACATGCGCAGAACAGTTTTCAGTAAACTGTGCATGCGCAGCAATGTCTGGTGGGCGTGCGCATGAAGCAAGCAGTGCATGCGCAAAACACCCTCTCTCAGTGAGCCAGTAGTAAACCAGTTAGGATCCCACCACTGGCTGGTGGTCACTCTGCTCTTCTTCTCCTGGACAAAAGAGAAACAATTCACAAGAAAGAGTAATAAATGAAATTATTTAAATGTATCATATAATAAATAAATACATACATAATTGTAAATATTTTTTCAAAATGCCTATCTGAGGCAGCTCTGGATCCTATGAGGCCTCAAAACTTTGGAAAATGCTCTTGTGTGGCCTTGCAGCTTTCAAAAAGAGCAGAAAAGCACATCCGGTTTTTGCATGACTTCCAAAGGTTTGGAGGCCTGGCATGTCATCCAAAAATGATGTGACATGTAATTTCTGATATGTGTCATAGGTTCATCATCACCAATCTATATTTATTCAACATAAAAACATCAATTCCCTGATATTAAACCAGTATCTTTTCAAATGCAGGTCTGTTTGCACCACCCTTCTGATTTGCTAAATCTCTACCTCAGGAACTTTAAGATGCACAGAATTCTGGGAGTTGAAGTCCACACATGTGAAATTGAGAACCACTGGGCTACAAGATGGCTTATTATGTTAGATAAATCCGGTTAGCAAGATTAGCTTATGATTCCTCTTATGTGTCCCTAGAAAATGGAGCTTATTAAACACCCAGAATTTACATCAATATTTATTAATGTATCCAAGTCATAGCCCATCTTTCATTCAGAAGCTAAAGTTAGCATACACAACACTCTTCTGGCTGTTTTGACCCATAACAACAATCCTAGGAGGTAGGTCAGACAAGGTCTTACCCAAAGACTCAAACAAAGCTTCTGTGGCTGAGAATGATTTAGAGCTTGTGATTCTTCTTGCTCCTAATCACCATGTACTAACATAGATAACATAACTTTAGCCATGATGTCATCCTGACTCTCTTTGGGTTATGTGCAAACAAAGCCATACATATCTATAATACTTCAAAAGGAAAAAAAAAGACAAGATACAAAGTTTGCTAAATTCTATTCATTGCACAGAACAGATTTGCTTTAATTTAATTGTATAGATAAGATTTGATTTAATTTTCATAGACACAATCTGCAGGCAAGCTTTATTTAACACAGCTTTATCTCTCACGGCTTTATCAGGCCAAGAGAGTGACTCTGTGCCAGCTTGCAATAGTATCCCTCCATCTTATTTCCTGAGAAGACTGTTTTGGGTTCAGTTATGTTCCAGTCTCAATTACTGGGCAGTGCCTGCTAGGTTACAGCTTTCTATGGATGGCTTTGCATAGCAAAAGACAAACCAAACCAAACAGTGGCATATGTGAAGTGGGATTGAGCATGAGTCAAAAGGACACAGGATTAGAGGGAGCATTTGATTCCTAGCGTGCTGCACATTCCTTACAATGTAATGGGTTAAAAAAAAAAGAGACAGATGGTGACATCAGAAATGGGTACTGACAGTGCTGAAATATGATTAGGACCCTATTTTTAGTTATTTGGACAAGCTTGCCTTCAAAAATAAAAGGAAGGAACAAAAGCTCAGCTTCAGGTTTACAGTCTATCAGTAATAAAGCATTTTTCCTAACTCCCCCCCACCCCACCTTTTTTTAAATAGCAATGATAATTCCATCAGGCGGTATCTGCTTTATCTCATCTTCTTTTCTTCGTAAACCATCTCTCTCTGTTTTTCCATTAGTCTGCATTTCTTCACCCCAGAAGCCTTTGGCAAATTTATGATTAGATTCAAAAGTAGTGCAACCTGGCATTAATAAATATAAAATGTGAGCACAGCTACCCATTTCTCTCTCTCACACACAGAGAGAAATCTGAAATTCATAGCTAGATAATAGTTTTCTTGGGATTAGCCAACATTTTATCCTGTTATCATGGCCTGGCATGGGGAATTAGGTGGAATACCACTTCAGTGTTGCAGAGTGATACATGATATTGTTTTGTACTGAAGCAACAAAGCCCAGTATAGGTAATCCTTGACTTGCAATCAATTGCTCAGCAACTGCTCAAAGTTATGATGGTCCCGGGAAAAGGAACTCCTTCAATCACATGCCTGGCAAATGGCCCTTTGTGTACAACATGCTTTCCATAAACTGTTTACTTCTGTTTACTGTTTACTGTTTACTTCCAGATTCTGGGAATAAAGGCCCCATAGCAAACAATATAGGGACATGGTGCCTCAGTGGCTAAGACGCTGAGCTTTTTGATCAGAAAGGTCGGCAGTTCAGTGGATTGAATCCCTACTGCCATGTAATGGAGTGAGCTCCTGTTATTTGTCCCAGTTTCTGCCAACCTAGCAGTTCGAAAGCATGTAAAAATGCAAGTAGAAAAATAGGGACCACTTTGGTGGGAAGGTAACAGTGTCCTTTGTGCCTTCAGCATTTAGTCATGCCAGCCACATGACCACGGAGACGTCTTCGGACAGCACTGGCTCTTCAGTTTTGAAACTGAGCTGAGCACTGCTCCCTAGAGACGGGAACAACTAGCACATATGTGCAAGGGGAACCTTTACCTTTACCTTTTAGCAAACAATGGGTTCACTTAATGACCATAGGGTTCACTTCACAGCCACAGCAATTTCTTTACAACGGCCACGGTCACTTAACAACCACTGCAAAATAGGTTGTAAAATCAGGTGCAGTCATGAAATGACCTGCTTTATGACTGTCATGACTTATGGCTGAAATTGTAGGCTCAATTAGGGTCATAGGTCAAGGACTACCTGGAGCTACCTAGAGACTAGCTGGCACATTTATTCCAATATAAGCAGTTTAGAAATTGTTTTTTTTTTGGGGGGGGGTACCGTACTACTACAAAACTTTTCAAACCCGAGAGTGAAAGTCAAAGCTTCCATTTTTGCAATGGAAATGTCTACCTTGCAAAAGCCTGCTTAGGCTGACTCTCTCACTCAGGATCTGTCCTATGACCAACATCACTGAGCAATGATGAGCAAGCTGAGCATCACTTCCAAAAATGTTTTGTGCTTGCTAAGCCTAAAAGTCCACAACATTCTTTCCCACCATTTTGAGGGAACATATGAAAACTGAGCTTAACACAGCTTAAAATGACAAAGAAAACACCACTCAGAACTCAAAACACCCTCGGGCAATCTTGGCTCAGCCCACTCTGTACTACTGGTCCACCACTGGGATGCTTGTCTCTCCAGAGAGGTCGAGGGTGTCCTCTGTGTAGAAAAAGTTTGCCCAATCGCCGTGCCATAGAGAAAAAGCCAGGAAGGATATCTCCTCAAGATCAGCTCTGTGACAGGCCAATCATTGACATACTTTTAGCATAAAATACCTAACCTGAGGAGGACTGTATATCAAGTTCTTATAAAATTCCCAGGTATATTTCTGCAATCGTAAAAAGGACATTCAATGTTCCACCCCACAAAATACCCAGTGCAAACAAGTGATGAACCATCTATCGAGCCATTGTGTGGTGAGCTTGGTTTTGACACAGCATGGTGTGTCACCCCAGCCATTGTGATTTGAAAACCAAAATGGCTCAGCATGTCATGTAAACCACACCATTTTGACTAGAATAAAACCCTTTAAAGCAGCGGTTCTCAACCTGTGGGTCGGGACCCCTTTGGGGGTCGAATGACCCTTTCACAGGGGTCACCTAAGACCATCAAATAAACACATATTTTCAAAAAAATACAGAAAACATAAAATAATTTTATGGTTGGGGGTCACCACAACATGAGGAACTGTATTAAAGGGTCACGGCATTAGAAAGGTTGAGACCCACTCCTTTAAAGGATGCATGAGTATGTCTGTTCCAGCTGTGGTATAAGAAGTTTCATAGGCCACAGTAAAGGCCAAAAGTTCTTTGAGTCTCCACGTGGTCCGTTTTGGATGCGAGGTAAGTACAGGGCCTGTGTGAAGGCTCAGGGAGGGGGAAGCCTCCTGGAAGTTTTGGAAGGCTGGAAATGGGCTCGTTTCCAGCCTTCAGAGGGTCTCCAGAGCCTGGGGGAACCAATTTTTGCCCTCCCAGAGGCTCAAGGAAAGCCTCCGGAGCCTGGAGAAGGTGAAAACAGCCACCCCATCATGGTGCAGGAGCTGACTAGGCCACATCTATCATGGCCATGCCCATCCAGCAATTGGGCAGAGAACCCGTTGATGAAATTTTTTTTTTTTTAACAGAACTTTTTTATTTTTCTTTAAAAAAAACACAAATATGTCATCATTTGTCAATCATTAAGACATTGGAAGTACAATTTTTTTTTGATGTGTGTACCCCTCCCTCCCTCCATCCCCCCACCCCCCTCCTCCTTCCCCCCCCCGACTTCCCAGAACCCGTACACGGTATGGATTTTTAACTAACACAGTCTAAAATCTATTGAGAAAAAAGAAATAAAGAAATTAATGACATTCTAGATTGACCTTAGCTTCTTCTTACTGAACTGACTTTTAACAGTTTAAATCATTTCTGATCTTAAGCATAGGCTAACTGGAATTTCTTAGTCCCGTATTTATTTTGTATATAGTCAATCCATTTTTTCCAGTCTCGTTTATATCTCTCATTTGAATGATCTTTGAGATATGCCGATATTTTAGCCATTTCAGCTAAGTTTGTTACTTTCAATGTCCATTCTTGAATTGTAGGCAAGTCTTCCTTCTTCCAATATTGCGCCACCAACAGTCTTGCTGCAGTTATCAGGTGCAGAATCAAATTGGTCTCTACCACTGTAAAGTCAGTACATATACCTAGTAAAAATAACTGAGGACTAAACTTTATCCTTCTTTTAAAAACATTTTGCATGACCCACCATATTTTTATCCAAAATGCCTTAACCTTTTGGCAGGTCCACCATATATGATAATATGTAGCATCGAGAGAACCACACCTCCAACATTTAGGCTGTACATTCGGATACATAGAAGCCAACTTTTAGGATCTAAATGCCATCTATAGAACATCTTGTAAAAATTTTCTCTCAGATTTTGAGCTTGTGTAAATTTCACATTTCTTACCCAGATTCTTTCCCATGTATCCAACATTATTGGTTCCTCAATATTTTGAGCCCATTTTATCATACAATCTTTGACTAATTCTGTTTCCGAATCCATCTGTATTAATACATTATATATCCTCTTTATATGCATTAAGCTTTGATCTCTTATTTGTTTAAGCAGATTATCCTCAACTTGAATAAAACCAATTTTTTGATCTATTTTCCACCTAGCCTGTAATTGCCCATACTGGAACCATGTTTGAACTACCTTCTCCTCTTTTAATACCTCTAAAGATTTTAATTGTAATACCCCCCTTTCCGAGGTAAGAAGCTGTCTGTAGGTAATTCTGTCCTGTTTTTGTGCTGTATTCATATTTTCAATTGCGTGTCTAGGAATTGCCCACATGGGTATCTTGTCATTTAATTTATATTGGTATTTCTTCCAGACCTGCAATAAAGCATTTCTTAAAATATGACTTTTAAAGTTCTTATCCAATTTTTTGTTGAATAACAGGTAAGCATGCCAACCAAATACCAGATCATGTCCCTCAATGTTCAATATTCTATCATTGGTTAAGTGAATCCAATCACTAATTACAGATAATACCACTGCATCATAATATAGTTTTAAATTAGGTAGTTTCAATCCTCCTCTCTCACGTACATCTTGCATTATTTTCATCTTTACCCTCGGCTTCCAATATTATGACCAAATCATCCGCAAAAGCGCAGACTCTATATTCTTGCTGCCTAATCTTGATCCCTTTTAAACCATCCAAGCCCCGTATTTTATTCAACAATACTTCCAAAGTTATAATAAACAATAATGGGGACAAAGGACAGCCCTGTCTTGTACCTTTTCCAATTTGAAAAGAGTCTGTTAGACTTCCATTGACTATGATTTGTGCTGTTTGCTGTTGGTATATTGCTTTAATTGACTGTAAAAAATTATCTCCTATCTGCATTTTTTGCAGTATCTTCAACAGAAATTGCCAGTTAACTCGATCAAAGGCCTTCTCAGCATCCAAAAATATAAACGCAGCAGGGATCTGGTTGTTCTTTCCCAAATATTCTAATGCATTAATAATTAATCTAACATTACTTTTCATCTGCCTCCCTTGTATAAAACCTGTTTGGTCCGTATGTATCAATTGTTGAGTGACCAACATTAACCTATTTGCTAATATTTTAGTAAAAATTTTATAATCTACATTCAGTAATGAAATAGGTCTATAATTTTTGGGTTGAGTAGTATCTTGATCTTCTTTGGGTATCAAAGATATAAACGCTGTCTTCCAAGATGGAGGGACTTTACCTTCCGTTTGAATCATATTAAATAATTCTCTAAGAGGTTCTACCATTTCTAACTGTAAGTTTTTATAGTAAACCGCTGTCAAGCCATCTGTACCTGGTGCTTTCCCTGACTTTAATTGCTTAATTACCTGCAGGATTTCCCCCGAGGTTATTGGTTGATTCAATTTTTGCCTGTGTTCTTCTCTAACTGAAGGTATTTTCTCTTTGTCTAAATATTTGTCTATGTCTAAACCATTAATTTTATCCCCTTTATACAGTTCTGTAAAAAATTCCCAGAAAGCCTTTTGAATCTCTTCCTGTTGAAATACCTCCTTCCCTCTGTAAATCAGTTTAGATATATTTCGAGTTTTCCTTTTTTTCCTAATCTGATAAGCTAACCATCTGCCAGGTTTGTTTGCATTACAAAAAGTATTGTGTTTTGCATATAATAGATTAGTAGCCACCTGGTCAGAGATCAACATGTCAAATTGAGATTTTAATATGTTAATAGCTTCCTTAACCTTTGTATCGTCTGGGTTCATTGTTAACTCCAGCTCTTTTCTCTTAATTTCCTCTTCCAGTTCTGTTCGTTTTAACCCTTGCTTATTTCTATGTGTTTTATTTATATTCATCAAAACTCCTCTCATATACGCTTTGCTTGCGTCCCATACAAATTCCATAGATGTACCCTTATTCATATTCAAAACAAAATATTCAGATAGTAATTTTTTACAATCATTAATATACTTTTCATATCTAAATAAGTTTTCGTTCAATCTCCAAGACCTTCTTGCCTGCACTACCCTTCCCAACTCCATCCAAACTGGGTTATGGTCCGAAAGGATCCTAGCTGCAATCTTTGTTTTCTTGACCCTAGAAAGCAAATCATTAGTAGTTAGAATAAAATCAATCCTTGAGAGGGATTGATGCCTGTCCGAGAAGAAAGTGAAGTCACATTCCTCTGCATTTCTTTCTCGCCAAATATCTCTCAATTCAAAATCATCCATAATGTCAAAGAAAGATTTGGGTAACTTTGCTCGCATCTTGGTATTTAGGCGGGAAATCTTCTTATCTCTCTTAGTGTCTATCACTCCATTCCAGTCACCCAATAGTATACAGGAACTATAGTCCCACTGTACTAATTTAGCATGAAGATTTCTATAGAATCTATCTTGCTGTTGATTGGGAGCATAAATTCCCAAAAGTAATGTCTTTTTCCCTTCTAAGATTAATATATAAATATATAACGATGTCTCGAGGAAGCTGCTTCTGCTTTGCCAGCCAGGAGTTAACGCGGTAAGCTTTGTCAATTTGCCAGTCTTGATTGGTCCCTGGTCTTCCCATCAGGCGGTCAAAAGCTTCCGATAGGATCTGTTTCAGGTTCTCCTGTTTCTCCTCACGCAGCCCCCTTACTCTTAATGCGAACTCCATTTGTCGGTACTGTATCATAATAATTTCTTTTTCAGCATTTTCCACTTTTTGTTCCACCACCTCTGTTTTCAATGTCAAGTTAGCATTGGCATCATTAAGAACCTCTAGAGTATCTTCCACTCCAGAAATATGTTCTGTTAATACAGTTACAAGACTCAGCATGTCATCTCTAATTTTATCAACCTTAGCATCAAATTTCTCATACAGCTCCTGTTTAAGTCCTTTTATTTCACTTTTAATTTCTTCTTTCATTTCTTTTATTTCCTCTTTTCTCTCCTGCTTTACCACCTCTCTATTATCTCTAAACTTATCTTCCATTTTAATTGTCTGTGCATTAAGAGCCTCGCTTAGATTACTCAGGAAAAATTCTTTCGTTAACACATCCCCAGCAGGGGGTATAGGAAGCGGAGGCTGCAGCTTTGTGCCAGGCACTGAGGATGTGCCCCTGGAAGTAAAGGGTGACGACTTCAAGTTAATATTTGGTTTTGAGGCCATTTCAAAATTTATCTACCTGCAGTTCATAAAACTCTTTTGCCTGAATATGCAGCTTTAAGTAAAGAGGCTTTTATTTTGAAGTTTAAGGCTTGGCAAAACTTTCAGTGAGTAAACATTGTAACAAGACCATTCAGCAGATTCATCACCATTTAACTTCCAAATAAGCAAGGTTAATGAAGGAGTAAAATTCTTCTATTGTGAAACCAAAACAAATGATAAGCAATCTCTTTTGTTTTGAATTCTTGTGAGGATTAGCAAAAAGTGTTCGTTATTACCGGAGAAACCAGCCTGCTCGGCGCCATTTTAGAAGCCTCTGAGTAAATAATTTTTCGGAGGAGAAAAAGAAAAGAAGCTAAAATGTTGATAAGCAATTATTGTCCACAGTAAACGGATCCAGCTCGTGATAAGAATAAATCAAACAAAACTTTGAGCAGAGTGGGAGAGACCTACTTTGTCCTGCACAAGGCAGTTTGAAGTTCCCAGCACGGACAGCCGTTCTGCCTTGGGCTAGCCCCCCTTTCCTTGCAAGCACAAAAGCTGCAAAAATCGAAGAGCATTTGCCAGCAAAACAGTTTCTTCTTTCCTTCTTGCCTGAAGGATAAGAAAACCTGATAAGACGTCAGATGGAAGATCCTCTAAACAGGTACGTAGCCAGGAATTCGGAGGCAGCTGATTTTTTGCTGCCTCCACCAGCAAGCTCCTCCCAGGAAGTCCCCGTTGATGAAATTTTTGAAGCCCACCCCTGGATTCAGCCAAGTAGTAACTCTGATAGTTATATGGAATCAGCTTGTTGTTGCTTTCTTCTAGGATGCTTTTTGGCACTTTATCCTACCACCCTGGAATATCCTGGTATTAAGCAGTCTTAATGCTGATGCCACCTAACTGATCATTTGAATATAGTTAGTTTAAGAATTAAGTCACGCCTAAAGCCCAAATTTTCATTCTCTTTCAAGTACAAATAAATTTTTGGGTTGGATTAGTTACAGTTTATTATGTTTAAAAATATTTTATATGCGTTTAATTGAATTCACTAGTCAGGAGTGGGTCTGCACCTGATACTTTTGCTCCAGTATTAAAATTCGCTCAAATTCTACAGGTAACGATGTGCTCTGAAATTTTATCATACTAAAATTAACTTAACTTTTGGTAGCAGATTTGAATAAGGCTTCTTTTTCAGCTGAACTCAATTGTTTAAGGTTAATAGGGAGATACCTCTATCTACCCGTCTGAGCTCTGTCAAGAAAAACTTATGTAATAGATATATAAATAAATAACCTTCGTCACTGAAAACAAACCCCTTATCTCCCTAGAATACCCACAAAATGGATCTTCTTATGTTTCTACCAACTTCATTATTTTAAGCTCAAATCTGTAGCACAACAAACAAAAATAAAACTAATCCAAGATTTGCCGCAATTTCTGCATGCATGCATTTCCCATTTTAAGGGAGAAGGAAAAGATTTGAGGATACAAAGAATGATAATTGAGAGAACTGATGAGATTATTACTTACTTCTTTGTTTTTAAAAAGATTTGTGGTGGGCGGTAGAAATCTATGGTGATTCCTGAGGTGCTTAATATTAAAAGTAGCATTTTACACACTTGTACTATAAAGAAAGCATTTGCAAGGAGCTTCCACCCTGATCCTTCTTGCATGCCACCAAAATGGGTAACCTGCACAGCATGAACTGTGCAGGCCTCTAAGAGCACAAACCCTGTCTGAATAAACCCAAATAAATTGGCCATTTAAGGTTATAAAAAGGAAAACTGCTTTATTCGAACTTATCTTCAAATGGAATTTAGATAAAGCAAAATAGCAACAATTGGAAATGAGGCCTGTGGCGGCTCCCAATTACCCACAGCAATAATGAATCTCAGTATCAGATGGGTGAATCCACTTCAAACTCAGAAACTTGGCTTTATGCAACACGGAGGGGGTGAGGAACAGTTTTGGTTCTGATTTATAGGAAGGAGTGCCCCCTGCTGAATCCACAGCCAGCGTCACAACGTTGCCTTTGAAGGATCACGCTCCAGTGGATGTGAACACAGCCTTGTTACACAAAACCCCATATCTGAAGGGTTGAACCAACAAAGCAGAGATTAAGTACATTTCAAAAGGCCATTCAAAATAAGATCCCTTCTGAACAGATCAGCTTTCATTCCTAGTATAGGTCTTTACGGGCTACGTCTGACTTAACTGGAAATTCTCTCATTCTCCAAGAAAGCAAATAAGCAATCAGGAAAGATGCCAGCTGATACACGTTTAATGGTCAAACTTAGCTGTATGTTAACATTCTCTCTTCCTCATGAGGGAAAGAATTGGGCCTGTAGACCTCCCTGCAGCCCCCTGAAAGCAAAAACAGGCTGCCGCACCACATTCCCCTCTGCCTCATTTTGGGCCTAGTAGGCCTCCGTGCAGCTTCATGGGTAGGGTGACCAGACGTCCCGCTTTTGGCGGGGCAGGCACGATTTTTCATCGTTTTTCCCGCTTCTCAAAAACCCCCGCTTTATTTCGGCGCTCGCTGGCTCTCCCGCCCATCATCAGCTGCCGCTAGCTCGTTCATTCCTTTCCCCCATCTATTCTATTCTACACTAAAAATCTAAGCCAGCCCAGCCTGCCGCTCACTGATTGGCCTGGACTCCAGCCAATCAGTGAGCTGGCTGGGATGGAAAACTTTAAGCATGCGGCATCCCAGAAAGCTCACTGATTGGCTGGAGTCCGCTTAAGCACGCCGCGCGAGTCTCCATTTCATTTCGCCTTCGCCGTTTGCTTTTGCTGCTTCACTGGTGAGTAACCGGTGGGAATCGGGAGGCTTCGCCGCTTCGGGTGGGCGGTGGTGGCCTTTAGCAAGGGAAGGCCTTCCCTAGGGGGTCTGGCTTTCCCCACCCCCCACCCCGCCTCCTCCACTAGCCTTTGTCCCTCCACAGTAGGGTGGCTGGGGGGAGGAGACAGCCCTCCTCTCCTTCTCCCCCTTTGCGGAGTTGGGCTAGCGGGCCGTCTTCTCCCCCCAGCCACCCTACTGTGGAGGGACAAAGGCTAGTGGAGGAGGCGGGGTGGGAGGAGGGAAAGCCAGACCGCGGCGGCTACTACCAGCCCGCGGCCTCCCTACCCTGAGAGAGAAACCTGGGAGAAGATGCGGGGAGGGGGGAATTCGCATGGGGCGGGCTGCAAGAGGGAAGGAGGGAGTCTGGATTGCTGCAAAACAAGTCTTGGGAAGTCCTTTGCACCAGCTAGAAAAGGTCTTCACTCACTCCCTCTTCTTGCAGCACGCCCCGATGTGAAAAACTCCGAGATCGGCGCACTTGGGGCTGCAGTGATTTCTATCAAAGCAAACGTGGGCACAGCCAAAGAGCTTCTCTGAACGGGGCTGAAGGGAGGGAACCAGGAGCCCAGTGGAGCAAGAGCGCCGCATGCCCACTGCAAACAAAGCACATCCGCGCCCGCCGATAACTCCTGCGCGGGAGAAACGAGCCGGGCTCCCCCGGGAAACACCCACCCCCAAGCCGGGGGGGCTGCAGGTGGGGGAAGGGCGGGGGGGTGGAGGAGCCACCGCAAGGGCACCGCATTTACCCCTGCACCGAGGCTGGAAACGGCAAAGGCGGCCAGGAAGGTCCGATCGGCCGAGACTATCACTCCGTGCTTCCTTCCCTAAAAATTTACATTTCTGTCAGAGAAAAGGTCACAGTGTTGTGTGGTAGGCGGAGCTCGGAGCACAACAGAGAGAGAAGGAAAGCGGGCGACAGTACTGGCTCCTTTAGGGATTTAGGGAAGGGAGCCAGCCGTGGAAGGGAAGGGAGTGTGCGGGGCCGTGTGTGTGTGCACGCGCACAGGCAAGCCGCCGTGGAGTTGCATCTGCCTTTGCCAAGGGAATATGTTGCTGCAGTGGTTGCTGGCCTCCCGTTGCCAAACGGCACTTGGAAGCCATGAGCGGTGGACGCAGCCCTTGGCGGCTTCTAGCAGGGAACCGTAGCGAGCATCTCCCCCTTCGGCTGCAGCTTCCTTTCCTCTCTCCACCCGCCGATGCTGTGGCTGCTTTTTGCTTCTCTGCCTCTTCCTGGGGATCGTGGAGGAATCTTGGTCTGGCATCATTGTGTATACCCATCCCAGCCGGCCGGTATTTTGTCCCTTCTGTCTCCCCGTTGCTCAGAAAAGCAACTCTGGGAAGGTCCTTTGCTAGCAGGCAGGTTCTAGGACGCCTGCCGCCACCAAAGGACCTTCCCACGGTTGCTTTTCTGAGCAACGGGGAGACAGAAGGGACGCAATCTCCTTTCATTCTCCCTCTGCCTCATTCACTCGTTCGGGCAGCAGAGAACGAAAGAAAATTGCATAGCCAAGGACAAAGGAGCCTGCAGCCACCTTCATTCAAATGTTCAGGCAGCGGGGATGGGGGGGGGGCTTTCTTGCATGCCTTCTTTCTCTGAAGCCACGCTGGATTTAGCAAACCTTGGGATTGTGCAGCAGCCGAAGATCACCTGGTTAAAAAGGAGGAAGAGGAGGCTCCACTAGTCCGGAGCCCATCTGCGGTGGCAGGGATCCCCCACACACATACACACACACACACACGGAGGGAGGAGAGATAGAGAGAGAGACAGACACACACAGAGAATGACAGAGAGAGGGAGGGAGGGAGATAGAGGTAAAGAGCCACACAGAGAGTGAGAGACAAACAGATACAGGGAGAGGGAGAGGGAGAGGGAGGGAGTGTTTATGCACAGAAGGGAGATTTAAAACTTCCCGGAGTGAATCCAGGAAGAGGGAAGAGATGGAGGACTGGCTTTTCACTCCGATTTCTGAGCCCCCAGCTGTTAGTGATGGAGGAGGAGAAGGACGAAAGAAGAGGTTGCATTTTTGTTAGGCTGAAAGAGCTGTGGCGTTTTAAAGATGTCCCGTTCTTTTTATTTAAGCACGAAAGGAAAAATCTGCAAAAAGCCCGGGGAAATGTTCCTTGCAAAGCATCATGGTCTCAGAGAATGCAAATGAAGGTGCTTATCTCCCCGCCCGGCTCGGAGTCATGCTGAGTCCCATTCAGAGGGCGGAGGGACGCTGTGCTTTTTTTTTTTTTTGTTTATGTTCTCACAACCATGCAAAGGTGGGTTTTGTGCTACAAGGATCTTTCTTTCTTTCTTTCTTTCCCTGTCTGCGGTTCCGATTGCAGTTGCTTCGGTTTAAAGCACCGTTTCTCATTCCTTGCAAAACTGGGGCAGGACTGCCTCTCCTTGCAGCACGCTCGGTTGCAAAATGTTCCCCTGATTTGGTTTATAAGTTCGCAGCAAGGCAATCCAACAAATAGGAAAGTTTTAATAAGATTTTCTGACTTTATTTGGTCTCTGCTGCCACCCCCACCTCCAACCCCTCCCAAGGAGAGAGTGGGAAGGAGAGGAAGGAAGGAGGGAGGGGGAAGGAAAAGAAGAAGGGAGGGGGGAGAAGATGGAAGGAGAAAAGATGGAAGGAAGGAGAAAGAAGGAGGAAGATGGAAGAAGAAAGGAAGAAAAAGAAGAAGGGAGGGATAAAAGAGGGAAGGAGGTGGGAAGAAAAGGGGAAGAGAGGGAAAGAGCAGAAAGACAAGGAGGATGAAGTTGATAGGCAAGAGGAAGGAGGAAGGAAGGAAAAAAGAAAAAGGGAGGGAGAGAGGAAAGAAGAAAAGATGGAACTAGAAAGGAAAGAAGGGAGGGAGGAAAGAGGAAGACAGGGAAAGAGCAGAAAGACAGAAGGTGAAGGTAGAAATAGGAAGGAGGGAAGGTGAAAGGATGGAAGGAGGAAGGAACAGAAGCGAAGAGGAAGAGAGAAATGGAAAGAGCAGAAAGACAGAGAAGGTAGGTAGGCAAAAGAAAGGAAGTTGAAAGAATGGAAGGAGGAAGGAAGAGAAAAGGAGGAAGGGAGTGAGTGAGGAAAGAAGAGAGGATGGAAGGAGAAAGGAAGGAAGAGAAGAAAAGAGCAGAAGATGGATAACGTGAAGGTAGATAAGCAAGAGGAATGAAGGAAGAAGTGAGGTGTCTCGAGGAGGGGGAAAACATTTAGTGACCAAAGTTACAATGGCATTGAAAAAAGTGACTGATGACCATTTTCACACTTAGTGACCATTTTCACACTTAGTGACCGTTGCAGCATCCTCATGGTCACGCAATCAAAATTTTGATGTTTGGCAACAGATTCGTATTTATGATGGTTTCAATGTCCTGGGGTCATATAATCACCTTTTGACAAAGTCAAATGGGGAAACCAGATTCACTTATGTTACTAACTTATCAGCTGCATTTATTCACTTAAAAACTGTGGCAAGAAAGGTGATATAGTGACCAAAGTTACAATGGCATTGAAAAAAGTGACTGATGACCATTTTTCACACTTAGCGACCATTTTCACACTTAGCGACTGTTGCAGCATCCTCATGGTCACGTGATCAAAATTTGGATGTTTGGCAACAGTTACAATTTATATTTGTAAATTGTAGTTATGTTGAAATTAAAAAAAACATTACAATACTATTTTTGCGTTGTATGAAAATTTTTGTTGCTCCGTAAAACATTTTTAATCAACCCCCCCCCCCCCGGTCAAAGGTGTCCCTCTTTACCAATCTGAAAATCTGGTCACCTTAGAGTACACCCAAACTATATTTCTACTGCATGGAAACAAGCACTTCTAGCATTACGGGCAGAGAGGAGTGACTTGCATAGCTTAGATCAGAATGTTGCCTTGTGATTCTGTTTACTGCTAAGTCCATTCTCAAAATTCGGAGCTCTAAGTTAGCAGAATGGAGGTGTCTCCATTCTCTTAGTTTTGATTGGTTACCTGTACCACTCAAGGGTTCTTGTCAAGTGTTCTCAGAGATTTATTTAGCATCCATGTTATCTTAGATGCTGTCGGAAACAGAAAACAAGCACACAGACATGGCACAATCCCAGGACAAAGGTTGGCATTGTGTGTTCAGTAAGCAAAACAGGGAGATGAGGCAGAAACAAAATAGCAGTGGTCCAGCTGATGGACCGAGAAGGTAGGGGAAGTTGCAGAAGAAGTCAGAAACAGCAGAGTCCACCATCTTTAGAAACCAGGAGACTGTGAGTTCTAGTACTGCCTAGAAGTGAAAAACTGGCTGGGTGACTTTGGGCCAGTCATTCTCTTTCAGCCCAAATTTCTGCATGGGGAGTTATTGTGGAGAAAATAGGAGGAGGAAGGTAGATGTTACCGGTAGATGTATTTGCCACCTTGAATTGCATTTAAAGGAGGAGGAGAGAAAAGAGTGGAAAAGGGAGAGAGGAGAAGGAAAGAGGAAGGGGAAGTAGAGAAGGACAGAGGAAAGAAAGGAGGTAGGGAGGAAGAGGAGGAGGAGAGAGGGAGAAGAAAGTGACAGATAAGGTGCAATTATGGAGAGCAGAAGAGCCAATAATTGTTTAATTGTTTTGGGGAGTTGATGGTAAGATGAATTGATGTAAACATTTAATAATACAATATGATGTTGGCTATGTAATAGGATACATGTGGTTATATATTATGAAAATGAAAAAATAAAAAACTTTATTAAAAAAATTGACAAGAGAGGGTTTTTTAAAAAATTTCTCTGAGAAGAGCCAACTGACTGATTTCTTCCACACTTTTACTTTCATGCCCTGTCCTCCTTCTCAGTTTCCCAGCGGGCTCACCAGTGAGCATGGAACCTGTTAGATACTAGATTCAGTTATAGTGGCTTCCACCAAGGTTTAATCTCATTGGTCGAAGGGTCTGACAGCTCCCTATAAAAGGGCTGCTGTCAGACTCAACTTTTGCTGGATTGTACATACTTGTTCTGTTACAATAAAGAGCTGTTGTTACTGTTAGCCTGTGCGTGCCTTTCCATTACCCAATCTAACACTGGCAGTGAAAGTGGGATTGGAAGGCAACTAGGGGAACCAAAAAGAGTGTAGCAATTCAGCAAGTAAATCCAACCCGGAGCTCAGCGCAGCTTTAAGCAGCCATTTTTGAGCGGCAAACTCAAATGCCCTCAGAACACAAAATGGCCCTGCATGCCCCACCGACTTCGTATGACCCAGTCACCCAGCACTGGGACTCGTATATGCTGAGGTTCGACTGCTTCCTCGAAGCCAACAACCTCATGGGCCTTTTTTAAGGCTGCAAGAAGACCATGTTCTTTGGTTACTGTGGATGGGAAGTGTTCAAAACTTCCAAAGACCTATCAGAGCCAACGCCGCTACAATTGGTTGCTTGGTCCATGCTCCAGCAGACGCTGAGGACTCACTAAGCTCCCAAGCCATCTAAGCACATCCACCGGTATGAATTTAATATTTGCAACCAGAAGGAAGGCGAATCGATTAACGAGTATGTTGTGGCACTACGAAAGGCCGCAGTGTACTGCGAGTTCCGAGACCTAGACGAACTTATTCTTCACCGCATCATATGCGGTGTGCGGGACATTAGTTTACAGAGGAGGTTACTTGCCAAATCTGAACTCCCTCTACAAATTGCCTTGGACAAAGCCAGGGCATCAGAATCGGCCATTAAGTCTACAGAAAACCTGCAGCGCCAAAGCACTCCACAAGACACATGGAAGAGTGTACACGTACATCGCAAGACTGCAGAGGCTGAGAGCTCAGAAGGCAAAGTAGATAACAGCTGCTGCATGCGCAGTAGCCACACCAAGCCAGCGCTCAAATTCAAACTGCATCTCCCACCTTGCGCTAGCTGCAGAGGAGACCATGCCAGATCGTTTTGCCATTTCCATGATGCTATCTGCCAGTGCTGCAAGCGAAAGGGGCACATCGCCAAGGTTTAAAGAAACAAGCACCCGCGATGACCTGGCAGCCAAGAAGCCGACCTAACCACCACCAGAAGCCTGACCAAGGGGCATGGCAGCCACCACCACGGCACTCAGAGGGTGACACCAGAGTCACCTACCACACCTCAATTGGCCAAGTCCGCACAAGGCTGTCAAAAAAGCTGAAGGTCACAGTCCTCATCGAGGGCTCTCCATGCGAGATGGAGATCGACACGGGGTCATCATTAACCATCACGCCATGGTTTACACTAAAGCAGGCTATCCCTAGCCTGAAGAAGCAGCATTTACGCGCCCCTGACATCCGCCTTTGCGATTACCAAGGGAACTGAGTCCCCATCGTGGGCCAGGGCACCTTCTGGGTGAACTTCAACAACTTCAGTGGCCAGTTCCCAGTGATGGTGGTCAGTGATGACCTGCAGAGCCTCCTGGGGCTTGACTGGTTTTAAGCCCTCCTAGAAGTGACCGGTATCAACAAAAGCACCAACGAGCTACTCGCAGACCCTACCCCCGAGACACCAGTCCTTTGTATTGACTGTGTAGAGATTGGTCCCATCTCATTTAGTGACATTGCCCACCACTCTGCAAGAGACTCCACAATCAAACAGGTTTTGAATTGGGTGTGGATGGGGTGGCCCAAGGGGCCTGTTGGGTCAGATTTCAAAATGTACTATTGCAAGAGAGATGAATTATCTGTTGTTAATGGCTGTTTGCTGTGGGGGAACCGGGTAGTTGTTCCACCCAAACTGCGCATTGCAGTATTAGGGGCTTTACACATAGGGCATCCTGGAATTGTCAGGATGAAGTCTTTGGCCAGGAGTTATGTGTGGTGGCTTAACATGGACAGGGAGATCGAAGAATGGGTGGATACCTGCACACCGTGCCAGGAGTTCAGACCAGTTCCCCCAGAGGCACCCGCTAAGGAGTGGGAGCAACCTCAAGCACCGTGGTCTAAGGTGCACATTGATTTTGCTGGCCCAGTTCATGGCCAGACATTCCTCATAGTTGTGGACACCTATTCAAAATGGCTAGAGGTAGTCCTGATGACCTCCACTACAGCAGAAGTGGTCATCAAGGTATTACGAAGACTTTTGCGACCTTTTTAGCAGCACAGGAAATCAGACATGCCCTGGTCGCGCCATTCCATCCAGCCTCCAATGGTCAGGCAGAGAGAATGGTGATATCTGCAAAAGAGGCCCTATCTAGGATGGGCCCGCGAGATTGGCAAACACGGGTTGATCACTATTTGCTAATTCAACACATCATGCCAAGTGCCACTACAGGGAGAAGCCCCTCTGAGCTTCTCATGGGTTGCCGGCTAAGGTCCCAAACTATTCTGCCACATCACCCCCTGACTCCACAAGCAAAATTCGGAACTTTAGAATAGGGGATTCAGTTTACGCCCACAACTATGCCGGGGGAACTCTGTGGATTCCTGCCACAGTGATAGGTATCACTGGGCCTCGCTCTTATCTCGTAGAGCTCGAGGATGGTTGGAATTGGAGAAGGCACATTGACCAACTCCGTGGCCGCCTCTCCAACTCCACTCTTAGACAACCAGAGGTAACTCCTGCTCGAGTTAGCCAAAGCCCTACCCAAAAGGAGCATGAAGTCACTCCTTCCACAGCCAACTCAAACCCAAAGTCACCGGGATACTTAGCTTCTTGTGTTGCAGGCCCGCAGCGAGCTCTGAGTGAACCGGCTCTAGAAGCTCCAGCTGCGGCCTGTGAAAGTTTCCAGGAGCTTCCACCAAGTGGAGCTGCAGAGCAAACAGGTCCATCCAACCTGTCCGAAGAACACCCTCTGACTGAATTGCGCAGGTCAGGCAGAGCTACCACCCGCCTACCTGCGTGACTACGTGACCAGTAGGATTATTCCATCTAAGAGGGGAGGGGTGTTAGATACTAGCTTCAGTTATAGTGGTTTCTACCAAGGTCCTCTGCTCCGGTGGGAACAGAGGTTTAATCTCATTGGTCGAAGGGTCTGACAGCTCCCTATAAAAGGGCTGCTGTCAGATTCAACCTTTGCTGGATTGTACATACTTGTTCTGTTACAATAAAGAGCTGTTGTTACCATTAACCTGTGTGTGCCTTTCCATTACCCGATCTAACAAAACCCATTTTCAGAAAACAGCAATTTAAAATCTCCTTGCATACACTTGCCATTCAAAACATGACCAAAGTCCAGAGAAAAAGATAAAAGCAGAAATTAATATATCTAGAGCGATATATCATTCACTGCGTCTTCTGTATTTTTATCTGGAGGCAAAAGGAGAACTACAGTAAATCTCTCTCTTGGGATAAGATAACCTTAATTTATCTTCTCTCCAGAAACCAGTGATGTCACTTCCTGTTTTCTGTGATGACAAACTACAAAATCTACTGGGGCTTCATTAAAAATAGCATTAATACATCTTTCAATCCTCTTAATTAGGAAAAAACAGGGAAAATTTTGGTTCTCGTTGTTCTTAATAAAAGCTATCTATCAATGAAGTAGCCTTTCGGATTATATATAAAATGGATTTTTTTCAATTATAGTATCAATGGCAGTTAATTAGCCTATAAAAATATCATCAGCACATTCTGGAAAGTGCTTATAAAGTTACCAAAGTGAGGTAGGCAATCAATGTTTCTTCTAATGTTGTGTCTGTCTGTCTGTCTGTCTGTCTGCTGAGGTTGAGAAATATCGTTATAGATAATATGTTAGACATATGAAAACCTCAAACAACACACATCTTATACATTACTGTGTTTCTTACAAGTTTTTTTGTAAAATAGTTCAAAATTATTATCCCCCTTTTATAGATGGCAGAGAGACAGTTTGGTATGGTGATTAAAGGATGAGAAGGTATGAATTCGTAATCCTTCAATAGGTGTGGAAACCAACTGGGTTTCTATGAGCCAGTCACTTTCTCTTGGTCCCAAGTAGAAAACTGGAAGAGTGGATATGAATTAAATGTCATCTTTTAAACAATGTTGCCTGTGGCACTGAGTAATCAATTGTTTGCTTATTCACTGCTTGCCCTATGTAGAAACCAAGAACTCTAAGATCTGTAGCGGCCAACCATGCTGATCTTCAGAAGGTTGTGAAGACTTGGTTTTCCTGCAGATGTTTGTTAGGATGTTAGATGAATTCAAATAAATGTGGTTGCATTTGTTATATGGTGCCTTGATAATTGTACTATAATTATTTTGATTTTGTTTTTTGCTTAATTTATAATTGTGGTGCTATTATTGATATTGTTCATCACACAGTCGGACATATGTTCAGATTAGATTTAGCAATTTTGTCCACCTATCGAGTCCTTTCCAATGGCCTGAGATAGGCAGATGTGCATGTTGCATGGTGTTACAGATATCATCATTCAATGCACGACGTTCTGAGTAAGCTGACTTTTGCAACTAACTGATGATGAATTTGTCAATGCCGATGGTGCTCAAGTGGTTGTCCAGTTGTTTTGGAATTGCATCCAAGGCACCTATTACTATTGGTACTGTCTTTGCTTACTTTTGCCACAGTTGTTCTATTTCTATTTGCTGATCTTTGAATTTTGTTTTTATTTCCAGTTCTAGTCTGCTGTCTTCCAGTACTGCCAAGTCCACTAACCAGACTTTTTTTGTCTTTCTTATCAACAATTGTTAAGTCTGGGGTGTTATATGGCAGGTGCCTGTCCCAGAACAACTTAGCTTCTTCATTGTCTATGACTGGGTCCCACCAGTTCTTGCTTGCAGGCAAATGATATTTCTTGCAAGAATTATCATTATTATTGTTCATCTGTTATTGTTATTGTTCATTGCACAGTCAGCCAGATATTTAGATTGGAGCTGGTATTTTTATCCACCTATCGAATCCTTCCCAAGAACATGGGAGAAGTAGTTGTTGTTGTTTGATTGTGTTAGAGGGATCATTGCAGGATGTAAACTGTTCCAGGTAAAACTTCTGTTTACAATTGATTGATGGTGATTTTTCCAGTAGTGTTCCGGTAGTGTACAGGTGCTCCAATTGTTTGGGAATTGCAACAGAGGTGGTATTCAGCAGGTTCTGGACAGTTCTGGAGAACCGCTAGTGGAAATTTTGAGTAGTTCAGAGAACCAGTAAATACCACCTCTGACTGGCCCTGCCCCCATCTATTCTCTGCCTCCTGAGTCCCAGTTGATCTGGAGGAAATGGGGTTTTTGCAGTAATCTTCCCACCAAGCCACGCCCACAGAACCAGTATTAAAAATTTTGAATCCCTTCACTGGATTGCACCCAAAGCACCTATTACTATTGGTACTACCTTCACTTTGTTTTGCTATTATTCTATTTCTATTTGCAGGTCTTTGTATTTGGTGATTTTCTGCACCTCTTCCATTTCTATGCCCTGGTCAACTACTGCTGCCACATCCATCGTCCACATTACTACTACTTCTACTACTTCTATTTTAATATTGTTTGCTGTGTAGAGTTCATATAATCAAGATGGGCAGGCTCATTATTTTTTTTAACTAAGTAAAATGAACTTGAAACAATTAGTTGCAATAACAATTGGGGAAAAAGATCTCCCTTTCATCTCTAAGCTTTTTGAGAAGAAGAATGTTCAGTGCAGTCTTATCCATAATTTTCACTTTTAATCTTTTTTTTTGTAAAGGGTTGATTTTCAGGCGATATCAGTAGGCTGAGGCATTAAAACACTGGTCTAGTTTAGCTTTTCATGCCAGAAACGGAAATGCAATACATTCTCTTCCAGCCTTCTTTCCATCATCTTCTAGATTCAAGAACTGGAAAGAACGATTTATGCTTAAAAAAAATATCTTCCCATTCCTAAGCTCAGCATGGATGTGGAAATCTTGGGTTTAATATAAGCTTAATTTTTCTATCTACTTGAATTGGAATAGTCAAACCTCCTTTAATTTTTTTATTTTACTAAAACAGTCACACTACTCTGGAGAAGAGCCTAATGCTGGGAATGTTTGAGGGCAAAAGAAGAAAGGGATGACAGAGAATGAGGTGTCTGGATGGAGTCACCGAAGCAGTAGGCATGAGCTTAAATGGATTCCGGGAGAAGGTAGAGGACAGGAAGACCTGGAGGAACGTTGTCCATGGGGTTGTGATGGGTCGGACACAACTTTGAGACTAACAACAACAACAAACCTCACCTCTTGTTGGCTTCTAAAGAAAGAAAAATCTTTGAAAAATCTTCTGATGTTCCCATCATCTGAGATAAGGCAGATGAAAACCAGAGATAACCCTATTTATGACTGGTATTCGGTTTGTGAAAATCTGTCCTAGAAAAGCTGCCCTACTGCCAACACAGCTATCTTTGGAATGCCAGATGAAAATATAATCATTCAATCAGCTGTTTGTTCAAATTGTTCCTATTTGTTCTTATGTACTTTTTTTTAACAGCAACAACTTGATACTGTTTGTAAACTGTCTGAAAAATATGCCCCATGGGAAACTCTATATATGGAAAATGTGCATGCTTGACAACTGGTTCATATTTATGATGGTTGCAGTGTCCCGGGCTCATGTGATCCCCTTCTGTGACCTTCATACAAGGAAAGTCAATGGGGAAACCAGATTCACTTAACAACCATGTTATTAATTTAACAACTACAATGATTCACTTAACAAATGGGGCAAAAAAAGTCATAAAATGGGGCAAAACTCACTTAACAAATTTCTCACTTAGCAACATATATTTTGGACTCAATTGTGGTCATAAGTTGAGGACTACCTGTATTCTGCAACAGGGCCAAGACCATTCTGAGAGCTCAGATCTTTTTTACGAGTAAACCTAATCCAGTAACTGGGAGAAAACTGTTTTACTGATGGCATTTAAGGATTTCTTAACTCTATAGGCAGCTTTTGAAAAAGCAGCTTCTAGACTTTCTTGTGAAAATCTTCACAAGCATTGAAGACATGAAGATGATGTCAACTTGTGAATGGGTTCAAATGGGGATAGTTACATTATATAATCTACCTATATAAATTCTTAGATTCTCCTCCAAAAGGAGAGCTGAGCTTTGCCAGATAGAAATTGCATAACCTGGAGTTTGTTCATCCACATCTATTTGTGCATCCACTTTGTTCAGATCTGATCATAATTGCTCTTCTTATATTTTAATTAGGATTTTGCCCTAATTGTTATTCAGCAGATCTCAGTATCTTTCTCTATAAACTGCAGAAAAGTCCTTGCAAGGACATGTGATACAGTGGTCCTCTTGTAAAATATTCTCTTTTCTTTAATAATTATATGGAAGAATAGAACTTATAAGCCTCATTACTTAAACTTTGCCATTGTACTTCTGCAAAACGGCATTGCTTATCGGGTTATGCAATGTTCTTTGTTCAAAAAGGCTTTTTGAAAAAAAAAATACTGAAAACTTATCAAAAGAAAATAAAGCATAGAGTTGCAGATAATAGCCCCTAATAGGAAGAAGTCAGATTACTTATCACATTGGCACTTGACTCCAAGTTATAGAACCTATCTGGGCATAGTTTACTTAATACTTAGTGAGTAAGAATTTCCCAGAAGCAAGCAATGTTCCTGGATTCATGGTTATTCCTAGCCTAAGTATTCTGGGTCCGCAGCTGAAGACTATTTTTTACATTATTCCTTTCAGTTTCCTGTGCTTAAAAAAAAAGCAGGAGGGCTAGAAAATGTTTCCCTTTATGAACCCCCCCCCCCCGATCTTTAGATAATAATACATATATCATTTTGCAAATATTATTTAAAGCCGCAAATATTTGATAGGAAACAATAGCAAAGCAGCAGCAAAAATAAGGAACTTCTAATCCTAATAAGAATTAATCAATATGTGATCCTTGAATGGGAGAGGAATCCCACAAATGATTTTCTTTGCCATTATTGGCCTTTTTCTCACTGTCATTCCTTAGCATCTCTGGTCACTTTGTAGCAAACACTAGTTATCAATGGGAGAAGGCATAGGGATCAACAGTGACCAGAGGTGTACAAAGATGGCCTTGAAGAAAATAGGTGGGAACTATTGGTGGCTTAGTGGCTAAAACGCTGAGTTTGTCAATCTGAAAGGTTGGCAGTTCAGCGGTTCGAATCCTTCGCACCCCATAACAGAGTGAGCTCCCATTACTTGTCCCAGCTTCTGCAGTTCGAAAGCATGTAAACATGCAAGTAGAAAAATAGGAACCACTTTTGGTGGGAAGGTAACAGCATTTCATGCGCCTTTGGCATTGAGTCATGCCAGCCACATGATCACAGAGATGTCTTCTGATAGCGCTGACTCTTTGGCTTTAAAATGGAGATGAACATCACCCCCAAGAGTTGGGAATGAGTAGTGCATATGTGCGAGGGGAACCTTTACCTTTACTATTAGAGAAACATGGACTTAACCTGGAAAACAGGAAGTTGTGAGAAAGAAACTCAAGACTGTATCACTTTGACTCCTTTATAACTATGAAGTAGAATTCTAGTAGTCCTCAAAACAGGGGTGTCAAACTCATGTCATCATGGTGGCATCATGTGTTGTATCACAACTTTTTCCACTCTGCTAAACAAAGCATGGGTGTGGCCAGTGTGTGACGCATCTGGCCTGCAAGCTGAGAGTTTGACAGCCCTGCCTTAGAATATCTATTTCCTGACCTAACTTCCCTCAAAGGGCTGCCATCCTGTTATTCATTCTTTCTTGGAGAGAGCATAAAACAAATAACAGCAGAGTCTGGCAAGGCTTTCCAAGAATCAGCAATCCCCAATAGTGGATGGAGTATCCTTTAAAAAAATCCTTTGTGGAAGTCTGCATCCATGTGATCCCTCTAAATAATTGATGGAAATGTTGTTAAATCAATGTTGATTCTATGAAGCTAAGGCTCTGGTCAAGCCTATTTTTAAAAGTTTATTTACAATCAGAATCAATATAAAGCTGGAAGGGACCTTGGAGATCTTCTAGTCCAGCCCTCTGCTCAAGCAGGAGATCCTATACCATTTCAGACAAATGGCTGTCCAGTCCCTTCTTAAAAACCTCCAGTGATGAAGGATCCACAAGTTCTGAAAGCAAGCTGTGCCACTGATTAATTGTCCTCACTTATTATTTCAAAGTAATGTTCTGAAACTTGATTTTGCCTATTTGTTTTGCATATTGTATGGAATGAAACATAGTATGTGCTTCATTTTCTATTCAATCTTTTGTTAGTTCTAAGATTTATTTTACTGTCTGCTATGTACATAATGACAAGGTAATGACAATTGAGTAATAATGATTACTGCCAATGCCTTTTCATCTGATTTTCTCTTTTATTTAAGCATGTCCCAACGCTAACCCTGACTCAGCTGCTTTCTCAAGAGCCATCTGTAGCTAGTTTGAATAATTATTCTGAAATTGCCTATCATCAACCAGTTCCTGGTTGATTTCCATCCTTTTTTTTTTAGACTATTACATATCACCATAAACATTAACTCCATTTCTAGAAAATGATGCTGGCCTACTTTGTTGCTTAAAGGCACTCTTCCACAGCAGCAGCAGAAGCATAAGATAAAAGAAAAAGAGAAAAAAATATTCTGAAAATAAAACCATGAAAAATTATGGATTGATTATGTTGAAAATGTAATTGTTTTAAAGGAGGGGGAAGGGTTTGAAGAAAAAGCCTCCAACAGAATGAACCAAATTAAAAGTAAAACTAGAGTACTGTATCCATGTGAATAAATTTAATGCTTAGCAAATTGTTGAAAAAGGAAGACTTGTGTGGAAGTTTAAGGTGTTGGTTGGTTGGGAATGAGAATGTGCATATATTTGTATGCAGACACCGCTGTGCTATGCTCGTTGCAAGTCATCAGAGAATTCAGATGACTTTCAATGAGCATTGAACAATATCAGGCAAGAAGCATGGCTATGAAAGTGAATATATTTAATATTAAGGCAATTGTGTCGCAAAACTATTAATAAAATCTCTGTGTTTCCCCAGCTGTCACTCAGCTGAGATCAGAAATCATCCATGGAGTGAAGAATTGCATGATGATCATTTGTGAAATGATGAAAAACCGAGACAAGAGAACCTTGGTAGGGTGTTTATTAAACATGGTGAAAGAAATTTTAAAGCATCAAAATATAGTAGTAGGAAGATAATAGTATATGGTCTATTGCAAGGAGTGGTTATTTGTCCAAAGTAGTACAACACATGTGAATAAGATTGTCTGCCCACATTGTTTTTTGGAACGTGAGTACCACATATGTCAAAAGAAACATAAATGCAGCAGAAATGGGGAATTGTGAAAGGAGAATCATTCTGGAACTGGTTGCACCTAAACAAGAAGAAGTTGGATCAAAAATGAATGAATGAAATACATTGATTTGGCTTAGTGATAGAGACAGAATGAATGAGGACTAAACTGGCAAACAAATATATCAGGGAGAAGTTAATGGGTGAAGAGGAAGGGGAAGATTGGAAAAGTCATAGCTGGATGTTGATGAGATGTTCAATTAGAAGTATGAAAGTCCCAAAGTTGCTTTTTCCAAGAGGCAACTGGACTTTCTGGTTTTTCTTTGCAGATATTTTACATCTCATCCAAGAAGCTTTTTCAGCTTCTTGGATGATATGTGAAAGAAGCTTCCTGGATGAGAAGTGAAACATCTTCATAGAAAAACTAGAAAGTCCAGTTGCCTCTTGAAAAAGCACCTTTGGGACAACCATGACCTGGATGACTGAGAATCTCCATAGATATTTAGAAGCATGAGAATTTTAAAGTACAAAATGCAAGTGATGAATCAGCATACAGAGATTGAGAAACAAAAGTGGTTTGCACGGACAGACTTGATGCGGACATATAATGAATTGTATTGATGTAAATTAGATTTAACTACAGGTAATCTTTGATTTACAATCACTTGTTTAGTGACCATTTGAATTTACAGGGGCACTGAAAAAAGTGACTTAGGACTGTTTTTCACACTTAGAAACTTTGGTCGCATGATTAAAAATGTATCTGGCATGCATTTATCACGGTAACAATGTTCCAGGATCACATAATCACCTTTTACAACCTACTGACGAACAAAATCAATGGGGAAGCCAGATTCACTTAACAACCTTGTCAATAACTTACCAACTAAAGTGATTCACTTAACTGTGCCAAGAATTGTTGTACAATGGGGGGAAATTCACTCAACAACTCTCTTACTTATTAGTGGAAATGTTGGACTCAATTATAAATCAGGAAGTACTAGTATATTTTCTTTTCTTACAGTTTATAACGGTATTTTGTATTGCTTTTCTATGCTTTGCATAACATTGCTTATTGCACTATGTTGTGGATGTGCCTATTGATTGTATATTTATATATAATCCAGACAAGTGACATGATACAATGTTTGAAAATAGTCCCCAAACTCCACTACATAGAAGTACTGTTGCAAAAACCTACTGTTTGGAATAGGCATTTTTACCTTCCTGCAGCATAATGTATGGAATTTTCTTTGACTCCAAGTTAATTTGTTATCCAACACAAAGTTGGTGTGAAAGAGGTGGAATTGAACTCACTAAATGTAGACTGGAGAACTCAGGCTTATGATGATTCAGAATCTTCTTCTGATGTGTAGCTCAGCATGTGAGAAGTACTGGATGCCACTAAGAGATGGAGGCTCTACATGTGTTTAATGTTTGTTCAAGTAAAAGTACGTGGAAAGACAAACTAGATTCAGAGAATGAGAGGTCCATCTCGCAAACTTTCACTCAACTGCAGTTTTTAGATGGGTGACAATATTGGGGGTGGGAGTGCAAAGTGAGATGCATGTATATACTGTCACTACAATGAAACATAATTGTTACTCAGGTTTTCTTTCTTGGGTGGTTGTGTGGGTGGCATCACTCTCATTGATTTTTTCTGTTTATTTTACATTTTCACTTCATCTGTTCTTTCTTGATTAATTTTTGCTTAATTTATCCAGCTTTTCCTGTCTTTGCTTATATGTTTCTTTTTTTCCTTCCTTATTTTTTTAAAAATATTGTACTGTATTTTTTGGAGTATAACACACTCTGAAGTATAACAGGTGCCTAGCTTTTGGGGAGAAAAACAAGAAAAAAAAAATCTGCCTTTGCCTCCCAGCAATTTTCCTCCTTGCAGCAAACAGCAAACAGCCTGTTTCAGTTTCAGTTTAGCCTGATTAGCACAAGAAAAAAAATCTGCCTCCCAGCAATTTGCCTCCTTGCAGCAAACAGCATGTTCCAGTTTCAATTTCAGCACAGCCTGATTAGCAGCTAATTGTTGTTTGGATCAGCCTCCCAATAATCAGCTACTTCAGGCTGCAGGGGTTGGAATGTGTGGAAAATGGGGTGCGCAAAGGCTGAAAATGGGGCATGCGGAGGCAGCAATAGGCAATGGCAATTCCTACAGCCTGAAACAGCTGATGGTTGGGAGGCCAATCCAACTGACAATCAGCTGCTTGTGCTAATCAAGCTGTGCTGAAACTGAAACAGCTGTTTGCTCTTTGCTGCAAGGAGGCAAATTGCAGTGAGACAGAAGTCAAAGGGTGGGGGCTGGCGGGTGGGCAGGGCTATATTCGATGTATAAGATGCACCCAAATTTTCACCCTCTTTTAAGGGGGGAAAGTGTGTCTTATACTCCAAAACAAATACGGTATTTTTTTAATTGTACTTTTACTTATTTTCATTTTCTTATACCTACACACACACACACACACACACACACACACACACGGGTTTTTTCCTATTATTTTTCCTAAAAAAGCAAAATTCTCCCAAGGGCTGGTTAGCTGCTTTCCCAACACTTCACAGCAACAAATCAATTCTGATAATGCTTGTAATGCTTTCTCTCTCTCCCTCTCTCTCTCCCTCTCTCTCTCTCTCTCACTCTCTCTCTCTCTGCATGTAGAAAGATATTTATTAGATTTATATCCTTCCTTTCCTCCGAATGTAAAACTGGTATATAAAGCATTCCTTCCTCCAACTTTCCCCTACAACAACCCTGGGAAGTAGGGTGGACCGAGAGTGACTGGCCCGAGTCACATTCTCTTAGACTGAATGAGCCAAAGTGAGGCTCCACCATGGAAGATGGACTTAAATCTGGACCTCGCCAGTCTTACTCAAACATCTTAACTACTGTGCTATTTTGATTGCAGCTGGGATGTGATGAGGATACAGATAAAAAAGAGTCTCTGTGCTAAAATCGTACATGCATTCATTTTAGATTTTGAATTAATATATTTAGTTCCCACTTGTGTATTTTTCCATATCTGAAAAGTGCTCAGATGATATATATCACAGAATTCAACACAAATTAAACACCAGAAAATAAATTATGGCAATTTATAATAATTTTTTTCAATATGGAAAACTGGCAAATTTAGGCAATTGGATGTTACCTGCCAAGAATATATTTTCCGAATATGAAATATTTTGAAGATATGATTATCAAACCTAGGCAATTAGGATCTCCTCCAGCTACAAAAATGCCCTCTTTCTTTCTTTTAATTCTTCTTAATATCTTGGGGATGAAGAGGATCTACTATAGATTGTCAACATTCAAGACAATCTCAAACCATGTTGGCATGCTGCCTCATGAGACCGGAGAGATTGATAAAACTGACATTTTGTTTCATAAATCAAACTCCAGGCTTAACTGTGCATCTCAGCTCTCCAGACAATTTTTGATTTGGCATTGCAGCAAATCATGACCATGACTTGGCTAAATTAGTCTTTTTTTTATTATTCATTTATTGGATTTATATTTCAGCTCTCTTTTGTGAGCTCATCGTGGCATCCAGTTCCCATTCTTCTAATTTGTCCATTGAAACATGATCTCACTGTCTATTAGCCCATTTTGTCAAGACCCACATGTGTGGCAAGGCCAAATAAATGAGAACTAGGCCGAGTTTGTGTAAGGTATCTTTAATGTTGACCTGAGATAAATACAGAACCCTGGAAATTCTCCTAGGGATTTTTCTGCTTCATTCACTGTACCTTGGAACTCCTTTTCTCCAATTTGTCCTGATCTGGGCTGAATTATCATTTTTGAGATAATCTTTCAAAGCTTGTTCTTTTCTCTGCCCACGCACCCCACAATCTCTTATGTCACTCTAAGTTTAAATTCGATGCTTTTTTTTGTCCCACCTCTCTTCAGTCAATAGATACTTGCTTGAAGGCCCAGAAATACCTGATTTATAGTTATTTAACGGATTTTTGGAATAACTTTTTCCTGCTTTACCAGCTTCATTACCTGTATAGATGATCTCCGATCAAGTTGATAAGACTACTGCCTGCCAGCAGAGTCTTCCTGCTTGGAATTTATTTGATCATACATTAAGTAACTTATAATTCCTTTGAACAAAAAGTAAGAAAGACATGCTGGGTGATTAACAGTGATAATGATGATTAATGGAATGACTAGGTTTTATTCCATTAACTATCCTATTATTGTCTCAGCTGGCAGATCAAGCAAACACTGTCAGGCAACAGAACTTGCCACCCACTTTAATGCAGCATGAAGACAATTTGCTGTGGAATTAGGCACCCATCCATTGCAAGCAGAAGGCTGATATGATATAAAGAAGGAGCCAACTCTCTTATAATCTTGCCAAGTTGATTATTTGTAGCACTGTCACAAGATATAATTACTTTCTCCACCTGCTGATGACAGGTTTTCTCCCTTTAATCTTCTTCAAAAACTTTTCAAACTTCATTTCATTCTTTGAACTGTGTAAGAAAGTGCATGGTAAAGCTGAAATAGCAATAGTACTTAGACTTATATACCACTTCACAGTGCTTTACAACGCTCTCTAGGCAGTTTACAGAGTCAGCCCATTGCCCCCAACAATCTGCGTCCTCATTTTACCCGCCTTGGAAGGATGGAAGGCTGACTCAATGAGCCTGGTGAGAATCAAACTGCTGAACTGCAGCTGACAGTCAGCAGAAGTAGCCTGTATTACTGTATTCTAACCAATGCACTATGATGACTCAGATAGGCAGACTTGGAAAACTGGGCTTTCTCACATGAGAAACTGAAGAACCACCAAATGAAATTGCCTCTTGAATATTAATATTTTCTTTCATTTCATAAGATCCACCTTAATAGAGTGGGTGGGTTTTTGGAATCAGGGAGAAGTTAGTCCTGAT
Organism: Thamnophis elegans; assembly: GCF_009769535.1. NCBI lineage: Eukaryota > Metazoa > Chordata > Lepidosauria > Squamata > Natricidae > Thamnophis > Thamnophis elegans. The sequence continues at coordinate 40,999,244 of NC_045542.1, forward strand.
TTCATTCCATGAATAACCTACTTATTCAATTTCTTTCCTTTTAGACATATTGGAGGTAACATTACATTTAATTTATATTGCTTTCATCACAAACATAGGAAATTGTCTCATATGACATCAGAAAATTTATTTTTCTCATTCAATTTCATTTACATTAAGCTTCTGACAATAATAATAATAACCTAGACACCCTTTAAACTCATACCGAAGGCAATGGCAATAGCATTTAGAATTAGCTACTGCCCCATAGTGCTTTACAGGGACTCAAGAAGAACTGAAAGTCCTGGATAGGAAGACCAGAAAAATAGTAACAATGAATCATGTCCTTCATCCACAAAGCAAGGTTGACAGACTCTACTTACAAAGGAAAATAGGTGGGCGTCGGATGTTGCAAGCTGAACAAGAAAAAAGGACATTGGAAGAATATCTGAAGAGTAGTGAAGAAGATGCACTGAAACTAATGTCCCAGGAAGTCTCACTGAATACCAGAGAGAACAAACTTATTTACAAAAAGGAAGAATATAAACAAAGAATATATATATATAAAAAAGACATGGCAAGGCCAAATATTACATGGGTACAAAGTTTTGAATACAAAAAAGAAAAGAAAAAAAGAAAAACCCAGACAAAGCAGATAACTATTACTGACAATTACTAAGAGCAGGAAAGCTGAAGAAAGAGACAGGCTAATTCTGGCTTCACAAGACCAAGCCTTAAGGTCAAAGGCATGAATTGAGAAGGCAGTAAAAGACAACAAATGCCATCTCTGGAAAGAGGCTGAAGAAGCAGTTTTTTAGAATATGGATTAGTATTTAAGTTATTTTAAAGATTGGTATTACTTGTTTACACTTAAGAGGTTGTTGTGTTGTTATTAAAGATAAATGTTTTCCCTGTCCAATCAAGACTGATTCTAGGGGGTGGTACTCATCTCCATGTCCTAGCCGAGGGAGCCCATATTATGCAAAGACACTTCTATGGTCCTGTGGCTAGCATGTTTATATGCCAAGGTGCATGGAATGCTGTTCCCTTCGCAACAAAATGGTACTTATTTATCTACTTGCATTTGCATCCTTTCAAATTGCTGGGCGGGGGGAAGGAGCTGGGGCAAGAACAGGAGCTCACCCCCTCATGCAGTGCTTGGGTCTCAAACCCAGGCTGTCAGCTTTCCAGTTGACAAGCTCAGCATCTTTAACCACTGAACCATCATGTACTACATATATATATGTCAGGTAACACTTTTGCTATATATTTGTTTGATGTATTTTTGCTACTTTTAATTTGTTTGGTAGTTCCCTTTTCCTTTTATGTTACTTTGTATTTTGATGTTCAACTTTGAAATTTTATAAACGTATATACATACACCAACATACATAAAGTACTGCACAGAAGTACTGCATTGGGCCTCCTCCGAGTTCCATCTGCCAGTCAGTGTCGACTGGCAACTACGCGGAGGAGAGCCTTTTCAGTAGCAGCTCCGACCCTTTGGAACGATCTCCCCGTGGAGATTCGTACCCTCACCACCCTTCAGACCTTCCGCACAGCCCTCAAGACCTGGCTATCCCGTCAGGCCTGGGGTTAAAGATTATATTCCATCCCCGCCCGAATGTTTGAATGAATGTTGCTTTACTCTTTTAATTATGTATTGTCCTATATGTCTTTGTATGTTTCCCCTTCCTATATAAGTTGTAAGCCGCCCTGAGTCTCCTCAGGGAAAAGGGCGGCCTATAAATAAACTTAACCTAACCTAACCTAACCTAACCTAGATATGCAGGTTGGGGAAGGGTCAAAAACCAAAGTAGACCAGAAGGAATAATTAGCAAGATTGTTAATCAGAAAGTTAACTGTTGATTGCTTGCACAATTATACTATTACTCTCTGTGTGTATATATATTCCTCATGCTATAGTAATTGAGCAATTGTCTTAGGTGTCTGGGCCCCATATTGCAGAATATATCCAGTTTGAGTTGTCCCAGAAGCTGTCATATACTACTTTGGTAAATAGACAACCCAAATATTAGCTCCCAGCTTAAACAGATATACTGATGGATCAAGAATCCCTCTTCTTTGAAAGTGACCATCTGCTACAATAGCAGAATCTCCCTAGAAATGCCTGTGTGTTTGATAAGAAATGTTCTGTATGTCACAGAGGCGTAAGTATACAATAATGAACAGATGCTTGTCATATTCAGTGTAGGAATAAATGCAAAGTTTTTTCTCTTAGTGACGGAATACAAGTAGGAGATAACTTAAATCATGTAAATGATTTACATTTTTGAAGAAATCTATATGTAAAGAAACAAATTGATTAACGGGAGAACCTATGAATAACAGTTAGATATAATGTTAAAAATGGCTAGAATGTTGGTTATGGAACAAATTCCTAATCATTCACACTCTCAGGCGACAGGGTCAATCATCCTTTCTCCCAGGGATATCACAAACATGTCCAGACAATAAAAAAAATTAGAAGGAGGAAAAGAACATTCCTAAACTGTAGAGGAAATATTTTTTCTCTTTTCTTTTTCTTAATTTCTTTCTTTCTCTCTCTCTCTCTTTCTTCCTTTCTCCTTCCTTTCTTCCCCCCTCATTCCTTCTCTCTCTTCTGAATCCAATTACTAGATTTCTAGATATGAATAATATATAAAATATCAACAATACATGCTATAAATACAGTAATACATTAAAAGTGGCATACAATTAATATTGGGATTAACAACTCCACAATCAGCTTCAAAAGGTCTCCTGGAAAAGCCAGATGTTTACCTTCTTTGGAAGACCATGAAGGTGGATGCAGTCTCTAACTCGGGGCGGGGGGGGGGGAACTGTTGCATAGGAGGAAAGCTTCCATGAACTGTTATCCACAATCAGTCACTTCTCCTAATAGATGGGGACATTTAGCAAATGCTGAGTGGTCAGAATCAATCTGGGCTAGATCGTCTCTCTTAGATACCTAAAATATAAATGTGAAATGTGAAAATAAACTTATACACCTTCTATTTCCATGCAATTAAAAAGATCCACATTTAATGAAAGGGTGCTACAAGAATGACTGGCTTAATTATGTATGTATATATCAGTGAAACATCATAAGTCAGTCCTTATTTCTGAATTCTGGACAGCAAGGTTGGGGGGAAGGAAACTATTAATAAAATAGGATTTGTCTCTGGATGATGATCTTAAAGGAAAACCTTTTAACAGCCTTGAAAATTAGGTTGGGAGGAGCGTTTCTCCATCTTCAGCATCTAGTTGATTGGCCTTTAAGCTTACAGGAGGTTCCCTAAGCCTTTACAAAGATGGATCGGAAACCAGATGATGCTTCATATAAAATTATAATGAAGGATAGGAGTTGACATGCTAACCTTTATATAATTTTCAGTTGTTTTGATACATGGCATGTGAATGGGTACCATTTCGGTTTTCTGTGGTGTAACAAGATGATATAGCCAATGCATAATTTCAGTTTTCAAATAACAGATGTCAGATGATATCACTTTACTGTGAGTTCAGCTGAGGCCTAACATATCTGCTAAGATTTTCTGTGGCAATCTTCAGGCGTAATGCCCTATCACTGCTACTTCCCTAATAACCAAATTTGTATTATCGTATTTGTTCACAAAGAAGACAGACCTGATCAAAGAAGAAGAAAAAGATGGATGATGAATTCAAATATTGTAAATGAAATAGAATACACTCAAATGCTGGAGAAAGAATTGAAACTACTTTTTAGAATAAATAAAAAAGAATACACCTCAATTCAAAATCTCTGGGACACTATGAAAGCATACACAAGAGGCCTCACGATTGCCTACATGGCGAGAAAAACTAGAAAACAAAAAGAGCAACAAGAATGTATGTAAAAAGAACTTATGGAAGCCGAAGATGAACTACAGAAAGACCCAAAGAATAAAATTAAAAAAGAAAAAATAGAGATGATAAAACATAAGATCAACTTAATAACTCAAAAGGATTTAGCACAGAAAATTAAAGCGGCCAGACAAAATTACTTTGAACAAGCCAACAAACCTGGATGATGGCTGGCATACAGATTGAAAAATGAAAGAGAAAAAAGGATGATATACCAATTAAAAGATGATAAAGGAAGAATTCAATACAAAGCAGAAGAAAAGAAGCATATTATTCATAAATACTTTGCAAAACTATACGTGCAAGATAGTATGGAGGAAATCAAGATAAAACATTATTTAAACACAGAAAAGATAACACCAATCTCAAAAAAACAAAGGAAGGCGATAAACAGGCCAATAATGTTAGCCGAAATGGAATTAGTCCTGAAAACCCAGAAAAATAATAAAACCCCAGGATCAGACGGAATACTGTAATATTGGAAGAACTAGGAGTGGAAATGTTGGAAATCATGGATGGAAGCAATAATATCGCTAATCCCGAAATAAGAAACCAACCGACAAGAAATCCAAAACTACAGACCAATTTCATTACTAAATTCTGATTATAAAATATTTGCAGCAATTATGGAGGGAAGAATTAAACAGGTTTTAAATGAACAAATACACCCGGATCAAAATGGATTTTTACCTCACAGACACATTAAAAATAATACGAGAATCATCCTAGACATAATAGAATATTACGAGGCGCATCCAGAAAAACAAATGGTACTGGCTTTCCTTGATACACAAAAAGTATTCCACAACATAATTTGGAAATTTATAATAACTCTATTAGACAGGATGAAATTCGGAGGAAAATTTACAAAAATGATAGAAAAACTTTATAACAGTCAGACAGCCAAAGTTCTGATGAATGGAGATCTAACAGAGAAGATAGAAATAAAAAAGGGAGTCAGAAAGGTGTGCTCTCTCTCTCCTTTGCTGTTTATATTAACCCTGGAAATTTTATTAAATGAAATTAGGAAGGACCAAGGAATAAAAGAATATAAGGCCCAAGCTTATGCCGATGACTTAGTATTTGTTCTAGAAGATCCATTAAATCCAGTCTGAAATTAATTAAAAAATTAGAAGAATATGGTGAAGTGGCAGGATTAAAAATTAATAAAGGTAAATCAAAAATGATAACTAAAAATATGACAAAAAAGCAAGAAGAAGTGGAATTAGCAACTAGAATGCAAATAACTAAGAAAGTGAAATACTTGGAGATCTGGGGATCTGCAAAATGTTCCACAATTAAGGACGATAATTATAATAAACTAGTGACACAAATAAAGAAAGATTTAGAAAGCAGGAAAAATATTTAGCTATCACTAATGGGATGTATAACCACAGTCAAAGTGAATATTTTACCAAGAGTCTTATTCTTGTTGCAAGCCGCACCTATTAACCCGGGTAAAACTTTCTTTCAAGAATTAAACAAAATAACTGCTAGGTTCATTTGGCAAGGACGAAAAGTGAGGATTAAACTAAAGTCAATGCAAGATAGCAAGGAGAAGGGAAGTTTAGCATTACCAAATTGGGAATTATACACATTAGCAGTAACAATAACATGGTTTGAATGATTGGATAGAGCTAAAGAAAAAAAGAATTTTGACCTTAGAAGGCCATGATTTGCAAGCAGGTTGGCATACATTCCTATGGGATGATAAAAATAAAACACACAAATACTTTCAAAAACATTTAATTAGAAGACTGGCTCAAAATCAAAAAAATACACTATGTGAAAATCCCGAATTGGCTATCACCAACAGAAAGGACGATCCATCCAAATTTTATAGATATGAATAAAATGTTAAAATACAGAGACATAATTGACGGACAAGGAAATTTAAAAACAATTGAAGAATCGGCAGAACAAAACATGAAAGTTGACTGGCTAACTTACCTGCAAATCAAAATTAAATACAATAATGATACTAAAATATATGACATCGAAACAGAGCCACACAAACTGGATAAAATAATTCATAGCTCAGATAGAAAGATGATTTTAATTTAATTTAATTTAATTATCAAAATTTATATGCCAATCCCAAAGGACTCCGGGCGGCTTACAAAAAAAAATGATAGGGAGAATATATAAATTTCTCCTGAAGCATAAAATGGAAGAGGAAATCGTTAAAGAACAAATGATAAAATGGGCACAGAACTTTGGCTATAATATTGAATTGGATAAATGGGAAAAATATTGGGGAACAAATTTAAAAATGACACTATCAGTTGCATACAAGGAAAATCAGTACAAAATGTTTTACAGATGGTACCTGGCACCAACAAGGTTAGCTAAAATCTCAACAAATACCTCCCCAAAATGCTGGAAATGTGAAGCAATACATGGAACATACTACCATTTATGGTGGACCTGTGAGGAGGCTAAATTTTTTTGGAAAAGAATCAAAAAGTGGCTAGAGGTAATAACAGGTGTTAAAATAGAATGGAAACCTGAAGTTTTTTTATTAGGAATAATGACTGTGAAATATAAAAAAGAAATTCAGTATTTAATATTACATATAATTATGGCGGCAAGGATTGCCTTTGCCCAGAAATGGAAAAACAAATTAATTCCAAGCGAAGATGAAATAATAAGAAAAGTTATGGACTGTGCTGAAATGGACAAATTAACAAAAGAAATCCAGGGAAAAGAAGAAACAGAATAATACCAGATATGGGATAAATGGTATAGGTGGATGGAGGAAAGAATCAAGGATCAATGAAGGAAGACAACAAAGCCCAAAAAGAGTAGTTAAGGAGAATTAACACAAATATATATATGTATCCAAATGGTTTAAACTTACTAGATGTAATCATCCAATATAGCAAACAGAGGAGTAAGATAAGAGGATTAAGAATGGTGAAATACAAATGAAATATAATAGAAGGGGAAACAATGTAAGGTGAGCAATATCGATTGGCAATTGCTATTAGAAAGAACAGGAAGCTCCTGTTCGTATTGCATTGTGTAAATGTGGTGTACGTCTAAGTTTTGTGTGTATTTTACCTGTTTGTAAATAATTTTTTTTTAAAAATAAAAATAAATAGAAGTTAAAAAAAGAAGACAGACCTGAATTTAAGATGACTCCTTCACCACTGAATAAAATTAGTCAGGAAAAAACCCCATATCTGTTTTAATTACTTTTAGAAGATCATTGTAAAAATCAAATTATTAAGGGAAGAACTAAACTCTTTTTTTTTGGGGGGGGGGAGTAATCAGCGTACTTAGAGCAGCTCTGTAGGTGGACATTTCCATTGACTTCATTTTAAGTCAAATTCGCATTGGGCCTCTTTGAAACTTACTGGAGTGAGTGAGTGAGTTAGGATGGCAGTGATTTGGGTCTATATTATCATTATAGCATAAAAATGCTTGCTGTGTTCTCTCTTATTCCTGCCGGAATAATTCCCAAAGTTGAATTTGCCTTCCATAATAATATCTCAACATCAGTGAAATAAACTTTTTAGTGCACTTTCTACCATATTACCAAATCAAGATCTTTTTCCTGGGTGATTAAGACTACAGTTCAAAATACTCTAAGTTGGGGAGCAAGTCCCAGTCAGCCATTGATGCACACACTCTGGCCAACTTTTTCTTCATGGGCACATTACAAAAATAATGAATCAAATCAAAATGACTGGTTAAATGACACACAGACACACATAATGTTGATTAACCTGATTATTCTCCAGTCTTGTGTTTCATTACCTCCCCATGAAAAGTTACAATTTCTTAGCAACTTGCAGGATCTTTTGGAGGTCACACCAAGATTTAGGGGCATCACGGGCAACCTTCCACTCAAGCGGCTGTTGTAAGTTGCCTTGCAGGCATTTGCACTGTAAGAATAGCAAGCCTATAAAGGTTATGTCATATGAAATAGGAAGGAACTGTGCCAATGGATGGATATGCACCCATCTTCAGAATGAGCTCTTAGCAAAGAAGGTTAATAGAGCATTCAAGACCAGTCTCACCTTTGCTTTGCTAATCCCCTCATCTATATTAATCTTCCAGGGTACTTTTTTAGTAGCTCAGTGCTTGGTGTTTGTGGGGAATCTAGGGACAGAAAAAGAAGCTGTTGCTGTGCTGGGCTATGCACTCTCTAAATCGAGAGTGTTAATAATAGCTCAGACCTCAAAATATAAGTTGTAGCTCTTATAAAAGCTCTTGAGCAAATGAAACAGATGTCCATGGAAAATACATCCAGTCACTTCCTCCAACAGCTGCTGTTGTATCCCTTTTTTTTCCTCCAAATTTTTTTTAGAGTTCACCTGTTGGGGACAAACAAGCCTCAGGACATGCACGTTTTCCTTTTCCTTGCTGCTTTGGTTCACTCCAGAAAGTGAAAGAGCTTAAGACGCACCAAACCGGGGGAAATATTGTTGACCTGCTATGCAAATTCCGGCAGCCAATAAAAGAAGATTTTCAAAATAGCCTGATTTACTGGAAAGAAATGACTTTTCATTTCATTCATTGGGTGATTGATTTTTGTTTTAGTTTATAGTCATTTTAACTTGGAGCCTGGCCAGGGATTTAGGGAAATACCCAGCATTTGGCAAGGATGGAAATAGCATGTTGGCTCAAGGCATAGCAGCAAAAAATAAAAAATAAAAAGGCAAAGGGGTGAATCAGTTCCAACTTGGAAAGGGCAAACCTGAAGAGTTGAAAACGAGGACTGAGAGCCAGAAGACCTACATTTGCTCTGGTTGTAGCAAGATTTCTCCACCCAATTCAAGGCTTTCTCCCTGGTGTCTTCTAGTTACATCAAAGCAGTAACATAATAGCAGAGTTGGAAGGGACCTTGGAGGTCTTCTAGTCCAACCCCCAGCTCAAGCAATGCTACAAATTATTTTTTAATTGGTGATTATGACTAACTTTAGTTCTACTAAAGTTGCCTACTTTACGCAAAAGCCCATGTACATTAAGATAAATTACTTAGATTTTTTATTTTAAGTATTCAGTGACAAGGATTGTTACAATATTGCATGGAGGTGTAATCATTGCTGAAGTATTTTTTTTTTCTGTTGTTAATTAGATATACATATAAGGTATGGTATCCTATTAGTATATTACGGTGTCTTATACATGGAACACACAATGCCTGTTCCAGCCTGTCCTCCTGATATTAATTTCCTAGATAGCTTTTATTACATATATATGGGACAGTGCATGGCTTCCATGCGCTACATAATTGTGATACTATTGGCTTCACCCCTGGAACACGGCTAAGAGAAGAGTTAATAGATAAGCAGAGAAAAATATTTTACCATCGGTTCTGTCAAATGGTTTAGAAGAGATTCAGACTGGGCTTGTTGCTAGTGAACTAGAGTGAATGAGTGTACTAGAGTCTAAGAAACTTTCCAAGAAGAATATAGGAAATAGGGAACTCTTAATCTCTGCTTGTTTTAAGGGATTGGTGTGGACCAGATAATGTACAAGACTAAAGGAGTGATAGTTCAAATGTGTGCCTCTTTCCAAGAAACTACCTTAAAAAAAAAGGGATGGCAGTAAATTCAGTTTATGAATGTACTACTTTTGGCTGTCCAAAACAAGCAAGGTACATGCCTCCTATTCCTATTAAGAACTCAACAGACATCATGACTAACAAGTGTGTTTTGAAGAAACACAGAGGCTCAAATAATGGGAGGAGCTCCAGTGACTCCAAGTAGATTTGCTTCTTCTTGAATATTATATGGTCATTGTGACCAGAGCAGAAAAGAAAGTGATGGAGTACTGGTGACTCTAGCCAATAGTTGGACAGTTTAATTGTCCTTTCACTAATCAGCTACTACTTCTGAATGAGTTTCCATGACAGGTGTGTGCATTTCTTTTACTGAAGTACAAACAGTACCATAGGAGGCCTCCATAATGGATTACAACCTGCATTAGGGTTAACCAAGAATGCTATCAACACAAATTAAACATTAACTTTGGATTAGGAGCATTTATCTTCTAGGAAAGGATGCGTTCAGAGTTGGGTAGTCTAAGGGACATTTTATAGTGTCAGAGTTTGTTGCAGAAAAATCAAATCTAGAAAGCACACACAGATAACTGATTCAGCTGGATTCATTAGCTTTTTTATATACATAATAACAGATGAATAAATGTACAATATCAATAGTAGATTCTTTCAATGTGGTAGAAGTTACAAGCAGAATACAAGCAGGAGAGAACAGTTATTCATTTCAGAGTTCAGAGCAGACAGTAGTTTCAGTTTCAATTCTCAGCACAGACTCAGATCTGTTTAAGCTCCCATTGGCTGACTTTAGTTGCTATGCCTATTCATTGACTGACCTTGTTACCATGTCTTTCCCAGTCATGAATATTTTAACACACAGGTATTCTTAAGCATAAGGTACAATTTGGCTTTATTCCACAAACTACCTCGGGATATGACTTGGGAAGGGATCTCCTAATTGTAATATGGAATTTTCTCTTCTCAAAATCACCTTTTGGACTTTAATGCCAATTACCCAAACTATGAACCAGAGACAGATAGAAATTCTTGTGTCATTTATTTTGAAGATCAAATTATTGCAATAATTCATGCTCTGAGAATGACTTGATGCTATAGTCATTATTAGTTGCTATATATGGACCACGTACAGTGACAGTTCTATGTGCATCTGTTATAAAGAGATAGATCCAGTTATATTAATGCTACATCCAGAATCTGGCTTCACTAGTCGATTCTCAAAATCTCTTCCAGTTCAATTAATCTAATTTTAATAGCCTTAAAATGGCATTTAGGGCTGACATCTCTGGCAAAAGTCTGGGGAAATTGGTCAATGCTGTATATCTGGACATCTGTATAAATCCAGAATTTGGTGAAGGTAGTAAGCTATCCTTCCACCTAGCATTTTATATATTTATTATATCCCCCTTTTATTATTTTTATAAATAACTCAAAGTGGTGAACATATTTTATACTCCTTCCTCCTATTTTCCTCATAACAACAACCCTATGAGGTGAGTTGGGATGAAAGAGGGAGTGGCCTAGAGTCACCCAGCTAACTTTCAAGGCTAAGGTGGAACAAGAACTCATGGTCTCCTCTTTCTAACCTGTTGCCTTAATCTCTAGACCAAACTGTTTCTTTCATGCTCAAATTACAGTGAGTATTGTTGCAAGGAATGTGAACAAGTAAAATCATGCTTCTGTTCTTGAACTACAATACTGTTTGAATTAATATCAAGAACCCATCCCTACCTTCCTAATTATTTTAAACCTAATGGCTTTTAAAATAAGATCTGCATTTCTTTAAATTGCCCTTACTCTTGTGTTCCTTATACAGATGGGTCAGGAAAGAATCAGATAGATTTCTTTCTCAAATTACTAGCAGTGAGCTGGCTTATTTCTCATTATCCCTGAATGCTATTTTTTTTAAAAAAAATATTGTTCAAATCTGAATATAGGCTGTTAAAACCAGCTCTGAATTAATTTGCAATTTAAAATTGGTCCCCTTTGGAGAGCCAACCAAGATCTTGAGTGTTGAACACTGGCGGGTCTGCCTCTAGAGTATGCTGAGGCAACTTGGCTTAGGACCAGTCTCAAATCTCATCTTCATTTCAGCTGTTGGATATCAGCATTTTTCTTCTTATACTTCTTTCTCTACCTTAATACTGTCGCAGGGGTGTCAAGCTGCTGGCCCGCGGGCCAGATGCATCACACGCAGGCTGCACCCACCCTAGCTCAATGAAGGGGGGAAATGTCATGAAACATCATGTGATGGCAACATGACAGCGTGAGTTTGACACCCATGATGTATCGGAACTGGGGAAGAGGCTCCTCTGATGCAACACAGGACCTCTTTGTCAACACTAAACTGAGAAATGGGTGATAGTTTTCAAGGAGACCCAGCAAGAATTTTCATGACAGATATTGAGTTTCATTCCTCCAACAAGTGCTGTTCATTTGCATCTTTGTGTCTACAGAGCACATGTTTCAAGGGCCATCTTTTTGATTTGGGCTAACAAGATGATGGGAGGCATCTTACACTCATGGCCACTCCTTTTGCCCTGCCTCCACTGTGTCTTAACAGAGCATTGGGTTATGTGTTGTGTGTTTATTCTCATTGTTATCATCATCGGTTCCAGAGGTGGTATTCAACAGGTTCTGACCAGTTCTAGAGAACCAGTAAATACCACCTCTGACTGGCTCCGCCCCCATCTATTCTCTGCCTCCCGAGTCCCAGCTGATCAGGAGGAAATGGGGATTTTGCAGTAACCTTTCTCTGGAGTGGAGTGGGAATGGAGATTTTACAGTATCCTTCTCCTGCCACACCCACCAAGCCACGACCATCAAGCCACACCACACCCACCAAGCCAGCCCACAGAACCAGTAGTAAAAAAATTGAATCCCACTAATGATCCATTCCCAGAGGAAGGCAAGCTCTTTAGTTCTCATCTTCAATATGACCTTAAACAAGCTCATAAGAATTGCCTACCTTTAAATATATATTCAATGGCTGGGTGGAGAAAAAATAGTTAGATAAGTTAGTGATAAAACATGGGCTCCATTCCTCATTTTAATAGTCTTTAATATATTGTGCCTTAAGAATAGTTTGTTTTCTTATGGCAGTCTTATGTAGTTACTTTCTGAGATACCTAAAGATCAACAGACACCAATTTAGTTCTGGAATATAATAACGATCAACTGGAAAGCAACATAGTTTATCAATTTACCTTCTGGGTTTTCAGCAATTTACTGACTTTTAATTTGCAAAGAGATTTACAAATACATCTGTGTCATGTAAATATATATGTAGGTGTAAAGTATGACACTATTAATCTTTTTTTCTATTTTTATCTTCTCTCTATTGGATACTAAAAGCTGATCAGGTTAAATACTGTAAGAGAACAACATATGGCTTTATCTTTGATGGAGCCAAGCATGGCTCTATGATTAATTTGAGGAGGTTTTTTAAGTACCTCACTGCCGTGATAATTCTTTCCATTTAATGACATGAACATTCCAAGAGAAAATTTCAGGCCTGGATTAAAAGGGTTTCACACACAAAAGAGTGAGCTAATAAAGATGAAGTTGCTTATTTTGCTTTGAAGTCAAAGAATCTTCTTTGATAGGAATAAAACATCCTGGTGGGAACAACAGGAAGCCACCATAAAGCAAACTTGACTTTGCTAGTCTATGAAGTTGATATTTGTGACAAGGCATCTGCATCATTTATATAGACCAGTGTTGGTGAATCTTTTCGGCACCGAGTGCCGAAACAGGAGTGGGAGTGTGGGAGCACCGGAAACCGGAAGAGCAGCTCCCCAGCACATATGCACGAGTGCCAAAACAGGAGTGGGAGCGTGGGAGCGCCAGAAACCGGAAGAGCAGCTCCCCAGCACATATGCACGCACTGGGAAGCTGAAATTCCAGTTTTTGGCATGCACATGTGCAACGGCCACCTGGTCCTTTGGTTTCTGGTGCACATGCATGTGTGAAAACTAGCTATCCGGTGCACATGCATACACCAGAACCCAGAACAGCAACAGGCAATGGCTAGCGTGCCCGGAAAGATGGTTCTACATACCACTTCCAGCACGTGTGCCATTGGTTTGCCATCACAGATATAAACTATTCAGAGATTTGTATTATATACATTAATTTTACCCAGTTTTAATTTGTATTATTTTATCATTAAAAAGATGGCTTTTGTTTGCATTCATTTCATGGACTAAAAAACAATTTATTAGAAACATTACTGAAAGTTTTTCATTTTCAGGGAATTTTATCCAAATTTTGTCTGAATTTTCAAATTCTCAATTAGGCTAACCCTCCTAGAATTCTCTGATTGTCTCTCAACCAAACTCTAATCAATCCTGCTTTTTTATGGAGCTCAGACAGGGTTTCCACAGGTGTCATCCATTGTAAAATTTATTATTTCTCTTTCTCCCCTTCTCCTTAAAAAATTAGGAAAGGAAAGCAAATGAGAGGGAGAGAGGAAGGGAGGATTATGATAACGTTCATGTTATCTTTCTTGTAGTATCTACACAACTCTCTCTATATATGTAGGTTAATTCAAGGAATACAAAAAAAGCATGAAATTAGTTAAACCACAAAATGGGTGTGAAGTTTTCAAAAGATGCCCTAATTAATTTACAAGCCTCGATGCGAAGTTCAAAAGAAATCCAGTCATTTTTTAGGAGCAACATTTTGGCATGTTCTACTTGGAGCCAAAACTGATATCTGGAACTTTACCCCTGTGTCTCCCCTCCCCTAAGTCTGTGTCATAAATCATATCAACCAACAAGGTGCTGCAGCAGGCTGTCAACTTTCACGCCTCACAAGCCTGCGGTAGAAATCTGAGATCCGACTCTGGTTGCAGGTATGCATGGAATTCTCCCTCCCTTTTTCATGTCAACTTGATAATAGTCATGGAAATGTTTTACAAGTTGACATTAGGCTCCCCTCACTTCCCGAAAGTGACCTGCATGAAACAAAAACAATTTGAGTACAGGTATATAATTTAGGGATGCGTCCCTCCCCCAGGCTTGCCTGGATTTTCTGCATGGAATTTTGTTATAAGGCGATCAGCCTGGATATTTCTACTTTTTACCCAAGATAAAGGGTAGCCCTTCCACTTGATTAAGTATTGAAGTTGTCTCCTGTGCCACCTCAAATCAAGGACTCGTTGAACCTCATAACAGGTTTGGCCCCCTATGACCACAGGGCTTGGGGGCTCCCGGGGTAGTGGTCTCAGCATGGATCCAATCATGGGTTTTAAGAGACTACTATGGAACGCCGGGTGTATCTTCTCCAGCAATTGAGGCAGTTTCAATTGCACTGTGACTGGGTTGATGATCTTTACTATAGGGAATAGTCCCATAAACTTGGCCCCAGTTTCTTGCTAGGAAGTTTTATCTCAAATATTTTGTGGAGAGGTAAACCTTCTCTCCCACCCAGAATGGCCATTGCAGAACCTGGTGTTTATCTGCCTGTTTCTTATAGGTTTGTGCCGGTTTAACACTTTTTTGACATTTTCCCAGGTTGCTTTCAGCATCAACATCCAATCAGTCAAGCTGACTGAGGAGGGGGGATCCTTTGGATACTCAAGCATTGGGACAAAATCCATGCTGCTCACTACTTTGAATGGCTCTCTGTGAAGTTTCCAAAAGATGTCCTAATTAATTTACGAGCCTTGAGACAAAGTTCAAAAGAAATCCAGTTATTTATTAGGAGCAACATTTTGGCATGTTATTTTGTGGAGCCAAAACTGATTCTGGTTAATGGTCTCTGAACTTTACCCCTGTGTCTCCCCTCCCCTAAGTCTGTGTCCTAAATCATATCCACCAACAATGTGCTGCAGCAGGCTGTGAACTTTCATGCCTCACACGCCTGCTATAGAAATCTGAGATCCGACTCTGGTTGAAGATTTGCATGGAATTCTCCCTCCCTTTTTCATCTCAACTTGATAATAGTCATGGAAATGCTTTACAAGTTGACAATGGGAGTTATTGTTCCATATACTAGTAACCCTTAAAATTGTGTTGGTTTAATTAAGCCTATTTTACTTAATCATGAATAAGTGTGATCCTCTGAACAGAGGGAAAACAATGAAGAGAGCTTGGCTCAAGGTCAGTTTTTGAATTTGAATCAAAGATTTCAGCATAAATTGAAATCATCCTTAGCTTTCACTTGGTTCCTTCAGATCCATTGGATTTCAATTCCGTCATCTTATAATATGCTCTCTAGCGATCATAGACCTATAATCCATTGAAACTAGAAGCTTTCAGACTGGAGAAAAAAAACTGTCTGAACATTACAAAACTGAATTTTTCTTCTGTTAAATGAACAAAGACCCAGTTTCCAATATAGTAAAAGTTCTGTAAATTTCATTTTACCAGTCGTATTAAATATATTCTGTGAAATATGCTTGCTTACTGATAAAATGCAGACTGAAAGAAATGGTTCATGCCAGCCCCTACAATATTCTGGCTCTTAGTATCATATTGTTACACTATAATATATAGATTTTCTCCATGCTTCTTTTGGACAGAGAATTAGAAATTTTTTATGGAAAGAGAAGATATCAATTCATATTTACAATGTTTTGTAATGATAAAATAAAGCAGTTCTAAAAATCAAGAAAATCCAACCCACAGGAAAATTTCCAAATTCTCTTTCTACAACAAAGCCCATAAAACTGAAACCTTAAATCAACTTAATTAATAAACAAGTCTATGAATCATCTACAGGCAGAGATCTCAATAGCAGTAGTTTACTATTGGAATAATACGTATATTACCAGTATATACTGTATCAAATTAATAATAAATTAAGGATACCTTGACAGGAAGTGATGGTAGGACAATCATTGTAGTTTGTGGAATTTTAGAGAAGCATTATGCTCTGTTCAAATCCATTGGACATAATTCCATCAGAGGCATCTCCATCAAGTAATTGGGAAAGCTATACCCTTTGATATGCCTTCATATCACCAGGCTAATCTGAAAAAACACTGCAAAGTTGCAGGGATGAATATCTCCATCTACAAGAACACATGAGAATGAATAAAGGTGTGATGATGGTTATATGGCATCAGATACTGTATGTGACAATTATTTTATTTAGTTTTTCTTTTTTTTCTTTTAAAACTTGTGACTGGAATTTGAAATTGGTCAACTAAATCTGAAGTAGGTTTTTTTTCTTTTTAAATGATTGACTTAATCTGCGTGACTCCCTCAATTTATTTTGAATAGTCCATAAACCATGTGAACTCCTCAGTCACTTTCATGCACTTTCATCTTGTTTATTTTTATTTTCTTTTAAAACACATCTAAAGAATGTCTCCTCTCCCATCCCCCAAGTTATAGAATAGCTTACATTATGACTATTGTTTCTTCTTTTTTCTGCTTTTGAATCAATGTTGATTCCTGGCAACTGCCTGGAAAAATCCCTGCAGTCTTCTTGGCAAGATTTCAGAAGGGGTTTGCCCTTACCTCATTCCTAGGCTGAGAGAATGGCCTGCCCAAGGTCACCCAAATTGCTCTAGTCAATATTAGAAGTCTTGGTCCTTTTGTTTCTAGACTGGTGTTTTTAACACTACACCAAGCTGACTGTAGTACCTCAAGGAACAGGAAAAAGAACTTTAACTAAGAAGAGCCATCAGATAAGGGAAATCTGAGTCCAAAACAGGAATATAATTTGGCAAAGAGCCTCAGGCATGAGCCTGCCTAGTTCTCTTGAATGAAAAGGCAGGGAAGAGACAGGCATATTCATATTATAAGATTCTGCTACTGTAACCTGTAAGAAATGTATATTGGCATTCATAATTTCATTTTTTTTCTTCTGGATTAACTCCAAGAGCTGACAGATCTAGGCTAAAAAAGCCCACTAGAAGGCAGCAAAGTGCTAGAATGCATGATGATTTCTTTGTTGCCATCTAGTGGTTATCTGGATTCCTGCAGTCCAGATCTTGTAGCTCTGGTTCATATTTTTTTGACGCTAAAACTTATTGTTCGCAGCAAAGTAATTATTTTGCTGAACAATACACCTCATTTTTACTAGAACAGCATTCAGCTAGACAATGCCATCTATGAATCATTTCTCAAGCAGCTTTGCATGCTTGTTTTCCTAGTCCATTCCCTCTTTCTCTCTCAAGGCTGTCTCACAGCCCATCCATTCCCTCAAGCCCTATTATGTTTTATTCCTTGTATTCAGGAACAGGAAACAGTAGCCTCTGTCAGTGCCACCTTCATTAACAATTAGCATATCTTTTGTAAAAAAAAAAGTTTGGCAAAATCCTTTTTTCTCTTCCTGGCTGTAACAGGTTGTTTCTGTTTTCCTTAAAATGCAGTGCGATTTCCTGTTGTTGTTGTTAAGAGCACTAAATACTTTCCCGAGTATTGTGCAAAGGTTTTCTGGCTATTATCCCATATCCAGCATGTTTAAACCACGGGGATTTCTTTTATATTTGAATGAATGGATGGCAAAATACCTCCAGAGAAAATCTGAGAAAAGTGACAAATTGAACGTGGTATTTGAACAATTTCCCTGTCATCTTGCTGGAAATGTTCAGGTCAGCAAGGGCACATTTCCAAAAATGAAATAATCAAACTAAGTTATATAACAGAAACCCCAAATACTTTGATTAACCTCATGTAATTTGTGAACCACCAAGCTGGTTACTTTTCAGTAGCTAAATACTGACAAAAACTGGCAACCTGTCTTCACTAGCAATGACAAGTGGTTGACTGGATCCTTTGGAGGCTACTCCTGATGTGTGAATTTGTGTGTTAGAAGTAGGTAAGAGAGTAAGTAAATTAGAACTAAGAGATTAAGAAGACCCTAGTAATCTAATCAGTGGTGGGTTACTACTGCCGCTACTGCCGGTTTGCTCAGGGATGCGCCGTGCATGCACAGTACACCGAAAATTGGTCTGCGCATGTGCAGAAGCAAAAAGCAAGATGGCAGGGCCTATGGTGCCACCGGGTAAACCATTTTGGGAGCATGGCAGGCCCAGCGACCCAGGCCGCCAAACTACTACAGGTTCAGCCGAACCAGTCCAAACCGGTAGGAACCCACCACCGAATCTAATCTTTCTGTGTCACAATGACCCAATCAGGAAGCTAAAAGGTAGCAAGTATGGTGTTATGACAGAAACCTAATCTTAACTGACCCAGAAGAGGGAGGACTTTCCCCTAAGAGCCACCCTTAATTATCTGAATCTCAGTAATGACAAGACAATGTTTTCCTTCAGTGCAGTTGAGGACAGAAGTGGTTTAAAGAAAAAAGAAGCATGCCTCCCTGACGAAGAGGTCAGTGCTACAGTAGGATGGTTGTTATTAGTTAAGGTGTTGGGCTGATCCTGGGAAAATTGAGGTTCTTATCCACCACCATCTGTAGAAATGCAATGGCTTTGGCTAGTCCTTCTCTTTCAGCCTGAAATTTTAACAGGGTTGTGATTGTGGGAAAGATAGGAGGAAGTAACTTTTATACCTCCTTGAGCAATTATATGAAAGGTTGAAATGTAACTCTAAAAAGTACAATACAATGTGGTTCAATAATTATTTTGCCCCTACCAATATTGTCACGTGCTCATCCTCTGGCTAGTACAGCAATAACCTGCCTCCTAAAATTTGCGTTTTTCCCAGCCAATTTCTGTGATCTTTCTAGAGAGTTGTCTTTCTTGCTAATTGCTTGATTAGGGGCCTTTCAAGATCATTAAAAAGTGAGCCTGAGAAAAACTAAGACAATAGATGTAGCAAGACAGGAGGTAATTCACTTGTTTTCAATCAGCACTAGGTACAGTTAGATGCAATTTTTTTTGTCCAACAGTGAATTTGTTGTTAAAAAGAAAGAGGAAATACAGTTAGGTAGTCTGAATATTTAATAAGAAGCTTGGAATCAATAGAAATGTAGTTGAATGACATCTTTGTATTGAATTGAATTTTTCTGAAAAACTTTTGAATGTTTTGCTTCACTCTGAGAAACCAGTTGGTTTTTCTGTTTTATCTGTCTTTGCAGAACAGTTTCCATTTTCTTTCTGTATAGAGACCAAGTTGGTGAAAGTGTGATGTGGCAAGCTGCCCAATGTTTACACAAATAGCCAACCAATGATTTTTTTCATATTTGTGTGTTGCCCTGCTCACTCACACATACACACATAATGGTGGTTTAGTGATTTATTAATATTCCCTTCACCAGAACTGTCCCAATTAAGTCCAGCCAAAAGCAGGCCAATGCTAGTCCCCATAGTAATGACCAATGAGGCACTTGAAAGCTTTTCAAACAAGACAAATCTATTAGGCAAAATTAAATCCACAACACAAGAGGATTCATGAGGCAAGAAAAGTCCAGAGTTCACAAGGCACGATCCAAAGTCAAGGTATGGTGTCAATCCAAAGCAAGGCAGAAATCACAATGACCAGGAAATACATAGCTAAGAAATAAACACATTGTTCCCAGCATCTTCTCCATCTGCCTGCTGTGCTAAATAGTCAACTTCAGGGGTGGGTTCCAGCCAGCGCCCGAAAAGTTTTGCACACGGACGTATCTGCACCTGAAAAGGTCTGCGGATGCGCTCAACATTAAAAAAAGAAAAAAAATTACATTTTTTTCAATGAAGATTGTTCTGTGCATGTGCAGAACAGAAAATTAAGATGGCAGCCCTGAGGATAGAACCAGTTCAGGGGCATGTCAAGTTGAGTTACTACCTATTCAGCCGAACCAGGCTGAACCGGTAGGAACCCACCTCTGGCCAACGTCTGGTGCAGAAGGATCAGAAGGACCACCAAGAAGGATGAGACTGCCTCCTCATGAGTAATTGGACTGACCTTTTCTGCTCCTGCCTTTTCTTTGCCCTATGTGTTGTTGGATCAGGTGCAGAAGGCAGTTTCTCTTCCACCTCACTCGACCAGCTGCAGCTGCATGTTTTCTCCACTTGAAGAATCAGGGTTGTCCTGCTTCAGCAGTGCTTCAGCCAAATCCCTCTCAGAACCGTTGACCAATTCCCCTCCTGATGTGCCTGGGATTGGTTAATCCCCCTCTGAATTGGCATCTGGAGAGGTATCTGGGGAAGCATCCAAGGGGAGTCATCACACTCTGAAAACTCTGCCTATCAGGGCATCTGTCAGGGTACTGGTACTTGTGCCTCTGCTCTGCTGTGAGTGTGTGTGTTGGCAACTGGCATCTCTTGGGGAATACCGAGTGGAGGCCAGCTGCATTACTCCAAAGCCTTTGATGCTCCTACCAAGCAGCCACAAAAGGAGCATGGCCTGCCAGCACATTTCAAGTCCATTTCTTTCCAGAGTGGTTTGGAGGCCACTATGCTATCCTTACCTCATCCTTAAAAGAGATCTTATGGGAGCAAAGCTTAATTGAAGTAAAATTCTTGAAGTTTACACCTAGGGTTTGGCAGGTGTCCTCTAAAGAGTCTTCCACCTCTGTTATATTCATTCAATTCTGCAAAAGAAAAAAGCAGCTGGAAACTTTTGAAACTTCCCCATTGAAGTCTTTGGTCAAAGTGTTCTTTTTTCAAAATGAAATTTTGAATCTCCAGATTTTTATTTGATTCAGACCTTGAATTGGTTTGCCTCCAAATCTTGAAACACAGACTGAATCATGCCACTGTAAATCTCCAATCTCTAGTTTGATCAGACCTGATTCATATGTCCCCTCAATTGTACAGTTGTGATTAATGAAAAAGAATATGGGAATGTGTATTTTATAATATATACTGAAACTTGGAAAGGAGAGTATCTAATCTGCCCCCCTATCTCTTTCTTTGTCCTTCTTGCTTTCGTTCAACAAGGAAACTGGTGACATTAATTCTTATTTTCCAATATGATGAATGTGATGAGAAAGGATCACCAACATCCTGTCAAATCCTATCAACTCTCTAGGCTAATAATAAGCTGCTTTTGTTGAAGATAGTGTCGCTTTTTCAATCTGAAACATATTAAGAGACCTAAGAGAAGGAAATGCCTCTCTTCTGGTTTATCCCAAACTGGAAAAGAATGGAAAAAGAGAGCCCAGGTTGCTTTTCCAGGATTTAAATGTTAACTTGGCAGTTGTCACATGTTTCAGCAGGGAACCTGTACAGAACAGTGGGCTGGATTGGATCAAAAGAAGGATTGTTGGCTTGGATACAGTACCTTTTTAAAATGAAACACATCAGCGATAAATCACCATGAACGTGTCAGCCAGTCCTTTTTCTGTTTCCATCTAAAGTAACCCAGGGGTGAATAAAAATGTCAAACAGTTTCTTCAGAGAGCCTTTACTTACTCAACTTTTAGTATCAAGAGAAAGGTACATTCAGGCTTCCTGAGCAGTAACAGACAAGAAATTTTGCACACAAGGACCATTTATATATCTCATACATCTTCACTGGTAACAACGATGTATCCGAGGGAGACAGGAAATGAAGAAATATGAAGTATAAATTAATACAAATCTTACTATTCAATCACATACTGATTTTGCTGATATTTAATTAAATTGTCTTAATATAAAATGGTTAAAAGCAGGAAATAATTCCATGTATCAAGAACATGGTTTTCTAGAATTTGTGAAGAAAAGTTTATGCAAAAATGCATGAAGCAAAAGATATACAAAGGTGAGTGTGAACCGATCATTCCTTGTTGAAAAGTAACAATATCAACTGCAGTGTTATTATTATCTAAAAATGAGGCAAAAGTATAGAATTTTAATAGGGCTTAACTTACAGAAAATATATGATGATGTTTGTCCATCATGTTAGAAGAGGATCTTGACATCTAACAGGTTGTGAGCTGGCTATGATGTGTGAGCAGGTGGCTGATAAGGCCTATACGAGCACTAAATGTTCTGCCACATGTCGGGCAGACATGTGTGGGCACAATTGTTGCAGCATCTGCAGCTCTGACTTTGTGCAGTGCTCTCTTCTCTTGTGCCATGGTTGTTCTCCTGTCCTCAGATGTCTGGCAGCCTTGGTGGATCAGCATGCGCCTTGTAAATCAATCTTGTGCCAGGTTTTCCCAGGAGGTGGTGTCAATATCCAGGGATTTGAAGGAGCCTTTCCACATTTCTTTGTATTGCTTCCTTTGTCCCCTGTGCGATCGCTTTTCTCAAGGAAAAGAAAGTATACATTTCCTAATGGAATGGACCTGAAATAAAAGCCATACCCACACTTTCAATCATCATTTCATGAGTACCAAATGGTCAACTTTGTTCTCTACCTACTTCCCTTCCCTTCCTTAACTATTAAACTCTCTTGGCTGCCATATTTTTCTCATGCCTTTTCCACATAACTCTAGTTTTTCTTTGCTACTGAAGTACATTAGACAATTCTGTGGTAGAACATGGAACAATCCTTTTCCTTTGACTATCCTCACATCAGAACAAGGATAGAAGGCTCTATCTCAAGGTCAAACAAGGGAATGTGGAAGGGGTGTGTGAAAGCATCCATGTGGGCAAAAATCAGGGGGAAGGGGAGGGGAGGAGAGAAAAGAGGAAAGGGCATTTAAAGCTCTGGAAGGAAAGGAAAGGAAAGGAAAGGAAGGGAAGGGAAGGGAAGGAAAAGGTTAATTGAGGATGGAGCAGTCTCTAAAAGGAAAAGGCAAGCTAGTCTCTGTTGCAGATATGGAAGGACAAGAAGCAGGGGAACAACTAAAGAGGCCCTGTGGTAGCCATAATCCAACCTGAGCCCCACTGACAAAACCATTGCAATCTGGTGTTCAATCAGCTTTAGAACAGCTGGGAGCAGCATAGGAGACAAGCAGCTTAGGCTACAGTCCAGAATTGCCCAAAGGCAGGCATTTAGATGAAATCTACCCTGCACTTTCCCCCTCGCCTTTTAACAAGGTAGAGTTCAAAGGGATTTTGCAATAAATTCACTGGATTCAAATCTGTGGTCACGGGCAGGGCTTTCCAAATGTAAGCTTATGGCTCAGTGCGCCCAAAATCAGAAGAGGATAGGACAAGGTGCTTGTTGGCGCTTCATAACTGATCAACCCAAATTTGACAACCTTAATCCTGGTTTGTTCCCCGAATCACTGGGTGAGACAGGTTGCCGAGAGACCCTGGGGAGGATGTCACATTGCTTTTATTATATTCAAGGATTGAATGGAATTTGTGTTGAGGTGAAGTGGGAAGAGCCGAGGTGGCGCAGTGGTTAAATGCAGCACTGCAGGCTACTTCAGCTGATTGCAGTTCTGCAGTTTGGCTGTTCAAATCTCACCGGCTCAGGGTTGACTCAGCCTTCCATCCTTCCGAGGTGGGTAAAATGAGGACCCGGATTGTTGTTGGGGGCAATATGCTGACTCTGTAAACCGCTTAGAGAGGGCTGAAAGCCCTATGAAGCGGTATATAAGTCTAACTGCTATTGCTATATTGCTAAGTCACCTTATTTGTACTGAAACACAAACGCCAGTGGATTTTAGTAGGATTTTGGAGTGATGCCTGAAGAAAGAAACTTTGGAGGAACTGCTCACTTTAGCTTGGTAGGCAGCCCAGCCAGGGTTATTTTTCCCCCTTTTAAAAGTGCCTTTTTATAAAGACAATGAGCAGTGAGGAAGTGGCAGAGGCTGCCCTGCCTCGAGTACCTTTTTTTCTCCTTAACTTCTTGCCCAACACAGTTCCTGCAGCAAAGAAAGCCCAAGAGGTCTATTGCAAGAGAGAAAAACTTTCCAGGGTGACTTTGCTCGCAGAAAGGAAAAAAATCTGCAAAACCTTTCTTAGAACAGATAGCTAAGTTTGGATAAAGCTGAACTTTCAGATTAGCTAGAAAGTTGCATTGTTCCAAATTCGGGGAATTATTGTTAATATACACCAATGTTTAACAACTTCCCAGTAGGGGAATGAAATTACTGTAATTGTGGTAAGAGATTGTTCCATTCATCTAGGAAGAACTTATTCTTCCTGCATTTCGGTACTTGCCAGTACACAATTTCCACTGTAAGCACCATTTGCTTATTTAATTCTGTTTATTCTTGTGATAAAACAAGTGACCGCTTGCTTAAGCGTGCAAAAGAAGTTGAACATTAAGTTGCAGAAAGATACGGCAGTTTCCACCATTATGTTCTTCAACAGTTCATATTGTACAAGTCAAACAACTTGAAAGGTACAGAAAGCACAAAGTCGAGGAGTTACAGGCTTGTGCCAACATTTACAGCTTTATGACCTAGAATTAACACCCTAAATTGCAAAAGCATTTCATAGAGTCTCTTAAGCTTTTTCTCCTCCTCTGACCCCTCCTTGAATTTAAAAATTATGGGGGGAACCCCCCCAAAGAGCTTTTGTTTGTTGTATTTATCAATTTTTATCACAATTTTTTAAAATACTACAACTACTGTACTTTTCTTACAATTGCTTTTTTGGGGTTTAAATTTTATATTATTTTTTTTAGCAAGGGCTAGCAAATACTTTTGTTTATGCAGGAAACCACCTCCCACCACAGGTGTCTTAAGATTACATTTTAAGAAACACTGAGCTAGGAATCCTAAGTAATTTTTGCTGAATATTTGTGTGAAAAAGAATAAGTAAAAATAGTTTTAGTTAGCTGAAGTATTTTCTCCTCCATATCCACCAATAATAACCAAAGTTGATCCATTGGTTGGTTGTAGTCGATCTATGCTGTTTTTATACTGTCTCAAAAACAAAATTTAAAATAGCCCAGTGGGAAAGGATGAGGGGACAGTTACTTGGTTTTTGTATGCTGGGAAGCCTTTTCTATCTCTAGACTAGGGATCCCCAAACTTGGCAACTTTAAGGCTTGTGGGCTTCAACTCCCAGAATTCTCCAACTGACTATGCTGGCTGGAGAATTCTGGGAGTTAAAGTCCACAATTCTTAAAGTTGCCAAGTTTGAAGACCTCTGCTGTAGACAGAGGGCTAGAGGGCTGCATGGCAGCTGGGAAAGAAAAGGAAGCAGTGCTATGTTTGCCTAGGCAAGAGGCAATGAGGTCTATTCCTTAATCTTCTCCAATGTAAAGGCTACCTTTGGACTGCTCTTTCAAGTGTTGATCAAATAGGGAAATTATGTTTTCATCCCGGAAGCAAATCTCCAAAGTTAGGGAACCCACCTGGTTTAATAGCAATAAGCACTTAGACTTATATACCACTTCACAATGCTTTACAACCCCCTCTAAGCAATTGACAGAGTCAGCATGTTTCCCCCAACAATCTTTTGTTGCCCCCATTTTACCGACCTTGGAAGGATGGAAGGCTGAGTCAACCTTGAGTCAGTAGATTCAAATTGCAGGCAGCTAGCCGGCAGGCAGCAGAAGTAGAACTGCATTCCAACCACTGCACCACCCTGGCTCTAATCCTAGTTATACATTTTCGGCCTTGAGAAGACATAGACATCCTCACATTTTAAGAACCAGGCAACATTTCCACATTGTTTTCAAGATAATCATGGATTATCAGCTCGTGGTAGCCCTGGAACTGTCCCAAATATCTTCCCTGTTCTTCCTTTCCAGGCAGGAGGGTGATAGGGAATTAGTGATCTTTGTTAGAATATTCATGACTGGCAGAGACATAGTAACAAGGTCAGCAATTGTATAGGCATGGGAACTGGGTCAGCCAGTGGGAACTATTTGGTGACTGAGAGCCATGCCAGATGGCTTGGAGCCTGGGCCGGGCTTAGGCTTAGCTTAACTGCCCTGTATAGAGGAGGTTCTTATTCTCTATATTGAGTCTGCTGCTCTGAGAAGTAAACTAGCAGTCTGTCTGGGGTTATCTGCTGAAATGAGGTTAACTGCTTGGGTTTTCCTGTAACTCTCCTGCCTTGTGTTTACTTGGAAGAATCACCTGTTGGTGTTGTACATTTATTCATTTATTATTGTGTATATAAAGAAGTTAATGAATCCAGTTGAATCAGTTATCTCGGTGTGCTTTCTGGATTTAATTTTTGAAACAAACTCTAGCAATCTTTAATTTTATTTTTATTTGAATTTATATACCTTCTAATGGGCTCTTGTTCCTTTTAATTCCAAGGAGGATTCAACATTATGTGTAATTATGCTCTAAAGATGTGACACCTGTTATAAACATGGGGACTCTAACAGTCTAACTACATAAATAGGTAGAGTTATGCATGGTTCAAAATTATTTGGGAAGAGGAATTTCAGACCACATGTAAGCTTACCGCATGTTACTAGTCAATTAAGCAGCATGTTATTTTTCAGGCTTCTGTATGAGCCTAAAAGAATTTCAGGATGCTTTAAGGGGTTGTCTTATAAAAGTTAATGCTTGATTATATCATTATTATCGTAATTATTTTCCCAAACTCATCTGGAAGCTATAAAAAACCCTATTTTCTTTAAAGACTAGCAAAGAGGTGCTGACTTATGTTTGCATGAGGTCGTAATGTTTTTTCCAAATCACTATTGAAGATACATGCCTTGTTCTATGAGAGATGGAGAAATTAAAAGAAAAGGGTGGGGAGGATTTTTGCAAGTGGAGGGATGTCCAACTCTAAAATCCCACCCTGCTCTTCCCACTGGAGCTGAATCAGTGTGCAGTTGGAACGAAAAATAGAGGATCTGGGCCTCAGATACTAATTCATGTCTCAATTCAACAGAACATTAACAATTTAAGTTGGACACACTGAATTTGCATTTAAAATAAAAACATCCATAAATGTTTAACTCACAGTAGGTAATTGATTTTCATAGGAAAAGAAATTAAAACATTTTCATCTCTGTATGACTAACTAGTATGTTCATAGTTTATCAAAAATGTATCTCTTATTCTGCCTTGGCCTAAATTAACAAATCCATTCTTTTCAACTAAAGAGAATGAAAAGTATAGAAAAAAGTGCAGACGTAGTATATATACATAAATACACACACACAATAAACACACACACACACACACATATATCAGTATATATATATATATATATATATATATATATATATATATATGTATGTATGTATGTATGTATGTATGTATGTATGTATGTATGTATGCATGCATGCATGCATGCATATGCATATGCATATACATATATACATATATACATATATACATATACACATATACACACATACACACATACACACATACACACACACACACACACACACACACACACACACACACACACACACACACACATATATATATATATATATATATATATATATATATATATATATATATAATGTTCATTATGTATCATAACACAGAGAATTTATCTGAGATAAAGATACATTCCAATTATTCAAAGGAAGCATTTTACATGGAATATTGTATAAAAGATTGCGGATTTTTGCTTAGCTATTCTGTCATGAACTAAATCTAATATCGAATTCCGAGATTCTTTCAAATGTCTTTTTCTTCCTGGATTTAGTGTTCATTTTTTAATTAAATACATCTGACCAAAATATTTTGCAAAAGAGAGAGAAAGAGAGAAATACAGAGACAGAAATGCTAATGGCTTTGAATCCTAGGATTAGAAGTGATTTAAATGTCCTCAAGTCCCAAAGCAGAAAATAGAAACACAGAAATGGAGTTTAAGTCCATTGCTCACCCTTCTGATAGAACTGCATATAAGCCTATTAATCATGATGCTAAATAGTCTATCCAAAAGGATCCTAGCCAAATCCTTTGTTAAGTCTGACTTTACCTAATCATAAGAATAACCGTAATAGCTAGGATATTCTAAGGACTATTGAAAATTATTGATTTAAGTTTTTTCCCTCATTGTAATATTAAGTTAGGTTTGTCCCTTCCATGTTTCACTATGTGATTAAAAACATTCACATACTTATCATCCAAGTCAATGGGAGTCACGTGGCATATAAATTAAATAATTCAATCCATTCATCCAAGATTATTCATAGTCTTCTCATTCATAGGTCCTTCACCATTTTTTAAAAAAATGTACATTCTGGCTATTCCTTGCAGTCACTGAGGTTCCCCTCTCAGTCTCCTAGATTCTTCTTCTTGCCTTTTCCTGGCTTCAAGATTTGATACATGGGGAGAACCAATCTTTCCCCTTGTCTGTTACTCCATATACAAATAGAAATACTGGAAGGGCCAGTGAATTGGTGAACTGCTGTCCTGTTGATAAGTTAAATGGAAGAAATGTTAATGATCTCTTCCCATCTACTATGTTGTTCTTAAAGCAACATCATATCATAGCAGATATTCCATCAATGGATGTGAAATCGGGCAAAGGCTCTCTCTTGCTGCTACTTGTTTTTCCTCTTTGTGAAGGAAAATCTCTGAATCAAAATGATAGTTAGTATGTCAGGATTCCAAGTAACACCCCCAACGAAAGAAGACTCCTAGCTTGAGTTTCCTCAAAGTTCCATTTTATTAGAGATGTCATCTTGGCACATCCGGGAAAACCCAAATTTGAAAGCTACCAGGCGTTCCCCACCCAAGTGAAAGTCCAAGCCCCTGCCCAGCATCCAGAAGGCCATCACATGGTCCAATCAGGCAACGTCCCAACTGGAGATGCCTCCCAGTCACGCCACTCAAGGTGCAGGGCAAGATGTCCTTGACTCTCCGAGAAAGGAATGTTATTTAGAGTATATATGTCCCATACTCCATATAATCCCCACTCCCATTTTCCCACAGCAGAAAATGTGCCAGGCCTGAAGTCCCATGCAATGCAAAAGATGGCTTCCAGCCCTGACACAGGGAAGGAACAATTAACTGTTCCTCTTCCCCATGAACTGTTAAAAAAAACCCTACCCTATTCTTTTTTTATTGGTGATTGACTGGTCATTGAAATTTTGTTTTTGACCAGCATAACAAATAAGAAAAAAAATACAGATTGCTACAATAAACCTACTGTTCTCCAAATTATCATAAAACATATATAAATCAAAATTTGGCCCAGTGAAAGTATTTGAGAATCCAGAATATGAGTGAAGGGCTAATATAAAATAATTTTATGTATTATCAAGATTGAAAATATTTGGGATTAGAGAATATAATTAGAAATAGTACATTTTAGGATATATACTGGAAGATTTGGGAAAGAGTTTCAATCTCCCTGGAGCCACAGGGACAATCTCTTGAGGATATGAAATGTACATACCTATAGTGCAGAAGAAAGAGATTAAACAGTCTCTGGAAAAATGCCCATCTACCCATTTACTCAGGGTTAGATTATATAAATACACTGCAATAGAGGGCTTGTGGTGATTGGCCACAATTGGAGATGGACTTTTGAAGAGTAGTAGTAGTAGTAGTAGTAGTAGTAGTAGTAGTAGTAGTAGTAGTAGTCGTCCTGCTGGTCTTATTCAAGTAATGCAAATTGAGTAGGGACATATTTCATCCATTCAGTTTCCCCATATTATGACAGGCATTGTATTTATCTTTAAATTATAGTAATCATTTCTGATTTTGTATGGAACTATATAAATTAGTAAATTTACATTCATTGAAACATTATATACCCTTTCTTTTTATTTTGCAAAGCTGCATAAATGTGAATCCTAATTTGGTTGAAGGGCTGAAGCTGGGAAGGAGAGAATCTATGATTCTCATACCGGAGAAGTATTTTTTGTAAACCAGAGATAAATGGCCAAAACCTTCAAGGCTGGGAACTAAATGGCCAAATGGTCATTGATTCCAAATGCTAGGAGAGGAAATTCCCAGGACTTAAACTTTATTTCCAGACTACATTGGAAATAATGTAGTTATAGAGCAAAATTTCTGGTGCTACTAACAAATAACTCCTTCCTAATTATGTACATTAAATCTATTTATTTAATTCTCCAATTCTGCTTGGAGACGTGAAGAGGAGAGAGAGAGAGTTCAGTGCCTCTACTTGCTACAAAGCTTTGATCTTTAAACCAGGAAACACTCAGATACTTACACATTATGACCCTGTAATATAATTTTTATATCTACTGTATTAGAATTTGCTCATTGTTAATTGAAGTAAAATGTAAAAAAAAGTATTGGGTGTATTTAGTGATAGATTATGATGAAACAATGTGATCTGGACAGCATCACGGTCAGTTAAACTGAAGACCACTCCTTTTTGTGTGACATCATTTATCATAAATTGCTACCTTTCTTTACAATTCCTATTCATGGTTTAGTGTCAGAGGTCTCATTTAGCTTGTACTGTTTGATTTGGTTTGACAAATCCAGTCTATTAAATACAAGGAGGAAGAAAACTGACGTGCAGCAATACACTATGACAGTATGATGACTCAGAATTAAAGACTGAAACAAGCTATGAAACACTAACAAAAGGAGAAAATGTAAGGCTTAGTTGGCGGTTAATGTGAGTGTTAGAAATACATTAGAATACTTTTGGCTTTGAGTCAGTCTTAGATACAAAAGCTGTTCTACCCATTAGATTGCAAACATATTCCAAGAAGTATGCGATGCATGGTATAAAATGTACATCTATTTTTGCTCGTTGTGACAAAATTGATCCTTGTTTTGTGTGACAGTGTCAGTATACAGGAAATACATCAAGGTAAAATTGAGGCAACCAGCTAGAATACACTTTGGTACCAGATCTTCACAAGGATTCCATGTGGCAACAGTTGAAACATAAAAGGAAGCCACATTGCCCTAACTTTTTGCTGTGAATATTCTCAGTGGAGGAGTGACAATTCAGGCATTATGGGCTGAGATTTAGAAAAAAACACACCAATCCATTTTAACTGCAGGAAAAGACAGGAAACAATGATAGTCATGCTGGAAGCTGCCCAGAGTTTGATATAAGATAGGTGGCTAGATAAAAGCTTTAAATAAATAAATGCTCTGAAAATAAATGCTTTGTAGTGTTCAGTGTGGGTTATATTGTTTTCCTAATTTCATTCCCTTCCCTCTCCACCAGTCTTCTTTAGTTGATATTGTGGACCACAGCTGTCCTTTTCCACTCATTCTTTCTAAATTTGTATTAGGTCCTGAAGAAATCCTAACCCTGAACTACTTTGAAATCTGAAATGCTTGGCAAAATCTTCCTATTACCTCTGACCTATTGGAAACTGTAGTATTTGCAATTTCTCTCTTGCCACAGTTCCATTGATGTTGATATATGGCACAGGAATGTTAATACTTGGAAAATATTCTTGTCATTGCCGGAGTGATTCCTATAAGACAGAGGAGTTGTAGGAAAAAGGATTATGTGAATTAAAAGTATAGAGGATCCATACTCAGTAGGGGTACAACTGTTTCTAGTGGGGGGGGGACCATCTTGCAGCTGTACACTGAGAAATTGTTTACATTTTAGCTGTCAAATCTTCTTCCCCCATCCACCTGGATTCATCTTGAATGGATGGGCTGTAATTTTACAGCCCACCAGCTTCTATTGGGCGCAAAAAGAAGCATTTTCTGTTGTTTTAAGTCTTTGGTTCCAATAAGTGCCACAAATCTAGAATGAATGGTGGAAAATCAGGCCCAAGAAGATACCTCTTCACGCAACACACAATGTGATGCACTATTTATGTATTGCATTAGAAGTGGGAGACCCAGGAAATAGTGTAGCTTTAGAAGTTCATGAAGTGACTTTGGTTACTTTGTCAGCCAAATGTAATCCACAGGTTTATAATGTGGACAGATGGAAGATGTTAATACTATGTATGCTGCCCCGACCTTCTGTACTAAATGTCAGAGAAGGAAGGAAGGGAGGGAAGAAGGAAGGAAGGAAGGAAGGAAGGAAGGAAGGAAGGGTAAGGAAAGTCATCTAATAATAGAAACTTCATGTAATGATTTGCATTACTGGCTATTAATAAAGTCAAGTATCCCTTGAGTGACCTTATCATGGACATTTCCAACAATACAGAAGTAATTTGCCACTGTTTTCTCCTAGGATGCCTCTTTTTTTCAATTACCCAGTCCATCATACAGTCTGGAAATTTTCAGGTTGTCTCCATCCACATGCTAACCATGACCAGATAATGTTCAGATCAACCAAAGTCAACTAGATCTTGCCATTTAGCAGGGCTGTTGGGCAATCTAATGTGTAGTGAATGCTAAGATTTCCCAAAATTCCAGAGTTGCATTAAGGCTACACACAGCTTTTTAAAAGCAGAATATATGTAAAATAAAACAATAGGTCTGTCTAGACCATGATCTGGAGTCAAATTACTTCGGCCTCCTTCTTTTGTTGATGTTCACATTTTCATCTTTAACATATGAGAATGACTTTTAAAATTAAATAATGCAACAGTCCCTGACCTCAAGCCTACTGTTTGAAATATATGAAAAGAGAATGAGTGGGAAGTGAAAAAGTGTTTCATCCTGATGAAACATCTTGATGAGGTTGTATTCAGGTTGGCATTGTCACCTTTATTTACCTAGGCTGCCCTGTTTCTTTTTTTAACTAAAATGTTCTTTCTTTCTCCTCTGCTTCTATATCTCTTCTGCTTTTGCTTTCTGTTTATGAGCTCAAACCTTATCAAGATTTTTTTGTGGAAGCTTTGCTGTTTCTGTTTCTGCTCTTTCTTTGGAATAAGTTGGTTCATCAAGAGTTGTAGATGATATGAAAATGTGATGACAGAAACAGCACAAATGTCTGTCAAATCTATGACGGGCGACAGCAATGGCTTAATGTAGATTTCAAAGCATATAGTATTTTCCCTGTCATATCTCTCTCATTATAGTTTCATTTTAGTTCTAGTCCCATCTAAAACACGAAAGCCAACTGGGTGACTTTCGGCCAGTCACTGTCTCTCTGCCCAACCCACCTTTGTGGGAAAAATAAGAGGAGGAAAGAGTATTAGGTATGTTTGCTGCCTTCAGTTACTTATAAAGTAATAAAGGTAGGTAAAAAATTGGGTAAAATTAAAATAACTTAAATTAATAAAATAAAATAAATGGATATGAAGTGGAATGAAATAAAAAAATCCCTGAGTTGGGGTAATTATAAGCTATCTTCTCAACTAGGTGGAACTCTACAATGATGCTCATTAATTCAGCTATAATTGTGATTGGGAATGCATCTTGATTGATAACTTTAATGTCAGCAGGCTTAAGCAACTGCCAAAATCCTTGCCCCACCAAATGCTGACCTGTGCCATATTTTTTCCCAGGCTTTTTTAATTATTCCCAGTCTCATTGTAAAATCAGAGTAGTGGGGGGAGCCAAAGTTATGTCTATCCTCTATTATCCTGATTCCCTAGTATTCTCTCAGACAAACATGGCAACAATGGTGCAGGAATACATCGCTTTTTCTCCATAGCAATCTTCCGAGATCTCAGCTGAGAAGGTGGCAGAGATAATGATACCTCTTGCCACTATTCTCACATGACCAGTTAGAGAGCAATATGTGAGGAGGGTGCCAAAGGTAGAATGGAACAAGGCCGTCTCTTCCTGTTGCTCACCACTAAGAGGGAGATGGCAAGCAGAGGTTACATCAATCGATCCTGCCCACCTTCACCACTTGGCTGTTTGAAGACTACTTGCAGAGGAACAAGAAGTCACAATTAAAGTGAGAATGGCATGGATGACAAGTGTGTCCTGGATGACAGGACACACTTAGAATAATGAAGGACATTGGCAGGGACTGCTCTTTCTGTCCCTGCCTCTAATCCCAAACGTTAACTGTCCTTTCTTCAAGGGTTGTTTTGGCAAGCAATGCGTTTGCAGTGAAGTGCTATGAACCCAGAAGAATGCAAGGCTCATTCAGCCTTCGTTATATTTAAATGCTTGCCTGTATTTATAGATGACGGGGAGGAAGATATATTGGAATTCAAAGCGTTTTCTAGAAAAGCTAGGAGGACAAAATGTGCCAGGATTATTTATTGTGTCTAATGTTTTCTAGAACTTAACATTTCTTTTCCCAGAGCATTTCCCTCCCATTTGCCTCCCAGTGAGTGTGAATCGGCCTGGAATTTCTGCAAAACGTGGAGCTGTCTCCCCTTCAGAAATAAATCTTGGATATTTGAGGCAAAGTATGTTTCTGACATACTCTGAAAGGATACCAGGGTAACTTTGATTCAACAAAGACCAGATCAAATCATCCCTGTCAGGGTAGCTGGTTGGTCAAGGGGTTGCAAACCACAAAGTAGCACTGGGAAGTGCTTTGCAGATTGATGACTTTTCTCTTGCTTCTGGGGTTGTGGAAGATAATTTATAATGTGGCAGCTTCAGTTACATATCTGGAGAACATTGAGGGAGAGCTAAATAATGCCGTGAGACCACTGACATTGACAAGAGGATCTGGCCATCAACCTGCTGCCCATCAAGGCCACCTGGGATGGCAAAGCTAATACATCTCTTTGGGCTTCCTTAATTTTATTAGCCTCTTCATTTTGTCTCTCTCGTGTTAATGGATTGTTATATTTCTCTGCCAACTTTTCCCACACAAGCGAAAGCTTAATTCAATATTCAATATTCAGAGCACAATCAGTCCACCACACACTTCTAAAGATTGGGGTCAGGTTTAAATCCTCAAGATTGAATTAATGGCCATTAGGCTAATATGAACACAGGGACAAAAGATTCCTGTTTTTCAAGAATGAGAGAAGGGGTACCAATCTATTGATGCTACTTCCTTTCTGCCAGCCTCTTGTAGTGTAGCTTGGCTTTCTCCACTGTATACTATGGAGTTGTAAAAAGAGTGGCATTTTAATTTGATAAATAATAAATAAATACAATAGCAGAGTTGGAAGGGACCTTAGAGGTCTTCTAGTCCAACTCCCTGCCTAGGCAGGAAACCCTATACCATTTCAGACAAATGGCTAGCCAACGTCTTCTTAAAGACTTCCAGTGTTGGGGCATTCACAACTTCTGGAGGCAAGCTGTTCCACTGATTAATTGTTCTAACTGTCAGGAAATTTCTCCTCAGTTCTAAGTTACTTCTCTCCTTGATTAGTTTCCACCCCTTGCTTCTTGTTCTACACTGAGGTGCCTTGGAGAATAGTTTGAGTCCCTCTTTTTTGTGGCAATCCCTGAGATACTGAAACACTGCTATCATGTTTCCCCTAGTCCTTCTTTTCATTAAACTAGACATATCCAGTTCCTCCAACCGTTCTTCATATGTTTTAGCCTCCAGTCCCCTAATCACCTTTGTTGCTCTTCTCTGCACTCTTTCTAGAGTCTCCACATCTTTTCTAAATTGTGGCAACCAACACTGAATACAGTATTCCAAGTGTGGCCTTACGAAGGCATTATAAAGTGGTATTAACACTTCACATGATCTTGATTCTATCCCTCTGTTTATGTAGCCTAGAACTGTGTTGGCTTTTTTCGCAGCTGCTGCACACTGCTGGCTCATATTTAAATGGTTGTCCACTAGGATTCCAAGATTCCTCTCACAGTTACTACTATTGAGCAAGGTACCACCTATACTTGCACCTGTGCATTTCATTTTTCTTGCCTAAATGTAGAACCTTACTCTTTTCACCATTGAATTTCATTTTATTAGATAGCGCCCAATGTTCAAGTTTGTCAAGATCCTTCTGTATCTTAAGCCTATCTTCTGGAGTGTTGGCTAGTCCTGCCAGATTGGTGTCATCTGCAAATGTGATGAGTTCCCCATTTATTCTCTCATCCAAATCATTGATGAAGATGTTGAAGAATATTGGGCCTAAAACAGAGCCTTGGGGTACTCCACTGCATACCTCCCTCCATGTAGATGCAATTCTATTGAGGACCACACGTTGAGTGCAGTTGCTCAACCAGTTATAAATCCATCTGGTGGTGATGCTGTCTAACCCACATTTTTCTATTTTATCTAGTAGTAGGTTATGGTCTACCTTATCAAATGCCTTACTGTAGTCCAAGTAAACTATATTGACGGCATTCCTATAAATTGTAACCTCCAGCCTGGTCCTAATGCCACTGCTCACCATCAATACGAATTGCTTCACCCTAACATTATTGAGTCAAAAAAATATAAATTGTTGCTAAGGTACCTCAATCCACTTGCTTTCCTTCACAGTCAACTGTTTCAACCTTTCTGCGCCCCTGTGATCCATAGTCAGAAGGAGCAAAACATTGCGACCTCCATGAGAAAATAAAAGGACATCTCTTAGACCCCCTGAAAAGCTAGTAGAAAAATAAGAGTGTCAGTGTGTGAGAGCTCATGAATTGGAATAGACATGGTAACAGGTCAGCCAATAGGAACTGTTTAGTGACTCAGACTGGTCGGAGCCTGGGAGTGGCTTAGCTTGACTGATTTGTATATAAGAGTTGCTTTGTCCTTGCAATGTAGCCTCTGTATTATATAGCTTCTGTGATTATTATTGATTCTGTGTTTCTGGATTCTGAGTTCTGATTCTGGCTTCTGCTGTATGTATAAAAGAAGTTTCTCTTATACATGAATCCTGCTGAATTATTTATGTGTGATGGTTGGATTGCTGCAAAGTCAAACATTAAAGAACGTTTGTAATTTTAAGTATTCTAAAGACTCATTGCTCAACAACTTGGACTGATCTTCATCCTTGCTGTCTTTGTTGTTGTTGTTGTCATCCTGTTTCAAAACAGAGGGAGAGGAATATTTCAAAAAAAGCTCTGTGATGAAATCCTTGAGGACATCCACCTTAAATTGAATCTTGTACAGAGTCACCCATCCCTGCTACTTTCACTGTCCCCCCCTGCCAATAAATGAAGCAGCTTTCTGATAACTTGCATTATATTCTGTGAATTATTGCTTTAAAAAAAATTGAATCAGAAATCTCACACCATATTGAACCACATTAATTTATCCCTAAAGCTTGGAGCACAGATATGAATTGAATTACACCTTATTTGAATCTTCACTTTCTGGTTTGAATCACATCAGAGCTGATTTATAAAAGCCTAGAGATTAGTTGTATAGTGTATTATTATATTTAGTTATACTAATGAGTAATGTATTTTATTATAATTAGTTACACTAATGTGTAATCAGAACCCTCCCCTGCTGTCAAATGTTGTTTAAAATGTTTTCTGTTACAGCCAGTCCCTGTTTAGTGAGTACTTCAGTTAGCGACCAGTCACAAATATAACAGTATTAAGCAGTAGTTAGAGAGAGTTAAAAAAAAATCATTTTTCAACCACTTACACCCAAATTTCTGCACCTGACAGTAATGCATGCAGGAAGAGATTAACACCTGCATTTCTGCATGAGACAATTTTATTTAAATGATATGTTTTGAGATGTTTGTTTGAGATGTTTATTAACATTTGTAGGCCGCCCTTTTCCCTGAGGGGACTCAGGGCGGCTCACATAAAATCAGGGAGGGGGAATACAAACAATGACGTAGACACATATAATAAAAGTAATAAGCAACATACATTCATCATTCGGGAGGGGCGGCTATCCTTATCCCCAGGCCTGACGGGCTAGCCAGTTCTTAAGGGCTGTGCGGAAGGCCTGGACGGTGGTGAGGGTACGAATCTCCACGGGGAGTTCGTTCCAAAGGGTCGGGGCTACTACTGAGAAGGCCCTCCTCCTTGTGGTTGCCAGCCGGCACTGGCTGGCCAATGGAATACGGAGGAGCCCAATCTGTGAGATCTAATTGGTCGCAGGGAGGTAATTGGCAGAAGGCGGTCTCTCAAGTATCCAGATCCACTACCATGCAGGGCTTTATGGGTGACTAATAGCACCTTGAAGCGCATCCGGAGATCGACAGGTAGCCAGCGCAGCTCGCGGAGGATAGGTGTTATGTGGGTGAACCGAGGTGCACCCACAATCACTCGCGTGGCCGCGTTCTGTACTAGCTGAAGTCGCCGGATGCTCTTCAAGGGCAGCCCCATGTAGAGCACATTGCAGTATTCCAGCCTAGAGGTCACAAGGGCCCGAGTGACTGTTGTGAGCGCCTCCCGATTCAGGTAGGGTCGCAACTGGCGCACCAGGCGAACCTGGGCGAATGCCCCCCTGGTCACAGCCGTCAGGTGGTGATCAAACGATAGCTGTGGATCCAGGAGGACTCCCAAGTTGCGGACCCTCTCTGAGGGGTATAAAATTTGACCCCCCAGCCTGAGTGATGGAATATTGGTCGAATCTTTGGGAGGGAAACACAACAGCCACTCGGTCTTTGCTGGGTTGAGCACAAGCTTGTTAACCCTCATCCAGTCCATAACGGCCTCAAGGCCTCGGTTCATCACGTCTGCCGCTTCATTGAGTTGGCACGGGGCGGACAGATACAACTGGGTATCGTCCGCATATTGATGGTATCTGATCCCGTGCCTACGGATGATCTCTCCCAGCGGTTTCATGTAGATGTTGAATAGTAGGGGGGATAAGACCGAGCCCTGAGGCACCCCATATGTTAGGGGCCTAGGGGACGATCTCTGCCCCCCCACTAACACCGACTGCGACCTGTCCGAGAGGTAGGAGGAGAACCACCGCAACACGGTGCCTCCCACTCCCACCTCCCGCAGTCGTCGCAGAAGGATACCATGGTCGATGGTATCGAAAGCCGCTGAGAGGTCAAGGAGGACCAGGATGGAGGAATGTCCTCCATCTCTGGCTCTCCAGAGATCATCGGTCAATGCGACCAAAGCGGTTTCTGTGCTGTAACCGGGTCTGAAGCCTGACTGGAAGGGGTCAAGATAGTTTGCTTCCTCCAAGGACCGTTGGAGCTGGAAGGCCACCACCTTCTCAACAATCTTCCCAAGGAAGGGAAGGTTGGAGACTGGGCGATAGTTATTAAGAACAGCTGGATCCAGAGATGGCTTCTTTAGGAGGGGTCTCACCACCGCCGCTTTCAGTGCGGCGGGGAAGTTCCCCTCCCGAAGAGAGGCAGTCACAACCGCCTGGATCCAGCCTCGTGTCACCTCACTGCTGTTAGTAACCAGCCATGAGGGACACGGGTCCAGTACGCAGGTGGAGGCACTTACAGCCCTCATGGCCTTGTCCACATCCCCGGGGGTAACATCCTGAAACTCAACCCAGAGATGTTCTACTTGATCCTCTTGTGCCTCGGCTGGAACTGCGGGGATGGAGTCCAAGTCCGACCGAAACCGAGCAATTTTGTCCGCTAAGAATTGGGCATAATCCTCAGCTCTGCCCTGCAAGGGTTCCCCCGCTTCCCTTTTATTTAATAGGGAGCGGGTTATCTTAAACAGGGCAGCTGGGCGGGACTCAGCGGACGCAACCAAGGTGGCTATGTGAGATCTTTTCGCTGCCCTAAGTGCCCTGGTGTATTCCTTGGTGCAGGTGGTTACCATTGCTCGGTTCGATTCGGACTTATCGGACCTCCATCGGTGCTCTAGGCATCTCCTCCGGCGCTTCATCTCCCGGAGTTCCTCGGTGAACCAAGGAGGTCTCCGGGATCCGCCGCCTCGGAGGGGCCGTAGTGGCGCAATCCGGTCGAGGGCCTCCGATGCTGCCGAGTGCCAAGCAGCAACCAGAGTCTCTACCAGACTGTGGGCGAAAGTATCAGGAATGACCCCAAGCTCCGTCTGGAACCTTAACGGATCCATAAGTCGCCTGGGGCGGAACCACCTGGTCGGTTCCTCCTCCCTACAGTGGGGGTTTGGTCTCCGGAAGTCGAGCCTCAGTAGGCAGTGGTCTGACCACGACAGGGGTATGATGTCGTTACCCCTCAGACCAAGGTCACAAATCCACTGCTCCGAGAGGAATACGAGGTCGAGCATGTGACCCGCCGAATGGGTTGGGCCCCGAATTACTTGGGTCAAGCCCATGGCTGTCATGGAAGCCATGAACTCCTGCGCCCCATCAGAGTTTTCACCGAGCGACGGCAAATTAAAGTCCCCCAGGACCATCAACCTAGGGAACTCAATTGCCAGCTCGGCTACCGACTCGAGGAGCGAGGGGAGGGCTGCTGCAACGCTGTTGGGAGGCAGGTACGTTAACAGCAAACCCACTTGACCCTTGAGGTCCAACTTTATCAGCAGAGACTCACACCCGACAAGCTCCGGAGCAGGGACCCTACGAGGAACTAACGACTCCCGGATAACAACGGCCACACCCCCACCCCTTCCCTGGGCTCTCGGCTGGTGCAGCACCTGAAATCCTTCTGGGCACAGTTCTACAAGGGGGACTCCTCCCTCTGGGCCCAGCCAGGTTTCAGTAATACATGCCAGGTCTGCCCTCTCGTCTAAAATTAAGTCCCGGACGAGAGGAGCTTTATGTACCACAGACCTGGCATTTAGCGACAGCAGCCTGAGTCCAGGGTCCTGATTACTTGCGCCATCTGGTCTCGGAGTGGGACTCATAGGGCCGGAAGGAGGGATCTCTGTAATGTAGCGAACCCTCCTTCCCCGGTAATGGCCTGCCCTAAGGTCCCCGCCGTATCTGCCCCTCCCTGTTACGACCGTAATATCCCGACCCTCTCCCGTGTCTCTGGTCCCCTCAACCACCCCCATGGCCCCCGCATCTCCCGGCAGGTCCTCCGAATCATACATACCCATGCACTCCCCCAGACAATCCCCACGTAAGAGTTAAAAACACAAAAATTTACAACAATATAATAATAAAAAGTGGGACATTCATTCATCTCATACGTATCTCATGCATATCCCATACAAAGAGAGAAGAAAAAGATGAAAGAAAAGAAAGAAACTAAAATAGTTGCGCAGTTGATTAAAATTTAAGGTGCGAGTTCAGATTGCTGCCATCGACTGTCCACCCGCAACCCAGGTCCAAAGTTTCCTTCTGGGGGTAAAACCAGTATAATAATGATGGTAACAGTCAGGGCTAAGAAAAACAGGATCACAGGCCCTAAATATATGGGTGAGGGAAGTCAGACAGTCAAAGTCCAGAGTGGCAGGAAACCAATGTTGGTAAAAAAGGTAGCGTTGGTAGAAAAGGCAGCGTTGGAGAAAAAGGCAGTACCCAGCAATCTTCTTAGCATTTCTCTCTTTCTCTCTATCACGTGGTTCTTTTAGTAACCATTTCACTTCTGAACAAATTGCACGGCTAAATAAACAGTTTTATTTAGAAAAATCATTTAAGTTAATAATACTAGCCAAAAAAGCAGATCTATGAGTGAGCAGACACACCTATCAAAGACAAAGTATCATTACATATTTTGAGATAATCCATTGCTTCCAAACCCAGTTCAAGGGGCTCAATTTGATGTATAATACTTTACATGACTTTCAAACAAGTTTTTTTTCCTCATACCCTGTCTAATCTGGGCTTTTGTGCTTTCTTTAGAACGCCCAGCAGAATCTGCAGCAAACAGTGGTAACTCTGAAATGACAATGTGATGATGTCATCTCATAAATGCCATGACTGTGTTCTCACATCCTAAGCATATGTATGTGTGGGTTCTGCCTGTTGTCATCAACATGACAAAAGCAGCATCACACTGCAAGCCCCACCTCTTTGGAACATTTGTGTAGTGCCATGATGCCGATACAAAATAGGTAAAGCTTACGATGGTACAATTTTCCTTTCATTATTATTCTGTTCTCCCTTGATTCCCACTGCAGATGCTATTGGTCCAGGTCTGATACAACTACACTTTGCATGATGACAACATCATGAACTTTTAGTCATTCTCCACACCTGCTAATTGTGAACAGGTTTAGTTAAGTCCGTGGTGGGGTTAATTTTATGCCAGCTCTTTGAGATAGATCTGGTCAGGAAACAGATATGACAAGGCTCAGGAATACCAATTTATCACTGTAGGGTATAATAATAAAATCTTGAAAACCTGCAAGGCTTTTTCTCTGTTCCCTTTTATATCAACAAGGTGGATTGGACCATTTTTTGAAATACTTTCTGATACATTCTATTTTCCTAGGACCAAGTAGTAATTTTTTGTCCCTTAATGGCACAAGTTTATATCTATATCTATCAATATGTGTATGTGTGTGTGTGTGTCTATGTCTATGTCTATGTCTAGTTATATATATATATTTATGTCTATCTTTATATCATCTATCTCTATATTTATCTATCTAAATATGGATAGCAGTGGCGCAGTGGTTAGAATGCAGTACTGCGGGCTACTTCTGCTGCCTGCAAATTACTCATCACATTTCTTTATATATTGTGAAGAATGCCATAGGCAATTTCCTTTTACTTTAGAAAGAGTCCCCAAATGTATCTTTTAATTTAGGTCTTTTAGTGTTTTTATCCTGCCAACAGTATGGTCTTTATTCTTAATTAACATACTTGTAGAAAATCAAACAAAAATATTCTGCAGCTCCTTTCCTTTGGAA
Organism: Thamnophis elegans; assembly: GCF_009769535.1. Lineage (NCBI taxonomy): Eukaryota > Metazoa > Chordata > Lepidosauria > Squamata > Natricidae > Thamnophis > Thamnophis elegans. The sequence continues at coordinate 41,041,638 of NC_045542.1, forward strand.
ACAAGTCAGAGAGACTTGAGTGTGTGATAGATAAAAGACATTAACTAGGATTCTAATATACTCAGGTTCAAAGATCTGTCTTAAGTCACTAACTATTCATAAAAAGAGATTCTTATTTTTACCAATGACATTTTATAGCATCAGTTTTCCTCCCTCCCTCCCTGACGAATATTTACAACTATTTTGATTTTTAGAGTTTCAAGGCCATAACAAAGATCACTTTCTGGCAGTCTCCTCTAGAATGAACTTCTGGGCATTCATCTAATTAAAAGGAAACTAAATGAATTAATGTTGATGATGATGTGGACCAGGAAGGGATTGTACCCAGTGGGTTACCAACAGTTTACAGCCAGAGCAACAATTAGGCACAGGGTCCACAATCTATCCATACACTCACCGCTTCCTGTATTGCCTTGATTGCTTGCCATTTCCTGGCAATCCTCACCACCAAAGGGCTGTGATTTGTTCAACAGTCACAGCTTTGCCTGTATTCAAGATGAGCAGAACATCCCCTCTCACTTTTACGGGATTTCTTGATAAGTTTGCTTTGTGCTGACCATTTGGGAGCATTCAGGTGTTTCCTCACTATTCTGAATAATAAGGGAGCAATCTTTCCTAGTGTGATCAGTTTGATTGTTTTTGTATGCAACATGGATGTTACTCATTAATAAACAAAACCAAGAATAGGGACTAAAGGGGAAGGAATTACAGGGAAACCCCTAGAAACCTGATGTGGCCCAGAAGGAGATCTTCCTGTTAAGTTAGTAGGTAGACCATGAAAACGTTGCAGGAAATAGGGGCAGTCCATGTGTCATAGCTGTTGCAAAGAGCAGCTGCCATACAAACAGCCTTTGGAGTGGGCCATGTGGAAACTATTCCACATATCCTGACCTCCAACCTTTGTTGTCAGCAGCAGCCTGTCCTTCACCCAGGAAGAAGGCTTTTCAGATAGTTTGGTAACTATCATATTTTCTGGAGTATAAGACGCACCAAGATTTTGAAGAGGTAAATTAAAAACAACTTTTTGCACTCTGCAGACCTCCCAAACCCTCTGCACACCTCATTTTTTGTGGAAAACGGGGCATGCAGAGAGTTTGAGAGGCCTCCTGGGGGGAGGGGAATAAGCAAAAAATCTGCCCATTTTTCGTGAAAACGGGGTCGTTTTTTGCCAAAAAAGGGGCATGCATAGCCTTTAGGAGGCTTGTAGAGTGTTCCTGGGGGGGGGGTATGGGGTGTTAAAATGAGCAAAAAGTGGTCAATTTTTTGCAAAAATGGTCCATTTTTCGCTCGTTTTTGCCCTCCCCAGCCCGCAGGAGCACTTTGCAGGTCTCCCAAACCCTCTGCACGTCCATTTTTGTGAAGGGGGTGGGGTTTCTGGAGGTGCGTTTTATACTCCAAAAAATATGGTAATAAAATGCCATCATGACATCACTTTGAGAAGGATTCCTATCTCCATTGCAATACTGACTGGCCTCTTTCAACATCCTGCTCTCAAAAGCAGCTAAGAAGGAAATGATGTGATTTACGAGATGAAGAAAGCCTTGTGTGTCAGTCAGTTGTTGAAAATCCCTTGACAGTGTTTGTCTGTCACTGCTTTCATAAGTCATCTCACAGCCATGTCCATAGGTTCTAACCATAATTCATCTTCAGAAAGGTGTAAACGCTTTATATACACCATCTAAGCCAACATGTGGTCCACGGACACCTGGAGCGGTGGGGGAATGTGATGTCATTACAGGGGGTCTGTGAAGTCTTGAAGAAATGTTATGATTTAAATCTTGAGTTAAGTCTTGGTGGTCTGTGGCCATGATCTATGGCCACAAAAGCTATTTAAAGCGGGCACATGGTTAAGAAAAGCTTGAGAATCACTGGTCTAAACAAAACTCTTCAATATCAAAATTATATATATATATATATATATATATATATATATATATATATATATATATATATATATATATATATATATATATATATATATACACACACACATACATACATACATACACACACACACACACACACCACCAGAAAGAACTTCATATTCTTTTTCCCATTCTCTCTTTTGAGTTGCCTAACACTCCTTTAGTTCTCTCACTGTGTATTTATATTATTTTTTTAATTCCTTTACAAAAAGAAGTCTGTTCTCCCTACAAGAACCCAAACCCCAAAACAAAACACAACCCGACTCCCACCCCAAATCCTTTGGAAATAGATTATATATTATATGCAATTCCAAGTTGTTTTGTGATAATTCTAAGAGATTACTGTAATGAATAACAGCCATTTTTATAACAAAGTTTCCGACAGGCGATATTTTACTTGGAAAGTCTCCATTTTCCCCTTCTCTTGATTACAAGGTGTTTAAATCACTATCTGAAGGAAGTAGGAAACAGCTGTGGTTAAAATGTGCTTTTAAAAATGTGTCTTCCCCACCCCATTTTACAGGCATATCTGCCAAAGTGAAAGCATTAGTAAACCACAGAAATTAAGGCGAGAAAGCTGAAGCTTAAATTTTTGGTAGAGATCTAAAAGATGTCTGCTTTCTTTCTTCACTGATCCTGCACAGCACTAGACAGTTGTAGGTCAGTACACACTATTTCTAAGATGACCCGGGTCACAAAATCCGAGTATGAAGTACCAGGCAAAGCAGTGGCGAGGATACCTATTGCTTGTCTTCCTTGAAGTCAATCAAAAGGTTTGAAGACCAAACTTATCCATTAGGAAATGACACCATTTGCTGTGGCAGTAGCCAATGTTTTGAAGTGTGACCCAGTAAAGTCCCTTGAAGTTCAGTGTAGTTCTGCCAATTTATTCATGGCTAAAAGCAGCAGTGAGCACTTTATTCTCTGCTGAAACTATTAGGGGGGGATTTGTAAGAGGGAGGGAGTAATTGCTCAGGTTGAGTTTTCTTCCTTAGCCATTAGATGAGGAGTTTCATAGGGTGAACTAGAAGCATGCCTACGCTGTTAGATCTCATGGGAGTGGTGGACACAATTCAAAAGACTCCATCTTAAAATAACCCAGTCCTGTGCTGGGTCAGACTTTACAAGTAACAACAAGTATCATGAATGGCATTCAGAAGCTTGTAAGGTGGTGATATATAGGCATACTGTAATACATACACACATGTACAGGTAGACCTTGATTTAAGACAATTGAGCCCAAAACTTCTGTTGCTAAGCGATACAGTTGTTAAGTGAGTTTTGCACCATTTTACGACCTTTATTTCCCCAGTTGTGAAGTGTATCACTGCATTTGGTAAATTCAGTGAATCTGGCTTCCCCACTGAATTTGCTTAACAAAAGATTGCAAAAGGTGATCACATCAATACAATATAATAATAATAGCCTTTACTGTCTTTGTACATCATGTATACAACTAAATTGGTTTAGCCTCTACTGGTGCAATCCATAACAAAAAATGCAGGACAATACAGTTCCCAATTTATACAAGTAATTGTGGGGGGGGGGAGGAAAAACTAGTCATACGTTTCCATATGTATGTGGAGTGATTCTGATTGTGTTTAGAAGTCTGACAGCCCATGGGTAGAAGCTGTTTTTAAACCTGTTTGTCCAGCTTGCTATACTTCGATATCTTCTGCCCGGAGGACATCAATCGGGGACACTGCAGCTGTCATAAATAGGAGCCATTTTGCCAAGCATTCCAAATTCTGATCACGTGACCATGGGGATGCTGCAATGGACGTAAGTGTGAAAAATGGTCATGTCCCTTGTCTCAATGCCATTGTAACTTTGGATGATGACTAAATGAAAAGTGGTAAGTCAAGGACTATCTGTAATTTGTTATATATGCAAATGTTAGAGGAGTGTTGAGTATGCAAATAACTGGGGGGAAGGAGTGTTATATATGCAAATGTTCCCTGTTACCAGCTCTCTGATTGGCTGGTCATTTGACAGTTGCTTTGGGCTCGAGTATAAATACCCTGACAGTTGCAGGGACGTTTTGAATCGCTGTCATCTCGCAATAAACATCTTACTCTCTGATTCCATGGCTCCTGCGTCTTTCCCTCAACATATTCAACACTGGCGACGAAGGTGGGATATGCGATTCCCGCAGAGCCTGGAAAACAACAACGAAGAATAAGCCAGTTGCGGCCCCGCGAAAATCAGACACAAAAGCCACAACAGAGAACCAATGGCCAGCATGCACTCAGCAGCAGCAGTAGCCACCGTGAAGCCTTCCATCTACGCCAACTTGAAGGATGAGACACGCCAACTCCAAGGACGAGCCATCTACGCCAACTTGAAGGACGAGCCACGCCAACTCCAAGGACGAGCCAAAGACCGCGAAGGCCAACCTCGGCTGGAACTGCCTGCCTGTCTGCAGCCGCTGCTGCCATCCATCTCCTCACGGCTTTCTATCTGCATAATACAAACTGTCTGCAGCTGCTGCTGCCTGGAGCCTCCGCTGCTCCACCTGCATTACAAAGCTGCCTACCTCCCAAGGCCACCTGCCTTACAAAGCTGCCTACCTCCCAAGGCCACCCGCCTTACAAAGCTGCCTACCTCCCAAGGCCACCTGCCTTACAAAGCTGCCTGCCTCCCAGCTCCACCTTCTGCAAGGTTTACACGCTGACTCCACGGCTGACCAACAACCGGGAGAAGCGAGGCCTGGCGCTGGACAGGAAGCTGAAGCACGAGGACACCAACCTGCCTCCAAAAACCAAAGTTACCGACAGGCTTGGACTTTCTTTGCACACAAAGCAAATAACTGGGGGGGGGGAAGGAGTGTTATATATGCAAATGTTAGAGGAGTGTTGAGTATGCAAATAACTGGGGGGAAGGAGTGTTATATATGCAAATGTTCCCTGTTACCAGCTCTCTGATTGGCTGGTCATTTGACAGTTGCTTTGGGCTCGAGTATAAATACCCTGACAGTTGCAGGGACGTTTTGAATCGCTGTCATCTCGCAATAAACATCTTACTCTCTGATTCCATGGCTCCTGCGTCTTTCCCTCACACATATTTAAAATAATTATTTGAGTGTTGCATTCTCAATTGTAGATTCCATATGAACTTCAAGGACAACATCATGTAGACTATATTATAATTATTCTTGCAGATGAATAAGGAATCATGGATACTCAGGCCCGAATCTTGCAGGGCTTTAAAGGTTATAACCAGTACCCCAAAAGCAGTGGTGGGATTCAAATAATTTACCAACCAGTTCTCTGCCCTAATGACCAGCTGGATAGGTGGGGCTCAGTGGTCATGTGATCATGTGGACGTGGCCAAGTAAATGTCACTCAGGTCGATGGGCACTTTGCCTTAGTTGTTACAATGGTAACAAGGGTTAACTGGAGAGGCAGTTTCTGTAAGCAGGGCAATAAAGATTAGGCTAGAAACAACACCAGAATGTTTCCTTCCTACCTTCCATACAGGATTAGCCCTGTAAATTGAGAAAAAACAAAAGATTTCTTCCAACAACCAATTCTCGGAACTGCTTAGAAAGTTACCAACCAGTTCTCCCGAATAGGTGCGAACTGGCTGAATCCCACCACTGCCCAAAAGAGATTCCCCCCCCCCACACACAACTGTCTTGTAACCAATGCAGCACCTTCAGGACCACCGTTGTATGGGAATATCAGGTTGTTCTAATTAGAATAGGGACTGCTACACTGTGCATTAATTGAAGATTCAAAATGATCTTTTGGGACCAAGTCATATAAAGAACATGATACTACTGAAAGTGTACAATTGTTGGAGATATATGCAACATTGCTAAATTGTAATGTCAGACTTTTTGTGTACAGCAGTTTCCCTTCCCAAGGAGAGTCTGCTTTGCCAAGTTTCATTTGAAGAGATATAATGAAAGGTTTCTTTTACATCCCTTGCTTTGAATGCAACTGTTGAGGGAAAACGAGGACATACATTTGATGAAACAATCCATCAAAATCCCTAGCGTCTTGCTTAGTATTTGTCTGAAATATAGTCTTTATGTGCTCACTACCAAATTATTTTTAAATACCTGCTGGGTTCCTTATGTGACAGAATAAATCGGCAAATTACTGAAGTCAGATAAAATTGGGCAGTTAACACAAAAGAGCAGCGCGCAATGTCTTGTACAATAAAAGACTTGACCAGCTGAAGCTTATTCTTGGTCAAAGATTCCTGTCCTTTTGAACCATGGAAAGAATGAACATGCATGTAGCGCGTTAAACTTTCCATCTACTTGTTGCTTTTGCAGGATACATGAAGGGAGAAGGAAGAGTGAAAATTAATCCCTTTCTTTTCTTTTCTTTTTTAAAAAAGGGCAGAGCAAGCACATGCTAGACAAATTCCTTCTTTGGAATTAAATTGTTGGACAGGACTCATTATCAACTGTCATATTGTAAGTATAGCTGGTATGGTTTAGATTGGCATTACAATGATCATTTTACATGTTTTTAAGTTCCAGTGAAGTCTGTCCTACAAATAAGTATGGTTTAAAAATGGATTACCTTGGTGGGATTGTGTTCTTAATAGTTTCCTCTCAAACCCACCAGAAATCCCACCATTTTTTTCCTCAACCAAATCAAAATGTCAAAGAAACTTGTAGGGCAGACTTTGTTTGCAGAAAGAATTATACATTATTGCTTAGTCTTATCTAAGAAGAAAACTACTGAAGAAAATTGGATTTAATGCAAGAAAATATGTAGTTGCAGAATTGGAGGATAATTCTAATCCCGTGTGAAGTATATGTGTAAGAGGAAGAATGAGGCTCCATAGTTTCCCAAGGTTAAAGCTTTCAGCCAGTAATTGGACCAAATTATTTTATTTTATTTTATCCCATTTTTCTTTTTCTTTTAATAAACAACTCAAAGTGATGAATATATCTAATATTTCTTCTTCCTCCAATTTTGCCCACAATGACAGCCCTGTAAGGTGAATGGGGTTGAGAGAGAATGACTGGCCCAAGGTTACCCAGCTGGCTTTCATGGCTAAGTCAAGAAGCCAATTATTTGATTGAATTTGTTCCTTTCCCAATTTGAACTAACAAGTGATGGACTTCTGATTTAAAGGACATACGTACAAACATACACACATTCTACAAATACAATTCTTCCTTTTTAGTATATCCATGCGCCTGCAAGCTAGGGAAAGATTCTGGAAAAGATAATCAAGCAACAAATTAGCGAACACCTGAAGTAAACAAAGTAATAACCAAAAGCCAACATGGGTTTGTCAAAAACAGATTATGCCAGACTAATCTTATTGCATTCTTTGAAAAAGTGACAAACTTAGTGGACCAGAGGAATGCCGTCATTATAATTTACTTGGACTTCAGTAAGGCATTTGATAAGGTAGACCATAACCTACTACTAGATAAAGTAGAAAAATGTGGGTTAGACAGCATCACAACCAGATGGATTCATACCTGGCTGACCAACCACACTCAACATGTAGTCCTCAATGGAACTGCATCTACATGGAGGGAAGTATGCAGTGGAGTACCCCAAGGCTCTGCTTTAGGCCCAGTACTCTTCAACATCTTCATCAATGATTTGGATGAGGGAATAAATGGGGAACTCATCAAATATGCAGATGACACCAATCTGGCAGGAATAGCCAACACTCCAGAAGATAGGCTTAAGATACAGAAGGATCTTGACAAACTTGAACATTGGGCACTATCTAATAAAATGAAATTCAATGGTGAAAAGAGTAAGGTTCTACATTTAGGCAAGAAAAACAAAATGCACAGGTACATTATAGGTGGTACCTTGCTCAATAGTAGTAACTGTGAGAGGGATCTTGGAATCCTAGTGGACAAACATTTAAATATGAGCCAGCAGTATGCAACGGCTACCAAAAAAGCCAACATAGTTCTAGGCTACATAAACAGAGGGTACCATTGAGGACTACACATTGAGTGTGGTTGGTCAGCCAGTTACGAATCCATTTGGTGGTGATGCTGTCTAACCCACATTTTTCTACTTTATCTAGTAGTAGGTTATGGTCTACCTTATTAAATGCCTTACTGAAGTCCAGGTAAATTGAGATCACGTGAAATACCACTTTATAATGCCTTGGTAAGGCCATACTTGGAATACTGCATTCAGTTTTGGTCACCACGATGTAAAAAAGATGTGGAGACTCTAGAAAGAGTGCAGAGAAGAGCAACAAAGATGATTAGGGGACTGGAGACTAAAACATATGAAGAATGGTTACAGAAACTGGGTATGTGTAGTTTAATCAAAGGAAGGACTAGGGGAGACATGATAACAATGTTCCAATATCTCAGGGGTTGCCACAAAGAAGAGGGAGTCAAACTATTATCCATGGCACCTAAGGGTAGAACAAGAAGCAATGGGTGGAAACTAATCAAGGAGAGAAGCAACTTAAAACTGAGGAGACATTTCCTGACAGTTATAACAATTAATCAGTGGAACGGCTTGCATCCAGAAATTGTGAATGCCCTAAACTGGAAGTCTTTAAGAAGATGTTGTTTAGCCATTTGTCTGAAACTGTATAGAGTTTCCTGCCTAGGCAGGGGGTTGGACTAGAAGACCTCCAAGGTCCCTTCCAACTCTGCCATTGTATAAACCTTTGCTACCATCTGTCTGGAGTTTTGGAGCCCCAATGTAAAGTAGTCCTACTGTAGGTTAACTGATGAGTAGTCTGCTGCTCATCAATGACTTAAGTAGTCTATACCATTAACTTCTTCCAATGAAAGCTGAGTGATGGGATTCAAAGGAAGATGTCCAAACAATTTTGGCTGGGCCTAGGACAGCAATGGCAAACTTTTTTTGGCTCGCGTGCCATAAGCGGGGGGAGTGCATGGGGGTTGTGCGTGGGCATGCCACACCCATAATGCAATGCACAATCCCCCAGAGCGCATGCACGAATCTCAGGTTTGACACCCCCCCCATTTTTTGTATGATTTTTTTGCCACTTCCGGTTTGTTTGTAGGGGTGTTTTTAGTCCTCCAGAGCCTTCGGGGACCTTCCGGAGGCTTCCCTGAAGGCTCCAGAGGACTAAAATCAGCCCTATGATCATTGTCCGTTGGGTCGTTTTCCGTCCTCCAGAGCCTTCAGGGAAGCCTCCTGACGGTCCCCGAAGGCACCGGATGGCTTAAACCGGCCCTACGAGCAAACTGGAAGTCCGTTCCGAAATTCTGGTTTGCCTATAGGGCCGGTTTTTTGCGCTCCAGGGGCTTCAGGTAAGCTCCTGAAGCCTCCGGAGGGCCTCCTGGGGGGGGGCTCTTTTTGCCCTCCTCAGGTTGCTATAAAGCCTCTGGAGCCTGGGGAGGGTGAAAAATAGCTTTAAAAAGGCTGAACTCAGTTGGCCAGAGCGCGCATGTGCACTGGCCAGCTGACAAGGCAATGCCTCGCGTGCCCTGACAAATTGCTCCATGTGCCACCTGTGGTACGCGTGCCATAGGTTCGCCATCCCAGGCCTATGACATCAGTCCCAGGGCCCAAAATGCCCTGAAAAAATTGGAGCCAGTAACAGGGAAAATATAGATATATGCAAAGAGCGTTTTATTTCTTTTCAGTGCTGCTTTTGCTCATGATTTTCCGCTTCAGTTTTGTTGTTGGTTGACTCAAGTTAACAATAATTTTGCTGTGTTGTAAAGTCATATAAAATATAATTGCTTATCTTTATTTTGTTGCCTTTTTTTAAAAGGAAAAAACACTTGAGTGAGGCTCTAAGATTCCAGTATGGAGTTTTGCCCTTAGCACAACATACTCCAACACTCCTTTGATCTCTAGTAAGAGGAAAAATCTGGAGACATTTATTTAAAATAGGGAAGGTGACTTCCTGTGTTGCCCATCCAAATTTCACAAGAGGAGGCAGCTTTCTGTGTAATTCTTTCACCCTATGGAAATAGCCAGACACAAGAAATTATCTACCATACTTGTCCTGGGCTTGGTAATAACTATCTCCACCTGTTATGCTTCTGGGCAAAAACATCATCTACTAATTGCATAATTGCTTAGGAATTCATATCATTGATTGTCTTATTAGGTTTTCCATAGTAAGAGCATAAAGTACATGGGTCAAAATGACTATAGCTGCTTCTTCTCCTTTTTTCAGCAAAAAGAATTGAAAACAGCAGAACTTGTATCCATTTGGGAAAACATTAACTCTTTTAAATTTTAGCTGAATACTTCAACAATGTTGTTGCCCGAATTGTTTTGAAATACTTCCTCCATACCTCTTTTAAAGCACAATAAATTAGTCTCCAGGCTGTTATTATTATTATCATAGTAAAACTATGAAGATGTGATGCTGAACTTATCTGATTTAAAATACTTCAAAGGGTACAAAAACTAAATTCTTAACTTTCTGCTTGCTTTTCTGAAGTGCCTGCCTTGAAGAATAACCACTGTTTTGCCTTTATAAAGTCATGGTATAGATTTGATGTCTGGATTTTGATGGGACCATGCCGGAAGAGATGGCATATTTGTGTACCAAGTTGATTCCATTCTAGGAAAGACTTTCTCCAGATTGTCTTACTGTGATATACTGAGTAAGCCTGACTTTTTCTAGCCAAAACGTTGTAATGTTAGAGCTGCTAGCAGTACTCTATGGCAGTTAGTAGATAATTAGGCTAGCACAATGCCAGTCAGTATCAGAGAGAGAGAGAGAGAGACATGATGCAGGTAGTCTTTGACTCATTTAGTGACCATTCAAACTTTCAACCCCACTGAAAGAAATGACATACAACTAGTTCTTACACTTACGACCATTGCAACCTAACCAGGGGTGGGTTTCAACCAGTACAGACCAGTACGGCCATACTGGATGGTGAAATTTAGTGTGCCTTCCCATACCCGTTGGTCAGGAGGCCCTGTACCGGAATGCTCCCTCCCCTCGTTCACTCTTTCACTCGCCCCGCCCATCTGCACCATGCTGCTGAAAAGTTCTTAGAAGAAGAACCAGAAGAAGAAAGAACTGGTGAGTGGCTGGGGGGGGGATGTTGGGGAAGAGGGAAGAAGCAGAGGGGCTGGAAGTGTGTGTGCTGTGCACAGGCTGTGAGTTTTAAAAACATCTGAGTGAATCCAGAGAGAGGCAGAGGGGCTGGAAGAGCATGTGTGTCAGAGCTGGGTTCCTACCAGTTCGCACCTATTCGGTAGAACCGGTTCGTCAAATCTACCGAACCGGTTAGAAGAGTTTCCACCAGTGGACCTGGAAAGCAGGCCACACCTACAGAAGAGGTTCCATAATTTTTTGAAACCCACCACTGATCCTTGGATATGATTATTCTACACTATCATGCTCATATTTATAAAACTCAGTGCCTCTGTGAAAGGTAAGGATGACTACTGCATTTGTGGTGCAATCAGAACATTGCGTGTGTTGAAGTTGTTTTAACGCAAACCAAAGATGCCTTTTAAAAAACAAGTTTACATCATATTCTTATGCATGCCAGTGCTGTGTGTGAGGTAATTTAAGCTGGTTCTGACAAGTGTCGTCGGCATCTTCATATCTGGTCACATGGGCGGCAAGCCACTCCCATCCAGTCACATGGGTGGCAAGCCACTCCCACAAAGGAGGCCACACCCACAGAGTAGGTTCGAACAATTTTTGAAACCCACCACTGATGTGTGTGCACAGGCTGTAAGTTTTAAAAATGTCTGAGTGAATCCAGGAAGAGGAAAGAGGGAAGAGGCAGAGGGGCTGGAAGAGAGTGTACTGTGCACAGGCTGTGGGTTTTAAAAATGTCTTGTGTGTTCACAGGCTGTGAGTTTTAAAAATGTCTGAATAAATCCAGGAAGAGGGAAGAGGCAGAGGGGCTGGATGTGTGTTTGTAAGGTGGTCAGTAATGTTAAAAACCAGCAAGGACAGCCATATTTCATCTGTAAGTAGCTGTTTTATTGTTTTGTGTAATTATTTTATTCTTATTTAAGTAGTAAGTGCACAAAATAATAAATTTCCTTTTTTTATATCTTTTTTTTGTAGGTCATTCTTTGGGACAAAGAATTCAGTGACATCGACTTGGCCACTTCCACCCAGTCACATGACTGCCAAGCTACTCCCACTCAGTCACATGACTACTCCCACCCGATCACATGACCACCAAACCACTCCCACCCAGTCACATGAGCACCAAGCCACTCCCACAAAACAGACCACACCTACAGAATAGGTTCTAAAAAAATTTGAAACCCACCACTGAACCTAACCAACAGTCCAGAGGTGGTATTCAGTAGGTTCTGACCAGTTTTGGAGAACCAGTAGCAGAAATTTTGAGTAGTTCAAAGAACCAGTAAATATCACCTCTGACTGGCCCCGCCCCCATATATTCTCTGCCTCCCGAGTCCCAGCTGACCGAAAGGGAATGGAAATTTTACAGTATCTTTCCCCTGTCATGCCTACCAAGCCACGCCCACAAAATTGGTAGTAAAAATTTTTGAATCCCACCACTGCAACAGTCACATGATCAAAATTTAGAAGCTTGGCAACCAGCAGGTATTTATAATGGTTTCAGCACCCCAGAGTCATGTGATTGCCACTTGGTACATTCCCAGCTGGCTTCCAACAAGCAATGTCAATGTGGAAAGCCAGATTTAACACTTAACTGCAGTGATTTGTTTAACAATCATGGCAAAAAAGTCATAAATTGGAGCAAAACTCACTTAACCTTCATGTTTAACAATGGAAATTCTGATCCCAACTGTGGTCGTAAAGATTACCTGTACAGAGAAAGAAGTTGACACTAAGAAGAAAAATTTGTAGCCTTGTTACACCATGTTCTTAAAAACAGTAAATATAGTTCCTACTCAAGTTAGCCAGGTACCTTGTCTATCCCAGTCAAGGGATTTAAACTTGCCTTAACCATACAGCATGTAGAAATAAGTTTTGCTTTAAGATCGTGAATTGAAACTGCTCAGCTTTGAATTGATATTCAGAGTATTGAGAATTCTATCTCCCAGTTGGGTTGGCAGGACTCGAACCAAAGTGAATCATTCAGCTAACACAAGAAGAAAAACAAAGAGATTCTTTTATTTAGCCATCAATCCTCATAAAACAAGGCTTCTTTCAGGTGTACACTTATCATAATTTAAATATAGCAGTAAAGGAGTATAATATAAAATTCTGCAATCTAATAATATATTAACAAACTAAAATCAAATAATCAGCGTCTTTAAACTTACAATGGAGCAGATTTGGACATTTAAAAAATCCTCCTGGACAGAAAGTTTCAACACTGGAACAGATTGCCTTAGGAAATGTTGGTTTCTCTTTTCTATAAATATTTAAGAGAAGCTGGATAGTCATCTGTCAAGGTGGCTGTAACAGTAGATTCTACAATGTGGAAAAAGCTTGGACAAATCTTCAAGTTCCCTTTGAACTTTCTGTGATTCTATGAATATCATATTTATTAAGATAAATATGATATTTATCTTAAGGGAAGCGAGGAGAATAGTCATTTTTATAATATTTCAATTATATAGACTATTTTGAAACTCTTCACCTCACATAGATAAATATAAATATATAGGTAAACAGTTTCAATTTTTTTTCACCTCACATTAGTAAATACTAGTTGGGTAATGTTGCAAAAATAAAAATGTAATCAATAAATAATTTCTGAGTTATCCCTTTTCTTATACCTCGGATGGCATCAGTTGAAATTTTGACCTAAAAACACTTTCTGTAGACATTATCTGTGCAATATATGATGCCTTATTTTCTCTTTTCTGACTGTAATGGGGCCTGCTCATTATGGTAATAAGTTGTGATACTCATAAAATGGGTCATTAAGTGAACACAATTGTTAACTAAACCAATTGTAGTTTTACAATGTTTGCAATCTTTTAGCCAAAGTGTGAAACGCATTCACATGAACTGTGGGATTCTACAAATGTGAACTGGTTGCCAAGTGTAACTCTTAGGATATTGAGTTTAGTAGCTGGAACAGTAAAGTGTACAATACGCCAGTACACCTAGTTGCAGTTGATTACTTAGAGAGTGCTGACTCATGCATGAGGCAATTTATGCTATGATTGCTGTAAGTATAAAGGGGGGAGGTTCCCCTTTTCCCCTCCTTTTTTCTTCTTCTGTGTGTTTGTATACTGTTTAATTAACCTCATGATTTTCCTGTGTTCCCGACTATCTTGCGTTGTTTCTTTCTGGATGATTACAAAGACTGCTGTCAATTTGAATTAGATGATAGATAGATAGATAGATAGATAGATAGATAGATAGATAGATAGATAGATAGATGGATGGATGGATGGATGATAGATACTGGTTTTGTTGTATTCGGGTCTTTTCCCGTGTAAGATTGAGATTGTCTTGGCAACATTTCAGCAAGGTCTCACTCGCCTTCCTCAGGCTGGTATTTTTGGCTTAAAGTGTGGTCGGAGATGCCGCTTTAAGCCAAAAACACCAGCCTGAAGATGGCGAGTCAGACCTCGTCGAAACGTTGCCAAGACAATCTCAATCTTACACAGGAAAAGATCCGAATACAACAAGACTTACACCCATGAAAATCTACGAAAACACACACACACAATATAAATATGTATATGTATATGTATATGTATATGTATATGTATATGTATATGTATATGTAGATATACACATACACACATACACACGCATATACATATACATACACACATACACACATACATACACACACACATACATACATGGATTGATAGATATATTAGGATGGATGGACGGACAGACAGACAGACAGACAGACAGAATATAGCCGTTTCAATGATTGATTGCTCTGTCAGGAAATCTCTCCTGATTAAGTGCTCAATCATATGATTGGGGTGTAGTGGGGGCAGCCATCAGAATTCAAACTGGGTCATAAATACTCCTGGGGAGGTCTGGGGTAACTTTGAATGGTCACTAAGCCACTTGTCAAAAATTGAAGATTATCTGTATCCTTTTCTCTCCTCAAAAAGGGCAAGAAGATCTGTCAGGCCACATTTCATGTTTTTGATGTAAATTCTAACATTACTTGTAGTTGCTCACACAAAATGTGCATTTGGAGTAAGGTTGAGAACTGTGCTTAGCAGGAATTAATTCTTTGACAAGTAGAAGTTATTTGTTCAAAGAGTATAGCTGAAGTAACCTATGTTTAGGCTCTGATACAGGCAGTCCTCAACTTACAACCATTTATTTAGTGACCATTCAAAGTTGCAATGGCACAAAAAAGTGACTTATAACTGTTTTTCATGCTTAGGACCATTGCAGTATTCCCATAATCCCATGATCAAAATCATGTGATTATGGCATGTATTTATGATGGTTGCAGGGTCCAGGAGAGTCATGTGATCACACTTTATGACCTTCTCACAAGTAAAGTCAATGGGGAACCAGATTCACTTAACAACCACAATAATAGCTTAACTATAGTGATTTACTTAACAACTGTGGCAAGGAAGGTCATAAAATGGGGCAAAACTTAACAACTGTCTTGCTTAGCAATGAAAATTTTGAATTCAATTGTGATTGTAAGTCAAGAACTAACTAAATTAGTTTTAGTCTCCCTGCTTCCAGTCTGAAATAAACAAAGTATGTATGGGGGAGACCACTAATATAGTTCTCAAGATTACATTTTGTAGACTATTCAGTGACCACATATTTGAAATTTCCATATTTTGGTCCTATTGAATAACTGGAGTTGTAATTTGATCTTTAATAGCTTGAGAATTGTGGACTCTTGTCTGTCAAGAAGCATGGGCCAGAATCTAAGACAATATCCAGGTTTGGTCTTTAAACTTTGTGCTTTAACATGAAAGTTTCATGAACTTGAAGCATGAGGGTAAACTTCAAAGGGAGTATTATGAAGAAAATTGAGCAAAATGAAGGTCTGTGGCTGGACACAGTAAAGAAGAGAGCTGTGAAAGTGGAGGAATCATAAAGCGGTGTTTGCTTTGTCATCCCAGAAAGTTGATTGGCTGAGTGGTCAAAAAAGAAATGGAGGTCCTGGGCTATGTATTTTCTGCAATGGCGGCCCATCAATTACTCTACCATGTCAAAGGCTTGGTGTGATTTGCTGCCTGAATGCAGCAACTTTTGTTTCAAGAACCTGCTTGGATGAGGTGATTCAAATTAAATAGTGTTAAACTGAAGCATGTTTTTAAAGTTTTGCAAAACCCTAGATTTAGAAAGAAACTGAAAGACCAAGATATATATTTTATTTATTCATTTCATTAATTGGATGTTGAATTCCAGAAAAGAACTCTGGGAGCTCACAATGTTTTTTTTTAAATATATGGTTTAAAGAAACATGAGCACTTGTACAAAAGCAGAGAAATAATGTGGAAACAAAATTAAAGAGATACTTCAAACATACCTTACCAGAGATAGAAACAGAAAGCAGGTTTTAAAGAGATTTTTGGAGTACTGCAGAAGTGTACATTATGTATATGCCTCCCTGCATAGCTACATTCATACATATATCAATCAGAACCCTTGCTCTTTTTTTAAATATGATACAACAGTGTTACCTAAAACTACTTGGTAAACTGATCCCAGGCTGTGAAGCTTGAAAGATGGGGTGCTTTTCCCCACCAATATTTTTTCAGCAGATTGTGAGCATGTGCTGAAGTCAAAGATCTTATTGAAAGAGATGCTAGTTTAGTTGGCTAAATTGATTTTTAATTGATATTATTTGGAATTCTGTTGGAAAAATTGTGGCCTTTCTTTATATTGTTTTATATTTTCCCTTTAAAAAGAAATTCTTTAAAAATAAGTTAACTTCATTTGGTTTAAAAAAGGAATGTTCATTAAATCTCTCCGTACTTGCAACACATTAGAAGATAAAACAAATACCTAGCCGCCATCAAAATGAACATTTTATCAAAAATACTGTTCTTTTTTCAAGTAGCACCAATAAAATTAAATAAAAGCTTTTTTTAAAGAGTTAAATAAGCTAACTATGAAATACATTTGGCTGGGGGAAAAGCACAAATTAAAATAAAACTATTACAGGATAGTAGAGAAAGAAGAGGATTTGGACTTCCCAATTGGGAGACTTACTATCAGGCAGTGGCACTTATGTGCATCAAAGATTGGATTGAGTTAAAAAATAAAATGCTGATTTTAGAAGGTCATGACTTACAGTTAGGATGGCACATGTTTATATGGGATAGCAAAAATAAAACCCACAGTTATTTTCAGAAACTTTTAATTAGGGATGCTTTGCTACAAGCATGGCAAAAAACTAAACAACAACATTATATTAAAATTTCAAGTTGGCTATCAACGATGAAAGCATTAATCTATCCAAATGCATTAGACATGGATAAAATAAAATGATTTAAAGACTTACTAAACCATCAGGGGGAATTAAAACAAGATTAGAACTAAAAGAACACGGCATAGACATTCATTGGTGGTCATATATGCCGATACAAGCTAGATATAAGATAGACAAAGAACAGTACGGATTCCAAATAGAACCACAAGATCTAGATAAAATTTTACAAGGAACAGAGGATAAATTGTTCAAGAAATTATACAACTACTTATTGAATTACAGAATGGAGGAGGAGGTAGTTGAAAAAACTATGATAACTTGGGCCAAAAATTTTGGCTACAGTATTGATTTGGAGAAATGGGAAAAAGTTTGGAATGAAAATTATAAATTCACAATGGCAGTAGCCTACAAGGAAAATATATGTATAAATTGTTCTATAGATGGCATCTCCCACCAGCGAGACTGGTTAAAATGTACCTGAACTTATCACTGGACTATTGAAAATGTAGGCAAAATCAAGGAACGTATTACCACATGTGGTTTTTATGCCCAAAGGCTAAACAATATTGGAATAGAATAAGAAAATGGCTCGAGGAGATTACTAAACAGCAAATAGATATGAAACCGGAATTATTTCTATTGGGAATACCTATAAGGAATTATGATAAAAAACCAAAATATTTAATTATACATACCATAACAGCAGCAAGAATAACATGCAATATGTTATCGCATGCATATGTTCCAATAACAATTGGAAGAATAATAATACAATAACAGAGGGGAATGTTATAATTAAAGTGTTAAGAGTGTGCAGAGATGGACAAATTTACAAAAGAAATAAAAGAAAAGGAAGAAAGAGAATATTACATGGTATGGAACGAGTGTACAACTGGCTAGAGGACATGTTTAAAGCTTAAGGAAGACTAAATGAAGAAGACACAGGAGTTAGAAATTAACAATGTATAGGTAGAGATGAACAAACATGTATAAATGGAATGAAGGATTGTAAATTAAGGAATGTATATAATAGTATCATATTTATAGACAAAAAGAAACTGAAATAAGAGGGGGAGAAGTACATTTACAATGGACTTACTGTATACTGAAGTGGAAATGTTGTATAGAAGGAAATTGCAAAAAATATTTTTGTCTTTTTTAAAAAAAACTTTAATAAAAATATTTCTTAAAAAAAGATTTTTGGAGTACTGCAAGTATACAGTATGATATATGCCTTCCTACATAGCTACATTCATATATTTCCCCTCTCCAAAGAAATTCTTTAAAAATAACTTTATTTGGTTTAAAAAGGGAATGTTCATTAAATCTTTCCGTACTTACAATACATTGTGATTACAGACTCCCCTTCTATTTCAGAATTGGCACAGTTTTTGTTAAGTTCCTTCTTTGAGTCAGAAGATCCAAAATACGATGCAATTTTTTTTTCTACACCAGAGCAGAGTGAGGTTGGCTCCCACCCTCGTGACCTTCCACAAGAATTTGAAGATCTGGCTTTGCCAGTTGGTCTGGGGCTCCAATGGGAGATGGTTGATAGATTAACAACAGATCCTACCTTCTCCTCATCGTACTTCCTCCCCATCTTTTAGTTATAGCTGATATTTTGTATTTTTATGGTATTTTATTGTTATTATCTACATGTTTTTCTATCATTTTATTCTTTTTAACATTGTAAGCTTCCCAGAGTCACCTCGTGGTGAGATGGGTGTCAAAACAAACAAACAAACAAACAAACAAATAAATAAGGAACACCTAAGTTAGGTGGTCTCTGGTATATCAAGTGGTTTACCCATGCTGGCAGGAGCTTGTAATAATAATCTATTACTGGATAATTTTTGGAAGGAGGTACTTGCCAGTTTTAAATTACCAAATTGCTGAATTTAAGTGGAGGCACCAAATTCAATCTGACCCTCTGAATCAATTCAGTAAATTGATACAGAAAGATAATTAAAGTTGAAACTTTCAAACTGCCTTCAGAATTGGACATGCCTTCTGTAAATAGCTCCAAAACAAAGTTCTATTTAATCATCTGAGCAAAAATGGCTTCTATTATACCCTATAGAGAAGAAATGAACAAAACAGTTGCAGGTAGCAACTGTCTAGAATCCCAGGATATCAATGCATATCCTCCTGTGTCTCCTAACTGGCTGAGGAATTCTGGGAGTTGAAGTCCACAGATCTTTAAAGTTTTTAAGGTTGAAAAACCTATCTGAGAAAGTTGGGAGGCTGCATTATGTCTACCCACTATTAAAGGCTGCCCACTCCTGGTTCCCAGTTTCTATAATTCTGACAAATTAACATTTTATCCAGAATTCAAGGTCGTATGAAATGAAATCTTCGTTACCTTCCAAATTCAAGGTCTTTCACACAGAGCAACATCTTTGCGCATTTCTTTGCTTTACAGCAGTGGTCCCCAACCCCCGGTCCGCGGACCGGTGCCGGGCCGTGGAGTACCTGGCACCGGGCCGCGCAGCGGCCGGGGGCCATGATCGCTGCAGCGGCCGGGGGCCATGATCGCTGCAGCGGCCGGGGGACATGATCGCTGCAGCGCAAAGGCTCCTGGGCCGTGCGCAAAAGCTCCTGGGCCGTGCGCAAAGGCTCCAGGGAAGAGAGCCCCGCGCAGGTACGCAATCAATGTGTCATCGCGAACAACGCCCCCCCACCCCTGCGCGCGCTCAGCGGGCCACAGTAAAATTATCAAAGGCTGACTGGTCCGCGGCGATAAAAAGGTTGGGGACCACTGCTTTACAGAACTGAAACATGTGCATTGGAACTCACTCATATAAAACAGTTGTGCATTATTACACATATGTTGCAGATGGCCTTTTTTATAGTCAGCATTGAGGAATGTTTTATTTTTAGTCAGACATAATGACACTAATTTGTAGCAGAGTGAGGGGGAAAAAACCTCCAAAACTAAAAATAGCTTTCAATAAAGTTCGAGAATAGTTGTTCAACGAATGAATTGCAAAATGCAGGCACATATTTTCCTAACAAGGTAACAGAAAATGAATATGTAAAAAAAAATCTAAAAATGCTTACAGCTGAAATGCTTATACTTTTCACCTGTATTCCAATTATAAGTCCAGTATATTCTCCTTTAAATGGAGTTATTGATATTATTACATAATTATATAAAATTATATAACAATATAATTCAGGTAAGAGATGTGTGGCAAATACATTTAATAAAAAAGTGAATAAGAGGTTATTAGTATATATAGCAGCTTTGGAAAAAATGCCACTACAATTACCTTTTAAGCATCTGTTCAATAATATTTTAGTTTGGGAAAGAAAACTGACCCTGCTTGGGACAGATTCTAAACAATCTTTCATGAATGATCAGCAAGCACAGAGTGTTGGTAAACATTTAACACAGAATAACAGAGTTGGAAGGGACTTCTAGTTTAACCCTCTGTAAGAAACCCTATACCCATGATGGCAAAACTATGGCATGCATGCCGCAGGTGGCACCCAAAGCCCTCGCTGTGGGCATGCAAGAATAAGTTGTCTTCTATCTACCTCTGCTTCTAAGATGTCCGTATAGGTTTAATTTATCGGAGCAAGAAAATATTTTTTCTGCAAGGAAAACTTCATGTCCCTTTAGTGGAGGCACTTCTTCAAATTGTGAAAGCCTGCTCATGCTCAGAGAAAATGTTTCCAGGTTTGCAACCCTCTCCTTGCAACATAATTTGATTTATCTCCTTAGAGACTTAGTCTATAAGGAAAACTCAGATACAGTTGAGGCAGCACGGAGATGGTTGCCAATTGGCCAAAATAGTGATGGATTCCCAAGAGGAAAAAACTTTTTTTTAGATGGCAAGGAGGCAGTGGAGCTTGGGACTGTGGTAGATAGAAAGAGGGTTAAAATGGTTTCTCCCTAGCTACAGAGTATATCTTCAGTTATGCAAGCAGTTGCTTTAGTCAGGCAATATTTTGTCTGTACATAAAGAATAATAAAAGAAAGTATTGTAAAGTAACTCCACATGTCATTCAGGGTTATTTGGTCCTGACAATAAGTGATGTAAAACAGTAATTCCACCGCCCTGGGTAGGTAAATGTATGTTTGTGGGGGCAAAGTCTCTTGTACACAGAGAGGTGGGGAGTTGTCTCATAAGTAACAATAAATCAACACTGGACTCCAATGATGGAGAAAACCCGGTGCACTTTATTCTTTCCAAACCTTTCAGAATCTGGATTGAAAACAAAACAGTCTCTTTGGAGGGTCCGTAAATCAAACATCCAAAAAAAAATCCCAAAATATAAAATATTCCAAGCAAGAGAGAAAAATGGGACCAGCAGCATTAGCTTGGGGTGGGTTATCTTCCTTGCAACACAGTCTCAACAAAGAAGCATGAGGCAAATTGGTAATTCCCAATTAAGAAAGTGCAATAGAGTAATCAGCTCAATTTAGTGCCTCACAAATGAGCCAGATCACAACCAGGCAATATAAACAGGTGGAAGAATCTGTTTTTACAGGCCTTTCCAGAGAATTTCCAGCACTTCCTCTGCAGGCTGTTGGTTGTTGTTGTGGTGTTGGTGTTCTGGTGACTATGATCTCTCTCTAAGTGACACACTAGCCCTTTTGGTAGCACAATCAGGTATTGCGGCTTATTTACAAGGAGGGTAGTGTTTCCCCTTCATCACCAGTGTGAGCAATCTAATATTTCCATTGTCGTTCAGATAATAGGCAACGTCTTTGCCAACTGTGCCAATCAATTATATTTTAATTATCTGTGTGAGTTACTTCTGACTTTTCCCATTTGGAAACTTTCTTATTTCATACCATTCTTAATTTACCAGGAATTAATAAAATGAACTTTGCACTGTTTGTATTTCATCTGAGGTTGACCATTCCATGCATGCACTTGTTTTGAATTTAATATGTTTCATACTAATTGTGCTTTCCTGGCACAGTATCATAGGAACTAAAGGTTATGTCAAACTACCTTAACTGGCTGCAGAAATGCAGATGACCAATAAATACTGGCAGAGAGATAGAGATTAAAGATGTCAGCCTTCCTAGATAGTCCAGATAAGAAGCACAACACATTTCTATCTTTACTGTAAGGTTACATCAACAGAATATTACAAATCAGAAAATAACTCTCCTGTCCCTTTTACTCTCCTTGGGAGGATTTTTGTCATCTCCTTCAGACTCAAATTTTGTTTATCGGATCACTGTCTAAATTTTAGCTCTTATTCCTATCTCTCAAGGCTATTCCCACATATCATTACACCACCTAATTGTTTTCCAGGTTTTTGCAATTCTCATATGGTAGCCCAAATGTTGCACTTTGAGAATGGTGCTAGATTTTTATTACAGTTTTTAAAAAGGAAAATAAAAAAATGATATAAAGTAATAAAAAGAAGTAGATCAGAAAGCTAAAAGTGTAAGTAAAGTAAAAGAGATACAGAAAAGGCTAAAAA
Organism: Thamnophis elegans; assembly: GCF_009769535.1. NCBI lineage: Eukaryota > Metazoa > Chordata > Lepidosauria > Squamata > Natricidae > Thamnophis > Thamnophis elegans. Next base: position 41,064,267 of record NC_045542.1, read on the forward strand.
AAGATATAAAAAGTAACTTCCAATCTTCTTTACAGCACTGATAAGTACAATTATAAATCTACTTCTTACTGTATGGTAACAACATAATTCTGCTCTTTCTATAGTCTTGCTCATCTACACATTAAAACCCAGAATTTTTTTTCCCCGCCAAAGTCTATAAAACATCTACTGGTAGTCAGCAGTAAACATACATATTCTTGCTGATCTAATACAAAGTTTGTATTAGTTTTTATTTTCCTTCTTTAAAACCTTTAATAAAAATTGAATTTAAAACTTTAAATAAAAACTTTAATTAAAATGTTATTCAGGAAATGTTCTAGATTGGCCTTCAAAATAGGAATTGTGGAAAACCATGACCCCCTAATATCTAGATATTGTGTATCTTTTCATATTGCCCCAAAAGGGAGAATGTATAATGAGAACATAATCCTCTAGTGATTTAATTGTTTGACAGATATTTCTTCCTGTATTCTTTTAAAAAATATTTGGCTAATGAACTTCATATATTACAGTTTCAGCTGTTCATAAAATTATGCCTCATGTGGAGAAAAAAATGTAAAGAATTTTTTCCTTTATTTTTCCTAACAAAAATAAAACTTAGGATCATTCAACAAAATTTACTGTAAGAAATTCACGGAAGCTGTCCAACAGGGCATGCTAGATCTTATGATTAGGAGTAATTTTCAAGTTGAGAACCAATAGTTTAGTTGCTAAAGGACAAAAGTCAGGGAAAAGCTATAGCCACATCTACACTTCATTAGAAAAACTTGCTGATCCTTACAGGAAACAAAATTCGGTCCTTAACCATGGGGTTATACTTTGCCAATCTGGCAGTGGAAACAAAAAAATGATTGTTCAAACATTCTGATATACTCCTGCTTTTCTTCTGTCATTCTGACAGTAGCCGTGACATTAATTTAGAAAGATATGAAGATGCTGTTGAAAACATTCAAGCCAGCTGTGCTCTCTCTGTTCTTCATTTGATGATAGAAGGTTTAATGTGTTGATTTTCAACCAGTCCAAAAGTGGATCAGCTTAGACACATTGTCCTCATATGAAACTTCATGAAGAGACCAGAATTAATTCTACAAGATCTTTCCATCTCTTTATGCCTTCATCAATTAACATTTGAGCATGAATTTGATGGGTAAATTAATTAGGCTGGAAGTAAAACTGAAACATGCCTCCACAGAATATTTTTCAGAGTTTAATTTGAAACATGTCAGTTTTACACAGAGAGTCCAAACAAGTTTATAATGAAATGTATTACTTTGTCACACAGTGAAATACAAATATTAAATATTTCAATGCAATTTTATTTTAATAGAAATCTCTTCACAACCTAATGTTACATGTTTTTGTACTTCTAGATGGGTAAGGCCACGGGTGTTAACTCGATCGCATCACAAGATGTATCGCAATATATCGCAATGTTTTTTGTCTTTGCAGAGCCGGGGTGGCTGTGCCCTGAGCACTGTGACCAGTTTGACACCCCTGGGTAAGGCCAATGAATGACTCATCTGTGATAGGCCCAGTACAAGAAGCAGAAATAATGTCATGACCCACTCGGCCTTTTAATCCTCAAAATAAATGTAAACTGAGATTAGTTCATAGGCATGGAAGGTAGAAATCTCAGGCACAGTAAAGCTTTTTAATTATCCCAAAGTGCAAAATAATCATTCATTTGCTTTAAGAATTGAAAAGTGATTTCTGAAGGAGTCCCTGCTTTCACTTTACTATCCATTGTATCATTTTTCCACAATGCTATTGTGGGATTCCCAGTCAGAAGGTGCAACCAACTTTCACTTAATGTATTTTCCTTCTCATATGACCACACATGTTCTCTTGAAGCTCTTTCCAACTTGGAACATGGGGCTATTTTAAGAGTTTCCTCTTTTCATATATAGATAGTTGCCATGGTTGCAAAACTAATGCACACAGAAAGAAGGTTTTTCACTATTGACTCAGCACTAAGGCACGTTGTTGCATCTCTTGATTTCTCAACTAATTAAAGGGATATTAAGCTAACTTCTCCTCTGATACAGTTCTGTTGACTCTAATGGATAAACGGTGCTGATCTATGCCACCTAAGAAGCTAGCTCAGTGTTTACCCATTACCATGCCACCTGAGATAAATTCTGCTTTGGCTTGATTTATTTTGCCAATTAGATTTGTGCCTTTCATATATATGATTGGTTTGGAACTAGAGAATATTTTTAAAAAGTATGGGTGCCCTGATCCTGATCATAACGCAAGAAGTTTGATTCAATACAAAATATTTTACCAGAATTAAACTGGTAAATTCTACTATGGCATTTCTACTATGGTTTTTTTCCCCTTTGTAGATTAAAAAAAAAACCCATCACTTGTAATGGTTTATTGCAAAGAGGGTGAAGAAAAGGAAACAAGATAAATTAATGGCAAATTCTGATCAGTATAGATAAATAATAAATATTCTGAGTAGACCTATATATTGTAAATATACATGTCAAATAATGTAATTAATACAAAGAGAATCGAGAAACCATTTTTTTAGCATATTAATTGTTATGCTGGTTAGGAATCACACCCATCCCCCCCCATCCCGTTAAAGAGATAAAAGCTTATAGAGAAATGTCTTTGGAAACAATGTGGGTTAGAGTAATCAAACTTTTATTCTCAGGCAACAGTCACAGTTTTCCAGTTTCTTCAATCTTTTTTAGTTAGTTGCATAGATATGTTCTGTTATGGAGATGCATTTAGGGCAGAAATGGGCCTTGCCTCTTCTTATGCCTTAATAATGTCTCTATTGTATATTCCTGTTGGGTTGCAGGGATAAATAATGGAATACCCAAAGGGGAAAGATTGATGTTTAACTAAATCCTGGCCTTATGACATTTTATTCCATTAGGACCCATGCCGATCTTCCATATGTTTCCAAGAGCCAAAATGGCATAGCCAGAAAGTTAGAACTGAAGGTCAATTTGCCTCTGAAGCTCACAGTTACCTCTACACTTACTGTGGTAACTGATTTCATAGTGATCATATTCCAGCAAATCAGATCATTTAAAATGCAGTTGTGTACACATACATGATTCCTCCTAGGCTATGTGTTACTTATTTCCCCCTGCACCTCTATAGGGTTGTAGCCAAGAAAAGGCAACCTTGTGTTTTCTTTCAGAATAGAATAGACTAGAATAGAATTCTTTATTGGCCAAGTGTGACTGGACACACAAGGAATTTGTCTTTGGTGCATATGCTCTCAGGGTTCATAAAAAGATAAGATACATCCATCAAGAAACATAAGATACAACACTTAATGATAGTCATAGGGTACAAATAAGCAATCAGGAAACAATCAATATAAATGATAAGGATACAAACAACAAAGTTACAGTCCTGCAGTCATAAGTGGGAGGAGATGGGTGATGGGAACGAAGACTAATAATAATGAAGACTAGTAATGACTAGTAATCCAGCCACCAACAAAACAGCTTTCTAGACTCTCATGGGAGCTGTAGCACTGCAGCTTTACTGTATTGAAGTCATTTTTATTCCATTTGGCCCTCCAAAAAGAAAAGAAAAATTGCTCAAAGCAGTATAACTACACATACACACAAACACCTACAAAGACAGCAGCTTTTATACTGAAGGTGGTTCCTTGACTTGGATCTTTCTTAATAGTACAACCAAAATCTGAATCCATCTGCATTTCTAAAAGATGTAAATAGAATTCTAACAGTTAGTTCTTGTGAGAAAGCAAATGTCAATATATACAGTAATATAGTCAAATAAGTGGCCTCTCGAGTTGAGCAAGCTACATTACTCACCACATGTCCCTTCACTCTTTATTTTAAATTTAGAGAGGGCTGTAGCTTAATTTGCTTTTCATCACCCAAATAGCCTGTCTGTAATCCAAGCCAGCATGCTGAAGTGTTTGAATAAGGACTGTAAGCACAATATGTGAGTTATTTAAAAACAAACTGAACTGATTACTTTTGAAGTTGAATTCTTTTTGTCCATCCAAAGTATATCCACCAGAAGTTGGAAAATAACTGTAACAATATGTGGGAAAGTACTTGGGAGATAGGGCAAAGAGAGGCTGCCCAGGGAATGGCCAGACAAGAGAGGGCAGAGTGCTGAACTGCATAATGGACGGAGAAAGAGTCTCAAAGGGACCCTCCCTAGTTTTTCAGGCTGTAAAGGAGGTAGTGGGAGGACTGTACTTTCAGACTTGCAAGATTCTGTTAGGGTAGTTTTACAATGAAAAAGAATTCGCTTATCTGGTTCTATTTCCTGTCTATTCTAGTTAGTAAGGCTAACAATCATTTGCTATAGAGACAATCAACCAAAAATTTGTCAACAATCTCTCTAACAGCAGTGACAGATATGGATGGGATTGATTGGGATGGTTGTAGTAGAGCCTTTTTTAATATCCCTATTCATGCCTCATAGCAGCTCTGAGTGTGTGATCAAGCAGGAATAGAAAGAAAACATGTAACCCTTCCAACCCCCCTTGTTGGGGATAATTTTTAGTTTGTTTTGACAGGTCATCTACCAGACTTTGCATCTCTGAGCTCTCCAGAATTGCCGCTTAGAAGCCATTTAATCTGAAGGTAAGAGCTCTGGTTCATGTGGAAAATCTCTCCCACCCTACTCTTCTAATCTGTTCTTCAGTATGCAACTTGTGTTGTTTGGTATTTACTGGCATATATAGTAATTGTTGAAAATGTCAGTGAATTGGCAAATGGTAAATATCATTGACATACAGGATGGAGAATAAATGTTTCCATGGTCTCAAATTTTCCATTAATATGCGCCACCCAAATGAAAGTCTTTTGTGATTCCCTAACTAAGTTTGAGTAGGATTACAACAAAGTCAATGGAAGAAACAAAACATTTTGCTAAATTACACTGTGGTATGTGCACAACATAAACTAATTGGAAGCATATTATTGGAATTCTGGATTGAAGCTTCTTTTCATAACCTTCTGAATATTACTGAATGGTGGGCTTAGGGATTTCTTTACCATCATACTGTGTAGGAGCAATGAGAAAAGAATCTTCTTCCACCTTATAAAACTTCATGGGAAGTAAAGTATACAATAGCTCTCCAACTGAAGGCACAGTTCTATACATCTTCAAGCAAATGTGACTAGCTCCTCTTAATTTATGTACACAAGGTTGAGGATGATGTGACATTTGTATTTTGGCTTCACACCTGTATTATAATTTGAAATAGATCATCAGTACATTCTTTCCCTTCTCATTTTTCCTGCTGATTTTAGAAGGAAAGCTGTTCCTTTCCATATATTCCACATTCCATATTTCTTCCTTCCTTCCTTCCTTCCTTCCTTCCTTCCTTCCTTCCTTCCTTCCTCCCCCTCCTTCCCCCCCTCTCCCCTATACCATGGTTGGCTTGCTGCAGAACAACTCGTCACAAGCAATTCACCACAGGACAATGCATTGTGGGAAAATGCTAAAGGGAGGGGGAACCTCCTCCTCTCACTCCCTTTCTCTCCCTCCACCCCTCCTTGATCCAACTTACTTCCCCCTTCACCAATAGCAATAGCACTTAGATTTATATACCAGTTTACAGTGCTTGTTACAGCCCTCTCTAAGGGAAGCATTTTGCCCACAATAATCTGGGTCCTCATTTTACCCACCTCGGAAGGATGGAAGGCTGAGTCACCCTTGAGCCTGGTGAGATTTGAACTGCCAAATTGCAGGCATCCAGCAGTCAGCAGAAGTAGCCTGCAGTACTGCACTCTAACCACTGCATCACCATGGCTCAATACCCCTTGAACTATGTGGCAGAAACTCCTTTGCACTGAAAAATATGTGACTCTTGCCCTCTTCCCTTCCCTTCCCTGCTTGGTTCTCCCCAATTTTTTCCGGAGGAGGAGGAGCTTTTGTTTGTGCCTATTCCCCCTGAAAGTGAAACTGTGGTGCCCAGAACTGGATACAGAATGCAAGGAGCTATCTGATCATTTTGTAATACAATAGAAGGATTACACTTTAGGATTTATTTATTTATTTGCATCCTGCCATTATTATTTTTATAATAACTCAAGGTAGTGAATATACCTAATAGTCCTTCCTCCTCTTACTTTCCCCATAACAGCAACAACCCTATGAGGTGAGTTGGACTGAAAGAGAATACCTGGCCCAAAGTCACCCAACTGGCTTTCATGCCTAAAGCAGGACTAGAGCTCACAGCCACCCACTGTCTAGCCTGGTGCCTTAATCATTAGACCAGTGGTTCCCAAACTTGGCAACTTTAAGACTTGTGGACTTCAACTCCCAGAATTCTCCAGCCAGCTCTGCAAAGTCTTAAAGTTGCCAAGTTTGGGAACCACTGCATTAGACCAAACCTGGCTCTCTGAATTTGAACACTCTGCTTCTGTTGAAGCACCTTGAAATGGCGTCCACCTGCTTCCATTCTAAGATATCAGGCCAGATCTTTCCCATTCTATACCAAGACATTTAATTTTGTTTTCTAAATAAAGAATGTTACATTTCTCCTGTTGAACTTCATACTGGTACTTTTTGTCCATTTCATTAATCCATCTAAGTAATTTTGAACTTCATATTGGCGTTAGCTATCCCACCTGATATTTGGTCACTAAATCGGATAAGCATTCCCTCCATCTCTTCATCCAGGTCATTAAGCCTTAGAAGGCCCAGGACCAAATTGTTTGGCCCCCATCCTGAGATCTCACTCCAATTTGACAAGGAACAAATAATGAGCACTCTTGAACATGGCTTTAGTTTAATTCTCATGCCATCAAGCTCCAATTAATCAGCTTGGTAATCTGAATGTTGCCGGTACTATGTCAGATGCTTGCCGGAATTGAGATCTATTGTGATCTCAGCATTCTCATCATGTATTAAAGAAATTGCCCAATCAAAAATAAAATAAATTTATTCTGGGAAGAGTTAATATTGGTAAAATGTGCAGAAATTAGAGGACTGATCTGTAGTTCCCTAGCTTCATGGTTTTTTCCTCTTCTTAACGGTGAGGACATCTGCTGTCTTCAGTCATCTGACAATTCTCTAGATTGCCACAAAAATAATACAGGTATTCCTCGGCTTATAAGCTTTCATTTCATTCATTTTTCACACTTACAACTGTAGCAGTGTCCCTGCAGTCATGTGATCACAATTTGGATGCTTGGCAACTGGCTCATATTTATGGCAGTTGCAGTATCCCAAGGTCATGTGGTCATTTTTTGTGACCTGACAAGCAATAGAGAAGCAAGAGTCATTTAACGATCATATTACTAATTTAATGATTTCAGAGTTTCATTTAACAACTGTGGCAAGAAAGGTTATAAAATGTGACAAAACTCACTTAAGTGGAAATTTTGCGCTCAATTGTGGTTGTAAGGCAAGGACAATCTGTGGATAGACATTCAGCCTAGCTGCCAACTAGTGCTATTATAACAACAGTCTGGTATTACAGAGCTCTTTATTTCTCATTAGAATCATGAATTTGATCCTTCTAAATTATTATTCAGAAAAACCTTCTCCACTGAAGACCAAACTATTTTGGAAAGCATTTTTTTAGCTTGTATATGACACCATCTCCCCCCACCCCACTTCTGCCTTATTTTCATTTTTGATCCTTATTTTTCTTGTTATTTCTTGGTTGGTTACTTAATCATGCTATGGATAACTTAACTTTTTTTATATTATACATAGGCTGCTGAGCGTTGTGTGATTGTCACAGGAGAGATAGAAAGATAGAGATAGCTTTGCCTTCCTGCAACAGACTATGAAACCATACCATAAAAGTTCTCTCCAATTTCTCTGTGTTGCTGTTGAAACATACTGAATGAATTGGTGCTGGCAGTTATGAGAATCAGCTGCTTGCATAGCATGGAAGCATAGCATGCACTGAACCAACAGCTGCACCATTTAGCAGTTCCTTGATCTGTGTTAATATAGAGACAGCATCCACTCCACTTTAATGCTAACCTCATTCCCAAGGCAATATCTGCAATTGTACCCTGGAAAAAGGGGTTTATAGTCAATGAGACCAAATTCAAAACCTATGGGAAAATAAAAGAAGCTCGTAAAATGGTTGAAAACGTTAGTACGCCACAAAATAATTATTTAGTCTAGTATGACAAATTTGCTCCCATCTTTAGAAAACAGGCCAGTTTTATAAACAAAAAGGTTAACAACTAAATTGGAATAGACTGTTTTCTCTTCTATACACATCAAGGACAATTTGACTTCCATGCCTTCAAACACATCCATATCATGTTCTTGGCAATAGTATGGAAATTATTTGCTCCTGCTTCCTTTCCAGATAGTTTTTGACCTTCCAACCAGCCTACTGTCCAGTGGTGGGTTGCTAATTGGTTTACTACTGATTCGCCCGTACTCGCGCGTGTGCATGCAATGCTTCTGTGCATGCACAGAAGCATTAGAGGGAGGGGCGGAACCTCCCATTGCTGCCACTACCAGTTTGGCCTAACAAGGCCGAACTGGGAGCAACCCACCTCTGCTATTGTCCTGGCATTTCTGGTGGCCTCCCACCAAATAATAACAAAGTCTAACTGTCAGGTGCAAAGGATCAGGATCATATGTTAAATTGCAACACAGAAAATTCATTCAAGCCTATGCACACAAATCTAGTCAACTACAAAGTTTAGTATAAATTGGCACAAGATGTGGGTCAACAGAATTCAAGAAGGGTTGGACTTGGACCATTTGTGGCAACATAAGCACTCTAAGCTGATGTCACATTTAACTCCCCCCTCCCCACCTCTGCCTGCTCTTCTCCTACACTGCCTCAGCTTAGCTTTTTAAGATTAACCACGGTCAATTGCTGCTGCCATCTAGCAGGATATTCAAGCCATAGTACTTATATCTTAATAGCCTAACCTAAAGCCAGAAAACATATTATATGTGTTCTCTGATTCCAAGAAAACAGGACATGACCAGAGACAGACCAGATCCAGATTCTAAGAAGAAACCTAGGAAATGAAATGAAGCCGATGCATTTTCTGGAGAGACTGGAACATCACTTCAGGGCACTGGGATTAGCTGAACTGATATTAAAATATTCTTTATATGTGCTACTGACATGACGTCTGCTTTTCTCTTTCTCCGTTTTTACTGTAATTTTTCTTTGAATGAAGAAAGTTACATATGATCTGAAGGGGAAGCAGAGTATTTGCAACATTTGGCAGGCTTTGATATTCTACCCTCCATCATGCTATTTGGCAGATTTTCACATCCTACCTGTTCTGCAGTGTCTTCATGGCTGGCATTCTGGAAATTCTGAGTCACACAATCTTCCTTTTTATAGGGTTTGGAGGGCTCTGCTGAGTCATCCTATTCTCCAGATAATTCCAGGCAGGGAGCCCAATTCCTATCTATATTATCTATTAGCTGATTGGTCTCTTGATCTCACCCGCAGAGTAGCTATATTTTGTTCCACCATATGTACCATCTGCTGCTCACCAGGTAGCAAAATACTGTGATAGTTTTCTATCAGATATTTTTGCACTATAGTTATGTCTAATTTTAATTCTAAGTTCTTACTATTATTGGTTGCACAGTCAGCCAGACATTTAGGTTGAGTTTGGCATTTTTGTCCATTATCATTGCTTATATACACAACAACTTGAAATCACAGCTGCTGCTTCTTTAGCTGGTGTTGGCCTTCATAGGCATTGAGTTCTTCCCCAAAATCTAGGATATTGCAATGTATCAACATCGCATATGTGCAGATCCAAGCATTGCAGTCTTATGTAATTGACAGATGGAAATATTACATCATGTGTAGATTTTCTAAATCCAAGATTTTTTTTAAACATGGTATGCAGTGTGCCAATAACTACTGAGACCACCACAGTCAGTTTATGCTACAATATTGATTTCTAGATCTTGATGCTTCGTGATCTTCTCCAATTCTTTGTTTTCTATTCTATTATCCCCTGTATTGCCACACCAATCCGAAAAGCAATATTTAGCCAAGTAAAAATATCATCTTCTTAATTACATAACTATTTTTTTAAAAAAAACTGCAGATGGAAGAGAAAAACCTAATGTGAACAGACATTTCAGTATTTCAAGGTTAGGAATAATGAGATTTAATAGCAGCAGTTTGGAGATAGACATATGTAGCTCTAAAATAAGAGAAAGTTTCTCAATAAAGAAAGCAACCAAAACCTGGAGCAGGGTGGGGATAAACTTCTTGTCTATTTCTAGGAAGGTGGGACAAAAATATTTACTGGAAAAATGGAGACACCATGGGCTTCCTATAACATGCTAGAGAAGGTATAGACAAGCTGTATCATATGAGCTATACATTAGTGTCACCTAACTTCAAAATTCCTCATAAGTAGTCCTCAGCATGATCACAACTGAGCCCCACATTTCTGTACTTAGAAAGACAGTTGTTAAGTGAGTTTCCCCCTCCCTTTATGACCATTCTAGCCACAGTTGTTCAGTGAATCACTGCTGTGGTTAAGTTAGCAACAGGATTATTAATCTGGCTTCCCCATTGACTTTGCTTGTCAGAAGGTTGCAAAATGAGATACATGAAGTGGGGACACTGCAACCGTCATAAATATATGCCAGTTGCCAGAGCCCAAATGTTGATCATGTAACCATGGGAGTGCTGCAATGGTTGTAAGTGTGAAAAATGGTCACAAATCACTTTTTTCAGTGGCGTTGTATCTTTGAACGGTCACTAAATGAATGGTTGTAAGTTGAAGACTACCTGTACTTGGAATGAGGAGTTAGCTTCATGTCAAGTTGCTTGACTAACACCCAAGGAAACAGGAGTTCCTTGGACATTATTGTAATCAGAGCGATTCTTGTCCATTCCACCAACTCTTTTTTAATCCCATATGCACAAAGGGAAAGCGTGAAGAAGAGCGAGGAAATATTTCCCAGTTGTACGTGTGCATGTATGTGTGTGCATATATCTGTTACATGAATTACACAATGGGGATGATTTTTACTTTTGTCAAAGAAATCTGACTTTGATACTTCAATGCTAAATAACCTTGATAGAAAACTTTATTTTGAAAGGCATTTTTGTCACCATCGCTTTTAATCAGCACCTGTAACAATAGTCCCTAGCTTTGTATGGTGCAGGGGTTCAGGGGTTGGGTTTGGCACCAAGGAGGCCCAGATTCAAATCAAAGATGCTCACTAGGCCACAGAAGAGCACTGAGGGACTTTTGGCTTGTCCTTTTCTATCAGCCCATTCTATTTCACAAAGTAAGGGTTGAAGGAAAATATTAGGAGGGAGCATTAAGTTTGCCCCTTTGATGTCTTGAATGAATAGAGAGCAATCAATCAAACAATCAGCAAGCAAGCTGAACATTGAGATGATTGCTCAGAATGGAGTTGTCTTGAGTGAACACACATTATTGAGAAGACAAAAGGCAAAAGACAATCTGGCTTTCTTAGTTTTTTTTCTTGAAAACATTTTACTTCTTATCCAAGAAATCTCTTCAGTTCTTCAGAAGCTTCTTTAGGTTTAGGTTTATTGGATTTATATGCTTCTTGGATGAGAAGTGAAACGTTTTCGAGAAAAAAACAAGAAAGTCCAGTTACTTTTTGAAAAACACATTTGGGACATCCATAAGACAAACGTGACCTGGATGTTTGACAATCTCCATAGATATTTAGTAATAGACGTGTAGCGAGTAAGGGAAATTCTGATATTATTCTTTTCCTGATCTACCTTGTAACACTTAGTTCATTTTGGAAGTCTGCTTGTGTTATATTTCCTCCTCCTCCTCCTCCTTATACTTCAGGGAGGCATCTGCCTGAGCCATTTCTGAACATTATCTCACTATTCTGGACTTTAAAAAATTATTCTGCCCCTTTTGCTTAAGTAAAAATGATGGAGAGGCATATCTCCATCAAGGTCACCTTTACTTTCTACACATTTAAAAACACTTTACTATAATGAATTACACACACACCTCATACACACACACCAAAAGTTTATTGAAGCATGGAAACATGAAGGTGTCATATTCCTGTTCTACTTGCTGTTCTTTTTCTTTTTAAACATGTTATTTATTAATTTCATTACCTAAGGCGTCCTTCTTTTAAAAGAAATTTATAAATACAAACAAAAGTGTTACATGTTATTAATTTGATGCTGATATATATATTGCTTAACAACTATTCTGCTAGTGTACAGTAGGAACAGTTACATGGAATAGAAAGAAAACATCAGCCTCCAAAGCAGGGGCACTTAAGTTCCCAGTGGATTGCTATCTAAAATTTATGGAAGTTTTGTTGATCCAGCAGCTCTTCAGATTCTGGGGAGGGAAATCTTTTCCATCTTTCCTCCACATGTGTAATTTTTTTAAAAAAATGTTACTTGGGAACTGTACTATTGGACAGGAGAAGGAAGGGCACATGCTTTTCACTCAAGAAAATCCCCAGCTGAATTCCTGGTTTTTCAAGTAGGGCTGGAAAACGTCTTGCTTGAAATCCCAGTGAGCTGTTATTTGTCACTGGTGGTGATACTGAGCTAGACTAGCAATGGTTTGACTCAGGGTCTGGCAGCTTCCACAGTTCCTAAAAAAGCATGGCCTTTCATCTGTCACTCATTGCTCATGGCCTTTACAAAGATCCACACATCTGCCATCCAGGCAAGCTGTTTAGCAAAAGCAGTATGATAGATTTAGTAGAAATCATCCCATCTTCTGATCTGTTAAGCCAATAGGATCTACTTACCAAATAAGAGCATGCATGATGGCATGACTTTTTACAATACTACACTGCAATACCTTTATTTTAGTCTTTGATCACTGTGAAACAAAAACATAATTATGGAATTAAAAAACATAACATAAAAACAATCTGCCTAAACACTGTAAGTATCGCAATGGCACTATGAATCTTACCATCAAAATAATCTAGAGCAAAATTTCAAAGATGGATAACACTTGACTGGAGTGTTGTGATTATTATTATTTTTGATTTGGATGTAGGGAGATGGTCTGGAAATAATTTGAAACTACCACATTTCTCATCCGCCTGTATTGGCTGATGATCATAGATAGATAGATACTGTGTTTCCTCGAAATATTGACCCCCGAAATAAGCGCTTACTTTTGGGGAGGTCTTATTATTTTTAATGTGTAGGAGGTGGCAAGTGTGGTCACCTCATGGTTGCTGCTGTGTTGCAATATTCTTGGGGAGGGCTTATTTTTGGAGGAGGGCTCAAAAGCCTGATTGAGCTTATTATCCAGGGAGGTGTTATTTTTGAGGAAATAGGATAGATAGATGATAGATAGATAGATAGATAGATAGATAGATAGACAGACAGACAGACAGACAGACAGACATAGACATAGACATAGACATAGACATAGACATAGACATAGATAAATAAAGATAGACAGATAGACAGATAAAGATGGAGAGAGATAATAGAGATATAGTCTTGTTTGTATAGACTGTGTAGCTTCCCAGGTTTCAAGGCAAAAGGAAGAACCACTCATCCTGCTATTACCTGGATAAAAATTGCCATCTTGGAAAATATCTCAGAAGACTTGGAATGAACTGTAAGTGGGTCACCAATATTCAGAGGAGAAAAGACTTGACCTGCAACATAATCAGTTCTGCAAATGGATAAAGTGTGTTCCACAAGCAGATCATTTGCAACCTTGTTTAAAAAACGACAGTGCCTTATGCAATAGTGATAATGGAAACTTATTGTGGAAGGATAATGTTTCTGCATACCATTTTTCATTAAGGCTGGTCACAACACTGTTATAATTGCCTTCAAGATGTGAAGATGACTCTACTTTGCAATCTGTGCATATTAGTGTTATTTTTAAAGGCATAGCTATATTTTGCTCATGTAATTATGGAATCTTAATTTTTTTCCAACACCTGGCTTGCCTGATTCTGTTTCTCTTGGCTGCTTAGTTTACTCTGGCACAAGTGTTTAAAAAACTTCACCTGATAATAAAATAAAATGGGGTTAATAAAGTGCTTCTTTTAGTTGCTGAATGATGCATTCTTGCAAAGTCATACATCATCCTGGGACTGAAAGTTTTGGAAATAAAACCCATGCAGAATGTTTCATGTGCCCACTAACTGTCAGAGGAAAGCTTTTTGCTAGCACGGGAACGGCAAAAAGGTTCAAGAGACTGCTGCTGGTTTTTATTTTATCAACAGTTAATTTTGCATAATAGCTGTCTGAGCCTTTCAAAGTCCCGTAGCAACTATCACCATGCCAAGTTCTAAAATAGTGGTGCTTTTCTTTTTCTTTTTGATGGCATGGAGTAACATTATCATGTGGTAGACTGGGAAAAAAAATGAAAGAGTTCCAATCTCAGTACAGCTGACTTTTTCCAAGAGAATGGAATAATTATGCCAAAGTTTATTGTTAGGAAAGATGGCTCCCTGTCAGAGAGAAGACTGAAGGTGAAGAGTGTAATATTACATTTTCTGAGAAACAAGCCTTGGCCACTAGAAAATAATGCTGTAATTTTTAAACAGATAATTGGAAGTAGGATATAATACAGGTAGTCCTTGACTTACAATAGTTCATTCAGTGATTGTTTGAAGTTACAGTAGCACTAAAAAAAGTGACTCATTACCATTTTTCACATTGTTGCATAATCCCCATGGTCACATGATCAAAATTCAGGTGCTAGGCATCTGACTCACATTTATGATCATTGCAGAGTCCCGGGGTAATGTGATTACCTTTTGAGACCTTCTGACAAGCAAAGTCAATGGGAAAGCCAGATTCACTTAACGACCATGTTACTAATTTAACAACTGCTGTGATTCACTGAACAACTGTGGCAAGAAAGTTCATAAAGTGAGGCAAAATTCACTGAACAAATGTCTCACTTAGCAACAAAAGTGTTAGGCTCAGTTGTGTTCGTACGTTGAGGGCTACACTTTGGTTTCTCTTTTCAGTTTTTCCAAGGTGTCTCTATAATGAAGGGGTAGTGTTTTGGCCTTGTTAGGTACATGGCAAATATATAAGCATCTCTGAAAGCATATTATGTGTCCAAACATATTTTTTGGGGGGAAATATCTTTATCAATTCATATAGATTTAAAGTAGAAACTTCCAATTTTTTTTGTGACCAGCAATTTCAAGAATTCAAAAAATGATTCAGAACCCTGAGAAGGAAAGGCTTGACTAAATATGTTTAGAAGGATGGAAAAAGAGAAGAGGAATGTTGCAAGATATTTCCAAGAGCACCATGCTTTCATAGGATTAATCCACATTGGACCACCAGAATGGGCCAATAACTTTGTGGAGGGCACTCCTTGTCAACCCCCACCTCGATCAAAGCCATCCCAGGGTGTGTTTTTCTACTCCATTTCTAAAGTACATTTTTTAAAAAAAAATATTATATTGCCTTAAAGCCTCTTCTCTGTATCAACACACTTCAATTTCTTGCAGGCTAAACTATATCAGCTCTCTGGCTAATTTTACAGAGGAAGAAATGACCTTCAACTGAGTCACTGCTTAATTGTGGTCTATTTTGGAGCTAGAGATACAACTGTTATGATTGAGGTGACTGAAAATGATGTTCCACTGGATTAAACAACACAGGGAAAATAGGAATCTCAAAAAATGAAATGTTCTGAATGAGCAACGTTCTGTTTACAAGGAAAGAATTGTGGTTGTTTTGCTCTCATATAGAATTCATAGTAACTATGAAAGGTATTGAAAAGCAATAGATAGTAAAATAGGATTTATTAAAAAGCTAATTATGTTTGATGTATATCCATTTTATGCTTTAACTCTCTGTGTGTGTGTGTGTGTGTGTGTGTGTGTGTGTGTGTGTGTGTACATATATACATATACACAATTTAATTCTTGGGATCTGTATTTGTATGTATGTTACCATCAATGTGTGCAATTAGGCATATCATAGACTGCCTAGGAAATCTATAGAATGACATAAATGGGAGGTCGAAGTATGAAACACCATATCTTACACATTTCCTAGGCATTCTATGCAATGCCAAAAGGCAACAGCAAAGTATAAAATAGTTCTTCTAAAATGCCGTTCTAGCTTTCCTTGTTATAACAAGTGGGTCAGTGGTGGTCTTTTGTTTCTTTTTTTTTCTCAGTAAGAATGACCTGTACTTTATTTTGTACTTCTTTCATTTTCATATCCATCTTTTCAAGAAAGAGCTAGAGTTAGGGTTACCCTAACCCTTTTCATGACTCTGTTTTCATACTTTCTCTGTCATTTTACATAATGCCAAGGTATTATATATAGTGCCCAGAGAATGTATATATTTATATTAAAATAAGACATTTCATACTTTGCCTAAAAAATGTTACATATTCTATAGATTTCCTAGTCATTCTACACAATGCCAGTTTTTCACTCATTGCCAGTATCACATATTCCTCACTCATATACCCAGGAAGGCCCAACCATAGGAAGATCAATGAGAGGCCGTTGCTTTCCTAGAAGAGGAATTGCCTAGTGGAAGAATATGATAGTGTTGCTGATTCCAAAGAGTCTTAGTTTATACAGCATGTTAGCCTAGGGACAAGCTGGCATGGAGACCAGACTGAAACAACTTACACTGTAAGGCACTGTAGATGTGCCTTAGAAGGAATCGGAGGAAATGCTAGATCTAAATTTGTTACATAGGCTAGAATTGTAAAAGAGGTTAAGGGAAATAGGAGAATCCTACATGTATTGACTTCACTTTGGTGGTAGATGATTCAATTTCTAATGCAGTGGTACCTCAGTATTCATTGTTAATTGGTTCTGGGAGATGCAATGAGTACCAAACAATTTTTTTTCACAAGGAATAATGAGATGAGTCACAAGGCAGCTGACATTGACAAATGTTACTTTGTGTGTTGAGTAGCAAACAAATAATAAGTACTGGAACAAATGCATTGAGTACCAAATTCGAGGTGTTTCGGAACAGTTGAGTAGCAAGGTACCGCTGTATTCTTTTAAAAACAGACATTTAACAATCATTTTATTACTTAAAACTCAACACTTCTGCAACATCATCTTTCCAAAAACCATTGTCCTATCTCTTCCCAGTACTTGGTCTCTTTCGCTTTCAGTGTTTCCTCTGTCTTCAACATATTCCTCTGATCTGCCTCTTGCAGTCTACTAATTTTCTCCGCATCTGCTTGCTTTTATTCACGTTTTCTTCCAAATCAATTCAGATTGGCCATTTAATTGCTCCCTACTTTCTTAATTTTCACAGTTTTCTGGGACACTTTCCTGCTGGCTGAAAATGACAGGTTTTTCAAATCTCAGGATCTATACAAGTACAACTACAGTTTATGTTATTCAGGATTAAATAAACCATGTACAAAAAAAACCAAATTCACTCATCAGATGTTTAAAATTCAGACAAGACAACATGGCTGTGAGTTCTTTCTGAAGGGTTATTCTCCGGAGGTTCCTTAAAAATGGCTGGATTATATACAGGCAGCACATGGTAGCAAACTTTATCAAGAAACAAGAAAGCATACACCCACCAAATGCATGGTTGATTGTACAAGGAGCCCCAGTTAGTTTATGTCCCCACTTTGAAGTGATCCATTGCTCTTCAGTAAAATTCCTTAAGGCTTTTAAGAGACTTTTGAAAGAACATAATATTTCTACAGAGTTGTAGCATTTTGATTTGGGGACTTCTCCACATAACTGCCTATGAGATTGTCAGTCATCCAGGTCATGGTTGTTACAAAGGTCCTTTTTCAAAAGGCAACTGGACTTTCTTTTTCCAAAAACAAAGTCTAATTGCTTTTGAAAAAGCACCTTTGGGTTCTCCACATAAAAGTACAATGAGTAAGGAGGTCTTCTCATCGATTGCCTCTTTAGCAAAAGAACCTTTCGTTCCAGTCAACTGTCTTTCTTGCGCTAAGCAAAGTTTATTTCTCATTCTCCTAGGACTTTACATCATCATTTTATTTTTTTGACTCATTTGTAGGGATGCTGATTCCCAATTATCACTTTTGGTCCCTGTTATATGACTGTTGTTGTAACTGACAGCAGTGTTTTAACTGATTTTTGAAGACGTATTTTTATGTATTTTCAGATGTTCTTTTCTAACAGGTTCTTTGTTTAGTACTCTATGTTATTGATTGCAAGCTGAATTGGGCAAATGCTTCTATTTAAAGATGGCTAATCTACGAAGAGACAAAATGTCAGGAAGCTACTACCAAGGTGTCAGAAACAAGGAAAGCTGTCTGAGAAACTGAGAATTAGAGTTAGGAGGACCAAAAATAGACTTTCAGAACACAAGCACCTTTTTTGTCTACTCCAGTAGTAATGTGATTGAAGGAAGAGGTAAGATTCTGCCGCCACACACAGAAAGAATGAAGGTCTTGCTTTGTCAATGAATCTAACCCTCCCTTGTGGAAAAGGAACTTTGCACCCTCTATGGTAGGGGTGTCCAACCTTGGTGACTTTAAGACCTGTAGGCTTCAAATCCCAAAATTCCTCAGTCAGCATGCTGGGGATTTCTGGGAGGTGAAGTCCCCCAGTCTTAATGTTGCCAAGGTTGGACACCCCTGTTCTAGAAGCTTCTAAAGTGCCTATCCTGAGGCCACAAAAGTACAGCCTCCCATGTGTGCTTGCCATCATAGTATTCACTGTACAAATTCCCATCTGCCAACCCACTTCCTGTTGAGTATTGACTCACCACCCTATTTCCCATTCAAAAGCATAACCAGATTCAAAAGGCTGCATATCAAAACAGTCATAGCAACCGGATATACAGTGTGCGCAACCTCTGTTTAGCCATCAATAGGATTTCTGCTTAGCTACTGGGTGCCATCGTTTACGGATCATAAAAAATACTATTCTTTCCTACCAATTAAGAGCAGAAGGAAAAAGTTTGTTCTTTCTTCTTATGCCGGTAGCAAGAGTGGGAAAAAAGCCTGAACCTTTCCCTCTGCTTGAGCAGGGAACCGTTCCAACGCTTACATAAAGAGACATGCTGAAAACGTCAGATATTATACAGAGTTCACTCCTTTCTCCCACCTAATTAAATGAGTGGGCAAATCTATGAGCTTTCCAGAAATGAGCATGGAACTAAGAGTAATACAATTAAAATGATTCAGTCAGTTAAGGCTAAATTGCAGATTACTCTTTCAGGGTTTTATTATTATTATTATTCTCACTTGAAAAGTGCAGTAGATTCAGGAATGACTTTTAAATAATCAATCATTTCCCCCTGCCTTACAAATGAGAATAGATTTCATCACTCATTGATCATAAAAGAATATTGAGGAAATCTTTACTCCATTTAGTAATAGTTCGAACAGGAGGGTAGTTCTCAAGGTTATGTCTCTATTTGATAAGATTTGTAAACTACAGGTAGTCCTCAACTACAACCCCAAAATTTATATTGTTGAGTGAGAAATTTGTTAAGCGAGTTTTGCCCCATTTTAAAACTTTTCTTGCCACATTTGTTAAGTGAATCTGTATTGTTACATAAGAAATTGAGTTTTTTTTCTCCAGTCAGGTGCCAGATTAACTTTTACAAAATATTAGAAAAACAGGGTGCACCTTATTTTGGGGTGTCAGTGGTATTTAAAAGTGTTAGAACATTAGCTGAAAAATTAGGAAAATACCAAGTGGCCTTTAGTGAAGGGTCGTTTTACCATCATCTACCCAATGGCTTTTACAGTAAAAATATTTAAATATAATTAATATAAATATAAAAATATTTTATATTAAATTGCTGTTTAGGAGGGTCGGTGTGGGATAATAGCTGAAAGCACTGGGCACCATAAACTGAGAGATTGTTTTAGTCCTGCTTTAGGTACAAAGCCGGTTGAGTGACTTTGGGTTAGTCTCTCAACTACATTGAAGTTTGACCATGTTGAAGTAGAATTTACCCCAAAAAGTTAATTCACAGATAACTGTAAACAGTATTTTTTTATTTACATCCTACATTATTTTTTACAAATCACTCCAGTCAGTGAACATATTCTCCTTCTGCTATTTTCCCCATAGCAGCCACCTTGTGAGGTGGATTGGGCTGAGAGAGTGATTGGCCAAGTTCACTCTGCTGACTTGCAGACTAAGGTGGGAATTGAACTCATGTTCTCCTGCTTGCTAGCCTGGTACTTTAGCCACTAGACCAAACTGGCTGTTTGGTCTTGATAAAAATCTGTCCTCCCCTCCTGGCCCCTTAAGGGGTAAACATGAGTTTCTCATATCACTGTTTCTGTCTGATTCCAGTTAAAATGTGCATGCAAATATTGTTCCTTCCTTAGTGCATATATTTTCCATTCTCCTGCCATACTGTAACTGTGCTAGCTTGTTGGCAGGGTATTTTCACTAAGTTATCTGCAGCCTGGCAGCTATTTTTCCACCAGGAGTTAGTTTCCTCTTGGCTTTTAGCTTGCTCAGAACAGGTGACCTTTCTGTCACCTGTGAAATTTATTATGCTGTTTGGACATGGCTGCATCTAAAAGAAATTAACTACAGCATTGGTAATTTTGAAGCCAGATTTTCCACTGGAATTACGCACAGAGGTTTTGTTACATTTCTGATCAGAATAACTGAGTTGGAAGGGACCTTGGAGGTCTTCTATTCCAACCCCCTGCTCAAGCAGGAGACCCTATACCATTTCAGACAAATGGTTGTCCAATCTCTTCTTAAAAACCTCCAGTGTTGGAGCATCCACAACTTCTGGAGGCAAGTTGTTCCACTGATGAATTGTTCTAAATGTCAAGAAATTTCTCCTTAGTTCTATATTAACATTTTAATCAAGGAAGATGTTGCTTTGAAAGAAAACTGTGCAGTTATTTATTTTAATTATAAATTTACAGAACAACCAGGAGGAACACACTTGATCCCCAACAAACACCCTGGTGTACATAATAGTCCAATCCCCTGCTATATATTTGAAAAGGTAACTACTTATTTTACTCATTTGAGAACTTTTAGGTGAAAGTTGAGTTCACCTAGGGAGAGTGTTTGCCTTTTTATAGTCTCAACTAAGGATTTACTGCTTAGGTTTGTATTCTTCTCTTTTCTTTCAAATAAACAGAGATCAAGACGGTTCTAAATCTCTGGGGAATTTCATGGCCAAACAGAATCTTTCAATCAAAGAAAGAGTACTGCATGTTCTCCATGTTATACAAAGTTGGATCGCTGTACAATGTTGCTGTTGATTTATGTGTTGTACCTGGGGTGTCCAACGTGGGAACACTAGGACTTGTGGACTTCATCTCCCAGAATTCCCCAGCCAGCATGGACTCACCTTAGTTGAACACCCCTGCATGATATAATGTGTACCTATTTAAATAAAGCCATTAAAATAAATTGCAGATTGGAAATGGCCATTTGCATGAATGTAACACATAGTAAATATCTAATAGTAAAGCTGGGGTGGGGGTGGGCCTTGTAAGTACGGATTCTGTGCAGTATAAAACCATTTTTTGGTTGTCATGCTTAGCTTGTTTAATTTGTGATAGATGCTATCACTTCTGAGGTCTTAGAATTGCTGTACTAACAGCATGAATCGCCTGCTTCAAAGGGCTTCAGAGAGACCTTTACTGCTGTGAAAATGAATGACTTTTTGTTGCATGGCTGGCATGCTGAAAAGGACCTCACTATTTATATATGCTGAATTCACATAGCACAGAAAACATTAGAATTTGATTCTTCTCCTATTGAAAAGTATAGCAGAAAGGTTCTACTGGTAGAGGCTGAGAGAGCAAGACCTAACCAAGGACTAAACTAATTGAGTTATATTTGTTTCAATTATAGGAGAACTATCAAATGCACACATACGCCCACAGATGCGCCAATCCTATATCAGAGTACAGGTAATTCTTGACTTTCAACCATTCATTCTGTTACAACAGCACGGAAAATAGTGACTTAGGACCATTTTTCACACTTATGGCTATTGCAGCATTCCCCAATGGTCACGTGATCAAAATTAGGAAGCTCAGCAACTAGTTCATATTTATGACAGTTGCAATGTCCCGGGATCATGCAATTACTTTTTGTGACCTTCTGACAAGCAAAGTCAATGGGGAAGCCAGATTCATTTCTGCAACCGTGTTACTAAGCTAACAGTTGTAGTGATTCACCACTTCATGGTGGCATGAAAAGTTGTAAAACGGGGCAAAAGTCATTTAACAACAGCCTGACCAGAAATTTTGGGCTCAGTTGTGGCCGTACATCGAGGACTACCTGTATACAACGAATGACTGCTGCAGCATGTGCGAAACTCCAAAGAATATGGGCAGCATTGCTAAAGTTCTAGCTTCACCGATAAATTTTAGGCGTTCATATTTAACTTGTGGCAGGTGGGGGGGGGCAGGGAGTATTTATCACCAGGTTATTTCTGAATGGTGCTTCCCCTTCTGCAAATTTCCATCCAGGGTTCCAAGATTTCTTTCCAAATATATTGTGCAAGCTGTGAATGAGAGCCAAGTAGCACTCTGCCTTTGGGCAACCAGCTGGGACAGTTCCTCTCTCTGCAATGTTCCTTGACCAGAAATACAATCGTACTACAACAGATGACCTCCTTATAGAAATAAATTCAGGGGGAAATGTTTCAACCTATCAGCCCTCATGCTCCAAAGCCTATCATGCTAACTAAATTTCTGGCCAGGTATTGCTTTGAGACAATTTTCTTCTAAAACTTTCTCCCCCCCCCCTTTAATTTCTCACCTTTCCATTTTCTCTTTCTCTCTTCACACACATATGCAGAGTCGTCTCTCTAAACAGCCTAACAGAATGTTACATGGGTAGTCCTCGATTTACAACCATTCCTTGAGTGACCGTTCAAAATTATGACAGCACTGTAAAAAGTGACTTAAGACTGTTTTTCACACTTAATGACAGTTGCAACATCTCCACAGTTACATGATCAGAATTTGGACGCTGGGCAACTGACTCATGTTTATGATGGTTGCAGTGTCCCAGGCTCATGTGATCACCTTTTGCAACCTTCTGACAAGTAAAATCAATGGGGATGCCAGATTCATTTTACAACCCTGTTACTAATTTAACAACTGCAGTGATTTATTTAATAACTGGGACAAGAAAGGTCACAAAATAGGGCAAAAGTCACTTAACAACTGTCTCACTTAGTCACAGAAATGTTGCGCTCAATTGTGGTCATAAACTGAGGACTACCTATATTCCTCAGGGAAGGAAGAGAAGTATCCATATTTTCTAATTCAGCCTATGTATTGTATCTTATTATGATTAGAATTATTTGTGACATTAGCCAATTCCCCTTTTAAAGTGCCAAAAAAGATTTTAAATATACAGGGCAGAGATAAGATCTATAGGCAAATCAATAGCAACAGCAATAGTACTTAGACTTATATACCCGCTTTTTCTTTAAGTGGTTTACAGAGTCAGCCTATTGCCCCCAACAATCTGGCTCCTCATTTTACCAACCTTGCAAGGATGGAAGGCTGAGTCAACCATGAATCAACCTTGCTGGCAGTGGGCAGAATTTAGCCTGCAATACTACATTGTAACCACTGCGCCATCCCAGTTCTTTTGGCATCCTATGCTGTACTCATCTTGCTTTTATGCAGCTCTTGGAATATTTCTGGATTTGGGGAGTGTCCTTATCCCCACCCCCTTAGGAACTGTCTGTCTTAGAACTGTTTCTGCATCAATGTATTGTTTGTCTCTGATCACAAGCAAAAGAAGAGGGGAGAGAACGGAGAAAGGAGGAGGTATAAAAATCTTCCATTTGAGTTTCTGGTTTAGCTCATTTCTCCTATGACCCAAGAGCCCTTTAGGAAAAAAGTTCATCACTTCCTGTATTTGGTGTCCCCTGTTCATTTCTACATCTTAGGATGTCCTTTCCTCTTTCTCAAAAATTCTGACACAATCTGTAGCCTACCTAGCATATAACTCAGAAATCCCTGTTGTACAAAATCAAACGTAGCTTCTCAAGTTGCTATGATTGCATGCACTGAACTACAAATTAGCCTACCATATTTTTTTCCTTTGAACCCATGTTGTGGTTGGTTAGTGTCTTGTAGAAAATGAAACCGAGAAGAACTAATTAAAGTATGGTTTTAAGTCAACCATATTTGCTAACTTTGGTTTTGCTAAGAGTGTAGTTGTCTTGGATTATTACATTACTTAACATTTTCTTTCCCCCCCCATTACTATGGCTGCTTAAGCAGACAGAGAAGTGTGTTCTAGTGGGGTTGAAGATTTAAACAGAAGTAATCCTTATTTTAAATATCAACACTATAGTTTTAGTTCCTTCATCACTTTAAATCTAGTCTTTCCTGCCAACCCACTCAAAATTATCCCTCATGTTGCGCAGATTGTAGTTCATTTCCTCCAGAAAAGTGCTTTCTTAACCAAAATAAAGCTTTGTAGGGTTGCTTTTAGCAATCTGCTTTATTGTCACATAAAAGTTATACGTGTTACTATGACTTGTTCCTACTGTATAACTTTCCTGCCAAAATATGGTGGGAATTAACAAATGGTAAGAAGATGACAATCTAAGGATCTATGGTTTGTTTGCATTTTATGTCATCCCTCATTGATTGCATATATAGAGCAATCATCTGCTGTTCTCCTATATGGAAAGATCCCGGATTAGTTTTAAAGTGATCAGGTGGCCAAGTTGTTTATGGATAGAAGCATTGGAACTTCAACATCTCATCCAAAAGTTCAATTATAAATAGTGACTACCTTACAAAGAAGCTTGCCTTTTATTTTAGAATTGTTTTGCCTGTAAAATGCTGCTGTAGGAGTCTTCTTGGGGTAGGAATGAAGATGGGAAAGGAAAAGGTTAATTCTTCTGCATTTCAGCTGGGAAGGAAGCCTCTGGAGGTTGGGCCTAGCAAAGCTGTTCTGCTTGTGACAAACCATACTCTATGTGCAGGATGGACATTTAAAGGCTACGCAAGGAATTCTGCCCATTTTCCTGGCTCAGGCAAAGAGATTTCCATGGAAAAATCTGTTTCTTTTCAGTTTTTGGCTTCTTTCCTCAGCTTACCTTGCTCACTTCTAGGTTCTGGATATCAGTTACAGGTTTGGGACATTTAGAGACATTCCTTCTGCTTCTTGTGTGGTCAAAATACATCCCAAGTTGTAGATATATAAAATACATGATGAATTGTGATTTGAAGTTGTATGTGTTTCTCTGTGTGTATTCATAAATTTGCTTCTTTTAAGGAGGCATACATTTTATGGGTCAACAGTAGTAGAATCATCACAATGAACAATTCCACTTTCACTCATAAAATGGCATTTTGGTAGGAATATGGTATCAAACTAAGCTTTCTCCCAACTTTCACCCTCCTTAGGCCATGTTCATTTTATCACCAAATATATTTGTAGAGAGTAGAAGCAACAAACATCATTCATTTAGGACTGAACATTGGAGCAGGAGAGAATATGTTCTCTCTTCGTCTGTTGTTATACGAAAAGAGCCCATTGCAAACCTGCCTGAGCTGAAGGCAGTTGTTTGGATGCCACAGTTTGCAGATGGAATGCAATCAGGAAAGAATGAGATAGTCCTGTATTGACCACAACAATTAAGAACATTAATCCTGTTAACAGAGGGGGATTCCAAGAAATTAATGAACTGTCTTCTTGAGAATTTAGGAGAAAAGAAAGTAAAGTGCATAGGCCATGGGTGTTAAATTCGATCATGTCACATGACATCATGTATGAGTATGAGTATGAGTAGTTTATTATATGCCGCCCTTTTCCCTGGGGGGAATCAGGGCGGCTTACAACTCGGAAGGAAGGGAAAATAAACAGATTAACATATAAGACAGTACATCATTAAAAGCACAACATTCATACAATTCGGGTGGGTTACGGTCTTTAGCCCCAGGCCTGACGGGGCAGCCAGGTTTTAAGGGCTGTGCGGAAGGTCTGGAGGGTGGTGAGGGTACGAATCTCCACGGGGAGATCGTTCCATAGGGTTGGAGCTGCCACCGAGAAGGCTCTCCTCCGCGTGGTTGCCAGTCGACATTGACCGGCAGATGGAACTCGGAGGAGGCCTAATCTATGGATCTAATTGGTCGAGTGGAGGTAATTGGCAGTAGGCGGTCTCTCAAGTACCCAGATCCACTACCATGAAAGGGCTTTGTAGGTGACAAGTAGCACCTTGAAGCGTACCCGGAGATTGACAGGTAGCCAGTGCAGCTCGCGGAGGATAGGTGTTATGTGGGGTGAAACGAGGTGCACTGTGACCTATCATGACATTTCTTGCCTTTGCAGAGCTGGACGTGAGCGTGGCCTGCACCCGATGCATCTGGCCCATGAGCCGCCAGTTTGACATCCCTGGATAGGCTCTCGATAACCCTCTTGATACCCAACCCGGATTAATTCAGGTTACCTTATCCATAATATTTGGTGAGGTATATTTTGCTGTAAATAGGTAATATGTTGTTATTACCTGCTGTATGTGTTGTTAACACCCAAAACAGCAAAGTTAGGTCTACTAGTTCTGGGTCGCAAACATTAAGATGAAGACTAGATGGCAGCAAAGAGGCAGAGAAAATTGCAACTCTTCACTTCCATCTAGTGGTCATCTCCTGTCCTTGGCAAACCAGGCCTGATACCTCACATTTGATAAAGCTATTAAGCTAATTGAAACAGCAGTAACATCCTAGATTTACGGAGAACCTCTGTGACAATATATGTTACTTTTAAGGTTACTTTTGCTCACATTTGCTCCTGTGGTTTTTGTACTGTGGTTTAATCTGCCTTTAAAAAAAGAGAATGCTCATATTTTAAACTTGTTTTAACAGTAAACTATTTCCAAGAATGTTGTCTCTCAAATATTCATTTTGAAGGGTTTCTTCATTAATTTCTCGGACAGGCCATGGCACAATGAACCCCAACATGCTAGCCTAAAATGGGGTCAGCGTGCTTGTAACTCAGGGTGTAGTACACACACAATGATCTGAAATATCAGTAAGTTTTGAGGGCTTGAGCAAAGATTTAAGCATAAGGAACCACAATCCAAGTCAACCTTCTAATAACTAAGAGCATATAAAGCATTTTTGCTTTAAAATAAAGACTGGGGAATTTACTATTTTGGAGTGCTCTGATTTAGGAGCTCTGAGAAAACTCAATAAGCTGTTGGATTTCAGTCAGCAGAAAACGAAGCGAGGAATAACTTTCTTCCCACTGAAACAAATGGATGGAAATGCGAAAAAAACTGTATGAGCTTGGGATACCCACTCAGGGACCATTGTTATGACTGAATAAGGGAAGAAGAGACTCTTAGAATAAATGTATTAAATCGCATGCTTTGACCAGCATGGCATTGATTGCTGCAGATTAAATAATTACAATCTGCAGCAAGTCATAAAGGGCAGCAGTTATGTAGAATTGATTAGGGAGTGACCCTCACTGTGAGAATGTATAGGACCCCCTATGAAGTAGTCCTTTTACTGATAAATAGTGAAAGGCAGACTTGCTTGCTTCTTTTCCAGTAAAATTCCCCTCTGGGCTCTTTTATTCTTGATGGGCAACTGCAGGCAGGGCAATCTAAGGGCAAGAGGCTGAACAGCCATTTGTCTGGAATGACATAAAGTCTCCTGCTTGTGCAGAAGGTTGGACTATAAGACAGCCAAGGTCCCTTCCTATTCTGATGTTGTCCCACATTCCCTCTGAAATCTCAAGCTAAGTTTGTTTTGAGCTAGCTAATTTTATTCAGACCTAGCATATGGTATGCCCTGCGATAAGTTTGAGGTTCACTATACCTTTCACTCACCCTAAATGGCTTAATTGGGTAAACCATGAATATGTTAATCAATGAGTGTCTTGTGTCAACACACCTCTCTCTGTTTACATTAGCAGTTGAAGAGAACATAAGTTCCACATTTCTAAACTCTTTATCTCCCTCTCTCTTCTCTCTTCTCTCTCCCCTCATCTCTCTCCCCTCTCCCCTCTCCCCTCTCCCCTCTCCCCTCTCCCTCCCTCTCTCTCCCTCCCTCTCTTTTTATCCTCTTTATCCCTTCAACTAGTACTCCATCTAAGGGCCAGCTGGGATTAATTACAATTCTAAATGCCTATTCCATGAGCAGAAGCAGGTCACTCCTGAATTCTATAGCCTTTGATACAGCCAGCCAGGATGGTGAAATGGGCCTGCGCCTTGATTGACAGGTTATTTTTTTTTTTAAAATGGTCCAATGACTGTCTTGCATGATTCAGGGTTGCTTAACTAACACAGAATTACTGAAACTGCATTATTTTAACATATGACTAATGATCAGAGCAGCCTGCATAGTGTATAGATGATTGACTATATAGGAGACCCTCTTAAGTGCATTGTCCATATCAAATAGAGTTGTAGTGTGTGTTTCTCTGATAATCCCTTGCTAACTGGTGACTTTCAGCTTAATAATGATGGAAGGAAAGCAGACAGGAAGGAAACCACTGGCGGTGTTTCCACTACATAAAACAGTGTAGGGTAACCTGTTTGCCTTTACAAAAGACTCCTGGATAAACCTAAGGCTCGTTCATATATACAATAGTTGTTAGTGTGGTCTTCATAAACAATAAGCATTCTGTGACTTTCCTACCTTTAAAACAAACACTTCCTTCCTCTTCCACATTATTTTCCTCATAACAAATAAGAAATCAGAGTCCGCACAGATTATTCTAATTCTCCTCATTAAGTATTATTTATGTGCCTAATTATTAATGATATTTTCCCAGTTTAAATATTACAGTTGAGAAAATATCAATGGGGATCAATCCAAGACAACTGTATCTGCTACAGAGAAAGTGAAATTAACCGAGCACTTAAATCCTGCTTATTTCAACAACAGTTATGCATGCTTGTTTCCTGAATTACACTTGGATGAAATTCTAACTTCAGTGTGATGAAATGTTTTCTAAGTTTTCAGATGGAGGAGGACTGAGTAACCTTCCTCTTCCGAAGCCTACATTTTTATGACCGCTGAGTATTTTACAGAACCTTTTCTCCTGTTAACTGTGTCAGGGGATCCCTCACCCATTCCTCTTCCAGTGAATTTTGCCAATTAGAAATCACACAAGGCACAAGAATTCTAAGATTGTTGTCTTACAGAGTTAGTCAGATCAGTTGTTGTATGTGGATATCTTTGAAGGCAAATGTTTGAGAGGTTGTCTCTCAAAGAAGAGTGGGACAATCTATTCTCCAAAGCACCTGAAGGCAAGACAAGAAATAACAGATGTAAACTTATCAAGGAGAGATCCAGCCTAGAACTAAGGAGAAATTTCCTGAAGAACAATTAATCAGTGGAATGGCTTGCCTCCAGAAGTTGTGTTATTCTTTCACTGGAGGTTTTTAAGAAGAGGTTGGACAGCCATTTGGCTTAAATGGTAATAGAGCCTCCCATTTCTCTCCTCTCCACCCATAGAGTGGATTCCTTTAATCCTTTTGTTATTAAGAATATATGTGGATAAAGCAAGACTTTATCTTCACTCCATCCACATTAGTCATTGGACTAATCAGCACATCCAGAATGCTATCAAACTTCCTATTGCTCAAAAGACAAACACAATCCTTTTGTTCTATGTGTTTTGTACTTGTGTTGATTTTTCATACATTTAAATATCAGAGCATTAGATGTTGGATCGCTCTAGCATTCCTTCATAGAGCGGATATCGCTGGGATTAAGTGACAGCATGTCCTGCCTTGTCTGGCTGTACAAACAGAAGATATACAATCTAATGGTCAATGTCATAAACTCTCTATACTAAATCATCGAGATCAGTTCTTCTCAGCCTTGGTGACTAAGTTTATGTGGACTTCAACTCCCAGAATTCCCCAGCCACCACATCCTGCCTGAGGAATTCTGGAAGTTGAAGTCCTTACACATTGAAGTCACCAAGGTTAAGAAACAATGATCTCAGGGTTTTTTGCAGCCACTAGCATATTTGCTCATCATTTTACATATCTCTGCATGGATCTGCTTTTTCATGTGGCATGTTACTTTATAACAATCTAATGCCTACTATCAAGAGAGAAGATTTTTAATCCAGAACTGAGTCCACTCTTCTTTGCTCACATATTTTGTTTTTAAAGTAGTAAAGGGTCAGTGTATTCCAGTGAAACTGACGTACTCTGTCTAATTTATGCCCCAAGAAGCTTAAAAGTGTGCGTCACTTAACCATTTTTCCATTGGTCATGCTGAGATTAAGAGATGGGGCTTATTGGTGAGCTTATAGTCAAATTCCAACTAAGAGGGGGGGGGGAAGGTTACCGGGGATCAGTAGCTGCAGCTGGCCTTTGATTTATTTATTGCTAGTTGTTTTTGGTGGTTTTTTCCCCCTGCTGCCCAATGTTGAGTGTGCTAAATGGAGAAATTTGAAGGAAGAAACTTCTTAAGGAATGCACCAAAATTAGAAACGATAGAGAAAAGCGAAGAGCAAAAATTTTAAAACAGACTGGTACTTTGCCAAACCTGGAGTGAGAATAACTGCAACCATTCGGTGTGTATTTAAGTGAGTTTCTTTCCCCTTCTTCTTTGCTATCTGTGAACCTCATCTTATTTTTCCTTGGCTGAATCAGATGGCTGACTTCCTCCAACATGACTGATTACTGAACTAGGTGAAGGTGATGGGAATGTTGTATTCTGCTGAAAGGAAAACTGTTTCACTAGATAGCTTTCTGGAGCTGTTTACTGGGAAAACAAGAAGGGAGCCAATACATTGACAGATCTATGAGCTTGACAGAGCATGTCCGAGCAAGAGAAAGAGGTCTTGGAGAGGCAGTGATAACATGATGCCTGCGCATGATTAGTACCCTGTTTCCCCCAAAAATAAACCTCCCCGGATAATAAGCCCAATCAGGCTTTTGAGCACATGTGCTAAAATAAATCCTCCTCCGGAAATAAGCCCTCTCCGAAAATATTGCAACACAGCAGCAGCCATGAGGTGACCACGCTTGTTGCCTCCTGCACCTCAAAATAATAAGACCTCCCAAAAATAAGGCCAAGTGCTTATTTCGGGGGTTCAAAGAAAATAAGACACTGTCTTATTTTGGGGAAACATGGCACCAATAGAAAAATTATCTTCTATCTATATGCTATCTACTCAATGAGGGAGAATGTATTTTCTAAACTGATTTCAAAAATTATCATTTCTGCATTGGAATGCTAAATTATTGCATTAATTTAGTTATATGATAGCTATGGAGTATGTGCAAATCAGTGGTGGGTTTCAAAATTTTTGTAACCTATTCTGTGGGTGTGGCCTGCTTTGTGGGAGTGTCTTGCCAGCCATGTGACCGGGTGGGAGTGTCTTGCCAGCCATGTGACCGGGTGGGAGTGGCCAAGATGATGTCAGCATTCCCAGTCAAGATAGAGGTATAAATTACACAGAAAAGAAAGAGGCATCCATACATCTTAATTTAACTTCAAAGCAGTGGCAACAACTTAAATTCATTAAATAATAATGTTTGTTAGGGCTATGAACTGTTTTTGAATATATAGGAATGTAAAGCCCACAGCATCTACTTGGTACTTTTTAAAGTAGCAGCACCTTTTTCCTGGATTCATGAAATATCTACTTTAAAGAGTTGTGAGTGGGATACTATATTTACAGTCTTATTTGCTAAACTGTAGCTTTCCTTTACATTTTTGGGATAGATATAGGCTTAGTGAGATTTCCTTTACAATTATTTATTTTTTATTATTCTGAAAAAACTCACTGTAACCCATATACACTAATGGGGGATTATATAGAATATGCATGGACAACTACATATTTCACTAGTCAACGTCATCCTTTCCTTCCTCTCTACAGGCATTCCGGAACTTACTTCTGGGTCCACCGGTGGAACCTTCTCTCAATGGTTTGGTAGATTTGACCAACTGGTTCTACCGAACCTGTGCGAACCGGAACCCACGTCTGGTGCAAATGTCCTGTTTTTGACTGTTTAATCATCTCCAGTGAGCTGCAGCCTTCCTGGCTTTCCATTTGTATTCCATTTTAATTTGAAAGAAATTGAAAAATATTCTGGGAGTAAAATAGAATGAATGAATTGATGAATGTGTGTGTGTGGTGTGTGGTGTGTGTGTATCTACAGCTGCATGTACACACACACACACACACACACACACACACATGTGTGCAGTGAGAAGGAACTTTTGAGAAATTATAAGGCATCTATGGGGATTCTCAATCATCCAGGTCATAATTGTCCCAAAGGTGCTTCTCTAAAAGGCAACTGGGCTTTCTTGGTTTTTTTTCCTTGAAAACGTTTTGCTTCTCATCCAAGAAGCTTCCTCAATTTTGACTGAATCGGAATCTGAAGTCAAAACAGAGGAAGCTTCTTGGATGAGAAGCGAAACGTTTTCGAGGGGAAAAAACAAGAAAGGCCACTTGTCTTTTGGGAAAGTCTTTTGGGATTACAAGGCAAATGAAATTTGACATAGTATTAATATAGACCAATAGTCTGATTCAGAGCAGTGGGGTTCATTTATTTTCACTCTTTCAAAAGATTCTCTCTTCTCCTCACTAAGCCTAGATTAAATGGCTAAGAGAAAATCAGACTTTCCAAGAAAGCAGGAAAACAAAACCCCAGAAATTCCACTCTCTCTCCCCCCCCGTTTATGCAGCCTTTAAAATGGGATTTGCACCCTTTTCTATTGTACCCCTTCTAATATGCATCACTTTCAGAATGTCCAAGTTGGCAGATTGTAGCTTGATTGTAGATGTGATCTATGAATCCCTTATTAGGCAATGAATTAGAAACGGAAAAAGAAGACAGATGAAATTTCTTGGTAGCATTTGAGTCAGTATGCAGATAGTGATGAGTTACATTTTTTGTTCAATGCTATTTTTATAAGACTCTTTTTAAAAAAAAGGCAAATTGAGATTTCAAATGGCATCATGTGGGGAAAAGTGAATGACAAATTTGCCAGTTCCAGCAAAGAGTTTTCAGTACTTAGCCTTAAAAATGTGGGCTTATTCCTCTACTCTTGCATCCATGTTGGGGGTGCTGAATACAAATTGCCATCTTTATCTCTATTTCTCCCCACCCCCCATCCTCACTCCCTTGGAGCGCCTTTTTTAAAGCTATAAGATGTTTCAGAAAATAGCTGAGAATAGCTGCATTTCTGAATCTGGTCAGTGTACACAGATGAGAATTTCATTCAGTTTATTTTATTGCTCCAAATGTCTTCATAAATGGGATGGAAAAATCTGAGTAATTAAAAAAATGAATATGAAGGAAACAAAAAGAAACAGAAAACCACCAAGCAAACACCACACACAACACATACAAACACACACACACACACACACACACACACAACACACACACACACAGATGGTGGGGGGGAGTATGCTTTCTTTTTCTTTTTGTACCAACTAGCAAAATCTCTAACTGGATGCACAGCTGCTGGCTTACCATTTTTCCCCTTCATATTCATCATATTATTTTTGGGTTCTGATTTTGTTTAGGGTAGATCCCTTTCATTACGCTGTCCATTGTTCTGTTGAGGAAAGGTAATCCAAATGAATTCCTTGAGAGGCACTCTAGATAGAATTGGAATTTTGGTGAGATAACAAAATAGGTGAATTTTGCAATTGTGGCTTCTCAGAATGACTGCTATCCAACATTTGTTTGGATAAATAAATTTAAGAAGGCACTTTGAGTAAAGCAATTCATCAAATGGATCATAAGGAGTGTACTTAGAGTGTTGGGACCTCGATCTAGAAGTTACTCCAAAAGCTGGTGAGATATGAGGTTTCTGGAAAAGAAAGAGGAAGCAAGCAAGAAGAAATGGTGGCTTTCTTCAAGAAGAGACTGACCAAACGAAGGAATCCAATAAAGTTGATGCAATCTATTTTTAGTCCAGAAACCTTCCATCTAGAACAGGGGTGTCAAACTCACATCATCATGTGATCATCACGTGATGTATCAGGACCTCCCCCCCTTCGCTAAACGGGGTGGGCATGGCCAGCACGTGACGCATCCGGCCCACAGATTGTGAGTTTGACACTCCCGATCTAGAACATCAAGAGCATCATATCATCATAAGCCAAAAAGAGCACGAAGATAGTTTAGATCATCAATGTCACTATTACTCAAAAGAGCTCCAACACACTAGAATCCAGTGATGCAGGCGTAATGCCTTCTGCTCAGCAAAAGTGTAAATAGACATGATGTGTGATACAATCACTTCTGTTGAAGAAAGTTTATCTAATACTGAAGCAGTTTCCCACAATTCCTGTGACTCCAGTGGCGAATGGAAGAAGGATTAACTCCTATCTCCTGGATCCTCAAATATATGGAATGTACTATAAAATTCCAATTGCCCGCTGGGAAAGAAATTTGACTTGAACAGTATCATAGAAAACGAGAGAAAGTCAATAGAGTAGGAAGGGTGGGTGTCTTCACATTGTTTCCTTGTGTGAACTCCTTGGGCCAGCCTTCTTTCATTTAGGGCAGCAGACCAAAACAAACCACGTATATCACCTTACAAACCACCATTTTTTTCCAGCTAGGTCATCATTTCCTTTTTCCACAGAAAAACTGACGTGTCCTGAAATGAAGGGAGCAAAATATGTCAGCGTGTCAAGCTGTAAGCTCTAAATGTTTTAGACAAGCCCTGTTTTTTGCATATGAAAGTCACTCAGCTGCCCTAATGGGTGGCTTTAAGTCAGAAAATTATTTTTGCATGTGTTCCAATTTGGGGCCATCATGGATCAGCTTGCATGTTTAAATTATCAAAATGAAAATGCTATTACAGCATTGGTCGCATATTGTGCCAGTTTTCTAATGTTAGTGACTAATATGCTAAATGTCTTTCTAAGGAGAACAGATTTAATCATTTTATATTGACTAAAGGAGGATGGATTACAGGTAATCCTGTAAATCCTCAACAACCACACATGGAATAGGATTTACCCATTCTTTTCTGGGTCCCCCCCCTCTACATTTTTGCCGGAAGCACCACAGCCAAATCATACAGATGTTTATACTGATTTCCAGAAATAAAGATCTAATTTATCGTTTTGTCTTCTATATTCAAGGTCAACAGATACAAGAAGTTAAAGTTAAGAGATTAATATGTATTTTAGGTTAATTTTTTTTGTCTTTTATTTTGAAATTGGGAGTCCAAGTCCTACAAGAATTCAGTGAGGGCTTTGGAACCTCCAATTTCACTTTTTCCCCCTAGATAGATGAAAGTAACATTTGACTAATAGAAAATAGATGAGGCTTATGGGGTAACTAAACTATTTAATGTGGAATAAGGCAATCCTATGTATAATTATTTGCAATTGGGATTCAGAAATAAGATCTAATGCCTTCTGGATTTTTTCCTTTTTTTTTTAAAAAAATAGGATCATTTACTCTCTTCTAATCTTTCTCTGCTTATTAGATGATTTCACCTAACTCCAAGTATCGCCAGAACTTGAGGCGTCATACATGGATTTGCCCATGTAAATAGGCAATAGCAATAGCAACTGTACTTAGACCTATATACCACTTTACAGTGCTTTACAGCCCTCTCTAAGGGACGTGGTGGATCAGGGGCTAAGACATTGAACTTGTTGATCAGAAAGGTCGGCACTTCAGTGATTCAAATCCCTAGTTCTGCGTAACATAGTGAGCTCCTGTTACTTGTCCAAGCTTCTGCCAACCTAGCAGTTCAAAACCATGTAAAAATGCAAGTAGAAAAATAGGGACCACCTTAGGTGGGAAGGTAACAGTGTTCTGTGCACCTTTGGCATTCAGTCATGCCGGCCACATGACCACAGAGATGTCTTTGGACAGCGCTGGCTTTTCGGCTTTGAAAAGGAGATGAGCACCTCCCCCTAAAGTCGGGAACGACTAGCCCTCTCTAAGCGGTTTTACAGAATCAGCATATTACCCCCAACAATCTGAGTCCTCATTTTACCGACCTCAAAAGAATGGAAGGCTGAGTCAACCTTGAGCCTGTCAGGATTGGACTCCTGGCAGTGAGCAGTGAGTTAGCCTGAAATACTGCACTTTAACTACTGTGCCACCATGACTCATTTTATCTCTTAGGTTTTTTTCCCAAAAGGGAACTTGTCTTTCTTGGGTTTTTTCCCCTTGAAAACATTTTGCTTCTCATCCAAGAAGCTTCTTTAGTTCAATCTCCATAAAAATGGATTGGCAGAGAGAATGAGCCTGATCCAAAGTCATCAATTTGCACATATGACGGTAGATTTGAATTTATGTTTTCCTCATCCTAACATAATACTTTTATTGTAGAATTTCTCAAAGATAATACCAACAGAAAGAAATCTCTCACTACATGTTATGGAATTATACATCATTTATGACAGGTTAATCCGACAACTAGAGCCGAGGTGGCACAGTGGTTAAATGCAGCACTGCAGGCTACTTCAGCTGACTGCAGTTCTGCAGTTCGGCTGTTCAAATCTCACCGGCTCAGGGTTGACTCAGCCTTCCATCCTTCCGAGGTGGGTAAAATGAGGACCCGGATTGTTGTTGGGGGCAATATGCTGACTCTGTAAACCGCTTAGAGAGGGCTGAAAGCCCTATGAAGCGGTATATAAGTCTAACTGCTATTGCTATTGATTGTTTGATTGACCTTAATTCGACCCACTTGGCTGGGTATATTACAAACAAGTACTAGAAAACCTTTGAGCATTGGTTTATTGATGAACTATAGCTTCCATCCTTGGCCATGCTGTTTGGGGATTGCAATCACTAATAACTATTGGAGTTTTGTTGTTTTGAACATCTTCCCTATTCCTTTAAGAGGTCACGGTGAAACCTTGCATTTATTCTGACAACTCTTTTGAATTTTGTCATGTGAATGAAAAATCAGCTACTAAATGGCAAAATATTAATCTACATGTGAACCATTGTTTTGAAAATTTTTGCAGACGTTCCTTTGGCTTTAGTACTCATTGTGTTGGTTCATAAAGGGCTTTGTCCTTCATGTTCCACGCTAATACTTGTTTTTGCATTGTGTGTTTCACTTGTTTAAATAAAAGGTCTGAGTTCCTGTTCACCCCACTTTATGCTTGTATTCAATCTATGGGTGTTTAGGTTTATAAAAATAAGCTAAAATACAAAATGTGGGCTTTTATTTACAAAGCTCTGATGTTTTGATATGAAAGAGGAAAGTGGTTACTGGAGGGACCATTAATCTCTAAAGGGGTATTTGGACTAGCTTGGGAAAAGGAATCTGAAGTCCAGCAGATTAAGACCTAGGAAGTTGAGGTATATCAGCAACATATGTAGCTCTGGGCAAGCATCTATCTGTTGGTGTCAGTTCTCCATATACAACAAGAGTAATGACAGCCAATATCATTAAGTTATTTTTTTTTTTGGTAGCATGAATAACAACAACAAAAAACCCACATTCTTTGTCACATTTAACTCTCTTCATTAACACTCTATCTGGTTTATATTTCTGCATGTAAATGTATCATGAATGGCTCCTATGGGCCTTTGCACCAAAACACAAAACACCCTGAAATAAAAAGAGATTTCACAACAACTAATTCTAACAGATAATGGTTATTGATTCCATTTAGTAGCTTGTGGTTGCTACTTGTGGCAGCCTTTCCTATTAAATATGTAGAATAAGGTTGGGTACCCTGCTCCATCAGATATTACGGGATCAAAATTTTAACAGCCCCAGTCCAAGAGGCCATGATGAGAGGAGCTAGGAATTTTAATTCAGGAACATCTGATGATCACTTACATTTTCAAGTCTTCAGTAATAGTTCATTAACAACATTACAACAACAAAGCATCAGGATGGTGGAGATGGCATAGTTTGGTTGGACAATAAGTGCCTCTTGTGGAGCTGATTCACACATGCATGTTTCTTGTTATGTCAAGTTGTAACATGAATGAGCCATTATCATTACAGACCTCATGTATTTTCAGAAGGCAATTGTTGCACCCTGGCATGAATTTCTACATCAGGTCTTCAGTTATACTAAATTCAGTGAAATCTACTTTTTTTAGGTTCCAATTTGGTGTTCCAATATTTCAGTGGCTGCCACAAGGAAGGGGTGTGTGTGTCAACCTATTCTCCAAAGCACCTGAAAGCAGGACAAGAAGCAATGGATGGAAACTAATCAAGGAGAAGACCCATTTAGAAACAAAGGAGAAATTTCCTGATAGAACAAATAATCAGTGGAAGGACTTGCCTCTAGAAGTTGTGGGTGCTCCAACACTGGCAGTTTTTAAGAAGAGATTGGACAACCATTTGTCTGAAATGATAAGGTTGTGATGGCGAGCCTATGGCACGCATGCCAGAAATGGCATGCAGAGCCATCTCTCCGGGCACACCAGCCATTGCCCATTGCTCTTCCAGGTTCCATGTGCATGCTGGCCAGCTGGTCTTTGCATACAGGGCAGTGTCAGAAACTGGAAGAGTAGCTAGCATATATGCACACACCGGGAAGCTGAGCTTCCGATTTCTGGGATGCGCATGCAAGCTGACCAGCTGGTCTTCCCACGTGCATGCGCACCAGAAACCGGAAGCTCAGCTTCCCACCTTGTGCATGTGCGCTGGGGAACTGCTCTTCCAGTTTCTGGCACTCACATGCATGCCGGGGAGCTGCTCTTTCAGTTTTTGGCACTCCCCCGTGCGCGCATGCTTCCATTTCGGCACTTGGTGGCAAAATGTTTCACCAACACTGGTATAAGGTCTCCTGCTTGAGCAAGGGATTGGACTAATAGAAGTCCAAGGTTCCTTCCAACTCTGCTATTTTGTAATTCTCTTATTCCGGTATTCAAGTGCCTGAGTGAGTCAGATGTTGATCATTTTCAGCTCTATCTATATATACTTGGAAGTGTTGAATTTGGGTTGGTATATAGAAGGAATGTTTATAATGCTAGAGTTAAATGGCTTGGACAGTTGCAAGCAATCAGCATTACCAACAAAGTGATGAGAGATCCTCTGTCATGCTGTATAAGCAGACAAATACGAATGCTGGATTATTGTAATGTAGTATTATATAGTGTGATGCATTGGGTAATGTATATCATAATAGTGTAATGTGTTGTGCCTCTTGTTTCTAAGATGAATTGCAGTTGGGAAAATTGTGCCGGGGGGATTTGAAAAAAACACTATAACAGAATTAAAAGGTCACTTGTTTCTTTCGGGAAGAACATACAGTATGTGAACAGATTAATGGCTATTTGCTGAATAAAATTAAACAAGGTAATTATAACTATAGTTGAACCTAAAGTAGGTCAGACTGCAGGCTGTGGTTTTTTATCACTTAAATGAAAAACATTTTTTTTTCATTTTATGTGAAGAAATTAGTACTTTCTCTGCTGATGCAACTCTCAGCACATCTGTTTTACATCTGTTGCACAGAGGCATCTGTTTATCATGCACAAAGGGGAAATGTCAAGCAAATATTTGGCACATTAGTATGCAGATATATTTTTTTTATTACATCAAAAGACAACTACAGTATATCAATTGAACTGTCCTTCGTATTCCTGTCATAAATCTTTGAGATGTTGAAATTCCTGAATCTATTTTCAATACAAAATAGGTACCTGTCTATTGACACACCTGACAATACACTGTGAAGTCGGTGAACTGGTACATCAGAAAAAGCAACTTAAGATATAACTAAAGTGGCCTATAAGCCTAATACAGGGTTTCCCAATCTATGAAGTATACAGGTAGTCATTGACTTATGATTACAATTGAGCCCCAAATTTATGTTGCTAAGTGAGAAATTTGTTAAGTGAGTTTTGCCCCATTTTATGACCTTTCTTGCCATAGTTGTTAAGTGAATCACTGAAGTTGTTAAGTTAATAACATGGTTATTAATGAATCTGGCTTCCCCATTGACTTTGCTTGTCAGAAGGTCACAAAAGGTGATCACATGAGCCTAGGATATTGCAGCCATCATAAATACATGCCAGTTACGAAGCCTACATAAGGGACGCGGTGGTTTAGTGGCTAAGACACTGAACTTGTCGATCAGAAAGGTTGGCAGTTCAGCGGTTTTGAAAGTCAACTCCAGTTACTTGTTCCAGCTTCTGCCAACCTAATAGTTCAAAAACACGTAAAAAATGCAAGTAGAAAAATAGGGACCACCTTTGGTGGGAAGATAACAGCGTTCCATGAGCCTTTGGTGTTTAGTCATGCCGGCCATATAACCTGGAGATGTCTTCGGACATCGCTGGCTCTTCGGCTTTGAAACGGACATGAGCACTGCCCTCTAGAGTCAGGAACAACTAGAACATATTACATTTACATTTTATGAGAGAATTTTTTTAAAAAAAAGGGGGGAGGAAGGATGTTTGTAAGTGAAGGGATGTCCAACTCTAAAATCCCCCCTCTCTTCCCAGGGTTTCCTTTACCTTTACCAAGCCTCCAAATTTTGATCGTGTGATTACAGGGATGCTGCAACAATCATAAGTGTGAAAAAAAGTCATAAGTCATTTTTTTTAGTACTGTTGTAACTTCAAATGTCATAAAGCGAATGATTGTAAGTTGAGGATTACTTGTGCATCCTTTGGGGAGGTGCAGACAGAGTCCACGGAAAGTGTGAAAAATTTTATTTTTTAAAATAAACTTGCATTTATTGTTTATTTGGACTCATTTTGATTTTTAGATATGCACATCAAGGTTAAGTTAAAGAAATGTGATGGCAAAAAGTTCAGAAATGCATGGCCTATTATAATAGTAATCAGTATTAGCAATAGTAATTAATGTAAATATCATATCCTAGGGATCCTTGGTGCTCTCTGAACTTGGTGGTACCCTTGCAGACATTTCGTTACCAAACTAGGTAACTTCAACAATCCTTCTCCATGCCAAATTTCTTTCTTGATCTTTCTTTTTGTGGGGGGGGGGGTGCCATTAGTGCCAATTCCCTGGATGAATTTAGTTTCTCTTTACTCTGCAGTACAAGGTTTGTTGTGGCTGTGAATCTAATCCATTTATATGAGTCAGTTGTCAAGAGTTTGAATTTAGATCACATGACCATAGGGATGTTGCAATGGTCATTAGTGTGAAAAATGGTCATGTCCCTTTTTAAATGCTGTTGTAACGTTGAATGGTCACTAAGTGAAATGTTTCAAGTCAAAGACTACCTGTATGTTGAATTCTACTGTATAGTGCAATATTAATACAGTATCAGAGGTTTTCAATTCAATTGTGTAGAATGTGAAGGATGTGTGTTTTTGTTTTATTTTTTTATAGTTTTCTTATGTATAATATACACTGAAGATGGCATTTAATTTTGTTGTATGAGGTGCACTGACAATAAAGTAAACTTACACTTAAATCTAAAATTATAGAAATAGTATCCTGATTCATTCCTGAAGTGCAGATTAGCTTTCTAGTTTCAAACTCTACCAGTGTTAAGACAACTAAGCCAATTTGTAAGAAAATGTTCATTGAAGGACCTAAATGGAAAAAAATAATCATGATGCAGTCATTCCCCCTTTACTTGTTTTGTCAGGAACCACACCACTTTGATTAATTTAATAGAACAAAGAACACCTATTAGTCTTCCTTTATGGACATATAACTGCTCCTATCCTCTAAATTTGGCTGTTTCGGGACAAGTGATGCTATGAGATAAGACATGAGTTGAAGATTTTAAACCTCCCCCATCCACCCGCGGGCAGGTCATTGATTCAAATTTTAACTATTTCTATGAAAAATATGGAAATAACAATAGACATGGCAGGCCCTGAAGGTTTAATTGATCAGGCATATATCAAGTGTGATACTGATAGACAGTTTCCTTTTGTTCTAGATTTATTATTCACAATGTT
Organism: Thamnophis elegans; assembly: GCF_009769535.1. NCBI lineage: Eukaryota > Metazoa > Chordata > Lepidosauria > Squamata > Natricidae > Thamnophis > Thamnophis elegans. The sequence goes on from NC_045542.1 coordinate 41,105,948, forward strand.
TTTTTAAAAAAATAGCATTTAAAATTATTTAGATTATGTATACTTTAAAAAAATCTATGCAGATTTCTCATTCTATCTGCTCTTGACTGGTTATCTGAGAAAATATGAGCTATTCAGGAAATGAAATACTGTTTCTCCTCCAGATTTTATAAAGACCTGTGGTTTTTTTTCTGTTTGTTGAAAAACCCTTTTCAAATGTAGCATTTTGTGTGTTTTAAAAAGAAAAACATAGATAGATGAGAGCACCGCCTCTTACATAGTCAGTTTTCAGCCCACTGATTTCTGTTTTCCTAATAATAGAAAGTGTAACAATTACAATTTAAGTAAAGGAATCCCTTTGTTAAACAATCTTCTGTATGAGCTTATACAATTAGGCTTAGATGCAGATTTCCTTTTTTAAACATTAAAGTTCAAGGATTTTGCAGAAGGAGATTGCTCAGGAGTTTAAAATTCTGTATTAACCTTCTACTCTCGCATCCTTCTTCCAATTTCGCAGAACTACTTTCAGTGATATTTGAACTGATAATGATGCAGACAGGCTGAAGATGAAATCAACTTACAGTTTAGCACAAATGCATATGATTCATACAAAGACGTAAATCAAAACCTTTTTATCTTTCAAAATTTATACCATTCTAAATTTTCAGGCAGTTCTTCAATTAAAAAAATATTTTCACTAAGCTATTAGTGAAACCTTAGTGAAAATAATATGTTATCTTCCATTTTGCAAAAACAATACAAAAAGTGCAGATTGAAGTTGAAATGAATAAATACATCTCTTTTATGCTTGTCACTTTATAACACCTCTGAAGTATAGGCTCCCATGGATCCTCCTTCCAGATTTAATATTTCTTGTGTATTTTTTTAAAGGTCTTCTATCTTTAGCTGGAGATGGTGGAAAGGTAAAACTCAAAAGTATTGGGGGGGGGGCAACAGAAATACAATTCAACTGGATATTAGTTGCTTATCCCAAACTATTCTACAGTAGTTTGCAGTAAAAAGGTCCCACACTGTATAGGGAACTCCTTTAGAGTATTATCAAACCCCAACTTTCCGTAAGAAATTCACAAGGAAAGTACGGAATACTAGTTAAAACCTTAAAAGCACTGAAGAAGACAAGAGTGAAATTGAGTATGGATGGGTGAAGACTTGATTTAGTTTCCCCCCTCCCCCCCAAAAAAAAGAGAGAGGGGAGACAAGAGAAGAGAAGAAAGGAGAAGAATAAAGGAAGGGGAAGGAAGGAAGGAAGGAAGGAAGGAAGGAGGAAAGAAAGAAAGAAAGGCAAATATATTTGCAATATATAAAAGCCAGATTCGATTTCTGCCACATTTAGAAATGGAATCTGGCTTTTAATGTCAATGCTTTCAGTCACAGTCCATAAAGATTTGTCACCTTTGTTTTAGTAACATATGCTAAAAACCAGGTAGATCTGCAAAATTCTGTCCCTGAAGCCCATCTCAGTATCAATTGGCTCTAATCTTTCTGTAGATCTGGTCTACCTCATAGGGCTAACAGCAAGTCTGAGAAACTATGGGATCTGTGTAGCCGCAGACATTTTTCTGGGTGATGCTAACATCTAACATGTTCTTACCTTAGAAATCAAGTTTTCTCACCAACTGAAACTAGTTAGTAGTCTGCAAACAAGCAGGCAATATGGAATGAACTTGTCAGAAGCCTGATTTGAATAGCCTACAGTCGTGTAACTGTCTTGTTCAAACAGGGGAATCAAAGTCTTTTTTTTAAAAAAAAAATGTGAATACATGCTCTTTCTCCTGAGATGCTGATCAGAGCTCATCCTATCTCTGCAAAGGAGTGTCTTTGTGATTCTCTTTCATGTTTCTTTCTCTGTGTGCCTCAAGCCCATTTTGACAGGCATAATCCAGTGAAAGAAATCCCACCTCTACGTGTTTGTTTCTCTTTTTTCCTCTTTTTACTGCTGCACCCAGCATCATTTACAGGTGCCCTAGTGACCCAATGAGATCTCCACCGTGTGCATCTGTGGCCTTTACTGCTTCCATGTGTGGAGAGGGATGATGTAGCTCCCAGCTCTCGGTTTCCTTGACACCTAAAGCTTTCTGTACGCCTGTTTTCCATTAAGATCAAAACGGGCACATGTGCGGAGAGACATTCCAATGGGGATATATAATTATGCTCATCAAAAGGCTGAATATTCTTTTGTTTAGCAACACGGCTCTCGAAACTCTCACTGCTCACCAAATTCCTATGGAAACCAAAAGTGTCGATGCTCATTTGTAACCCTTTTGTGCGCTGCTGTTATCATGTAGTCACCATGACATCTGTATTCTTTCCTTTAAATAGCTGCTGCCTGGCCATATGCACAGCACAGGGGATGACTGTAAACGTGCTTTCATTGGAAGTCATGTCACTCAAATGCTTTATTCCCCACGATGTCCTGCTTGGAACATGTTGTATCGAATGTAAGCAAAACATTGGCAGAAAGTATTTTCTAGGCGCTGTTCATCTTTCAGTGTTATGACAGGCTGGAAACTGAGTATTTATCCTTGAACGTTTTTATTGTCCAATGTTTGTTATTCTTTTATCACTTCCTTAAGCCTTAAACCTTGTATCAAGGGCAGAGTTCTTTTGGCGTTTTTTTCTCCTTTTCCTTTTATTGAATAAAGAGCCTTGCAGAGAGCAGGCCACAGGTGCACAAATGTCAGTTTAGGAAACTGGTCAGGATTGATGGATCATTCCCCCCCCCTCCACATTTTGGAATATTTGGGAGTATTTTAAAAGTATTTTGTAGGTCTGTCAAAACTATAGAAGACTCAATGTATCCCTTTTAATTTGTGTTTTGGCTTGTTTCATATTGAAAATCAGCATAATCCCATGGTAGTGCAGTGGTTATAATGCAGTATTACAGCCTAATTCTGCTGACTGCCATCAGTTCAAGTCTCACTGGCTCAAGGTTGACTCTGCATTCCATCCTTCCAAGGTCAGTAAAACGAGGACCCAGATTGTTGGGGCAATATGCTGATTCTATAAACTGCTTGGAGAGGGCTATAAACATGATGAAACGGTATATAAGTCTAAGTGCTATTGTTATGATCCCCAGAATGCTTTTCTCCAAACTAGGGTGTAATATAGTGATTGGGATCTGGCTAAGGGACCATTAATGATTGTCAGCCAGTACATAGGGAAGTCTGCTTAGTGAGACATCATCCACATTCATATACAGAAGGGTCAAAATGAGATGACAATATGGATGATAATTTGTAAGATTTATAAGGTCTTCCAAGATTTCAAAGAGACAGTGAGATTTAATACTGTCAGGTGTCAGGGGCTCTCGACTGGTTAAGAAGATATTCAAAAATGAACAGATCTGTAATTGAGGTGGACCCCAAGGGATTTTCACTTGGCACCCCCAAAAAGACCCCCTAAGATCACCCTCTCCCTGAATTTGGTTGCAAACAAATGAACAATGACAAAAAAGTTTGCAGTCAAAGAGGTCTTATTGGCTTTGATTGGTTGAATGTACCTATTAATATTTACAATCATTCTCTAAACTGGCAGCTGGCATTACTGATCATGAAATCATTGATGCCTTAATATCATATGCGTACTCACTCAGAATATTCACTCAGAATATTAGGAAACAGCAGGAGCAACAACAGGAAAAACAACTGCAGTCACAAAAAGAGTCCTCCTTCTCCCAATTACATGAGCAGAGCTAACCCTGTAAGATTCTGGCTTACAGGAATCTTTCCTGCCCTCACTGGAAGGATTTATTTATTTCATTTTACTGCTACTGCCCAAGCAGCTGTTTCAATGAAAGCCAGTTTCCCAGGCCATGTTCTGAACCAATTTCAGTTTCAGAGGAGTTTTGACCTTCTGGCAGGACATTAGAAAAGCACCATTTTAGGTAAATATACACACTGGGCACTTGAAATGAAAACATTGCCTAGAAATCTTAACTGGAGATAAAAGATTTTTCCATGGGAAAATCTGGATTTTCAATAAGTAGTGAAAAAACAAAAAAAGTCCCATAATCCCTAAATCACCTCTCTTCCTACTTTAGGTGATACATAAAAGAAATGGGCTTCTACAGTCACCAATCAGAGCCAAGGAGAATATATATATATATATATATAGATATATATTGAATGCTTATAATAAGCGACTTCTTGGGAATTTACAGACATCAAAGTGAAGTCTGTATTTCAGAATAATACGTTTATAAGATAGTCACTACCTTTGATGAGCGTCAAAACTTCAGAATGTAATTTGAAATGACATTACTTTCATCGATTTGTCTTGTCTGAAAGATGCTTCATGGGCCCTGAAAAAAAGACACAGAATATCTGTAAACTAGATGGAGGACTGCTGATCAGGAAGGTTGCTGAAAATCCCTTAGCATGCCACAGAAGTAAAGTGGCTTAAGTTGGCAATAATATAGAAACATTAATTTCATTTCATTTTTCAACTGAAACCCAGCATGGCGGATTTAGCCAGCCCAGGGAAATCCATTTAGTCTTTTTAAGCCACCTTAAAATATAGTGGAGGAAGGAAAAAATAGAGGTGCTTCCACTAATCTCCCCCACTCCCCTTAGGACTGTGTCATGATTCTCCAATTTCAGGCTACTTGGGAAAAAAGCATCTGCTACTCTAAAGTTGCAATCAGCTGTGCCTGTCTTAGAAGTCATGCAGAATCCAGAGCTCCAGGATCACGTCGGCTTCAAGGTAGTTTGGACAAGAGAACTAGTTTGGTGTGGTGGTTAAGGCAGCAGGCCAGGGACGAGGAACACTGAATTCTAGTCCCATTTTATGCCCAAAACCGACTGAATGACCATGACTTGGTCAATGAAGAAACATTATTTACATATTGCCCCCAACAATCTGGATCCTCATTTACCAATCTTGGAAGGATGGAAGGCTGAGTCAACCTTGAGTCCCATTGAGATTAAACTCCAGACTGTGGGCAGAATTAGCCTGAAGTACTGCACTGGGCAATCAGGCCTCTAAATGAAAGGTACCTAAAATCTGATAACTTAAAGAGTGCATTAAAAAAATAGGACTCATGTGGAATTAAAATTTCCACAGTATTCAGACCAGTTTTCTTCACAAGTTGTGGCTGTAGCAGTTTCCCCACAATCATGTCATCATGATTTCCAACATTCCCTGCCAGCTTCCCACAAGCAAATGCAGAAGTCATCAGGAAATCAGAAGTCACTCCCACTATCACTGTTTCTGTCTTTATGGTTATCATTTTAGGCAAGTAAATATTGATATTGGTATTGGTATTGAGTTTATTTATATGCCGCCCTTTTCCCTGGGGGGACTCAGGGCGGCTCACAACTTAAAAAGGGAAGGGGGGAGAAAGACAAACTTTTAAACATATACAATACATAATTAAAAACACAACATTCATACCATTCGGGCGGGTTACAATCTTAGTCCCAGGCCTGACGGGATAGCCAGATTCTGAGGGCTGTGCGGAAGGTCTGGAGGTGGTGAGGGTCCGAATCTCCACGGGGATCGTTCCATAGGGTCGGAGCTGCTACCGAGAAGGCTCTCCTCCGCGTGGTTGCCAGTCGGCACTGACCGGCAGATGGAACTCGGAGGAGGCCTAATCGGTGAGATCTAATAGGTCGCGTGGAGGTAATTGGCAGTAGGCGGTCTCTCAAGTACCCAGATCCACTACCATGAAGGGCTTTTGGGTGACAAGTAGCACCTTGAAGCGTACCCGGAGATCGACAGGTAGCCAGTGCAGCTCGCGGAGGATAGGTGTTATGTGGGTGAAACGAGGTGCACCCACAATCGCTCGCGGCGGCCGTATTCTGGACTAGCTGAAGTCGCCGAATACTCTTCAAGGGCAGCCCCATGTAGAGCACATTGCAGTATTCCAGCCTAGAGGTCACAAGGGCTCGAGTGACTGTTGTGAGAGCCTCCCGATTCAGGTAGGGGCGCAACTGGTGTACCAGGCGAACCTGGGCAAATGCCCCCCTGGTCACAGCTGACAAATGATGTTCGAAAGTCAGCTGTGGGTCCAGGAGGACTCCCAAGTTGCGGACCCTATCTGAGGGGTGTAAAATTTGACCCCCCAGCCTGAGAGATGGAATACTTGCCAAATTGGTGGGAGGAAACACAACAGCCACTCGGTCTTATCTGGGTTGAGCACGAGTTTGTTAGCCCTCATCCAGTCCCTAACAGCTTCAAGTCCCTGGTTCATCACGTCCACGCTTCATTGAGTTGGCACGGGGACAGATACAACTGGGTATCGTCCGCATACTGGTGGTATTTTATCCCGTGCCGCCGAATGATCTCGCCCAGCGGTTTCATGTAGATGTTGAAAAGCAGGGGGGACAGGACCGAACCCTGCGGCACCCCATATGTTAGGGGCCTAGGGGTCGATCTCTGCCCTCCAACTAACACCGACTGCGACCTGTCCGAGAGGTAAGAGGAGAACCACTGCAAAACAATGCCTCCCACCCCCACCTCCCGCAGTCGTCGCAGAAGGATACCATGGTCGATGGTATCGAAAGCCGCCGAGAGGTCAAGGAGAACCAGGATAGAGGCGTAGCCTCTGTCCCTGGCTCTCCAGAGGTCATCGGTCAATGCGACCAAAGCGGTTTCTGTGCTGTAGCCAGGCCTGAAGCCGGACTGGAATGGGTCAAGATAGCTGGCTTCCTACAAGGACCCGCTGGAGCTGAAAGGCCACCACCTTCTCAACAACCTTCCCAACAAAGGGGAGGTTGGAGACTGGACGATAAATTGTTAAGAACGGCTGGATCCAAAGATGGGTTTCTTCAGGAGGGTCTCACCACCGCCGCTTTAAGTGCGGGGGGAAAGACCCCTCCCGACGGGAGGCCGTAACAACCGCCTGGATTCCAGCCGTGGTCACCTCACTGCTGTTAACAACCAGCCAGGAGGGGCACGGGTCCAGTAACATGTGAGGCACTCCAGCTCTCATGGCCTTGTCCCGTCCTCTGGGGGCAACATCCTGAAACTCAACCCAGCGATGGTCTGCCAGATTATCCCCTTGTGCCTCGGCTGGATCTGCAGGATCAGAGTCCAACTCGACCGAAACCGAGCAACTTTGTCCGCTAAGAACTGACGTAATCCTCAGCCCTGCCCTGCAGGGGGTCCCCCGTATCCCTCCTATTTAGGAGGGAATGGGTTAATCCTAAACAGGGCGGGCTGGGCAGGACTCAGCGGAGGCGATCAAGGTGCAATGTAAGTTCTTTTCGCCGTCCCTAATTGCCCTGATGTATTCTTGACGCACGCTGTTAGGAGTGCTCGGCTCGATTCGGATTTGTTGGACTCTCATAAGTGCTCTAGGTGTCTCTTCCGGCGCTCCTCTCCCCGGAGTTCCTCGGTAAACCAAGGGGGCCTCCTGGATCCACTGCCTCGGAGTGGCCGTAGTGGCGCAATCCGGTTAAGAGACTCCGTCGTGCCGAGTTCCAGGCTAGCAACCAGAGTCTCCACGGACTGTGGGTGAGAGTATCAGGAATAACCCCAAGCTCCGTCTGGAACCTCAAGGGTCCATAAGTCGCCTGGGGCGGAACCACCTGGTCGGTTCCTCCTCCCTACAGTGGAGGTTTGGTCTCCGAAAGTCAAGCCTCAGTAAGCAGTGGTCTGACCACAACAGGGGTATGATCTCACTACCCCTCAGACCAAGATCACAAGTCCACTGCTCCGAGAGAAATACGAGGTCGAGCGGTGTGGACCCGCTGAGTGGGTTGGGCCCCGAATTACTTGGGTCAAGCCCATGGCTGTCATGGAAGCCATGAACTCCTGCGCTCCATCAGAGTGTTCACCGAGCGAAGGCAAATTGAAATCCGCCAGAACCATAAGCCTGGGGAACTCAATTGCCAGCTCGGCTACCGACTCGAGGAGCGAGGGGAGGGCTGCTGCCAACGCTGTTGGGAGGCAGGTACGTTAACAGCAAACCCACTTGACCCTTGAGGTCCAACTTCACCAGCAGGGACTCACACCGACAAGCTCCGGAGCAGGGATCCTACGAGGTACTAGAGACTCTCGGATAACATAGCCACACCTCACCCCTTCCCTGGGCTCTCGGCTGATGGAGCACCTGAAATCCTTCTGGCACATCTCTACGAGGGGGACTCCTCCTCTGGGCCCAGCCAGGTTCAGTAATACATGCCAGGTCTGCCCTCTCGTCTAAAATTAAGTCCCGGACGAGGGGAGCCTTGTGAACTACAGACCTGGCATTTAGTGACAACAGCCTGAGACCAGGGTCCCGATTACTCGCACCATCTGGCCTTGGAGTGGGACTCATAGGGCCGGAAGGAGGGATCTCTGTGACGTAGCGAGCCCTCCTTCCCGGTAATGGCCAGCCCTAAAGTCCCCGCCGTATCTGCCCCTCCCTGTTACGACCGTAATGCTCCGGCCCACTCCCGTGTCCGTGGTTCCCTCAACCACCCCTATGGCTCCCGCGTTCCCCGGCAGGCCCTCCGAATCAAACACACTCATTTGTTCACTCAGACAATATTGACTTATTATTGAAGTTTGTTGGCCCCTGCAATTATTTTTCTATTCAGATGATCATGGGAGCATTCAGATTTAGGGTAAAAAACAACAACAACCAAAACCATCAGCCTACAATTGAATTTTCATTTTGGTCACATCACCTCATGCTACTTTTCTCTTAAAAGATGACCCAATGGATTATAGAATTGTCCAGTTCTTTCTAAATTTGTTTTCATTGATTTTTATGGGCTCCCAAATTCAAAGAATCTGAGACTTTCCATTTTGGGAGGGAGAAAATTATATAACTCAGTTTACTTCTAGGTCATCCAAAGCTTCAGACGCCACTTTATGGAGCAAACTTTTTAGTGCTTGTTTAGTTTTTGTAGTGTACATTTCCAAGTTAGAAACAGAACATTTCCAAGTTGGGACTATCCCTTTCTCTTTCTTTATTACACCTAGTATGGTCAGGGAGGATCCTCTCTTAAAATATGAAGACATAAATGCCAACTATGACATTTACAGGAATTAATATATTCCTGGTTGGAAACAGCAGGAGGAAGCATATTATTAAAAGGAAGGGTAAAAGCAGATTGCTGATCCTCCTTCCCTTTCACTCTGCCAGCACGAGAACAATTTGGGATCTGGCAGATTGAGTCCTTTCAGTGCTCTCCACCTGTCAGGATCATATTGCTTTGACTTTCTGTTTGTTGTTCCAGGTCTTTCTCATGCCTGATGAAATATAGAAACAAAAGCAGCATTGGACTAATCTCACACAAAGTCACATTATACTCTGGCCATAATAAGCAGTCGTCTGTGTAGAGCTGGCTAATGGCATTTTGCTTCTTGAGAAAGAGAGAGGGTGGGAGGGGCGGGAGGGAGGGAGGAAGGGAGAGAGAGGGGGGTATAGGAGAGGCCATGGATAATTTTTGGAGGGAATTGATCTTGTCACCATTCAGTCAATACCATTTCTGGGGGTGTGCAGGTCCTTCCTCTTATTCTAAGGCAAGGTTGTTTGTTTGTTTTATCAAACAGGGACTTTTTAAAATGAAATGTTGCTCATTTTAAAAGTGAGTGTCACTACAGAAGTTGAGTAGTAGCTTAGTATCACTTTGACTTCAGATATCCTTCAATGGCCTAGACTGACATATTCTGATTGGATGCCTGCTGGGTACAAATAGGACAGTCTCACAGCAGAGATGTACCTATAGCATCCTGACTAATCTTTAAAGGCAGAAATGCTCAGTCAAGAGCTGCTCCATTCAAATGTGAAACTTGAAGACTTTGAGGGTGATGAAAATCCTGGCATCATGAGTGATTCATGAATGCCCTGCCACTTCTCAACAGCTTGAGCATCTTCAAAGTTACTAGGAGACACATCCATCCACTCCACTTCACGAACATCTGAGATCCCGTAGCTTGGGATGTCATTCACAATGTGTGTTTTTTTTACCAGTGTGATTGGCAATAGGAAACTACTATTGTCCGTTGTGTTGCATTCCAGAACTTAACTGAGTGTGGATCTTCAGGTTTTGTCCTAAGGACCTTTGGAATTAAGATTTCAACTGAATAGGGATTTTAATAAGTTGCTTCTGAAAACATCCACTGGGAAAAATCCAAAACATGGCTATTAATGTCAACAGTGTGCGCGCGCACACACACACACACACACACACACACACACACACACACACACACAGACAAAGTTCCATGCTCCTCACCCTTTTTTTTCCTCCCTTCAAATGGAGAAATTTAAATACCATGACTAGATTATTGACATTGTGTGTCTTCCTGAGAACATTTCCCAGAAGGTTGTGTAATAGTCTCTACAGAATTAGGGTTAAACTGGATTTCCAAACTCTTCTCTCCCTGTTATAGTGTGGATGTGTTGAATATCTATGGAGATTCTCAGTCATCCAGGTCATGCTTGTCCCAAAAATGCTTTTTAAAAAGGCAAACAGACTTTCCTTGAAGATGTATCACTTCTCATCTAAGAAGCTTCTTTAATTCTGAAGAACTTTGCTAGTAGAACTTTCTTGAAGAACTGATGAAGCTTCTTGGATGAGAAGTGAAACATCTTCAAGGAAAAACAGTCCACTTGCCTTTTGAAAAAAGCACTTTTGTGGACATGTTCATTTCAGATAGAAAGAGAGGCCGAAAGAAAGACCTCATAAGAGCAGACTTGACCCCCTTTTTCTCATGATCGGCAGAAAAACATCAGCTTTGAACTGAAAAAAGTAAAAACAATAAAATTGTATAATCGCTCAGTCCCATATACAAGCCAACCAACAGACATAGACAAACACTAGGAAGCAGCCTAATGGGACGCGGTGGCTCAGTGGCTAAGATGCTAAGCTTATCGATCAGAAAGGTCGGCAGTTCGCGGGTTGGAATCCCTAGTGCCATGTAACAGAGTGAGCTCCCGTTACTTGTCCCAGTTTCTGCTAACCTAGCAGTTCGAAAGCATGTAAAAAATGCAAGTAGAAAAATAGGAACCACCTTTGGTGGGAAGGTAGCAGCGTTCCATGCGCCTTTGGTGTTTAGCCATGTCGGCCACATGACCACAGAGACGTCTTCGGACAGCGCTGGCCCTTCAGCTTTGAAACAGAGATGAGCACCGCCCCATAGAATCAGGAACAACTAGCACATATGTGCAAGAGGAACCTTTACCTTTACCTTAGCAAGCAGGCTTCTTGCAGGTTGCCGAAGAGAAAATGTGACTGAACTATGGAGAGAAATTTTAGATGATCAAAACAAGTGGGAAGATGGGAAGGAAATTCTGAAGAAATTATGCTTCATGAAGCTGATGAATAGTAAATTAAATTTCTGCAGATATTTTTTTAAAAGCTGCATGCATAATGTAACAGCACATGGTTGCACTGATCTTGGGAGATTTGATAAAAAATTGTTACAAAACAGGCCAGACCTAAGTTTGTGTTTTTCCAACTTCTAGGGAGAGGAAAACCATCATTCTTTTTTTAAAAAAAAATAAAAAGTCAAAACATACAGTTTCCTTCCCCTCCCCCAACTGTAAAGGTGTTGAATCAGAAGACAAGAAAAAAGAAAGTATGGTCTGTACATCTGTCTGTAGAGAAACCTAATTAGAGTTATATAAATGTACTAATTATTCTCTTCCATACTTCGCTTTGGAAGAAGCAGAAATTCTGAGAGTATTAAATGACAATCCCCTCCCCCAAAATAACATTTGAATTCCAGGCTGGAGCTGCAATAAACAACGCCCTCTCCTGACCAGAGAGCAAAACTACAATTGTTTAGTGTAAGCTTCTATGGTAAGCATTCTTATGCTGGTCCCCACACCCCAAAAAATATTTTTATGAGGAAAAAAAACCAACCATAACAGAATATTTATAAAGAATATGTGCAACAAATTACTTCTAAAGATGACTCTGTCTAAAAAATGGTTATTGACTGGTAAAGGATATAGCTAGCTCTTGAATGTGTATGACCATTGGAAAATCAGTAATGAAGTATAGGTACAGTGGTGAGTTGCTACCGGCTCAGATCGGTTTGGCCGAACCAGTAGTGGTTTGGTGGCCTGGGTCGCTGAAACCGGTTCCCCATTCAGTGCTGTTGGTGACGCCATCTTGTTTTTCAGTTCTGCGCATGCACAGAACAATTTTAATAGTACTGTGCCTACACGCGGACGCGTGCAAAGCATGCATAGAAGTGAACCAGGAGTAGTGCTGGCCAGAATCCAGCTCTATATAGGTAGTCCTTGATTTATGGCCATAATTAAGACCAAACTTTCTGTTGTTAAGTGAGACAATTGTTAAGTGAGTTTTGCTCCATTTTACCTTTCTTGCTACAGTTTTTAAGTGAATCATTGCAATTGTTAAGTTAGCAACACGGTTGTTAGCTCAATCTGACTTTCCCATTGTCTTTGCTTGTCAGAAGGTCACAAAATATACCGTATTTTTCGGAGTATAAAATGCACCTTTTTCCCTCAAAAAAGAGGCCAAAAATCTGGGTGCATCTTATACACTGAATACAGCATTTTTTGCCTCCCGAAACCCCACCCCCTTCACTGAAATGCTTTTAGGAGGCTTTCAGAATGCTCCTGGGGGGGATGGGAAAGGCAGAAATGAACAAAAAAGGGGGCATTTTTTTGCTCAATTTTGCCTCCCCCCCAGCCCCTGGGAGCACTCTACAAGCCTTCTAAAGGCTATTCATGCCCGTTTTTTTTTTTTTAAATGGCCCATTTTCACAAAAAGTAGCTGTTTTGGGGAGGTTTGCAGAGTGCAAAACCTTTTTTAAAAAATTTGCCTCTTCAAAACCTTGGTGCATCTTATACTCCAGTGCATCTTATACTCTGAAAAATACAGTAATTAATGATCCCCGGATACTGTAACTGTTATAAATACATGCCCGTTGCCAAGCATCTGAATTTTGATCACATGATCATTGGGATGCTATAATGGTGTGTGAAAAACAGTCATAAGTCACTTATTCAGTGTCATAACTTTGAACGGTCACCAAATGAACTGTTGCAAGTTAAGGAATACTTATATATAAATTGAATAATATCTGGAAATTCCCTATTTCTTTTTTGTTTTCTGGTAGTTTTTTATTTGCCACTTCAGCAGATAGCAACTTTGTAAGTGGAATTTCTAGAGTTATGCTACACTCTCTAATGTTCCCAGATTCCATTTTCCCACTTTTTAAACTTTTTTAAACCAGCATGCAGGACTCTCGCTGCCCAATTTACAAGATTTGTAAGTTTTCTCTCTCATAGCCAAAAGTTTATAGGGCCTTTAGGAGTGAAAACACTGGATCTTCTCAAAATAGGCAGCTTGCGATATACAGCTCCCAAACAAGTCTACTAATATTCACATCACTCTATAATCAATTTGTGAACATGAGCCCACTGATCCCTTTAATTGGACTCACAGCTGCCAATATCTCAATGTCCTTTGTTTGCCTGGTATTTGGAAAAAGATCTAATACACATATAATGAACTCATTGTGGTCTGGAATACATTTCCTAAATCAATAAATAATTCACACATGCACAGGAACATATATATATATGATGGAGCGGAGAGGGAATGGTTATTTTTAACGCTAATCCATTTCATGCTAGAATATTAGAGTCATGGAGTTTAAAATCCTGTCTTACTGAATTTCTCTCTGCACAAGATTTTTTTAGAGGTCAAAGTCTCTGTATCTTCATGTTTCAATCTGGGGATGGTACATATTGGACAGGTTAAAGTAGCAATTAGCAAACTGACCTAGCTGGCATTATTTTGTGGCCATAAATCTGGACCACTATTGTGGGAAATGCCCCAAACTCCGGTGCATGAGATGGATTAATTTGACATCTACAGTGAAAAGCATGCTTCATTAGGACAAGAACATCATAAAAACAGAAGTCAGATCTCATGGTTGTGGACAGACCACTCCTTGCCTGTTTCTTTTCAGAGCATGTGCTGTGGGCTTGGCAGAGCTTCTGAATCCCAAACAGCAGTTCATTGAAGCTCAACCCTGTCTGTCAGTATTCTCCCAGGGCTGAATAAAGTCAACCTGTTGCACTTTAATGTTTACCAGTAGCCCTGGATGGCCCCTTTTGCTGTTTGTCTGTTGCCACTTACTCCAACTCTCCAGAAGTATTTCTGGCTTCCTACAGCAGATTCAATACCTTGATCTACTTCATTCCATTTTTTTTTTTGCCCTGCTTGAAAATGGGAAGCCATATTTTGATAGGCTCAGATGTATATTGCAGACTGATTTTCTTCTCCAGGGGAAAAAAAATTCCCCCCAAAGTCATGGTTTTCATTGATTCAGGTTTGGAAAGAACCAGCACCAGCAACTTCACATAGAAAGCACACTATTATTTTAGACCAAGCAGACAACTTTATAGTATTTTCATTTCCACTACTTACTGGACTTTGGTGATCACTCAATACCTCATCCTCACCCCCCACCTATCAGTTACTAAGAGGACAGCATAAAGTCTTGAAGATGTTTTGAACTTCAGTTGCCATTCAGTTGCACAACCCTGGGGCAAAGAATTGTGGGAGTTGTTCAAAAGACTTACACTTGATTAGTATTAATGTTTATAATGGATCTTCTCTTGATGTAGAATCTTGACCAACACCTTTGCCTCTGGCCAGTCATTATCTGAAGCTCCATACTAACATGTCCAATCCTGCAGAACTAAGTAATCCTACTTAGGATTCTCTGTTATTTGCAGGCAGGGTCCATGTTTAACAGAGTGTGCGCATGTGAGCTTACCAAGAGTATCCAGTGTGTTTAAGGACCAAAAATACAAGCTAGCTTTATGAAGAGAGAGATCATCATGATGCTCCCTAGTTTGGATACTGAAACGTCTGCAAGAAAACAACCAAGCTCAGAGAGCACCAAGGACCTCTCATTTCAACCTTGAGCTACAAGTATTCTCCTTATATTGAGACTGCTTCTCTGAAGTCTGCATCCCTATCTTTGCAGGGCTATAAGTCTAGGCTACAAAAAATGCTTTTCAGTATCTCATTGCTTCTATCCAAAAGGTGTTTGGATCTCTACAGTCTGGGATCTGGATCTGATAGCTCTACCTCATAGCAGGGAAAAGTAGAAGAAAGAGAATAATCTGTTCTTCCTGTGGGATGCAGGGGAGCTTAAGAGAATTGGCTTTCCATTCACAGGAGAGGCAAAGAGAGATACAAAAGAAGAGTTATTTATTTATTTAAATTTATGTGGCTGCCCAACTCATTGTCAGTAACTTCGGGCAGTTACGATAAAAGGCAATAATCACCCAACTCACTTGCTTGTTCTTTCTATTCATAATGCTCCTAGTGGATACTAAGGTAAAACCAACAAAGAATCAAGACTTGTGAAGGTGCACCTGCCATGATACAACTTGGTCAAGCTCTGTAGTAATGCTTTTCCTCCCGTCGCTTTCAAATTTAACAACAGTTCAGACCTGACAAGGCATACCCTCACTTTCCTGTCAGCAGTCCTTCGTTCAAAACGACTGTTGAAACCATCACTTGGCTACAGCGCTTCTGAAGGAACTATTCCACGTAAAAGTACATTTTGGCTTGGTAAACAAAAGTGAAGAAAATATGGATTTTGTAGCCAGCACAGGTATAATTGACCCAGCCTCTTCTATGGGCACTTACCTCCCTGGGAAAATAATCTGCTGCCAATATTATTAAGTCCTACTTACTGGCTGCTTTTATGAAATAACTATTTGAACCATGGACTCAGGACTATGACAGGACAGAAGCTGTTCTTTCACTTTAAACATCATACATAATTAAAACTGAAGTAGTGAACAGATAATATTACTGACAGCAAGAAAATCCTATATTTGGGATCGATTTCATTCAGAGATTGAGTTAATTTCAAGCACTTCTGTGTTTGATGCTTTTCCTTTCCCCTCGCCTTCATTAATGAAGATTTACTGCAATTTACTCTAAACAACTAGCAGTTCAGTTCTAAACAGCTTTATATAGTTATTGTTAGATTATTTTTGTAAAAAAAAAATTGAACTAGGGTTGGGGTTTTCCAGATACTGAAAAGTCCAATTTCCCATAAATCCCATTCAGCATGTTCAACAGCCAGGTGGAAACCAGTCCAGGAAAATCTGAAGAGATGCAGATACAAAACTCGTACCCTCAGCCTTATAAACATTATTTACAATAACATGAAAGAACTGGAACAAAGCTGCACATTGAACTGTCAATAAATCAATAAAACAAATGAGCAGTGAGGAGTGAAACAGCATTAAATATAGCAGCTGATGTAAAAATGCAACATTATTATTTATTAAAAAGCCTAGCTAAATCAAGATGTCTTATTTGGTACAGTAGCTAACATTTCATGGGAATGGTGCTAGGTGGTAAAATTTTGCTGAGCTTCAAAAAGGAGATGAGTTGTTTTAGTAGCTGTCCTAAAGGCATAGATACTCAGAGTAGACCTCAGGGCTAGGTGTTCTAACTTGAGAAAAGCCATCTTAAATATTTTAGAATCTCAACTTGGGTATGTCGAAGCCAGCAATTTGAAATCTGTCAGGAAAACAAAGGCATGGTGAATTTATTTCCAAATAGCTCCACCACTTGGCAGTCCATTTGCTACAGTTTAGAGTAACTGAAAAGTCTTAATGAATGATACATGACATCAATCCAATAATTAGGGTGTAGGAGTGATCAGCTGTAGTTGGACGAGGAATCAATAACTAAGTCCAAGGTTGCAGGATGGATCAGGGAAAAAGGAAGAAAGGGGGCAATATTAAAGCATTTCCCAAAAAATCCCAACATGTATGAACCCATGGTGTAGTCATGCTGGATTGAAGAGGGTCCTTACTTAATGGCAGGCATGGTGAGGTTGAACTGGGAGACCAGACTGCTTTGGTAAAATGAATTTTAAGCTATGTGGACATCCACCCAAGATCTGTGTATGATTCTTAAGATGATTAAATACTGCCTTCTCTTAGTCCAGAGGTGTCAGATTCCCAGTACACGGGCCAGATGCATCACACACTGGCCACACTCACCCCTGGTTTAACAAAGGGGGGGGGAAGTCGTGATATATCATGTAACGACAACGTGACAACATGAGTTTGATACCCTGTCTTAGTCAGATGAATTATCTGTACTGACAGTGCTTCAGTCTTACCATTATCTCCAATTTGCCCATCCTCACTGAATTAGACCATAGCCTCTAGAGTGCCAACCTTTATCACCTTAAATGAAAAGTATGAAAATTCACCACCTGTAGAATATAGGATTCATCAGCAATGGAAAACATCCCATTAGGAATCCATTAGAATCTGTCAGTTTATTGGAATAGATCATTTACTTAACTTTCCATTTGTGCTGTAGATGATATCCTTCTGAATTTTAGGTGAAAGTGTGATCCACAAGAAAGTCAGTAATTACCTTTCTTTCATGTGTATGATTAGATTGCAGCCTTGGAGAGATACATTTTGGACAGAGAACCAGCTGCTTTAATAACTAACATTGATGACCTCATAAAGTCAAAAGCTCAGAGTCTTCAGCTTCACATTCAAGGCTGCGTTGGTTAATCAAATACTGACTTTTGAGTTATAGCCCAGTTATGAAGTTCCAGATTAAACACCGAAATTCAGACAAGAGATTTGGCTGAGGAGAAATAACACAATGTTTGCCAGGGAAGTAAGATCTTAGTATAATTTTCCAGCCGTGTTTCTCAGTCTCAACACTCCATCCTGCCTAAGGCCTTGATGTAACATCTTAGTATCAAAATCATGTTTTATGTATTCTGCATACTAAATGCATGCTTGGTATAGAGAACAATAAAAACCAGGAAATATACCGTCCTATAGCTGCTTACCTGGGAATAGTTCTACATGAACTCACTCAAACTAACCATACCACTAAACAATTGAATGCTTATTTTAAACACAATTTTAAAAAGGAGTGAATGAGATATGCAGAAAACACAAAATCACATTCAGAGTTTACTTTTCATAGTTCGGACTACTTTGGAGAAGGGCTACTTTGTTTTGTATCTGAATTATATTTCAGAAAAGTAGGTCTTTAAATCTCTGAAATATTTCTGTTACGGGAATGCTGTTATGGCAACATATCAAACAAGGTGAATGTCCATGGAGATTCTCAGTCATCCAGGACATGGGAAGCTTCTTGGATGAGAAGCTAAACATCTTCAAAGAAAAACCAGAAAGTCCACTTGCCTCTTTAAAAAGCACTTTTGGGATAAACAGGGTGAAATAACCAAGCATCATTTCTTTTAATGGATAATCTAAAGAAGATCAGCCAAATCAGTACAAGAGTAAATATTTAATTGCAGCAATTATACAGTGTGTGTGTGGGGGGAGAGTATTACAAAAGATTTGTTCCTTCCCCTGTCCTGCTGCTTGGGAGTCAGTTTGGAAAAGGTGCTCCAAGGAAAGTCATCTGCAAAATTTCAGAAGGGAATATAAAAGATCAGGGAACAGAAAATCACCACCCACTGGGAGATGCAAGGAGAGAGGCCTGGAAGCTGCATTCTATGTTAGGGATCCCCTCCCATGGAACAACTTTCCCCTGAGGTCGGGTTACAGCAAATAGATTTCCTTGGTGTCAGCCCCCTCACCTTGAGAGCAACTTATCTGGACCAAGTCCATCAACTACATCCATGCAATTTTCTCAGTGAGTCTGCAGTAATCCAAAAGGTAATAAAACATCACATGGCCCAGCTCTGGAGAACCTGTAATTTCGCATATCATCTGAATCTGTTCATTTTATTAAACATAGAGAGAGACGATGATCAAGTTTGGCTAAATATAATAATGCAGAACAAAGTGCCATTCAGTGTAGGTTGATTCCTGATGACTTCATGGATGCATTTATAATAGATTTCATCATGGCAACAAGTTGTTTGGCCTACCTTCTTCTGAGATCCATTTTTTATTTCCAAGCCTTAACCTACAACTCCGGGTTTCTTTGGCGATCTCCCATTCAAGAGGAATCATATCTCACCCTGCTTATTTTTCTAAGTCAGAAAAGGTTAGCAAAAGGATGCTATCTGCTTGAATGAATATACACTCAATGTTTTACAACTATTTAGCTGATATGTTTGTTACTAGCAATTATTTTTTTTGAGCCCAATTTGAAGCACTCACTATGATGTCTGTAGATTGTGGGCCTGGATTATTTGCAGGACACAACCTTCTGTTTCCACCTAGTCTACCTTTATCTTCAATTGGAAACTGTTACAAAAATCCGTTTAACATCCACAACTAATTTGGTTGCAATTTCCATTGCTTCAGGATAGGAGGGGCTACAAACATTTCTTTTTGGAGTTTCTCACTTGGTTGGTTCCCTCAGATCTTCTCACCTCACCAATTGGAGCTTGGTGACTTATGCAATTTTAAATAAATGATTAGATGCCACAAACGGTGCTTTCCATTACGAGGAGGAAAAAAATTCTCAGTATGAAAAATTACATTACTTTGCATTTTGGTTCCTAAACATTGGCTGCAAAAGCAGATTTGGCCATGTGATGCTGCCTTTTAAAACAGAACTTGACAGATCCAGAATGAACAAGCCATATTTAAATGTTAAAAGGGGAAATCTATTTTTTTAATTCCCATTTTATAATTTCTTTCAGGATTGTACTTGATGTGATTAAAGGTTAATCTATGTGTTATGTAACATGAGTAAACATGAATTATCTAGGCAATTAACTGTCTTCTTTAGCTATTTCTCCCAAATCATTTTTAATCGGCATTCAGTCTAATATTTCCTTGACAAAACGGGCTGATTTGTAGCGTCTTCTGGTTATTAGAAATGGTCTGGAACTAGGGGAATTCTCTCTCTTTAGTTGCTAGTGCCAAGTAATGTGGAACTCAACAACTGGAAACTCAAACTATTCAAAGTTCCAAATAATTAAATCTAGCTACAAATACAATTCTTTCTTAAATCATGATAAATTTATGACTTCTTTGTTCTGCACATTGGCAGTGCACGTTGAAAGGCAAGGAGAGAGACTCTATAAAATAATCTAATTGCCTTGGCAAGATATTGTCTCACTTGTGTTTGCTATTATGAATGGCTCAGCCTGGATGAAAGTCACTCAGAGCCATCCATGTTTTGACTCTCTTAAGAGGAAAGTTATGTAATCAGGAGTTCATTTCTAAGGAAGCAGTTTCCATATCACAAACCAAGTTTTGGACATGGACAATATATTTGCATTAAGGTTGCAATTGGACTCTTTTATAAGAGAGGAAGCCTTGTGCACAACATAACAAGTTATTTCCAAACAAACATGGTCATAATTGCATGGAGTCCTAGTGGACAACCATTTAAATCTGAGCCAGCAGTGTGCAGCAGCTACCAAAAAAGCCAACACAGTTCTAGCCTGCATTAACAGAGGGATAGAATCAAGATCACATGAAGTGTTAATACCACTTGATAAGGCCTTGGTAAGGCCACACTTGGAATACTGTATTCAGTTTTGGTCACCACAATGTAGAAAAGATGTGGAGACTCTAGAAAGAGTGCAGAGAAGAGCAACAAAGAGGATTAGAGGACTGGAGGCTAAAACATATGAAGAGCAGTTGCAGGAACTGGGTTTGCCTAGTTTAATGAAAAGAAGGACTAGGGGAGACATGATAACAGTGTTCCAATATCTCAGGAGTTGCCACAAAGAAGAGGGAGTCAAGCTATTGTCCAAAAAACCTGGGGGTAGGACAAGAAGCAATGGGTGGAAAATAACCAAGGAGAGAAGCAACTTAGCACTGAGGAGAAATTTCCTGACAGTTAGATCAATTAATCAGTGGAACAACTTGCCTCTAGAAATTGTGAATGCTCCAACACTGGAAGTTGTTAAGAAGATGTTGGATAACCATTTGTCTGAAATGGTGCAGGGTTTCCTGCCTAAGCAGGGGATTGGACTAGAAGATCTTCCAACTGTTATTCTATTCTATAAATTTAAATAAGCATATTAAATGTGCTTGACCCTATACCACCTAAACTGATAAGGGGTTTGCATGCAGAACTTTACATACTATTCTATGTTCTTCCTTGCAAATGTCACTGGGATCTTCCCTTCCCTTTGCATCAAAGATGAAGGAAATTAAACCCTATACAAAATAGGGATTAAAAAAAAAAAACAATGGAAATATGTAGATAATGACAGAAACAGATTACAGAAGATTATGTGACAAATTAGAAGGAACATGGGAACAGATTTAGCCATTGCTTTATTGAACTAAAATAAAAGATCAATTGCCCACAAATAGTTCACACTCCAATTTTTATTAGGACTGTAGGCAGAGAGAAGAATTCTGAGAGTCGGACTACTCAAAGAGTTAATTGTTACTATAAGGAAAAAAAAAATCCTAAGGGATTTTACTGTGCTGGAACAAAAGCAGTAGGAAATATGGCTGGCCCTGGCATGAGGGCAGATGGTGGGGAGCAAACAGAAGTAGGGCAGTGCATTTTCTTCTATTTTTTAGCTGTCCTGCCGTGCTCCAGCAAAGCATATCTGCTGCCCTCCTGTGTTGAAGTCAGATGTAGGTGGCCTTTGAACCCAGAATCACAAAGGAAGAATCAGAACATCTTTTCTTCCAGCAGCAAAGCATTCAAAGCAAGCGGTGAGACTCTCTTGCTGTTGCTTTAAAAATGTGAACAATATTTTTTTAAGTTATCTGCACCGGAGATAAATAATCAGACTTGCTGAAAAGTGTCAAGTTAAACATAATAAGACTTGTAGAAAATTTTGTCCTAGATAGTGTATAGCACACAGGAAGTGATCGGCTAAGCCACCATTCACCTTACATGAACTGATTATCTATAGGGTCAGCTGTAGTAAGATATGATAAATCTTCTTTCCCCGGAACAGTTTGTTCAGGAAAGCAGACAGAATTATAGTCAATAAGATCACAGGTTCATATCCCAGTGCTTAGAGAAAGTAGCCAGCCATAAATTGTTGTTAATGCTGGGAAGACTTTTAATGAAGTACTCCTTTTTTCTATCTTTTCACCAGACAGAAAGGAATTCTCCATGGACATTTATCAGTTCCAATTCCCATGCTCTCTGTGAGAAATGTGATAGTTTCTTTTTGCAAATGAATTATGGAGAACATCAAAAGAAATCTCTCCTACAATTAGGTGTTTCTAAATGTCCGAGTTAGCAGCCTTTGTATCAAGACCTTTGGCAGTTGGCGCTGAAAATATTGTTGACAGGTGAAAATGCTTGACAGAGTAGGACTGTGTTTGCATAGGACCATCACTTTCCACTGCTAGTTGTGATGATGAACAATGGCAACTCATACATGGTAGCTCCCAAGATGCATCCTCTGCCTGTTGTACTTGCATTGGAATGCCAGATAGAAGTGGGTAAGTCACAGTGTTTCCATTGTGATGTCATGACACGAGTTTTGTCTCCCCCTGTCCACACAGCACATACCTATGCGTAGCAGCAGAAGGTAAGAGGACTGTATTCTCTGCTTTGGAACTACATTTAAGTAACAGTCTATTATTTAAATAAGAGTCATCACAAGCCACAGTGGCACAGTGGTTAGAATGTAGTATTTCAGGTGAAGTCTGCCCATAGCCAGGAATTCGATTCTCACTGGCTCAAGGTTGACTCGGCCTTCCATTGGTAAAATGAAGACCCAGATTGTTGGGGGCAATATGCTGACTCTGTGAACTGCCTAGAGAGAGGGCTGTAAAGCACTGTGAAGTGGTATATAAGTCTAAGAGCTATTGCTATTGCTACACAAAGACACACATAAGTATGAGTGTAACAGGTTGATTCACAGGGGTGTTTTTGCTGGGTTGAAATCAATATATAATCAGCTATTCTAATGCCTTTTTAATTCTGTGCTAAAACTTCCCTGTGAATTTCTCTAGCTGCCCGTTTTCTTTTAACTCTATGGAAAATGCACAGTTTTTAATATCTTTAAAAGAGAGGAAAATTTATTTAGGAGAAGCAAAATGTATTAAGTCAGGTAAGAAAGGGAAAAAATATTGAATTTCAATTTAGGAGGGAATTAAGAAATTGCGACTTCATTCTCTGAGTCAGCTGTTCCAACTGGCTTCAGTCAGTGTATAATAAAGATAATTTACTAGCCATGTGGTGTCAAATATTTAGGAAGCTTCAGCCAAGTTTTGAGCCTGCTAAGGGAGGAAGCCTCATATAGCAACTAATAAAAATGTTAGTATCTGTTAAAACAGAGATCCACATCTAGAATCTACATAGGGCTCCTCCTAGTAAGTTATACTCATCCTACCACTCTAGATATCCTAAAAATGTCCAAATATTAATCAAGATTTTACAAAGTGTAAAAGACCTATTTTATTACATCTTTTGGAAAATGTATCTCCCATAAAATATCTTTGCTTCTGAAATGGCAAACTCTTATCTCCCCCCAGCACTATTTTTTCATTGTTTGGGATTTGAAAGTAGGACTTGCAGGAATCCAAATGAATATCATCAATCTTTTGATCCCACCATTTCCTTTGTATCCTCAACAATAGGAGTCCCCAACCCCTGGTGGTCCAACACCGGTCTGCAGCATGCCAGAAACCATGCTGAGCAAACAAGTGAAGCCCCATCCATTGGATGCAGTCAGCACATGAAGCTATGCCCTCTCCGATTCATGGGAAAACCTCTCTCCACTGTATCCAAAAGGTTGGGGGCCGCTGCTCAACAGCACATCCTTTAAGCTATTGGAAACTTAGCAACTCATAATTCCTAGGTGATAGGGTGAAATGATGGAAAAGCTAAGCCCCTGATGTTAGTAACGCCAAAGTATTCTAACTAAAGTGCTTCCAAAGCTATCATTTTGTTCATTTGCGCTGGATACTCCAATTAATAATGGTGATCTTAACAGGCTTGAACACTGGGCCCTATCTAACAAAATGAAATTTAATGTAGAGCAAAATAAAGTCTTAGACGTAGGCAAGAAAACCCCCAAAAGTATACATATAACTGGATGAAACCAGGCTTAATAGCAGTAACTGTGAGAGGGATCTTGGAGTCTTAGTGGACAATCAATTAAATATGAGCCAACAGTATGCAGCGGAAGTCGAAAAAGCCAATGCAATCCTAAATTGCATTAACAGAGGAATACAATCATGATCAAGTGAGGTACTAATACCATTCTAAAAAGCCTTAGTAAGACCACACCTGGAATACTGTTGGTTACCAAGCTATAAAAAAGATGTTGAGACTCTAGAAATTGTGCAGAGAAGTGCAACCAAGATGATTTAGGGACAGAAGACTAAAACGTACAATGAATAGTTGCAGGAACTGGACATGTCTAGTTTAGTGAAGAGAAGGACCAGGTGAGACATGATAGCAATGTTCCAATATTTGAGGGGCTGCTACAAAGTAGAAGGAAGCCAAACTATTTTCCAAAGCACCTGAAGGCCAGACAAGGAATAATGGATGGAAACTGAACAAGGAGAGATTCAACCTGGAAATAAGGAGAAATGTTCTGACTGTGAAGCAATAAACCAATGGAACAGCTTTCTTTCAGAAATTATGGGAGCTTCATCACTGGAAGCTTTCAAGAAGGGACTGAACTGCCATCTGTCAGAAATGGCGTAGGGTCTCCTGTTTGGGCAGGGTGTTGGACTAGTTGACCAACAAGGTCTCTTCCAACTCTGTTAATCTGTTAATTAAATATAGATAGATGGATGGATGGATGGATGGATGGATGGATGGATGGATGGAAGGAAGGAAGGAAGGAAGGAAGGATGGATGGACAGATAGATAGATAGATAGATAGATAGATAGATAGATAGATAGATAGATAGATAGATAGATAGATAGATAGATAGATATAGAGAAATATATGTTGGATATATACATGTATGTATGTATGTATGTATGTATGTATGTATGTATGCATGTATGTGTGTATATCCATTGAAGCAGTGAACTTCCTCCCATATCTGGGCATACCAGGGGTTGTGACTTTAAATATATACCTTTCTCCCTGGCTCAGCTGATAAGGAGAAGAACTCTGTGGCTTAATGGTTAACACATCTGCCTAAAATGCAATACAGCACAGGTTCTAATCCCAGTAAGGGTATGGCTAGCTGATGAGAGCTAAATAGCTTGAAATAGATCTATACTAGTCTCTCTTTATTTATTTATCAGCACAAATACAACATACATACATACATACATACATACATACATACATACATACATACATATATATATATATATATATATATATATATATATATATATCAGATGACCTTAATATGTTTAGCTGTAGACATCATGCACCATCATTAATCAGAGTATCCAATGCAAATGAACAAGATGATAGTTTTGGAAGTATTTCAGTTATAATGCTAATACACACACACACACACACACACACACACGGTAACATCACAATTTGTAAACCTTAACTGGTGGATACTGAATGCCAGTTTTGTGTAGTGATTAAGACACTAGGCAAGAAACTGGGAGACTGTGAGTTCAAGACTTGCCTTAAGTACACAGCTTGGTGATGTTAGGAAGCCAAAGAACTTCAGAAAGACCTTGCCAAGAAAAGTGCCTGGTGTCAGCCAAAGATGGTGTTCAGCAGGTTCTGACCAGTTCTGGAGAACTGGGAACGGAAATTTTGAGTAGTTTGGAGAACCAGTAAATACCACCTCTGTCTGGCCCCACCCCCATGTATTCTCTGCCTCCTGAGTCCCAGCTGATCAGGAGGGAATGGGGATTTTGCAGTAACTTTCCCCTGGAATGGGGAGGAAATTGAGATTTCACAGTTTCCTTTCCTTGCCATGCCCAACAAGCCATATCCGACATGCCATGCCATTTGAATCCCACCACTGGTGTCAACCCAAAGTCACACATACATTACATGCTAACTCTAACTGAGGATGACTGCATTTAACATCTAAGAACAGCATGGCCAGAGCAATATCTCCAGTTTAATTTGAATAGGGAAAGGATGGTAGTAGGAGAGTTTGAAAGCTCAGTAATATATAGTTTAAAATCATGAATTTTAAACTAAACTGCAGTAATACTATTCTTTTATCACAATAAATTTACAGACCCAACTACCACCATTAGAAATAAGCAGGCTCTCAACAGATCAGGAACTTCATTTACAGACTCTGCTATTTTTGTAAGCTGCTTTGAGGACCAATATTTTTGGAAAGGTTACCTGGGAATGTAATAGATAATATTAGCATTTCTCTTTGTTTTAAATTAAATATAGACACCCTTTACTTGTTAGAAGTTTTATAATTCTATAATCATTTCTGAAAATTATATGGTCATATCAGAGGAGGTGGAAGAGAACAAAGAAACAAAGTTAATTTAACCGCAATTGCAATTCTTATTTCTGTTTGCTATTTTAGAAACCCTGACACTTTTTGGCTTCCATCTCTTAAAGAAATATCCCTGGCTTTTCACTTTGGATAATTACTTGCTGAGATAAGAATAAGTAGAGCAATTGCCTTATTGGACTGACAACTATCAAAAAAATAACACAAATTTGATTTTCATGAAAGTGAACACTCAAATCACATCTGATTACTCTGAAATACTTGGTGCCATTAGCTCACCAAAACAATTCACTCAAATATAAAGACCAGGCTTTTAAGTTAAATCTAATCCACCTTTTTTACTGTGTCAGGCCAAAATAAAATCATAATATTGTTTTAAAAATAAAATTATATAGTAATAACAATATAAATACATAGCATAAATAGAAACATCCTCAGTCACACTTTTCGAGTGAATGTTGTGGTGTCAGTGCTGAACCATATGGTAGGGTCTTGTTGCTAAGAAACAGAAGCTAGTAAATATAAATCCTTACCCTTACATTTTGTACCTAGTAAAAACTTTATTACATATACCTTTTGTCTGAATGACCTGCTTTTAAAAAAATACAAGCTGGATCAAACTGGGATTTAGGGAAAAACTGACCTATAATTTGAATCTCAATTGATCCACATAAGCAGAGTCTCTGAGAAACTGTGGTTAGAATTCAAATAATACTCTGACTGCTTTGTTTAGCTTAGCATAAGAATTGGACAAACCCTGTGGTTAGAAATTATTGTTTTGACATAGCTGAAACATGTCTAGAATATCCCTGTGTACCTGGGGTAAAATCATTATGAATATAATTATTAATATCCATAAACTACTTATAAATGAAATATTTATGAACAAGATCTATAAACCTCAATAAAAATGATCATATAACTTTAAATGATTTTTTAAAAAATTCAAATGGCACCAATTTCATCAAACCACCATGAAAATAGCTTCCTGTGACCTTAAATGAGGTTAGTACAACAGAAATGTTTCTTTGGGTACACTGAATGAATTTGAATTTAATAGCCCAATCCCATAGGACTCCCGTACAATGTTTCAGAGAATGCTTGATAAAGATTGATTCGATTATCTGGGCTGCTTGAGAAGTAACTCAGGAAGTGGAGCATTCACATAGTTTGGGCTTGTCCTATTATTGTCCTTTTGGAAACTGATATTGGCAAGATTGTAAATATCACCCTGGATCTAACACTATGTTATGTACAGATATATTCTTCTTGATATATTCTCAATATATGCATATATTAGCAAATAGATAGCAAGATAACAAGTATCTTGATGGGAAACAGCTTCCATGTTTTTAAGAATAGCAAATGTGTCAATGAAGTCTTCATTAGTTATGTTCAAAAGGGATTTTTTTCCTTATTTCTAATATGTGCTACTTTCTATTCTATGTTCTGTATGCTACACTGCAAAATATACAAAGATACTGTTATTAACTTTCATAAACATATCCTTGCCTCTTTTTTTGTATGTAGCTTTCCTATTAAGCAAATATTTGCAATATAGAATAATGGCAACCAGAAGCATATTTTGCTATTGTCCTTCATGCTCTGAAACACAGTTCAAAATGCTTTGCTTAAATTGAAATCCTTGGCTGATTCCTTTGATGTTCTTAGGATCAGATTGTTTAGCTTTATTCGATACATAAGAATGGCTACTAGGTGTAAAGGATATATTTACCAAAACATTGCAGTCTGAGAATGGAAAAGTCTTCTTTCCATTCCTACCTCAAAATATATTAAAGTACAGCATTTAGAGGATATTTATAAATAAATAAAGATTAGTGTTTCCTTCCTTATTTCATTTCCTCTACCCCACTTCTGTCTCCTGGATTATCTAACAGAAAGTCTTGGTTTTAACGCAAAGGTCATCAGCTCAGTTGGGTACTTCTGGATCTCACCCACAGGGAAGGAGGGAGAGGAAAGTCAGCAAAGGAACTAAATATATTTAAGATAGATTTCATCATTCCCCTTCTGAGTTTTTGAATGTCATTAGGTGGAAAGGTGACTTGAAGCTTATTGCAGAGTTTTCATCCAACTGCGCCATGGAATCAGAAGTGAACATGGCTTGGCCTTGTGGCTTTTAACTAACACAATGTTCAGACAATCCTCCTTCCGGGTGCAGTAAACATGTTTTTATGACCATTATGAAAGTTTCAGTGTTTGTGAAAGAAGTCCATTTTGGCAATAAATATTTCTAACCCCTTGTTTGTTATGGCTTGCTTTCATGTTTCTCAATTTACAAATACTTCAATTTTGCTGATATCTAAAAACATGTAATATTTTTGAGAGAGTCAGTATCTATCTATCTATCTATCTATCTATCTATCTATCTATCTATCTATCTATCTATCTATCTATCTATCTCCTGTTCTGTCTATCTACCTATCTATTTATGAAGGGGAAATATCACAGGGATTTATTTATTAGATTTTTATCCCACCTTTATTACTTTATAAGAAACTCAAAGCAGTGAACATACATAATAGCATCTTCACCTCTAGGCCACCATATCACTCATATCAAATAAATATGAAGGCTAATAACCACATCTACCTCATAGATCACTAACCATTCTGTGCAGAAATAACTGGATCAGAATGATAACATGAGAAATTATTAAGCTGAGAGAACATAAACATTCTCATAGAAAGCTGTTTGGAGACATTGTACACAATGCCCCAATAAACAAAATGACAGGTCAATGAACATCAAAGCCAAGTATATTTAACTTTGGTAGTTGGAAGACATAATTATGATCAGTAAATCCTAGTTCAGTGAATCAAACTGAAAATCCTCTTTTTAGTGCTATTATTCAAACTGTTCAAAATAGTATAATAGCATACAATATCATTAACAGAACATAACCAGAAAGCTAATAGGAAAATAATGAAAGGAGAAAAACATGAAATAAAGTTATAAAATGAACAATAATGTTATAAATAATGTTATAAAATGAACAAGTCTAAAAATATCGACCATTTTGCTTGAAAATCTTTTGGTCCTTTAGCTCTCTTCTCCTGGATAGTTTTATTTTTATTTTCAATTTCCCAGTCTAGATCACACCTGTGGAATTTTATGCACATTTCAACTGCATGTTTTAACTAGGTCTGACCCAGAGGTGGGTTCCTACCAGTTCGGACCAGTTCAGCCAAACCAGTAGTGATTTGACGGCCTGGGCCGCTGGAACCGGCAGAGACCCAGACCTGCCATGTCCCCAAATTGGTTCCCTTGGCGGTGCCATCTTGGTTTTTTTTTTTTTTTGCTTCTGCGCATGCGAGGCTTCTTTGCCAGCCTCCCAACTGGCAAAACAGAAATTTTCTCTGGTTCTGTGGGCATGGCTAGGTGGGGGGGGGGATATGACTGAGTGTGTGTGTAAGAGAGAGTTATGTTAAGTTGACCATGCCCACTTAGTCACATGCCCCTCACCTAGCCACGCCTACAGAACTGGTAGTAAAAAAAATTGAAACCCACCCCTAGATTGACCCCACTTAGCTTCTTCACATCAATCAAGGCTGGCTAGTTCATATCACCAGCTGGGTTAGGGTTAGGGACAGGTCCACATAGAAGGGAAACTTAAAAGCAGTCTCATAAATTATCTACTAAAATGTATACTGGATAAAAGCAAGGTAAATCCCATAGCTGCATGATAGCAATTGCTGTTATTTGGGTGAAAGTTTTTTCTTTTTAAAAAAACAACAACAATTTGCTGAAAAAAAAGCAGGTTGACACTTAAAAAGCATTTTTTACCAATATGCCACTCCACATGACCCTATCATTGCTATTTATTCCAATTTCTAGCATCGTCTAGTGTCCCATTTACTTCTACGGAATGGGAGCTAAAGCACCTCTCTGGCATTGGAGTTAGACATGGAACCTGGCATGAACTTCAGTGTAAATGAAGCCTATGCAGATTCCACTAAGGCATAACTGGCGTCTGCCGGTCTCTAAGTGTTCCTTGTCACAAATGTTGAGGAGGGAAAAATAGCATGTTGTCTGGGAAAGCAGCAAAACTAAAGGATATATCTGCGACAGTGGAGTGTGTATAAATTTATATATCACTGACATGGGCTGGATTTGTGCTGATTTATACTGATCCACGCTACCGTTATTGTCACCATTTGTCTCAGTGTCTAGAGACATAATGTCTAGCATCCCATTTACTCTATTCCTATAGAGAATGGAGTTGAAAAGAAGGGATATAAAATAATTCACCTCCAGATCCTACTGGGCGTTTTAACTGATGCATGGAAAGACAAACACCAGGTGAAATGAAACACAGCTAACTTTCTCCTTTAAAATTGTATTTAGTATTTTCTTAAGCATAAGACCTGTGCAGGAATCCTAAGTATATATTTTTCTTTCACAGTAAACATATTCTGTGCATTTCCAGTAGTGTGCAGCTTTTTGTTGTTTTTCCTTCAGCATTTCTTGGAATGATCAAGTGACCACATCTGTGTGTGGCGGGGGAGCACTCATTTGCAAGCAAATGTGAATATAATCTTGCATTTGGTATTTCACATAGGAAGGCTACCGGCTGATAAACAGAGACTAGATTCTTTTGCTCGGGATTAATAACTCGTTTGGAATGAACACCTAACAGAGCTTGTATTTCATGCTACAATTACTGTGAGGGTAAACTGCATGGGGATATGTATCTCTGCAGAAATGTTGCCCTTAGATAAATTTTCACCTATGCTTCCTCTGTATATTCTGGAGCATGAGTTTTTTGAGTTGTAACATTTTTTAGCTTGAATTTCCTTTTTTGAAGTTCCTTTTGAAGAAAGTGCAGGTTAAGTCATTCTGTTTTATAATGAAGTACCCATCTTTATTACAAGGCATGTCTCCATTAAGTAAAATTTAAAAGCAACACTGCAACATGTGGTTCAGTTATATTAAAAGAAATATATATCCATATTCCACAAAGGATAACTAAGTCAAGCAATTCCCACAGTATCATACACACACACACACACACACACACACACACACACTCCAAACAGATAACTAAAGAGGAAGAGTGACACCTGTATTTGGATTCAATGAGATGATTATTTCAGTCCATCTTAGTTATTATTTACACATTGGTCAAGCTAAAGGACCTCTACCAGATTACTAAAGTTAACATTTCAAATAATGGTATATGATCAGTCTGGGGAAAAACCCACCCAGATTTTATTTGGCCTTTAATATTTTTGTATTACTTCATTTTTCCTCCATTTAGAGAAAAAGGTATCTAATTCTAGCATATTGAATAAAAAGGAATGCAGCAGAGTTCCAGGAACATTGAGTTCCTTATCTTTTGGAAGAGTCTTAGAATGAGAGATTGGTGATTGCAGAAAGAAAGTAGAAGATCAAAAGGTTATTTTGACCTCTTCATTATTATTGGCTCTGTGTCCGCACTGTACCTTCTAGACACTGAGGAGCAATGAGTCATTAAATAGTAATATGAGTAGATGATTAACATTAGGACTTCTGGACATTTAGGAAATGTACCTCAGGTTCCTTGACACCGCAGTGAGCATCTTTCAGAACAAAAGCTATGAAAAGATTTCCTGTCCTTCTTCTGTTTTTCAAACATGTCCAATTTTATTTTGGAACATTCCATCTGGTTATGTTCAGTGTCACACAGAGTCTACAGATCAATTATACCTTGGCTAAAAAAATAAAAACAAAACTACTGCCAGAGTGTTTTAAGGTTTCAGTTGACAGGAATGCATATAAATCACGGTAGAGAAGAGAAAAGTGCTGATTACTTTGATATATGACTGCTGTGATGGAGTCTCCAAGAGAGAGAAGGTGGCAGGATAGTTCATTGCATGGGATATTTGTATACTTACTTGCTTGCTTGCTTGCTTGCTTGCTTGCTTGCTTGCCTGCCTGCCTGCCTGCCTGCCTGCCTGCCTGCCTGCCTGCCTGCCTACCGACCGACCGACCTACCTACCTACCTACCTACCTACCTACCTACCTACCTACCTACCTACCTATCTACTGTCTGTCTGTCTGTCCACCCCCCCTCTCTCTCTATCTACCTGCCTACCTGCCGCCTACCTATATTCCACTCATCTCAAGCCAAGGACTCTGGCTGGCTCATTTATATAGTTGCAATGCTATTGAAAGTTGAACAGATATGCAAACTTTTAAAGCACCATCAAGATTTCTAGATCTTATGATAAGATACAAAGACTGGCCATTTCTGGAATTAGGGTCTCACTGTTAGTTTTCAGAAAGCTTGCTCCATTATGGAACATACTTGTGACCCATCATCTCTATTTCTGATTTTGAATACTAACAAAGAAGAATTTTGGGCAGTTTTTACCAATCTAGCTGCCAGAATTCTCAGCAATTCTAGTTGGGGAATTCTAGGATCTGAAGGCTAAGCAACTTTCTGATAATAAATACAGCATGAATACATGACATCAACAATCAAGAAGAGAGACCAAGACTCTTTTATGTTCCCAGGAGTAGTTCCATACTGTAATCTCTTTGCCAGTAGAAGATGTGAAAAAGAGCAGATTAGGAGATGATATAAATAGATTATGGGGACCTTCAAAGATAAGAAACTTGCCTGATATAAGAGAAAATGAGGCCCTTTCTAGAACTGGTCTGAAAGATGTTTCTTCCAGATCGGAATGAAATAATTTTTCTATTTTAAAGACATATATTTAGAGCACAGAATTCTTGAAGTGTTTAGAATTATGAAGTTGAGTCTCTGGAAAGAGTGCAGAGAAGAGCAACAAGAATGATTGAGAGGCGAGGCTAAACCGTATGAAGACTAGTTACAGGAATTGGGTATGTCTAATCTAATGAAAAAAATGACTAGTGGAGACATGTTAGCAGTGTGGCAATATTTGAGGGGCTCCTACAAAGCCAAGAGGGTCAAACTAACTATTTTCAAAACTATTCAAACTATTTTCTAAAGCACCAAAAGGTAAGATGAAAAGCAATGGATGGAAACTAACTAAGGAGAGAAGCATCCTAGAACTAAGGAGAAATTTTCTAACAACACGAGCAATCAACCAGTGGATTGTCTTCAGAAGCTGTGGGTTCACCATCACTGGAGGTTTTCAAAAAGAGATTGGACAACCATTTGTCTGAAGTGATGTAGGGTTTCCTGTCAGAGCAGGGGGGTGGACTAGAAGACCTCCAAGGTCCCTTCCAATTCTATTAGTCTATGTTCTATGATTCAGGATACAACCTGCCCAAAAATTTTCCAATGCAAATAACATTGAAAAACACAAGCAAAAGTACAGCAAAGTTTCTATTAAATCAAAGGAGGCTTTGCAGAACCGAACTTTTTAGCAAGTTCCCCACCTAATATAGCAAACCAAAAAGTACCATGTTTCCCCAAAAATAAGACAAGGTCTTATTTTTTTTGACCCCCGAAATAAGTGCTTGGCCTTATTTTCGGGGAGGTCTTATTATTTTAGAGGTGCAAGAGGCAGTGAGCATGGTCACCTCAAGGCTGTTGCTATGTTGCAGTATTTTCATGGAGGGCTTATTTTGAGGGGAGGGCTTATTTGAGTGCATTATTATCTGGGGAGATCTTATTTTCAGGGAAACAGGGTAGGTGTGTCTCTCTGTATGTGTGTATATTGGAACTTAAGAAAAAAATAATTAAAGGCTATGTTTTTTCTCCCAAAATGGATATGGAAAGAAGCAGTTTATTTCTATTGAGCTGAATGAGGATGGTTCCAAAAGACAGAAATTTGAACATTTTTAAAAGACTTTCAGAGGGTATTACTGCACACAACTCAACTTTTCTCTCTGGTTGCTTTTTTTTCTTCCAAGAATGAAAATAAATCTGTTTCAGTGGTGAAAAAAATGAGCATGTGTTAGAGGTACTTCATTAAGCATAAAAAATGTACAGCCTTCCCTTGTAATTTGTGCAATCTATCCTCGTATTGTATGAGTGGAATCGCTTTGTACTCATACCAATCTTGAAAGAAGTTAGTATCTGGAGAACAATCTCCTCTCAAAGAGAATTAGGTTATGAATTGAGAGGGACCTGGAATGGATGTTGCTGTCTGTTCAACATGGTTTCGGCATGTGTGAACAGATCATATGAAATATTGCTCTAACTCTTGTCTCATTCTTTCAAATGGAGGACGGTACAAAGCTGCTATCTAGAGAAACTATTAATCTGAAGAAAGATTCTTCGCCTCCACTCCATCCCAGACTTAAAGATTATATGACGGTTTTAATTAATGCAGTTTCCATCACAGCTGGACACATTCCAATGCTCTAAGAATTTATAGAACTTGGTATTGCTCCAAAGATCTGCTAAGATGAAAGAGAAAATTGTGTGTGTGTGTGCATGCGTGTGTGTGTGTGTTGCAGAAATGCTACTTTTGTAATACTTTTTGTCACTAAACACTGTTAGATTTGCAGAATATAGGAGACTAAATATGGCAGATCGCATCTCTCTGTTTCAAGTTGTGCTGAAAATCACTGCTTGTAGAAGGACTCACCAGAGGGATAACTCTGCCTTGAAGATGACCACATCCAAAACCTCAGTGGTTCGCTCAAAGACTAGATTTATGTGAAGCTTCAAAAAAAAGTACTTCAGTTCAACAAAACTTTAACTGAATCACCTTAAGAAGATGTATTTAATGCTTCAGGTTCTTCTGAGATAATTACAGAGAATAAACAATTAATTTCTTTACTGTGACCACTTAAAAGCCTTTTCTGCACAGGAATAACCAAGCTTAATCATTACCCTTCTTAGGTTAGCAATCTACCAAAGTCAGCTCTGGGTACTAGTTGCTCATATTGTCATATAGGAAAAGAAAATGACATGAACTGTACTATGCAATCAATAACCTAAAAATATCAATTAGACACTGTGGATTAATTCATTCATTTTCTATAGCTACCCATCTCAATCCCATTGGCTCTTCAGTGTGATGATTGTTTATTTATTTAGAAGAGAGTTTGAAGGGTTTTAGTTTTTTTTATTATCGCATTCAATTTGAAATCAACTAAATATGCAAGTAAGATGAGCTGCTTGTAGCTGGAGTGCTTAGAAATATCTCAGAACATCTCATTGTCCTCATGCAAAACCTAAATACAGATTAGGAAGCCACAGTCTAGATGGAACATGGTAAAAGAGACAGTTCCAGTTTAGCAAAGGGTCAAGGAGACATATTTTCCCCTTATTTATGAAACCTATATATGCAATATATATATATATTAAGAGAAGCTAAATTGAAAGAATATGAGCATGGTGCCAAAATTGGAGGAGGAACTATCAATAGCCTGTGCTATACAGATGATGCTATTCTGAGAGCTGCAAATGCAGGTGATTTGCAAGCTCCTGTAATAAAAGTAAAGCAACACGGTGGAAAAGTGGGATTAAGATTAAATATAAAGAAGACCAATCTGAATGACAACAAGTGATGATGACCTAAAACTATTTAACACCACTGACAATGCTGCTGCCCTACAAAGTGACCTTGACTATGTGTCAGAATGGTCGAACAATTGGCAACTTCAAGTCTCAACCAATGTGTCTTACACATTGGCAACAAAAAACAGAACACCAAATACAAGCTGGGCGGATAGATGACCCTCACTCTGTCAAGGACCTAGGAGTACTCATTTCAAAAGATCTAAGCCCCAGAGCTCACTGTAACAGCATTGCCAAAAAGGCATTAAGAGTTGTTAACCTAGTTTTGTGAAGCTTCTTCTCCAGTAACATTGCACTGCAAACTAGGGAATACAAAACCTTTGCCAGACCAATTCTCAAATACAGTTCATCTGCCTGGAATCCACAGTATATAACAGACATTAATCAGTGGTGGGTTTCAAAAATTGTTCGAACCTACTCTCTGGGTGTGGCCTCCTTTGTGGGAGTGGCTTGCCGCCCATGTGACCGGATGGGAGTGGCTTGCCGCCCATGTGACCGGATATGAAGATGCCGACGACACTTGTCAGAACCACCTTAAATTCCCTCACACACAGCCCTGGCATGCATAAGAATATGATGTAAACTTGTTTTTTAAAAGGCATCTTTGGTTTGCGTTAAAACAACTTCAACACACGCAATGTTCTGATTGCACCACAAACGCAGTAGTCATCCTTACCTTTCACAGAGGCACTGAGTTTTATAAATATGAGCGTGATAGTGTAGAATAATCATATCCCAGGACCAGTGGTGGGTTTCAAAAATGTTTGGAACCTCTTCTGTAGGTGTGGCCTGCTTTCCGGGTTCACTGGTAGAACCTCTTCTAACCGGTTCGGTAGATTTGACGAACAGGTTCTACCGAATAGGTGCGAACTGGTAGGAACCCACCTCTGACATTAATACAATTGAGCGAGTCCAGAGGTATTTCACGAGAAGAGTCCTCCACCCCTCTGCTTGCAATAGAATACTTTATGCCACTAGGCTTGACATTTTGGACCTGGACAACCTAGAACTACGCAACCTACAGTCTGACCTAAGCTTAGTACACAAAATTGTCTGCTACAATGTCCTACCTATCAACCACTACTTCAGCTTCAATTGCAATAATACATGGGCAAACAATAGATACAAACTCAAAATAAACCGCTCCAAACTCAATTGCAGAAAATATGACTTCAGCAACAGAGCCGTCAATGCCTGGAAAGCACAACCTGACTCGGTTGTTACATCCTCAAACCCCCAAAACTTTAACCTTAAACTGTCTACCGTGGACCTCACCCAATTCCTAAGAGGTCTATAAGGGGGCGTACATAAGTGCACCAGCGTGCCTTCCGTCCCTGTCCTACTGTTCCCATCTATTTGTACTCATTTCTTATGTATATACATATACCTGCTTATACTTATATGTTTATGTGTTATATTCATGTTTATACTTGTTTTGTCATGCATGCTCGACAAACCAAAATAAATAAAAATAAAATAAAATAAAAAGTGCTGCAACCAGCCTTACAATTAACAATGAAGCTACTTCAGTGGTAGACAGCTTCTGTCGTTTAACACTATCAATAGCAAAGAAAAGCCAGTCAACCCCCCCCCCCCCCCCGCTGACTAGCACTCCGTAGAGAAATCACGAATACTTTATAAAAGATACTAGAAAATATTTTGCCAGAAAATGAAGCATCTGCAACTGTGTTCATGTTTTCATATGACCATGTTTGGATTGTTTTCGTTTCCCAAATAAGATCTTGAACAATTCAAACCCTATTAGTTTGCCCTGAAAACACAAATCTGAATCAACCCCGAAACTCAAATCTCCATCTTAAATTGAGCCTAAACAGATTTGCACAGGTTTAATGCAGACTTAATGTTAGTCTGGCATCACTGTCTTAGAATGAGTTCAAACCATGAGGGAAAAAACTTCTTGAGTAATGCTGAAAGACTATGAATAAGAGAAAGACTTTTTGGTAGCAGTTACTGTACCTGTGGACGTAATAATTGAATTCTCCTTGAGAATAATTTATCTTGGAATATTTTCGGTGTATAACTAATTGGACAACTGACTAAATTCATGACAGATGCTGTTTTATCACACAAGTCCTTGGGTTAATTTAAAATTTTCCTAGCAGTTGTGTTTAAAAAAAAACAACAACCCACAAGTCTGTTGGATTTCTTCTATGCTGGCAGAGATAAAGTTTTCTCAGTTACCCAGATTTCAAGGAAATGTACTGGAAAATTGAATTTAAAAAAATGGGAGAGTATTTAGATTTCTTTTCAACTTCTGCTTCTCTTTATAAACAGTGTTCCCATACTCAAGGTTTTTGGTGAAGTTTTGGACTAAATTGGATTACTAATTTTCAAGTAGAAAAAAATTATTTTGTAAAAAAAGACTTTACTGAAATTTCCGAATGATAAAATGTTAATTCCCACTTCAATTTATTTTGCAGCAAGAGAGCTAAAGGGCATTATTTAAACTCCTTTGAAAACAGGTGTAATTTTTTGTTCAGTTTCATATTTTAAAAATAACACAAAGACACTATCATCTTTTTCCTGCATGTGATGCAACTATTTCCCCTTTACTTTGAAATGGAAATTTCTTCATTCACACATTCCTTATTTTACTGGCTTTCAAAATCTCTCCCCCCCCTCTCTCATGCACATACACACACACACACACACACATATACTGGAATTTCCACTGGAAAACCTTGCACTCCAAAAAGTTCTTCCAAGAGCTCAATCAAAAGACAGTATGAAGCCAATCACATTTCATATTTTTTCCTCAACATTGGAATATGGATCTTCAATGAACATAATATATATATGCAGAATATGTTATTTAAAAGTATGTATTACTTGAATTATTCATTTACACTATCAATATTTGCTTGTGCAAACTTCTCAGATAGAGTTTATTCTTTAGCTGACAAGTGGGGAAAGTAAAGGAAGAAGACAAATCTCCTGCTCTAAATAAATGATCTGTGAAATTGTAAAAAAAAACCACCATAATCAATAAAATATGTTTGCCGACATTTGTCTTGTTACTAGCTTTGTACTCATCTATCTCCATTGCAGCATCAAGGCAGTCTTGATTTTACACAATTCATACTGTTTCAAACAT
Source organism: Thamnophis elegans (assembly GCF_009769535.1). Classification (NCBI taxonomy): domain Eukaryota; kingdom Metazoa; phylum Chordata; class Lepidosauria; order Squamata; family Natricidae; genus Thamnophis; species Thamnophis elegans. The sequence goes on from NC_045542.1 coordinate 41,144,738, forward strand.
TAGGCCAAGTAACAGGGAATGAGGGAAAGTATAAAAACATAAGTCATAATGTATTAAGAAATATTATTCATATATTTCTTACCTCAGACGTTCAGACCCAAGTATGTAAGAGCACATTTTGTCTCATGACTTCACATGAGTGACATAAATGCCATAATTTAGATGCAATCTGGGTTTATTGAAGACAAGTATGGTAAATTCAATGCTGGAATAAAGGAAAACAGAATCATGTTATGGAGACCATATTGAAATTTGGATGCGATATGGGGGAAGACAGTAGTAGTATTTTGATAAACAAGCTAGGGATAATACGCATTGCAGGTTGGGATCCTTGTTCAAATATCACAATCCTACTGGGGTGGCATAAAAATATGGAGGCTAATAGGTACCGGTAAGCAAAAATAAAACATTTGCTGAACAGCAAAACAAGTGTCATTCCCAATATTCACATAGGTATATATTTGTATCTATTATTTCTGATAGATATATTTTATACCTATTATTCCTAACACGATATGTAATGAGCAACAAGTTGCTAAGAGAAGTCCATATAAGACTTACCAAGAAAGCAATCAGAACACTAATACTACAAATGGCAAGAGATATAAGATTGCACTACTACTGGAAGGATGATGTAATGAAAGGTCATAATAAAAATTAAGTTAAATTTAATTAAATTTAGGGTATTTTGTATAAAATGGAGTGATAATAGTTATAGTCAAATAAATGAGTAACAATGATAATAATGCATATATACACACTAGATTGATAAAATGGAACGTTATACAAACTGTGAGGACTATGGAGAGGATGTTTAAAAGCCTTGTTATTAAATCTAAACAATTTTTATATAGAATATGGTATATAAATGTAATACAATTGGATGATTTTAGGAAGATGTAATGAAATGCCATACTATAGATTTACTTTAAATTTAGAATATTTTATATAAACGGATGTAAAACAGTTATAGTCAAATAAATGTTTAATAATCATAATAATTGATTATGATAAAAGACTAGTATAGATCTATTTCAAGCTATTTAGCTCTCATCAGCTAGCCATACCCTTACTGGGATTAGAACCTGTGCTGTATTACATCTTAGGCAGATGTGTTAACCACTAAGCCACAAGGTCCTTCTCTGTTATCAGCTGACGAGCCGATGGACAGAGAGTGGAAGCAGTGAGCTTCCTCCCATATTTGGGCATACCAGGGGTTGTAACACTTAATACATACATACATACATACATACATACATACATACATACATACATACATACATACTGGATTGATGATATGAGAATTTGTGTAAATTGCAAGCAGAGACTATTGTGAGGAAGCACAAAGGTTTGTAACCAATCAACACACTGTATGTAACTGGAGGATGATTTTTATGTATTGTGTGTGTCTATGTCTGTTTGTTTTATATTTGTTTAAAAATAAAAAAAAGATATTTAAAAAACAAGATGTTACTTTGATATACTTATGCTTCATTGGCATGTTGAACTGGATGCTCAGTACTCTGTAATTGTTCTTCAGCTCGTGACATGCAACTGAACATTAGACTGCCCAATAATGGATAATTGATTATTAAGATTCAAGTACATTTAGCAATACATTCCATAGTTCTTTCCCACCAAGGAAGCTATACAGAATACAAAAAAAAAAAAAAAAAAAAAAAAACAGGTTGGAAGGCACCTTGAAGATCTTCTAGACCAGTGGTGTCAAACTCAAGGCTTGCAAACTGGATATTGCTTACTGGTAAATCCGGCCTGGAGATATGAAGGGATGGGCCCGTGCGTCCTCTGGCGGCTAAAACAGGCCATGTGTGTCCTCTCCACGTCTCATTTTCACCCTCCATGGCTTCCTGCAGCACTTCGACGGCAGAAGCTGGGCCCAAAAACAAGCTGAAAAACACACCCAAAACAGGCCCCAAAACAGCCCAAAAATGGGGCATGTGGCCCATTTTTGGTCAGAAGAATGCTGCAGGAGGCATCCACCCTGCCCCTCTCCCCCTGCACCCCTGGCTGCCAGCCCGCAAAGGAGAACTACAATCTGATACGGCTCTTGAAGAAATCCAGTTTGACACTCCTGTTCTAGACCAAACCCTGCCCAAGAAGGAGACCCTATACCAGAGGTGTCAAACTTGCAGTCCACAAGTCAGATGCGTCACATGCTGGCCATTCCCACCCCCAATTTAGCGAAGGGAGAAGTCGTGATACTTCATGTGATGACAATGTGACACTGATTTTAACATCCATGCCCTATATCATTCCAGTCAAATGGCTGCCCAATCTCTTCTTGAAAGCATGTAGTGGTGGAGTATCCACAACTTCTGGAGGCAAGTCATTCCACTGATTAATTGTTCTCACTGCCAGTAAATTTCTCCTTACTCTTAGGTTGGTTCTCTTCTTCATCAGTTTCTATCTGTTACTTCTTGTTTTGCTCTAGAGAATAGACTGTCCCCTTCTTCTTTGTGAAAGCCTCTCAAAATATAGGATAACTGCTATCATATCATCTCTAGTCTTTCTCTTCATTAGAGTAGATATATCCAGTTCCTGCAACCGTTCATTATATGTTTTAGTAAAATTCATTCTTCCATTGTTTCCTTCAAATTTGTCTCATATTTGTCTAGCATCCTAAATTTAAAAAACGAAATTGATTGCAATGCACTTTCTCACATTTCTTAAGAGTACTGATAGAAATTGAAATTATTTCACATGCTTTACAATAGATCAATATGTTTAATAATCTCATGAAGCAAAGATGGTGAGGGAAACACTTTATTGTTCGATCAATAATGCAACAAAACTGATGACTTCATTTAGGCATGTTATAATGAATGCTGCAATTAAAAAAAGTGATGAATGTTTTAAAATTTGTTACTCTCTTCTGTTTATTAGAGGAGACACACAAAAGCATAACAAAAATGAAAACAAAATTACTAGCACCCTGTAAGCTGTGATTCACACAAATCATTGGGTGACTCATATTGTTCCTTTAATGAGAATAATGGAAACACCTTCTGTGTTCATGGGAACCCTATTTAATATCTTTATTTGTGAATACAAACCTCTGAACTTATGGTCTACACAGAATATTACAATAATGGTAACATTCTAAAAACCAAAATGTGATAAATTGTGTTATCTATTATTTTGCCCCCCCTTCTCTCTCCATCCATCATCCATCCATCATTTATCTATTTATCTATTTATCTATTTATCTATCTATCTATCTATCTATCTATCTATCTATCTATCTATCTATCTATCTATCTATCATCTATCTATCATCTATCTAGTATCTGTCTGTGTCTATCTGATATATATTGAAAAGAAATCAACTATCTCTCAGCTCAGTTTGTGTGAGAAAATTATTTGATCTAAATGTTGGTATGTCACAAAGTGTATCCTGTAGCTTCTCCTGTACAAGAAGTATAAAGATTGGTTTACATAAAGTAGAAGTTGAATGATAAATTGTGTAGGGTCATTGCTATTTAAGTTGTTGTCGTTGTTTTAATTGTGTTTTAATTTTTGTTACCCCTTATGGATATCTGACCTATGACTGCACATGTTTAATAAATTATTGTTGTGGGCATTGTGGAAAGTCCTATGAAATTTTCTCAAAGGAATAACAACTATAGGATTGTAAACTGGAGGATTGAGGAGAATGAGGCTATATGTGGGCAAGCTGGCAGGGGACAGATTTTGTCAAGAAAAACAGACTAACAAACTAACAGAATAACAGAGATGGAAGGGATCTTGGAGATCTTCTAGTCCAACTCTTACTCATCATGAGATCCTAAATCTTTTCAGAAAATGGCTGTCCAATCTTTTCTTGAAAATCTCTAGGAGCACCCACAACTTCTGAAGGCAAGTCGTTCCACTGATTAATTGTTCTCACCGACAGGAAATTTCTTCTTAGTTATAGGTTATCTCTTTGATAAGTGTCTATCCATTACTTCTTGCCATGCCCTCAGATTCTTTGGAGAATAAGTTGACCTCCTCTTTTCTGTGACAGAACCCTTAAATATTGGAAGACTGCTTTTTGAGACTTTAACTGTTTTTAGCTGCAATGTAACTATTTTAGATGCAGTCTTTACCAGTTTCCTATCTCACAATGTTATAAAATCATGTCCTACATTTTCAGGTATCATGATAAGAAAAGGCTCTAAGGAGATAAAAAAGGAAGGCTCAGCATAGCTGGCTCTTCCCTCCTGAAAATCAACAGCAAATATTGTTTCCTTTCCGTAGCCAAAGAGTAAAATAGCAGCCATATTTCTCAGTTTTTCTATATAATATTTATAAGATGTTTATAGATAATTCTCAGTTACTTGGACAGTTGGAAAGAGTGAAATTTCCAAAGTTAAAAAAAGGGATCCCCCTTAATTACTAGATATCATATTAGCCAATTGTATTCATCCTTTCTGCACATAAAGAGCCAGGTTGTTGTAGTGGTGAGGCAAGAAACCAGAAGTTTGTGAGTTCTAATCCTTCCTTAAGCATGAAAGACAGTTAAATGACTTTGGGCCAGTCAATCTCTCTCTCAGCCCAACCCACCTCAGAAGGTTGTTGTTGTTGTTGTTGTTGTTGGGGATGGGGGGAGAGGAGAAGGAACATATTAGATATGTTCACTGCCTTGAGTTATTTATAACAATAATCAAAGTGGAATACAAATAAAGAAATAAAAATAAGTAAAATAAAACATAAAATAATTGTTCTAAGGAAAAGGGAAGATTCACCTCAGGAAGCAGATTCCTTTCAGCAGGCCTTTTGTAAGCAATCGTGTCTTCCTCATCCGCCAAAGTATACTATCCTACTGCCAATGTCATGATGTTGAAAGAAGAGTCAAGTATCACTTGAATCAGGTTCTGTAAATAAAATTGTGAGGGAGCAATGTTTATTTATTTGGTAAATTGATATAGGCATCACATAAATAACTGAGCAGCCTACATTTAAAAAAAATAAAAAATAAAACAAGACAGCAAAATAACCTCCCCAAACCCCACAACATTTTCCCCAAATTAAAAACAATAACAATCATGACAATATCATAAACTACTATACTACTAAGCAGCAAAATGTTTTAGACAAAATGCTTTTGAATGCAGGATCAACTTAGAAAGCGCTTCATATTAATGGCTGCCCCCCCCTGTCTTTTCTCATATAGCTTGCAAAAACTTGTATAAATGGAGCAGTGGTGGGTTTCAATTTTTTTAGAACCTATTCTGTGGGTGTGGTCTATTTTGTGGGCGTGGCTTGGCATCATGTGACCGGGCAGGTATGGCCAACTTGACATCACTCATGTACACTCAGTCACATGACCACCACCCCTAAGCCATATGGCAAAAAAATTTGGGACTCCTATGAAGGGGGGGGGGAACCTCCCAAAAATAGACAACTGGAGGATTAAGGGCTGAAAATATGGAGATCGGAGAAGGCAGGACAGTGAGGAATCCAGTAGAAAGCTATCACACACTGGGGAAAGAACTTTGGGAGAACGGAGGAGGCAGGACAGAGGGGAATCCAGGACAAAGCTACCACACTCTGGGGAAAGACCTTTGGGAGACTGGAGGGGGCAAGACAGAGGGGAATCCAGAACAAAGCTACCACACTCTGGGGAAAGACCTTTGGGAGATTGGAGGAGGCATGACAGAGAGGAATCCAGGAGAAAACTGCTGAGCTTGCTGCTGCTGTCTGGTGGATTGTGCTGCTGGACCTCTCCATGCTTCTCCGTTCACCACCTCCACTCCCAGGTATGGGACTTGACACCGAATTCAGCTAGGATAGTGAGGATGGGCAGGGGGAACGAGCGATGGAGCGGCTTCCGGATGGGCGGGGGTGAGTGAGGAGTGACTCAGGTGTTCCGGAAATTACTTCCGGGTCCACCGGTCGAAACTCCTCTCACTGGATTGGTAAATTTCACCATCCGGTTCTCCCGATCCGATGTGAACCGGCAGAAACCCACCACTGAAATGGAGTAAAGTCAAGGTAGTTTGGTTTAATAGTTAAAGCATCAGGCTAGAAACCAATAGACTATGAGTTCTAGTCCTGTCTTAGACATGAAAGTCAGCTTGGTGGCTTTGGGCCAGTTACTTTCTTCTCAGCCCAACTCACCTTACATAGTTGTTGTCAGGGGGAAAATAAGAGGAGGAGGAATATGTGTTGGATATGTTCGCCTCTTGGATTGTTTGTAAAAATAATAAATGTGAGATAAAGATGAATAAATAAAATAAATAGGAAGTGCGGAAGAAAAACTGGAATGAGAATATTGGCTAAAATGAAGTCATCACATATCAAAGCATGGGCTATAATTATGGCTGGAGATTATGTGGAGATTTCCTAACAAGGGCAACATATGGTTATTCTTAATATCACAATATTTTAGTTAGAATATTTTGTTAAGGCAGGTTTAAAATGAAGAATGTGTGACTCACATTCTGTTGACAGGTTCAAGGATAGAAGTGTTTTCTTTAAATATCTCAAAACTTGGGAAGAAAAAATAATTTGGTACAAAATTATCTGAAAAACTGATAAAATTCAAATGTTTTAGTTTTTGGAATATTTACATACTTCAGGAAGAGATAGATAGATAGATAGATAGATAGATAGATAGATAGATAGATAGATAGATAGATAGATAGATAGATAGATAGATATGTATATATCAATAATATACATGCATACCTGTTTCCCCGGAAATAAGCCCTCCCTAGATAATAAGCCCTCCTCAATAATATTGCAACACAGCAGCAGCCATGAGGTGACCATACTCGCCACCTCCTGCACCTCAAAAATAATAAGAGGCCAAGTGCTTATTTGGAGGGGGGGATGTCAAAAGAAAATAAGACCCTGTCTTATTTTTGGGGAAATACGGTACATTTACACATGCATACTCAACAAGCCATAAATTTCTGACACAATAATCTGTTTCATCACTTTTCCCCTCCTTTATAAAAATTGATATCATCTGTAATGCACAAGGAATTATTTGTAAGATAATATATTGTGAATATCAGTTAGGATTTAACATTCACCTAAAGAGGATTTACACACTGTGAAGGGGAAGCAAAGTGGTCAGAATACCACACTTTAACTGGGAGAGCAGGGTTCAACCCTGTAATGCTTCACCTGTCTACCCTCCAATATGGAACTGACATGAACTAAGAGACTCATGCCAGCTAAGGTCATCACCAGGATTTCTAAGGTCAGCACCAGATGTTGAGAACCAGGTTAAACTAAGCTATTGAACAAGCCAAAGGAATCTGGAATTGGTAGAATGCTATTACAACAGTAGATCTACTGAGAGGGGATACTGTATTTTTCAGCGTATAAGACACACCTTTTTCCCTCAAAAAAGAGGGTGAAAATCTGAGTGTGTCTTATACACTGAATACAGCATTTTTGGCCTACTGAAACCCAGCCCCCTTTGCAAAAATGGACGTGCAGAGGGTTTGGGAGGCTTGCAAGTGCTCCAGAGGGCTGGGGAGGGCAAAAAAAGAGCAAAAATGGGTTGTTTTTGCTCTCCCAGCCTCCAGTAGCACTCTAAGACCTTCCCAAAGCTCTGCATGCCCTTTTTGTTTTGCAAAAATGGCCCATTTTTGCAAAAAAAAAATTGGGTGGTTTTTTGCTTTTTTTGCCCCCCCCCAGCCCCTTGGAACACTCTACAAACCTCCCAAAGCTCTGCATGCCCCCCTCTTTTTGCAAAAAAATGAGGCATGCAGACGGTTTGCGAAATCTGCAGAGTGCAAAAACGTTTTTAAAAAAATTACCTCTCCAAAATCATGGTGCGTCTTATACTCCAGTGCTTCTTATATGAACTGTATGAGGGAACTATGGATGGACAGAACACCTAAACCATGCTAACTGAAAAACAGTTTGTTATTCAACGTTTCAATATTGTGAAGAGGAAGCTGCTCTCACAGCTTGAGATAGGCCAATTCCATATCATGTCCCAGACTCATGAATCCCGAACAATTGGATATGCAGCCAACACTTGAAGCTGGAATATCATTGTCATCCCCTCAATTACAGAGGACAGCAGCTAATATGGAATATAGGATAATGGATAAACTATCTAGAATCAACCTCAAGACTGATTGCCAAGGCTCCATGAAGAAGTACTCTCAGACAGTATGGTAGAAGATGCCAATAAAGCTCTCACAACTATCCCTACTATCACCACAACTCAAACCAATAGAGTAGTATACTTTACAGTCACTGTAATCCTGGAGATGCTTGAATGTCTTTCAAATTGGGGGAAAGGAAGGGAATCTTGGACAGAACAAGCAGTTTTGTCTCTTTTCTTTGTCATGAGAGCAAGAAGGAATATTATGCAATGAATGCATTTGCCCATTGAGTGCTATGCAGACTGACAAGTTTCATTTCTCTGGAGTAATACATTATCCAATTGAGAATGAAAACAATAAATTTGAATTAGGAGTAAGGCATTTTATACATTGGCAGACAGATTTGAGGTAGAAAAATTGAATGTAACATGATTTTGGATTAGTTATTCTTCCTAAACCTTCAGGTGTGTGTGTGTGGGGGGGGCATGTGGAGTGTGTGGGGTGTGTATGTGGGTATCTGGAACATACATTCAGTTTAGTGTGAGAAATTTTATATCCATATCAATATTAATATCTATATAATAGATATAGATATCATGCTAAACTGAAAATATATTTATATGATATAGTGGGCTGGCCAAATGAGGACAAGGAGGCCGAAGAAAGACTATATACTGTGCATATGCCAAACTGACCACAAAATGAATTACCACAACTGTTCTCCTTGGCTTCTTATTTATATCTCCTCCTTGTCATACAACACTCTCATTATACCTTGTTAGATCACAAGAAAGAAGGAGGCTTAGAAATGCCAATGAAATGGAGAAGTGAAGCTTGTCTGTAATCCAACTCCTTGGAAGACTCATGAAGTACATGCTGATCAAGCTGGGTTCAAGGTGACTGGAAGGAGCTCAGAAAAGCTTATTTATAGATGATTGATGCTTAGCGTCTCAACTCTTTCGAGTGACCATATCTGACTTTGTCTGGAAGAGAGTCATAGTTGCTTGAGTGTGCTTCACACACATATACCAACACACATACAAACACCATATTAATTATCACAGAGAAAGCATTAAAGAGAAGCTGAGGCTAGCTTTTAGAAAAGATTGTCAAATGTATTCCATTTATGGACTGTGACTGAGGTAAAAGAATCTTCCTTAGTTGAAGCAGCTGATGGGTATGGACTACAGGCCCTGAAACGATGCACTCTTTACCATTAACACAATCTGAAGGGACCCTTTTGTGACACAGATTACATTATTAAACATCAATGTACACTGGGAAGAAATAATTGCATGATATGTTACATGTGTTTTGCTCGCACACATGGTTTGCATGCATGCACAAGCCTTCGAAAATGTGTCTAAATAGGGTGGCATAGAGCTGAGGCGGGGGGAGGAGCGGTCTCCACTACCGGTTCACCCAAACCGGTCTGAATCGGCTGAATACCACCATTGATGTTGCCCCTTTCTGGCTCTGCATCTGGCATGAATGGAGAAACCACCTCATACAAATATCCTGTTTCCTATGAGTTCAGTCTGTTCAGCCATTTTGCAGGCAATCTGAGGTAGTTTCCCAGCTTCTTTTCTACCTTTGGCATCCCATTCTCCAGGATCTCTGAATTCATAAGGTATGATGCTTCTTTGTTCAGTCTACATGGCTGGAGTTGATGGGAGAGTGTCAGTCTTTTAGATTTTTCAGAGCAATACTTCTTCCCATTTCCAATATGCTGTACCTGTAGCAACAAGAGATTCTCTGTGGAATCCCTTCCAGTAAGTTGTCTGTATTATTCTTATTCCCAGCAATAAAAAGCAAGGGATGGAAAGTAATCAAGGAAAGAGCCATCCTACAACTAAGGAGAGATTTCCCGGAAATTAGAATGATGAATCAGTGGAATGACTTGTCTCCAGAAGTTGTGAGTGCTCCATCACTGGAGGTTTTGAAGAAGAGATTGGACAACCATCTGTCTCTATAATGGTATAGGATGTCCTGCTTCAATGCGGGTTGGACTAGAAGACCTCCAATGTGCTTTCCAACGCTGTTATTCTGTTATTGTTCTGCCAACCATACCAGGGTGTTATATCTGATTAGATACGGTATTTCTGAAAGCAGTAGCAAAGATCACCTAAGAAAGAAATGAAGGGTAGATGGTCAGTGACTTATGTGACCAACAGCAAAAGCCAATGCTGAGGTTGGATGGGCCAAACTAAAGATTTCCTAACCTAATTTATTCAGCTTCAGGAAGACATGGGTTTTTTCCCCTACTTATCTCTTAATTTGAGAAAGCAAGCCCAATGGTATCTACAATTAGTCCCAATGGAGAAAAATCAACATGCATATACAGGTAGTTCTTGACTTGCAACCATTCATTTAGTGACCTTTCAAAGTTACAACAGCACTTATGACTGTTGCAGCATCCCCTGATCATGGCACAAAATCTGTCCTTAGGAATTTGCCTCCCAAAAGCAAATACACAAATTATGAAATTTGCATTGTGACATCATGACAGATATTTCATTACTTGCCTTCCCTTGAGGATGCCATACCTCTGTCTATCCATCATCATCATCATCATCATCATCATCATCATCATCATCATCATCATCATCTGCTCATTCTCTCCTTCTCCCTCCCTCCCTCCCCCCTCTCTCTTCCTCATTCCTGCACATGTAACAGAAATAAAAATGATAGGGGTTGGAATGTACAGTTCCACATACCATCTTGATTTTTTGGCCCACTTAGCGCTAGACTGTGAAAATAGATAGCATAAAAGTAATTGGGGGGGGGGGATTAATAACAATAAAAAGTACTGATGAGTTCCAACCGCACAATTCAGTTTGAGTCCTTTAAATTTTCCAGGACAAGGCCAAATTATTATATGCTGTTAGAAATATTGTGGAAAGGGATTAAACCAAATGGGTTTCTTAAAATGAAGCAAGACCTCTGTAGGCTTTTCTTACGATGCATAATAGAGATATAATAACATTAAATGCATTTCTTCCCCCGCTGGTGTGAACATTAAATTATTCTCTTGAGTAAACAAAATATTGGGGGGGGGGGCAAGTCATCAGTAATAATAATTCTTTTTCAAATTATTCTACCTTCTCATAATAGGCCCTGCAAATTGAAAGAAAAAGTTTAAAATAATGAAAAACAAAATGATCTGCTGCCATCTTGTGGTAAAATGACAATTTACTTTGGTCTACTTTCTGCATCGTGGGCTTTAAAGAAGCAGGAGAGGAAGGGTATTAATGCGTTTAAACTTTGATGTTTGAGAAAATTACTGAGAATATTGGGAACAGTCAAGAATACAAACTAATGGATCATCGAACAAATCAACCCAGAGTTCTCCCGCAAAGCACAAATGACCAAGCTCACATTATCTTGCTTTAGACAGGTAATTTGGGAGGAGTGGTCCAAATTGTGGTGGTCTAGCAGTGAAGACACTTGCTTCACACTCGGGAAGTTGAGAGTTCAATCCTAAGCAGCGACAGATGTTTCCCTCTCAGGGTACAAAGAGAAAATATCTACTGTGAACTCCGCATAGGCATCAGGAACGGCATCCAGCCAGTAAATGCTCAGCTCCATTAAGTCGCCTTGACTCCACCCCGATGAAAGGGATTACAGGGTCATTAAAACAACAAAAAAAAAAATTGGGACAGGTGGAAGGAAGGAGAAGATACAGATGACCAGCAGCAAGGGAAGTGGACTCCGTCATTGGAAAAGTTGAAAGAACATTCTAGGGATAGATGATCATGGACAAAATCTATGTGATTGTTATGAGTTGAAAATAATTTGATAGCACACAATCAATCAATTAATCAATCTTTTTCATATATAAGATTTTTTTATTTTTGAATAAACACAAACAAAACACCAAAAACACCACAAAACCATCTTCCATTACAGATTGTAGAAAGTGTGTCAATTGGTTACAAAAAACTTTCGTACATCCCTTCCACAGTCATCACCTATAATTCATATTAAGTTATATATTTTAAATCAAATATATTTTTATATATTACTATCATCATACCTTAACCTTCATTTGACTATAATTGTTTTAACGTCCTTTAATATAAAATATTCCAAAATTTAAAGAAAAACCACATAATGGCATTCTGTTAACTGTTTCCATTATCATCTGGTAATATTACATTATTTTTAACTGAATTTGACTTTTTTATTATAAGCTTTCATACTTAACAGAATTTCTAAACTTCCTTTAATAGTCACCATTTGCCATTTATATCACATTTCCTCTAATCAAACCAATACTTCTATATACATTGTTATCATTATCACTTATTTATCTAACTATATCTATTATCACTTCATTTTTTACATACTGCTCTAAATTTAACTAAATTTGACTATTTTTTTATTATAAGCTTTCATATATCAACCTGTGTCTTTCCAGTAATAGTGCAGTCTTATGTCTTTTGCCATTTGTGGGAATAGTCTTCTGGATGTTTCCTTAATAGGATTTGTATGGACTTCTCTTCGCAACTTGTTGCTTGTTGCATATTTTATATAATCTCGAAACCCTCCATTTGCTTCTTTAATCAGCTTATCTTTGGTTATCAATAGTGCTTCTGACAAAATTTGTCTCCTTAGATCCATCAATTGTTCTCTTTTTTCCTTCTTCTATACCTTGAAATCTGGGGTAGAGCTCTTGTCCATCGATCTCCCCTTTCCATGTTTCCTTCTTTCCATTTCCAAACACGCTCAGTTCACTGTTGGTATCAACAATTATCTTGTCTCTTTGTTCATTTTTCCCTTGAATTTTTAGGACTCTAGCCTCCACTTTTTCCATTTGATGAACATCTTCAATTTTTCCATCAAATTTTAGTGTTTTACAATCTATGTTTTCCAATCTCTTCTCAATTTTCTCTGTTACTTCTAATAATTTTTGAATTTCAAACATAATCTTTTGCAATGTTAAGGTTTCTTTTTGATGTTGTGCCATTCTTCCAACTGGTAAACACTGCCACTCTAGCTTTCAAAACTTTTTATTAAATTTGACGCAAGTTCAATTATAATTTTTCAAAACAAGGCTTTGTTTTCACTTCTCTCCAGCTGCCAATGAAGCTCCCAAAGTGCACCTGCCAATGAAGCTCCCAAAGTGCACCTGTATAAACAACCCATGCTCTTCTTTTTATCATTCTCATCATAAACAAGCTGAAGAACCTTGAAGTGTAAAGTCAAAATGATCAAAGGGGAAAAAAGGGCAATGTTTCCAGGACTCAAGCCTCCAGCCTCCAAGTGGCAGTGTTACTTCCTTTCCCTCTGATATTACAACCCTCTTTGTATTCCTTTTATATCTTCTTTATATTCCAGGCTTAAAAGAAACAAATTATTAAGTGAAGCAAAATAGAAAAAAAACCCATCCAAACCAGTATTATAAAAATAAAGAAAAATATTTTAATCCATAGGTAAAAAAAGAAATAGAAGAAGAAAAACTAATCTGTTCACTTTAAAAAATAGGAAACATTTGCAAAAATTCCATCCATAAAAGAAAATTAAAAAAGGATAACACACTGTCCAATGTAGCTTAATTTTGCCGCTTATTTTCTTCTGTTTCCAAATTTAATTTAGTTTTAATTTTTTTTGGGGGGGGGCAGTCTTTTTTATAACAATAAGGTTTCCTCACCAGATGGACACACTTTCTCTTTCCGTTTTCCTCCCGTTCCGGAGCTGTCCCAACTTCGGCAGCTTTTGGCTGCGCTTCTGTTGCTGGCAAGAAGAGATTCTCTTGGATCAATCAGGGACTTTGCGATGTCCCTGAGATCAGCAAGCCATACTCTTCCCTGTCACCATCTCTTCAGATGGTTTAGGTCCAAAAAGATCGTCCAGCAGTAAAGGTATTGACTGCGATCTCGGAGCTCCGAGATCACATGTCGTGTCATTGTGACGTCAGCTCCTCAATTAATCAATCTTTTGTATGGCAGAATTCTAACCAAAAAAAAAGTCATTATAGTTTTCTCTTACTACATTTGATGATAAGTAACTACCAATTTAAAAGTACCTAAAAGGAGAGAGGGGGAGAAAAAAGAAAGCATCCAACAGTTCCTACATCAACTAAGTAAAATCACACCAGTGCATAACTGACTCTGCAAAGTGACTCACATTACAAGTATCTCCACAAATATTTGCTCTCTGACCTGGATGAAGAGTGAGTGAGGAATGCTAGCAACAATGATAAAAAAGCTTAGAAATAAAACTCAATGACCCAGGTATTATTCAGAATTCGGGCCACCTCTGTTTTTTTGTACAGTTGGTGTGACACAATGTTTTAAGAGCAAGTTGTGGAGCTGTTAGTCTCAAAGAATAACAGAGATGGAAGGGATCTTGGAGATCTTCTAGTCCAACCCTTACTTTTGAGGAAAGCCTCAAAGAAAGAGTATTTTCCCATTGTTTGTAGGGATGCAAATGGTTGCTATAGGAACAAACAAGGCCTACTGAGGCTCTTCTATTTTCCCATTCCTTTTGACTAGTAGCACCAAGTAAGGTACTGGATGTACATATAAACACATACGCACACATGCATACACACATGCATGTAATTTATTTATTTACTAGAAAATTTATATTGCCGCCTATTCGTACATGGCGACTCAAGGTGGCATACAGGAGTATAAAAACATCATATATAAAAATATAAAACTAATAAAAGAAAATCAAATAATAAATGAACAAAACAAAATAAATTATTGATAATTGTTAATTTTAATTGATTTTTTTTAAAAAAATGTTATTGTTAATCTGAATTGGGTTTGTTTGGGATATTCTATTTAATTCTTTTTAACTTTTGTAATATGTGTTTTTTTAATGCTGTACGCCGCCCTGAGTCCTTGGAAGAAGGGCAGCATATAAATTCAATAAACCTAAATGAAAATCAAATAATAAATTAATAAAATAATATAATAACACCCCCCCACTTCTCACCCTGACGACACCAGATATTTAATGGGCTCCATCCCGCTCTGGGTTCCGCAGGCCTGCTGGCAGAACCAGGTCTTTAGCACCTTTCATAAGAGTGTTAGAGTGGAGGCCATTCTAATCTCTGGGGGAATGATGTTCCAGAGCGAGGGAGCCACCACTGAGAAGGCCCTTCTTCTGTGTCCTACCAGGTGTATCCCTCTAGGGGGATGGGACCAGCAACATTCCTTGCCCCCTCGCTCTGGTGGGTCAAGTAGATGTAACCAGTAAGAGATGGTCCCTCAGATAACCTGGTCCCAAGTCATGAAGATCTTTAAACGTGACAACCAGCACCTTGAATATAGAAAGATGTAGGAATATACTGTAGATATAGATGATATACGTAAAGAATCTTTTTTCATTCAAAACAAATGGACACTTTGCAAGCCAAATGTATTTAATAGTAGGTCAGCAGAAGCAGTTTTCATTTCATTCCCATTCCTCTTCTTTACTTCCTCTTTTACCACTTCGGGTATTGAAGGAGATATGAAGTTTTAGTTCTTAAACTTTCAACTGTTTTAGGCAAAACAAATGTCCTCCTTTGGGACCATAACCATAGGGGACATTGAGGTTTTTGCCACGTTCTTCCTTATATTTTTTCACCATACACACTGGTGTATGGTGGTCAGGGTTGCTCATAGGACAGGCTACAAATTGGTTTTACCTTTTAAAATTTCTGATTAAAGATTAGGCCTCTGGCCTAGTGACATTACTGATTGACAACAAATGTAACTTTTCAAAAGTTACTGAAAGTTAAATTTGTGCTTTTTTTTTTTTTTGCATCAGGCTAGGATAAATGCTGAAAAAAAAAACTCCTAAACAATGTGCCAACAGAGCAGTGGTGGGTTGCAGGCAGTACGCCCACCCACCTGCCCACGCTCCTTACCTGTATTTGAGCTCTTCGGCGCTTCCGTGCACACACATGGAGTGCACGGCACATACAGTGCCTACCGCGATGCTCCGCCAAGCAGCTGGAGTGTCGCGGAGGCATAATGGAGGTAAGGACACATGCGCATGCTGCATAGTGTGCGCACGTGCATGTGGGGGATGCTGGGCCCTGTTGCACCGTACCAGTTGCAATGGGATCTGGAACCTACCACTGCAACAGAGAGACAGGTTTCCAGTTGTTTATATGAAGGATTCTAACAACGGTTTTCTGCACCTCTCCCAAATTTCAGTAACAATGCAATGTTGAACTTTTATTTTGGTCTGACTTATTGCTTTATACATCAGACTTGCTAATGGCTTAGATATCAGAATATCTTATTTGACCACTGTAATTATCTCTGGGACAGGAGAATTCCAAGAAGTGCATGCCCGTTTATGCTGCCTGTTTTACTATTGCTGAAAGAACTGGTCACCATGCAGATGACACAAGACATTTGTGGTAAGGCTAATGCACTAATGCTAACTCACTAAGACCAAGTTTAAAGTATCTTCAGGTATGCAAGCTCACTGGATCATTTGGGGCAGGATCTTGTCTTTCAGCTCATCCTACTCACGGGATTGTTTTTGCAGAGAAAACTGCAGAAGAAAATTTAAGGTAGGCTGCTTTTGCTCGTGATGAAAAGGTAAATATAAATCTGGAAAAGAGATGCAGTAGAAGAAAATAGATGAGAAAGTTACGTTATTGTTAGCTTTTGGGTAATACACATTTCAGGAAAAGCAATCTTCAAAAATTTTGCCTTTTAAATCTATGTACATTAAAAATGGAGGAAAATGTTGCCCCAAGGTCATATTAATTGAGAATGAAAATCCCTTAACTGTGGAGCATTTGAAAGATAGACGGCAGAGTGTTCCATAAATAATGAGTAGAATTTCCATTCTTTTTAGAAAAGAAGCTTATAGCCACAAGAGGGTGCTCCAATCACACCAATGCAAATTCATTGCAAGGTTTATTCACACTTTCCTAAGCCGAAATTTCATTGAACTCAACAAGGGTTACTTCCGAGTAATGTAGCTAGGACTGCAGCATTAGAATTCTGTTGTATTGTTCATTGACTCATTTCTCAAAACAAAAAAGGAACAACAATTTACCCAATTTTTTGTTGAATGTATTACAGAACTTCTTTACTAAACAATTCCTTACACCTTTCAAACTGCAACTAAGAGTTTTAATACAATACATACATATATTCTTCTTCTTCTTCTTCTTCTTCTTCTTCTTCTTCTTCTTCTTCTTCTTCTTCTTCTTCTTCCTCTTCCTCCTCCTACTCCTCCTACTACTCTTCTGCTTCTTCTTCATCATCATCATCATCATCATCATCATCATCGACCATTTAACCGTCCACTGCAGGTTGAAGGCTTCTTCCGCATGTTCTCAACCAATATGGGCCTGAGCTTTCTTTTGCCAATTGGGCTTGCAATACTTGCTGATGTTGTCGATCCCTCTTGTTTTAGGTCTCTTTCCTGGATGCTTTTTGTCAACTGGGAACTATTCTATGACTGCCTTGATCCACCTGCCATCGGTTTTCCTTGCTATGTGACCAACCCATTTCCATTTCAATTCTTTTACTCTCTTGATGATATTGTATTTGTTTGTTTGTTCTCTAATTCATGTGCAGGTATATGTACATATACATATACATACACATATACCGATGTATGAATGTATGTATGTATGTATCTATGTATCTATGTATCTATGTATCTATGTACGTACGTACAGTATGTATGTATGTATACACACACACACAGACATATAAGGTTATAGTCTTTATATTTCTTATGTTGGAATATAGTATCTTAATTAATTACAGCTAGTCTTCAACTTATAACTATTCACTTAGTGACTATTCAAAGTTACAACAGTTCTGAAAAAAAGGACACAACTATTTTTCATAAGTACAACCGATACTGCATCCCCACAGTCACCTACTCAAAATTTGGGCACTTGGCAACTGGCATATATTTATTATGGTTTCCAGGGCCTTGGGGTCATATCACCCACCTTTGGACTGCTGAACAGTAAAGGGAATGGGGAAGCCAGATTCACTTAATAACTGTATTACTAACTTAACAACTGCAGTTATTCACTTAGCAACTGTGGCAATAAAGGTTATAAAATGGGGCAAAACTCACTTAAGAACTATCTTAATTAGCAACAGAAATTTTGGGGTCAATTGTGATCATAGGTCAGGGATTCCTGTATATGTAGAATACACCTGCTAAGGCTTGTAACTATTTTTCCCATTTTAAAGATAGCAAATTCTGATCTGGATATGGCAAGAGAATCCTTGCTTAAATTTTGAATTACAGGTAGTCCTTGCTTAACGACTTTCGTGTTTGGAAATGTTAGGAAGGTGCTGAAAAAGTAACCTTACGGCCATGACTATCGCACCATCATCGGTCCCATGATCAACACTTGGGTATCTTGCAACTGACAGGTGTTTATGCCCATTGCAGCTTTGTGATCAGAATTTCCAATAAGCTTAGTCAATGAAGAAGCTAGCAATAAAACCACAAGCTGCGGTCACATGATGTCTCATTTTACATCTGCAGTGGAAATGAAGTCATAAATTCATTTGAAGCCATGTGATGTCTCACTTAGCAATGGATTTGTTGGTTCCAATTATGTTCATTCAGCAAGGACTATCTTTACTGCATGCTTATCTGAGACATTTCTATGCCATCTTTCTGAAAAGGAATCTTTCCAAGATCATTTAGATGAAAAAAAAATCCTTGTTACGTTAGAGCACTTAAGGTGTCAGGGTGTCAAACTCGATTGCATCACAGGCTGGATCATGATGTATCACTATGCTTTTTGCCTTTGCAAAGTCGGGGTTGGTGACATAGCATATCCGGCCTGTGGGCCACCAGTTTGACAGGCCTGAGTTAGAGGATCTGAAGGCTGATTAGAAAAGTTCACACATATCTACAGATTTCTAGTTTCATTGTTTTCTTTGGACTACAATATAAGTGGAACACTGTATTGGACAAAAAGGTAGTGACAGATTTTATTTTCCTGGGCTACTGGGATCACCGCAGATAGGGACTACAGCCAAGAAATTAAAAGACGCTTGTTTCTGGGGAGGAAAGCTATAGCAAATCTAGACAGCATAATAAAAACCAGAGACATCACCCTGCCAACAAAAGTGCGTATAGTCAAGGCTATTGTTTTCCCAGTTGCAATGTATGGCTGTGAAGGTTGGACCATAAGAAAGGCTGAGCACCAAAGAATTGAGGCCTTTGAATTATGGTGCTGGAGAAGACTCCTGTGTGTCCCTTGGACTGCAAGGCGATCAAACTGGTCAGTCCTAGAGGAGATCAACTCTGACTGCTATTTAGAAGGCCAGATCCTGAAGATGAAACTCAAATACTCTGGCCACCTAATGAGAAGGAAGGACTCACTGGAGAAGAGCCTAATGCTGGAAAATATTGAGGGCAAAAGAAGAAGGAGAAGAAGACAGAGAATGAGGTGGCTGGATGGAGTCATTGAAACAGCTGGCATGAGCTTAAATGGACTCCAGAGGATAGTAGAGGACAGGAAGGCCTGGAGGAACATTGTCCATGGAGTTGCAATGAGTCGGAATGACTTCGCAACTAACAACTGGACAAAAAATTCACCAGTATGAATGAAAAATAGATTTTTTTTAAAAAAAATCTTATTATCTATTTTGAGCTTTGATTCATCTGTAACAAAGCATCTGTTACTTATTTTAGTTATATTCTTATTCTCTAAGCCAAGTTTTATAAATGCCCCTCCCCTCCTTATCATACAAGCAGGAATGTTCCGATCTGCTGCTTTCCTAGCCAAGTCCAGAGAAAGGAGTGACAAACCATCACAACCCTGACGATAGCAGGAGATCAAATGCATGCGACAGAACACCCATTTCTGCTTGGCAACATAAGCAAAAAATAAATCCCCTTCAGCTCTGGGCCCCCTTTCTGCCCTGCTCCTTTCCTTCATCCCTGTTGAAGGAATGGCTGGCACACAGAGTTAGCACATCTCGCCAACCATGCGTATCAAAGTCCTGTACATCTCTGACTGTCGCAGCCAGGGTGGTCGTGGCTGCATGTGGAAAGCCTAAAACAAACACAGACCAGCTTCTGCCAGATGTTGAGAGGCTTTCAGGTTCACTTGATGCTTTGGAGGTAGGCGGTCCAAGCTTTCTCTGTGCCATTGGAAGGAACAACATGGCACAAATGCTTGTATCTTCCCCTGCCCATGGAGCACAGTGCTTGTCTTCCATTCAGATCCATATGAGCAAATAGGAGCCTGCTCCAAGCGGTAGTGGCCACTGATCCATCAAGGTTATGTTAAACAAACGCTGCTGAACAATTTACAACTTGACCTCCCATTGTGCTGGGACTTCGGTCTGGAGGATTTTTGAAAAACCTTTTTCTTGGGAATGTTATATTTTATGCTACATTCATGAGGCTACATTAGCCAAATCTAGAGCCCCTGTTTTAATTTTGAAAAAGAGGAAGTTTGGGTTTTTTCAAGACAAAGAACCTAGTAAAAGCTGTGTGCGTGTGTGTGTGCGTGCGCGTGCGTGTGTATGTGCATGTATATGCGTGTGTGTATGTGTGTGTGTGTGTGTATGTATGTGTGTATGTGTATGTGTATGTGTATGTGTATGTGTATGTGTGTATGTATGTATGTATGTATGTATGTATGTATGTATGTATGTGTATATATATATATATATAAAGTCACAACCCCTGGTATGCCCAAATATGGGAGGAAGGTCACACTTCCACTCTCTGTCCTTCGGCTCGTCACAAGGTCTCTTGTGATTGTCTTGGCAATGTTTTGGCGAGGTCTCACTGAACTCACTGAACTGAGGATGGTGAGTGAGACCTCGCTGAAACGTTGCCAAGACAATCTCAATATACGTATATATGTATATGTATATGTATTATATGTATATCTATATCTGTATCAAAAACTGTAAAAACTATCCTTTGGTTATTTATTTTTGGGCAGCTACTTTTTAAAATAACAGGAGAGTAAATTGGCCAAGTTGTTCATAGTTCTTCATATTGCATGCGTCACCAAGCAGTTAATTTTTGAAGGATCAAATATGAAATGGTTTGATATGCCAACCTGCAAAAGAAGCACCTTCTTAGTCGTGCATTATCTGATGAGATTTTTAAAAATCCTGTTCAATGGCAACAGAAGTTTGCAGCTTTTACTACCATACATTTAACTTCTCAAATAAGAAGAATAGCATAAAATCAGCAAAATATGGCAAAAGTTATGACTCGTTCTATCTACAATGATTATAGTTACATGGCTTTCTACTAATAAAAAAAAGCAGTGATGTTTGCTGTTAATGTATTGTTAGTGTTCCATATGCACCCATAAGAAATCTAATTTTTAATAGATGACCTTACAATGCTACTCAATAGTATTAATGTTTTCACACTTTTGCATTGTTGAGATCATGAAGAGGAGACAAATCATCATACGATAACACCATTGGGGGAAAAAATTAAGGCAGAGGGAACAATTAAATTGATTTCTACATTTTATTTATTTATGTATTTATTTACTTACTTACTTACTTACTTACTTACTTACTTACTTACTTACTTACTTAGTTTGTCACTCATGTACAAGATAACAGGAATAGGAATAAACCTGAATAAGAACATAGGAAATGGGTACAAGTAAATGGGGACATTAGGACAGGGATGGTAGGCACATTGTTGTGCTTATGGACGTCCCTACTGACCTCTTAGGAGAGGAGTGAGGTCAACAGTAGACAGTTTAAGGTTAAAGTTATGAGGGTTTGAGGATGTAACAACAGAGTCAGGAAGTGCATTCCAGGCATTGACCACTCTGTTGCTGAAGTCGTATTTTCTGCAATCAAGTTTGGAGCGGTTTACCTTGAGTTTGTATCTATTGTGTGCTTGTGTATTACTGCGGTTGAAGTAATCATTGACAGGTAGGACATTGTAGAGGTAATTTTGTGTACTACGCTTAGGTCAGACTGTAGGCAGCGTAGTTCTAGGTTGTCCAAGCCCAAAATTTCAAGCCTGGTGTCATAAGGTATTCTGTTGCGATCAGAGGAGTGGAGGACTCTTCTTGTGAAATACCTCTGGACTTCAGCTGCAAAAATGATGCTGTCAAAAATAATGGAGAGGTTTAAACATTCTGACATTTGAATTTAAATAAACTTTGGATCTTCTTCCAATGTTTATATTAATCTCTGATCATTGCTTATGTCTGGATGGAAAGGTTGTGTGAATATGCATTCCAATGAATATAGGCCATGCATTTGAAATGCAAAACCAGTTTAAGCAATGACTGCTGAAAAGGCTTTTGGTCAGGTGTACAAAGAACCATCTCCGGAGTTATTTTTGACTATTTAGTTTCACAGGAAAATAGCACTTTTCCCTCTTTTGAATCATATAACAAGTGCTAGGATTGTACTGTACAAAGCTTTGGCTTAAAGATTTGATTCAAGACTATTAAATCAAACTTCCAAACTTGATTTCCTGAATAGCTGAATAGTCAAATAGTGTATCTTTAACTTGATTCAGCAACTAAATAGATTCTGCAACTTTTGCATGAGTAATTCCAAGAACCAAATCTATTTCATTGGATGGTTTGAACTGAAACATGGAATCAATGTATAATTTTTGTATTGACTTGAAACTTTGAACTGGATCGAACTGGCCATTAAAATATAAAATATAATTCAAAGAGGATCAAAACCAATACATATATCCTTACTGATTAGGAGAGTTGATAACAGTATTCAGACATTTAACAGGTGTTGGTTGCCTGCTAATGTGAAATGAAATGAATAACTTCCAGTTTCATCCAAGGAAATGTACATTTATACTGAAGGCTCTAATTATGCTTTACCTATGCACATTATTGGCCTTGAAAGTGTCACCATCAGCATACAGATTGAAGAAGGTTACATGCTTCAATTGATAAGTATTGAGTATTTTTATGTAGCACTCTCACTTCCGGGGTGGAGGTTGGGCTGAGAGATGATGATGAATCTACTGTCCCCCAATCAGCTTCCATGCCTGACGGTAGAATTAATATTGGATACTAATCCAGATGCTCCAACCATAGAGCTCTACGGGTGATAATGTTCTTTCAGGTAGAAATCTCTGAAGGTATCTCAACTGCAATTGACTCTTTAGCACTTTGTGTGTCTTAGTACCTGATGATCATGTCAGGCCCTTGTGCAAATATGCATGAAGAGCACTACCATATGCAAATTCCAGACAACCAAATACACTTCAGGAATATTGAACAAAAACTCAGTTTTCTGATCAATAGAATGTTAAACTGCTTTTTTAAAGTCACATGGAAAAGTTTTTTTTTTAAAAAAAGTTGACATTTAGGGAAAGGTAGTGGCTAAGACACTGAGCTTGTCAATCAGAAAGTTCGGCAGTTCGGCAGTTCGAATCCCTAGCGTCGTGTAATGGAATGAGCTCCCGTTACTTGTCCCATCTTCTGTCAATCTAGCAGTCCAAAAGTATGTAAAAATGCAAGTAGAAAAATAGGGACCACTTTGGTGGGAAGGTAACAGCGTTCCGTGTGCTTTCGGTGTTTAGTCATGCTGGCCACATGACCATGGAGACATCTTTGGACAGCGCTGGCTCTTTGGCTTTGAAATGGAGATCAGCACTGCCCCCTAGAGTCGGGAATGACTGGCACATATGTCCGAGGGGAACCTTTACCTTTAGATAGATAGATAGATAGATAGATAGATAGATAGATAGATAGATAGATAGATAGATAGATCTATCTATCTATCTATCTATCTATCTATCTATCTATCTATCTATCTATCTATCTATCTATCTATCATCTATCATCTATCATTTCTCTCTCTCTCTCTCTTTCTATCTATCTTCTATCTATAATTTATTTATATTTCATACTTCTTAACTACCCTTCTCCCTCAGAGAGGGCCTCTGGGTGGTGTACAATTAAATCAATGAAATTAACCATTAAAACAATTTCATATAGGGTTTTTTTTTTTTAAAAAATATAAAACATAATTATAACATTTCAAAAGATGGATAGTTCCAAGATAGGGAAGCTAACAGCTGTTAATACAGACGGAAGTACAGTGTAAGAAGCACACAGAAAGATATACATGCCAATTGAAAATTCCAGAGAAACAACAACCTATTTTAACATAGATTTTTGGGAAGGTGACTGCCAATCTAAAAGGCTATAATTATCTAGGCATTCTGGGAGTTGTAGTTTAGCACAACTTAGCAGTGGTGAAGATTGCCATAGGTAGGGCAAGCAAATGAAGCAGTATTGGTTTTAGCCCATGGGAAAGTTCAGTTCAGCCCTTTCCAAAGAGCATAGGAAACGTTTGTAAAAAGAAGAGAGGTGACTCCCAAGTAACAGGCAGGTACCTGAACACCTGAAGCATCCTCTAACCATGACTTCATTGCAAGCATCAAATGCCTTCTGCCTTCTCCAACTCAAATATTGAGACTCCAGGGAGATGGTTGTTGTCTGGCCATCTATTGTCATGCGGCTACTGTGTGAGTTAACAAATGACAGGAAGAACATTCCCCCCTTCTCCCTCCCCCCCCCCCCGTGCCATGAGGCCCTCGCCAGCCCATCTCTCCTCCTCCTTCCTCTCCTCGCAACTCAGGCACACACCACACAAGGCAGGGAGGGGGAGGAACAACAGGAGAAGGATTCCCCCATGAAAGGAACGAAAGGAGCATAAAACCGTCAGCTGCGTGCAAAGCTGAATTCCCATGACCCCCCAGCTGAACTTTTGTAAATAGGCTTGGCAGCGGACACGCTTGCCTTGGAACAAATAAATAAATAACTAAATAAGTAAAGTCTCCAGCTGAACTCCAGGAGAGGACATAGGAGGTTGGCTGCTTGGTTTTCCTTTTCTGTTTTAAGTCTCTCCTTCCTTCTTCCTCTCTCTGTAATTCTGATGGGATGGTACTGTCTTATGTTTAAGCATACTTACCCATGTAGTATGGCTGTATTACTTTTATCCTTCTCATCGGTTACGCTACCTTCTCTTCTTGGCTTCGTTATTATGATTTTTATTATTTTGATATTATTATTATACAATTGTATCACAGCGGCCAGTTGTTTCTCCGGATTTGGCATTGATTACTAGTCGGGCCCCATCCAGGGGCCTCGGGCACCGTAATGTATTTTTCTAATATGCGTGCAGATCCAAGCGGTGTGGCTTTTTGATGATGATGATGATGATGATGATGATGATGATGATGATGATGATGATGATTATTTTATTGTTTTGTATGTATACCGAGAGCTTATGCACCAGACACAAATTCTTTTGTGTCTGGTGCATAATCATACTCGGCCAATAAAGTATTTTTTCACACTTTAAAAAACCCCTGTAATCCTGGATGTTTTTTTTCTCCAAAACATTGTCTCTTCCCCAGAATATTCACACATGTTCACACATATCCATATGTGCTGACCTTGATGTGCTTTACAAATTTTGACATCTATTCAGGTAGTCCTCAACTTATGACTACAACGAAACCCCAAATTTTTGTTTGCTAAGCAAGAATTTTACCCCAGTTTCTGACTTTTTCCCAGGGGACATGGTGGCTCAGTGGCTAAGACGCTGAGCTTGTCGATCAGAAAGGTTGGCAATTCACCGGTTCGAATTTCTAGTGCCACATAATGGAGTGGTGCTAGGAATGAGCTCCTGTTACTTGCCCCAGCTTCTGACAACCTAGCATTTCAAAAGCATGTAAAAATGCAAGTAGAAAAATTGGAACTACCTTTGGTGAGAAGGTAACAGCATTCCATGCACCTTCGGCGTTTAGCCATGCCGGCCACATAACCATGGAGACATCTACGGATGGTGCTGGCTCTTCGGCTTTGAAACGGAGATAAGCACCGTCCCCTAGAGTCGGGAATGACTAGCACATATGTGTGAGGGGAACCTTTACCTTTTCCTATGACTTTTCCTGCTACAGTTGTTAAGTGAATCACTGCAGTTCTTAAATTAGTGGCACAGTTGTTAAGTAAATCTGGCTTCTCCATTGATTTTGCTTGTTAGAAGGTCACAAAAGGGGATCACATGACATTCTGAAAACAGCAACTTCATAAACATCAGTCAGTCACCAGCATCTGAATTTTGATCACGTGTTCATGGGGCTGCTGCAACACCTCTCTCTCTCCCCCTCCCTCTCTCCCTCCCCCCTCTCCCCCCCCTCTCTCTCATATTTCCAGATAAAGGGCTTCAAGTGCACCATGTATCTCATTTGCATAATGACATCTTTGAAATGATGTAAATAGAAATGGAATTTATTCTTCTGCATGAAACTTGCATTGTCCTGTGATGTAAAAAAGTCAAGATGCACCCCCGCCCACTCATACATGCATAAACCCTCACAATTCCCTTTTATTTCAGTTACAATCTAATCCTTTAAAAGACTGGGAATTCTGAGAGTTGTACTCCCATTGCATCTCAGTGTACTTCCCTGAACCTCAATTTTTCCCCATTTTCAAAAATAAGAGTGTTTTATAGCTGGATGCAGTTGCCCCATTAATATTTGTATGAAACTCTTGCAAAAAATGGGCCAAAGCATAGAATCACACTACAGAATGCTAAAACAGGATCTCTTATCAAATTGTTCACAGGAACTTTTTTTTTTTTACAGAATTGAACATAATTAGCTAATAGTAATCTTTACATAGGCATCCTCAAAGCATTGAAGTGAGGGCTCCCAGCTAGACATACAGTACTCAAAGTCAAAGTTGCAATGATCTAAAATTGGTGTGTGTGTGTGTGTGTGTGTGTGTGATTCAGTTCATAATGTGTAATGAATTGAACAAATTTATATTCCATAACAGATAATTCTCCCCTAGAAAGTTGTGTGACTCCACTAATTTTGTATGCATGGATTTCATTCCAGGTACGAAGCACGTACATAGACAAGTTATAGTTAAGCAGAATTAAAGAAAATGTTAAAAAAACTTAGAGATAAAATACCATATGAAACTTTAATCACTTATGAACTTGAGAAGAACTGGAATAAGGAGCCTGCCCTTACTGATCCTGTTGTAAGTATATTTATTCTTTTTTCTTTCTCCTTATATCTTTTGTTTAGGCATCACATATGTTATTTAGATTATTAACTTGAGGTAGGAAGTGCTTCAGTTATGCTCTGGAACCTTTCCTCACTAAACACTCTATATAAAATTATATCATTGCAATTACTTTGAAGATCATTGTTTTTGTTTTTTTTTTAAATAAGGAGCAATTTCTGTTTTGTAATCACTTTTGTTATGTTAGCAATCATGCATGCTATTCTGGCGAGAAATCAGAACTAAGATATCTGATTAATTATAAGTGTCAGTCCTGCTCAAATTCTGCACAAAATAGCAACCTTCCATGTTTCTGGGTTAAACTCAGTGATGGGATTCAAAAATGTTTACTACTGGTTCTGTGGGCATGGCTTGGTGGGCGGGGCTTGGTGGGCATGGCAGGGGATACTATAAAATCTCCATTCCCTCCCCACTCCAGGGGAAGGATATTGCAAAATCACAATTCCCACCCCCCCACATCACTGGAATTTGGGAGGCAGAGAATAGATGGGGGCAGGGCCAGTCAGAGGTGATATTTACCGGTTCTCCGAACTACTCAAAATTTCCACTACCCGTTCTCCAGAACTGGTCAGAACCTGCTGAATGCCACCTCTGGTTAAAATGGATTAATATGGATGATGTAAGCATGTGGATTCCATGTATTGCTGGAAACGGGATGTATTCCAAGCCACAAAACGTTTCAAACGTTTTACTCCATTCCAATTCAACTGGAGAGGTGGTAAAATATGGCTAGTTTACAGTCCAACCGAGACTCCACTTTAGATTCCCAAGAAAAGAGTTATCCTCTGAGATTTAGATATTCCCCTCATCTTCCTGATGTAACATCATCAGGAATTTCTATTCTTTTTACAACTAATGGAAGTGTCTATGGAGATTCCCAGTCATTCAGATCATTGTTGTCCCCAAGGTGCTTTTTCAAAAGGCAACTGGATGTTCTTTTGTATAAAATTATATAAGATTATTTAGGATTAACACCGTTTTGAACGGTGAAGATGTATGAATGGATTTCCAGAAAATTGCACATTATGCCTGCAAGGAATTTAAATCCTTGCATTCTCCACCATTCAGTCTGAACTGAAGAAGCTTCTTGGGTGAGAAGCAAAACATCTTCAAGGAAAAACAAAGAAAGTCCAGTTGCTTTTTGAAAAAGCATGTTTGGACGACTGGGGGGGGGTGGAATTGCTAGTTACCAATCTCTGAGTCAACTCTTCTGTTTTTCTTCTCCAGCAAGCACACAATCAGACTCATTTGCCACATTGCTTTGTGAGCAGGCACTGGTGATAATGCCAAACATAGGGCTGTAGTATTGTCCAAATGGCAAGGAAGAAAGGGGAAGGAGAACAGGAAGGAAAAATCCTCTCTACGCTGCTGCAGAAAATCGGTTCAGAGAAAAAGCACTGAGTAGCAATAGTAGCATGCATGCCAAGTTCTAATTCACTATGAAATTTGGAAGCATCATTGTTTTCCTGTTTTGGCAGTTTCCAAATGCAGAGGCTTTACGTCCCAGAATTCCTAATCAGCATGGGCCCTGTTGAAAATTTTTGGAGTTGAAATCCCCTCATCTGGAAATTACCAAAGTAGGAAAATCCTGACCGGGATCAAAATATAGTAATTGTTAAGTGGGGAGGTTAAAAAATAAAGCTGCTCAATTGTTGATTTATATGCACTCAGGTATATGAATCCTGAAAATGCAGAGTCATATTACTCCAATGAAATCTCAGGGTGCTTCACTATGGACTTATAATTATTGTTAGCAATATTCCAAAAATATATTTGCAGAAGATGTTTAGAAGTTTTATACCACAAATGGCAGAAGACATGAGACTATTTTGTCAATGGAAAGATACAGGTTGATAGATGGAAGAGTATAATTTAAAACTAGTTAAACTTAGTGAAATTTAGTGACAATAGGTATGGTTAAATAAGAAACTGATAATGATAATAATGTATACAATGTGTAGTGTTATGATAAGCAATAATTGGATATGAATATTGAATGATACCCATGAAGGGAAGATCAGAAAACCGTTTGGACTATATATAAAAAGGTCAATTTAAAAAAAGAACTAAATTAGATAGAGTCAAGTTTTGACTATTAGGGAGAAAATGTTATATAGGATATAGTCAAATAAAGAAGGGATAATGATAAATAATTTATATATAGGTATGGGTACAACATAAGGAAAATTGAATGTAAATTGTAAACAGTGCTTTGAAAAGGAGGATTGGAAAATTTTGTTACTAAATATTATGGATATTTAGCTAGAATAGGACACAAGGACTCAGTACTATTGGAGGATTTTAGAAATAGTAAATGAAATGCCAGTATGTGGTTATGTATTAAATTTTGGTATATTTTATGATGAAGGACATCTAAACAATGATAGTCAAATACAACTGGAGGTATGATGATGGTAACATGTATAAACATTCGAGTTAAAATACTTGAGTTAATATGAACTATACTTGTTGATGGAAGAAATGCACGAAAGCCTTTTGTAACCAACTGAAACACTTTCTATAGTATGTAAAGAAAGAAGATTTTATGTGTTATGTTTGTTTTGAAAATAAAAAATTATTTTTAAAAAATATATTTGCAGAAGCTCTAAAATGTCTAACAAAGAATATCTGGGAACATGACAGACAGTAACAGAGCTGGAAGGGCCCTTGGGGGGTCTTCTAATACAATTGCTGCTCAACCATTTCATACAAATGGCTGTCCAATCTCTTCTTAAAAACGTCCAGTGATGGAGCTCCCACAACTTCCAGCAAGGTAAGTCCACTGACCGATTGTTCCGACTGTCACATATTTTCTCCTTATTTCTGAGTTTGCTTCTCTCCTTAATTAGTTTTCATTCATTGCTTCTTGTTCTATTTTCAAGAGCTTTTGGAGCATAGACTGACCTCCTCTTCTTTGTGATTTTCCCTCAAATATTGGAACACTGCCATCACATCACTTGTAGTCCTTCTTTACATTAGAGTAGACATACCCATTTCTTGCAACCGTTCTTCATATGTTTTAAACTTCAGTCCTCTATTCACCTTTATTAAGAGCCTTGGTGGCGCAGTGTTTAGAATGCAGTACTGCAGGCTACTTCTGCTGGCTGCCTGCAATTTGGCAGATCGAATCTCACCAGGCTCAAGGTTGACTCAGCCTTCCATCCTTCTGAGGTGGGTAAAATAAGGACCCAGATTGTTGGGGGCAACAGGCTGACTCTGTAAACAGAGAGGGCTGTAAAGCAATGTAAAGTGATTATAAGTGTAAGTGCTATTGCTATTGCTCTTCTATGCCCTTTTTCTAGAATCTCAACATCTTTTTTATATCGTGACCAAGTTTTTATATCAGTGCCAAGTCTTTATCTTGTCCAGCTTGGCAAACTATTCAACCAGTTTTAACTTCTCTCAGGATTACTGTTCATATGTTTTCTGGCTGAACTTGTAATTTCAGCCATCTGACAGAAGTGCAAAGTGCATGCTACTCACAAATGAAAAAAGATATACCACAGTGACTAGGTCACTTGAAAAAGAGCTTTGTTTCATGGTAGTGGTGTGATGATGGTTGGGAATGGTGAAGTTTCCAAATTCTTTCCCTAAGAAGAATGGTCAGTTAGGCATCATTCCCCAAATAACAGAAACACCCATCTCCCCAAAATAACATAATATGCATACTTCTCCCTATGATCATTTTACAATTTTGCAATATATATTTTCTATATCATAATAGAAAAACTGTAATCAAGTGGCCTGTATGGCTGCTGAATCTTCTGGTCTAGTAATAATAATAGCCAACTTTGGGACCTTAGAGAATGGAATGGAATGGAATGGAATAGCATAGCACAGAACATCACAGAATGGAATAGAATAGCATAGCATAGAATAGAATAGAATAGAACAGCATAGACTAGACTAGAATGGAATGGAATAGGTGGAAGTGACCTTGGTGGTCTTCTAATATAACCCCCTGCTCAAGCAGGAAGCTCTGTACCATTTCATACAACTGGTTATCTGATATCTTCTTAAAAACTTCCAGTGTTGGAACATTCACAACTTCTGGAGGCAAGTCATTCCCCTGATTAATTGTTCTAACTGTTAGGAAATTCCTTCTTAGTTCAACATTTGGTCTCTCAATTATTAGTTTCCATCCATTGCTTCTAGACTTTTTTCTAGAAATTTCATGAAACAACTCTTCAGACAGAGGACAGATTCAAACAGAAGACACTTTGTAGAAAACTTCTCAAACAGACACCTTCTTTTGCCCAATAGATTTTCTACCAATAATATGCAAGATAGAAAAACACAGAAAAAGAAAAAAAAACACCACTTATGGGTTTCAGGGCATGTATCACTCCCTAAATGTCATGAACAGCCTCCAACTTTGTTATTATTTCAATAATTATTTAATATACACAATACTGTTAAAGTTAAGGCAATTCCCATAGAAAAAAATATCTGTAGCTCAGGGTTGAACTAGGGCAGTGGTTCCCAAACTTGGCAACTTTAAGACTTGTGGACTTCAACTCCCAGAATTCTCCAGCTAGCTCTTCTGGCTGGAGAACTCTGGGAGTTGAAGTCCACAAGTCTTAAAGTTGCCAAGTTTGGGAACCACTGAACTAGGGAATACTCAGTGATCTCTGAGCTTGATTGCTTGTTTGCAAATATTTCGTTACTCAACTAGGTAATATCATCAGTGATGTTCAATGACATCACTGAGAATGTTACTTCGTTAGGTAATGAAAGGTCTGGAAGCAATCAAGCTCAAAGACCATCAGTTCAGGCAATTTCTAAACTGTCCTTTGAGATCTTGTGAGGAATATCAAAATCTCACAAGAGCTCGTGTAAAAATGGTTTGTGCATCAGGTTTTCATAAGATTTTAGCTTTTTGAAGCTCAAAAAATGTGGCAGTCTTGTAAGATTCCAGCTGATTTCAGGAGGAAAGGGCGGCCTTGAACTAAAATGGTTGCTGGCTTTTGCTTAACGAAATGATGGGAGGTGGGGGGGAAGGACACTCCTTTGACATTTGTTTCTTGGGTTTCGAACTACTTTGATGCCAGGAAAGAACCCCAATAGATATTCTCAAAATTTTGAAGATGGATTTGAGGATCCTTGGCACTTTCTGTAATGACAAGACTTTCCTGCCTTATTTTTCTGGAGGCAGAATAAATTAAAGTTAAGGCCAGTGGATGCAAGGAGGCTGCCTAAAAGAAAATGAAAATAAAATTGCAAACTTGGTAGTACAATGCCTTTGGAGGCCAAGCTGTGCTTTGCATGCAAAGCCCGTGAGGCTGATTTGCATCACAGAGGATAACACTTTCTGAGAGCCGGGGAATAAGCAAATCAGCCGCCTTTTAAGAAGCCAATCCATGTCATACATCTCCACAGAGATGCCCACCTTTTATTTATTTGCAGGGCCCAGGGCTTCCACGGGGTTCAGGACTGTTTTCTTCACACAATCCAAACATTGGCCCTCTCAGACAGAGACAAAGCCCCCACATCATTGGCTTGGTTGCTGAATTCAGCTGCTTGCCACTCTATAGAATGCCTGTCTCTGTCAGCCAACTCCTGAATGCCGCCTTCACAGGGACTCATGTCCAGATATTGTTATTGTCACGCAAAGCATTGGATGCATTTGTTCCTCAGTCTTTTTTGCTGAGCGGAAGTCTGGTTTATAGGCTTGGCAATCCTGGGTCTGGTTCCATTACGAGGCCACACAAAAGCACATCTCCTCTCTTTTCACAGCTTTTGGGGAAAATGAATGCTCCCATCTCCTCCACCCTCCTAATCTTTTCTTTATAGGGCCCTTTTGTCTCATTGGTTTGGATTTTGATGCCCATATCACAAAGTCAGCCTTTATTCAGGGGTTGCCACAAAGAAGAGGGAGTCAAACTATTTTCCAAGGCACCTGAGGGTAGAACAAGAAGCAACGGGTGGAAACTAATCAAGGAGAGAAGCAACTCAGAACTGAGGAGAAATTTCCTGACAGTTAGAACAATTAATCCATGGAACAACTTGCCTCCAGAAGTTGTGAATGCCCCAACACTGCAAGTCTTTAAGAAGATGTTGGAAAGCCTTTTGTCTGAAACGGTATAGGGTTTCCTGCCTAGGCAGGGGGTTGGATTAGAAGACCTCCAAGGTCCCTTCCAACTCTGCTATTGTATTGTATTGTATTCCCCCATGTGATAGATCACATTTTAACATGTCCAAAGCAGAGGTGGGATTCAGCAGGTTCTGACCAGTTCTGAAGAACCATTAGCAGAAAATTTGAGTAGTTCTGAGTACTGGTAAATACCACCTCTGACTGGCCCCATCTATCCTCTGCCTCCCGAATCCCAGCTTATTGGGAGGAAATGGGGATTTTGCAGTAACCTTCCCCTGGAGTGGGGAGGAAATGGAGATTTTACAATATCTGTCTCCTGCCATGCCCACCAAACCACGCTCACCAAGCCATGTCATGCCCACCAAGCCAGTAGAACAGGTAGTGAAAAGTTTTGAATTCCACCACTAGTCCAAAGGTTTTTGTCAAAAGGCAACTGGATTTTTTTTAAATCCTTGAAAACATTTCTCTTCTCATCCAAGAATCTTCTTCAGTTCTCACTGAAGGTCAGAACTGAGGACACTTCTTGGATGAGAAATAAAATATTTTGAAAGGGGGGGGGAACCCTTAAAAAGTCCAGTTGTCTTTTGAAAAGCACCTTTGGCACAACAATGACTTGGATGACCGAGAATCCCCATAGAGACATTCTAACACGTTTGGTAGATTCCAAAATCTATACATGGGTCATCTCAGGAGTTTATTACAACAGTTCTTGCATTTAAGCTAAATGCGGAAATGGCATGGGGGAAAAGATACATGTCAGAGTAACTTAGTATAAGCACCTTTCATATGGCCATAATGCTGACAACATTTTTTTACATGAGACAAAATAAAGAGTTCTGTGATTCAGTTTATATTCTCCTAGGTAGTTCAGTTTTAATCCATTGGTGTAATAAAGTCACTCACCATTTCAGTGGCAGGTTGCAAGCGGTACGCCCCAGTATGGGTGTACCGGAGCCTGCCCGGAGCACTGGGTACCATTCCGGTATGGTGCTCTGGAGGACCCACCCGCCTGCCCGAGCTCCTTACCTGTCCTTTAAAGCCTTCGGTGCTTCTGTGCACGTGTGCGACGCCCTGCCGAGCAACTGGAGCATCATGGAGGCTTGCAGAAGCATTGCTGGCAGCTACAACGCATGTGCGTGCTGCACACATGTGCACGCACGCTGCGCGCATCCATTTGGGCAACGCCAGGCCCGTTCCAACCGTACCAGTTGGAACGGGATCCAGAACCCACCACTGCACCATTTCAAGCACATTTGGGGGGGGGGAGAACACCACCATCTAAAAATTCCTAAGATCTGCCTAAGGAAGATTTAAGGAGAACAGGAAAAAAAAAGCAGAACACTTGGACTTGTCTTCTCTCAAATGTCATCGGGATTTATCAGGCCTTGTCCATTACTAAAAAGCAGCAGCAATATAAACAACGCAAGCCCTTAGCCTTATCAAGTTATGAACTGGAATATTTATTCAGTCATACTGAGTAAAAACATGCCAGACCTGAGTTAACACAATGAGGACCAATTGACTCCAAATTGACCCATAATCTTTATTTGTTTACATCCAGTAATCAAACTATGACTTTCTAAGTTGCTAGATTTATACTGAGAGATTCTAGGGCCGTGATGTTAAACCCATGGCAAGCGGCGTCACCTGTTCCTCTTCTGAGTTTCTGGCACGCATGCGCATGCACCAATCAACTGGGCTTTGTACATGTGGTAATGCGGGAAACCGGAAGAGCTGGTCTTCCATTTTCCAGCGTGAGCTTGTGTGCCGGCCAGCTGATCGGTGTGTTTGAATGCGTGGCAGTAACTGGAAACCAGAAATTCATTTTCTGGCATGAGCATGCCCCCTGGCAGCTGCTCTTCCTGGTCGCGACCCATACGAACATGCACAAAGTGCTCCCTTTTTGACACTTGGTGCCACTCCCACATGTATGTGCTTTCTTTTCAGCACTTGGTGCCAAAAAGATTCACCATCACTGTTCTAGGGTGTGGCTACCACAAACGCTTCCCTCTTCGACTA